>NC_052629.1:123072672-123708172 GCF_016161935.1 Mauremys reevesii | reverse complement strand
CCAGCCCCCTGCCCTGACTCCTGCACCCCCCACGCCCCCCAGGCCCCTGCCGTGACCCCTACACCCTCTCACACCCCCCAGCCCCCTGCTCTGACCCCTGCACCCCCCCACGACCCCCGCCCTGGCTCCGGCATGCCCAACACATACCCAGCTCCCCCCCTCCATGCCCTGACTCCTGCACCCCCCCACATACCCAGCCCCACTCTGAGCACCAAACGGAAGCCCCTGCACTCCCCCCTCACATTCCCACCTGCACCCCTCACACCAGATGGGAGCTGCCCAGGTAAGCGCTCCACACCCAAACCTCCTGCCCCAACCCTGAGCCACCTCCCTCATTCTAGCTCCTGGCCAGACCCTACACCCCAACCCCCAGCCCGGTGCTCAGTGCAGAGAGAGAGGAAGAGAATGGGCCAGAACCAGGGAGAAGGTAGGTACCCACTGTATGTGGGCAGGGCCGGGACCCCAGACTGGCAGCGGGCTGAGCAGGGCCGGTAACCGGGACCCTGGCTGGCGGGAGCCAGTGGACGGACCCCCAGATTGGCAGCGGGCTGAGCCGCTCAGCCCACCACCGGTCTGGGCTTCTGGCTGCCGGCCCCTTGCCGGCCGGGGTCCTGGCCGCAGGCCTAGGTGAATGGAACCCCAGGCTGGCAGCGGGCTCAGCGGGCCGGTGGCGTAAAATCAGCATTTTAATTTAATTTTAAATGAAGCTTCTTAAAAATTTTGAAAACTTTGTTTACTTTACATATGACAATAGTTTAGTTATATGATATATAGACTTAGAGAGAGAGAGACCTTCTAAAAAACGTTAAAATGTATTACTGGCACGCGAAAGCTTAAATTAGAGTGAATAAATGAAGACTTGGCACAGCACTTCTGAAAGGTTGCCAACCCCTGATCTAGCTGGAAATTTTATTTTCATGTGGAGAAGTAAAATGGTGAATAAAACTGTCAGGCCAGGTCCCCCCACTGATGTAAATCCATGTAACGTCACTGAATTCACTGCAGTGACTCTCCTTGACACCTGCTGAGGATCCGGCCTTCATAGGGAATGGAGTTTGAAAGACCAGTGTTTGCCCCCAGAATGAGCCTCTAGCCATTCTCCAAGGAGAAAGGTTATTGCTTTGGGTGGGGGAGAGGGAAGCTAGGTGACTGGTGAGGATTGCCGACATGAAAGGGCCAGTGTCTCTGTTGCGGGTCAGGCCCCTGGCTGGTCTCCCCTGCCCCCCTTTCTCAGGGTCGCTCCGAACATTCCTCAAACAGATCCCATGTTGGGTCGGGGTAATTTATTATGACATGTCTCCAAGGTATCAGCTAACGGCCCCCAGTGTAACTCGGAACACCTTGGGCTTTGTCACTCTCGACAGTGCCCAGTCCTCCTTCAAACAGCGCAGTAACCGGAACAACGATGCCCACTGGGGATTATTACATCTGGTGTCCCTACCTGATGGTGGATGCAGGGCTGCTCCTTGGGGGCCTTCCTTTGTGGAGTCTCTTCCCTGCTTCAAAGACTGTCACTTCCCGTAGCTCCTCTCCCCTCCGTCCAGCGGCGGCTCCAGGCACCAGTGCTCCAAGCACGTGCCTGGACCGGCAAGCCGCGGGGGGCAGTCAGGCAGCCTTTGGCAGCTTGCCTGCGGGAGGTCCATCCCACGGCTTTGGCAGCAATTCGGCGGCGGATACGCCAAAGGCGCAGGACCGGGGACCTCCCGCAGGCAAGCCGCCAAAGGCTGCCTGACTGCCGTGCTTGGGGCGGCAAAAAAGCTAGAGCCACCCCTGCCTCCACCCCCAGCACACCCTTTCCTGCAGCTCTGTATAAGGAATGCCTTTCCCCTGCTCAGCGTACAGAGCTGGCTGAGCGCCAGGCTGGCCTCTGGCCCGTTAATGGAACTGCACCATTGAACCCTCTGAGTCAACAGATCTGTGCCATATTTGGCCCTGAATCCAATACTTTCTTTAAGATTTCCCATACCTGGAATACCTGCCACCGCTGTCTAGCTCCCCATCTGGGAGTTTAGTGCTTGAACAGAAACTGTCCTTTTAGCTGTCACTGGGGATTGAACCCAGGATCTCCAGAGCTAAAAGCATTTGGCCTTTAGAGCTTGGGCTAATGAGCCTGAGCTGGCGGTTGTCGCAGAGTCATATCCTCTGTGGATCAGGCAGTAACAAGCACTTGCTAGCTCACCCAGCCTTACGACTTCTGCAGTTCCAGGTTAGGGGGGCTGCTTTAATCAGACTTCTGTGGACTAGGGTTGCCAGCCAGGAAATGCTGTGTTTGAATAATGGCTCTGCCACTGATTTTGCTGTGTTGCCTTGGCCAGATTTCTTAAAACCTCTAAACGCCAGTGGCTTAGGAGCACAAATCCAGTTGAAAGCCAATGGGACTTGTGCTCCGAAGTCACTTTTGAAAATCTCACCCCAGCCGCTCTCTGCCTTGGTTTTCTCCTCGGCAAAATCTGCATGTTGATATTTACTTACCTACCTTGCAGCGCTTGAAGATGGATAAGTTAGAACCAGATCTTCCGAGTGAAGCCCAAACCAGCGTGTCTACACATTTCTGCCACTTACATGAGGTGAACAAATACGCCATGTGCAGATAAATTGGGGGAACCCTGGAAAACGTGACTGATGCGAGTGGCCTTTTTGACTCCAGTGGCCAGCTCACATGTCTGAGCATCACTCACCATGTAAGGGGTTTTGGGGCTGAGCACCAGAGTTTTGCATGCACCTGTGGCAGGTGAGAGGCTTAGCTGTCAGAAGTGCTGGTGTCCCTAAGTAAGGCATGAGAAACTCTTCTCGGGGCTTTGAGTGTTCAGTACTCGGAAAGGGCTGGTATCATTAATATTTATTTAATCGGCCTCATTTTGCTTTGGCACATTCTGAATAGGGTGTGAATTCATAAGGTTTGGGTTTTTTCCATCAGTATTGCAGGCTTGAACCATGTGAAACCCTGTAGGCCATTTCCTTGTAGGACTTAGATCTCCAAGCTTCACTGGACTCGTCCGACGATAGCAGCTTTATAGCATAGGTTTTCACCACCAAATGCTTGGTTTCCAGTAACAACCTTACAAAAAGGTCAGTGTATTACTACTTTGTGATTCCCAATGATAAATGAAACACATTACATGTGCAGTAAAGACTCTATTTATCCTTGATATATTTTTTTTTAAAGTCCCAGCAGGTTTAATGTGAGTAGGGTTGGTTGACCTTCATAACAAATCAGAAATAAACCCCAATGCATTTCCATGAAGGTGAAAAGCATTGCAGGCATTTTTGAAATTGAAATATCAACATTAATAGGGAAGAGCAACATTAACAGGGTTTGATAATGCTAAAAAATTAACATTCATCAAAAGCCGGGTGCCAGCACTATTTCATTGTTTATCAATAGACTCATAAAAAAACAGAGTTATTAGAGGATCTGAAATCACTCAGTAATTCGGCTGCTGACGTTGATGGATGGCTCTTGGCTGTTTCTCTTTGCTAAAGCTGCTGACGGGATAAATGTTTTATTCATGAGGCCCAGGGAAGAAGGGATGCCAAAGAAACTCTTTGAGATGTCAAGCAAGTTATCAGGTGTTGTTAAGCAAAGGAGCTGAAGTACTATGTTTTAGTGTAGATGGACTATGAACATATCCAGCAGTGATACATCAAAAGCCAGGATGCAATTTTTTTATCCCCTGTGTAGTAAATGGAATAATGAGCTGTGAATATGAGCCTTTTTATTTACTATCCTTCTGTACACACATTCATCTCAACAGCTCTCGGTAAGAACTGTTACAGCAAAGGGGATTTTCGCACCTTGTGTTGTAAACTTTCCTAATTCACTTAGGACTGGAAACAAAAACTGTACTTAGAGGCAAAACTCTACCAGCTCATAAATTCAGATCAAACCTCAAACCAGCACAGATAAAAATCCACCTGTAAATTGCAGCTATAAAAGTAACAAATGAAATGACAGCAAGTCGATTCTCAGGTGACCCTTTAGCTCAAAAATTTAATTATTGAACGAGCCTTTTATTCAAATACTGAATATCAGGGAGTTTTGTCCTCAGCCTTAAAGGGAGGAGGGGACGGGACTTTTTTATTTCAGGCAATTTGCATAAAGGGCCAGATCCCAGTGGTGTAAAATGACATAACTCCAGTGGAGCTATGCTGATTTACACCAGCTGAGGATCTGGTGCACAGTAATTTGGGTTCCTTTCAAAGGACTCATTCCTGTTGTATAATATCACTTCGGAGAAGGAATCTTTGTTGATTTACAAAGGAAAGAGGATTAAATCACTGTTTTGTATAAAGAATTTTAATGAAGGGGTCCTTTGGCCCGCAAGCTTTTGCATGGACAAGTGTTTGAATATTTCATAATCTATATTAATAACTTCTTTTAAGTGCCTGGAGTCTCAGAAGAGCAGAGCAGATGAGCTCTTGATGGAACCAAACTGTCAATCTGAACAGGATGACATTAGACAGTAGCTGCAGTTCCAACTCTAACCCTATGAAATGTGCCCGCCTGCCAAGGGAGCAGCAAAGGGGAGTTGAAATGTGCCTTACCAGGAGCTCTCGAGAGTAGAAACATTGGAAAAGGTATTAAAAATGAGTAATTAAGTACTGAAAAATGATAGATAATGGTGAATAAAAACTAGACAAGGGCTGCACTGCCCCTGCTCTTCTGATTTGCGAGGATCCAGTCCTAAAGACCACAGGCATATTTCTCATGGGTCCCAGTTAAAAATCAAACACTGTAGACTGACAGTGGAAAACTACTGTCAAAAAAGCTGTCAAGATGTATCAAAATATGTCAGAGTATTAGCTCTCTTTATCTGTCAAAGCCATTGATTATTTTCAGTAAAGAAACCCGCTGACAGCAGCTGAAACTGTAGAATTCTGTACAGCGATGATTTGGTTGACACATGTCACTATTTCCTAAACAGATGAGTCAAAGATGGTTTCTTTTTCTTCACTGAGTCTGCAGAAGGCAGCATGCTTATATCATGTCCTACAAAAGCTAAATGATGTAAAAAGAAAGGAACATCCATTAGCTCTTTGGATTTTCAGCACTAAGAGCCCTTTCTAGGTAGCATATATTTTAAATGTTCTTGTTTGCATAAAATCTTCCATTTTCCTGTGGTGGATGTGACCCACTAGAGGGATTTGCTTAGATACCCTGAAGTAATTCAGACAATCAGTGAACCATATTGGTGCTGCTCATGATCACAGCTGACAGCGTATTGTTGACTACAGTAAATTTCCGTTTGCTACCCATTACAAATCCATACCCATAGCACAAGCATTAATATTCTGCAGCCGGTGTGTTCATAGTACGGATGGACAAACCCGGGGAGGAAAACCTGGACTCCAGGCTCTGTTGCCAGTTTCAGAACCAACTTTGGACTTCGCTTTCCTCTGCAATTGGCATATAATGGTCTCCATTCCCTTTGCAGTAGGTTTGCAGTCCTGGGTTCCAGCAGAGAGCAGGATCGGAAGTGTTGGAGTCTTTCCTGTGGCATTTTGTGTATCAGACGGCCCACAGCTGGAAGCAGAAATGGAAAAGCCAGAAGTCTCGAGAGATGAGCAGCCCACGTAGGCAGAATTTCCAGCCCATTTTCAGAGAGGCTCAGATAAGCAGGCAGAACTTGTGCGTGTAGTTGAACTGAGTATCAACTCGCAGCTGTCCAGGCCATCAGGGATACGGGTGTGTATCCATAGGAGAATATCCTATGTGGTTCATCAGAACAGAAACTTAGGAGTTAGAGATGGAAAATGACCTACTGAATGACCCAATCCAGTCCCCTGTTTAGTACAGGGCTGCTCCCTACAGATCATTTCCTAGTATTTTGCCCTGCCTGGTTTTAAATATCCCAAGCAGGTTTCTCCCTCAGGGCTGATGTGAGTTGTGCCTGGCTGCCTGATGTTCCATGGACCTTTCTAGCAGCTGGGTGTCAGCGGAGTTCAAAGGCCAGGTCCTCTGCGCTGGAGACCAAGATGTGGAGTAGCGTAGAGCCACCAGGAGAGTTTTACATCCCCCCAGGAGTCCCTTTTCCATAAGGATGCCCTGGGTAGCCTGTTCACCCAGCTTTCTGTACTGTAGAGCAGACTTGGGACAGATACACGTACACAGTCCAAAATTACCTTGGCCATTTTTGCTGCAATGTTGCCTTGCAAACTGGTGTCTGATCTGCTAAACTCTCACTCCTAGGTCTGTTTCCCAGTGTTTGTATCATTGGATATCTGTATTTTTGATCACTTACCACCACCACCCCACAGTGTACTAAAGTGTGTCCCCCCGCAGGGTAAATTTCTTTTGTGTTATTTTCTAACCGTGTTTCTTATCTCTGTTGGCCCTTTTGCTTCTATTTCTCTGGCGTCATTGGTATTTGAAACTCCGTCAAGGCTTGTATCATCAGTTTGCTCTTTTCCAGATCAGTAAGGAAGATAGTTACTAAGATTGGGCCTTGGTGTTCGCTGTGCCGTACCTCACTGGGCATCTCCCTCAGCTCAGTACATTGTTGTTTGGCATAATGTTGCATTACAAGTATTTTAAAGTGTAACCCAATAGATGCTCCACTTACAAAATCTGAATTTGTCCAGTCAGAGTGCTTAATTGACTGAGCCCAAGGCATCTCATTTTAGAAAAAGGTCTCCTCTCATGCAACTTACATTCACGTGGATGTTTCGATTTTCAGTTGCTAGGAGGTGCAGGTATGGAAGGTTTCTTTTTAAATTGATATTTTAAAATAGCTCTAAAAAGAACTGTACTTTCTGATTTAAGGTCGCCCTGACGTCTCCTTATTTCTGTGTCCTCACTTTCCCCTTTTGGGCCTAGAATAGCAGTGCTTTTATGTCTCAACAACATAGTTTGTGAAATAAAATCTCTAATATGGAAAGAGACATCATTGGGAACAATAATTACTATAGAGAATGATTGAATGTGATGCACCTTAACACAGCAAGTCAGATAGCAAAGAATTCTTCCCAGGCAGGGCATGCATTAGCAACCATACTGAGTACTCGCCGTTAATGGGCTCACTTGTTTCTCAGTAGATAAAGCAATGTAAATTTAAGCCAATATTGCTCTAAAATAATCTTGCCCTTTGCTTATTTTACTTAATCAGAATATAGACAGCTCTGAGGGCCTGAGTCAATGTCTACTGAAGCCCATTGAGTTGGATGGGCTGACATAAATCCTTGGTGTTAGTCACTCTCTAGTGAAACTGTATGCCTCCTGCTGCATCCGTCTTTGGTGATGTTTGCCGATGGCAGAAATCTGAATACATTCACTGGTCTGGATGGTAGAATGATGATGCTTTGTGAAACATAAAGAGAGCTGGCTAGTCCTAAAGAACCTTCAGCCTACTGTGTTGGGAGGGAAAGCAATCCGCTATTCCGGTGATGTACTCTCAACCCGCAAGCTGCGTATAAGTCATGACTTCGTTGGGGTTTCTCGCACTGCGTAAAGCTAAGCGCATGCGGTAACCCTAACCGAAACACTAACTGGGGCCTCAGATTTTACTTCTCTGCAGCCAGCTCCATCACTGGTACAACTTAGTTTACGGTAGGACTAGAGGTGTGATCCGGTATGGCAGTTCCGAAGGACCTGCTAGTTCAGTACCTGTCCCTGACCGTGGCCAGCATCAGATGCTTTGGAGGACGGTATAAGAACCCCAGCAAGCAGATGTGGGATAATCTGCCTCCCCACAAGGTGGGAAGGTAATAGCTTGTCTCTCTCACCAGCAGAAGTTGGTCCCATAAAAGATATAGCCTCACCCGTCTTGTCAGTCTCATACCCTGGGACCAGCATGGTGACAACATCGCAGCGTCCGTAGGTCTCCTCCTGATCTCTGTGAGCTTCCAAGGAGTTCTGCCCAGTTGTACTAGCTGAGGATCTGGCCCATGCTTCTTGTGTTGACGTAGATGATGACTAAAAACACGCACAGCCCTGGGCCCAGGCTTCTTGGCAGCGTTCCTTGCAGGCTCCGGGGCTCCTCAACTGCTCACCTGGCAGGCTTCCAGATTGCCTGCTGCCTCAGCACCTTGCCTGGGGAGCTGCTACTGAGCTGACGCTCTCTGGGACCCACCGCTGGCTTCCAGCTGGCCAGCCCCTGGGGCTGCTCTCCTAAAGGGTGGGTGAGTGGGCAGCCAGGCACTGGGGAGCTGGGCAGCCACTCTGAAAAAAATTCAAAGTAGTTTTGTTCATTCTGCTCCAGGATGCTTACCCCTCCCCCCCCGCCGAGTTTCTGACGTTTTAGCAGAATGGAAAATCCCATTCCCATTCAAGTGTCATGCATGCCCACATCTGTATGCCAAGCCCTCTTCCCAAATGCTCCATATCATCATATTAAAATGGTGGGCATCCCAAATGTATCCCGGTGAAACATGGCACCATCAATTGCAGAGTCAGTATGAATTACGAATGTATTAATAATGTTGAAAATTGGCTCAAACACGAGCCATCCTAGAGAAGCTAATGCCCTTGTACATAGACTTTATTATCCATTAGTACATATTGTGCTGCCTGCTAAAAATAATTCAGGCTATACTTCTATCACATTAAGATAACACTAAATTTCACTATAATTTGAAGGAAATACGGTTCCCAGCTGTTGTTGCAGAAGTGAACTAAACAAAATCCAAAGAAGTGCCAAAGGAACAGTTGTAAAACTCAAACCGTGTTAGGCACGACTCTCCTTCTGTATCACCCTATAAAACAGGAAACAGCTGTAAGTCAATGTCTGTATTAACAAACTGCAAAATAGAATGGGCTCGTTTCTGAGTTCAGTGACTTCATTTACACTGGAGTGACTCCACTGAAATGCACTGAGTTACTTGGGCTTTACGCTGGTGTGCCAGAGATCAGAATCAAATCGTTATCATTGGCAGCACAGTTGCACTTAGAGGCACCGTTGTGCCAGATGCTGCACAGACACCGTTCGGGAACAGGCCCCTGCTTTAAAAGGCTCACAGTCAAAACAGACAAACCTGGGAGAAAGGGAGCAATATCATCCCCCTTGTGCAGATGAAGAACTTTAGTGATATGCCCAAGTTCTCTGACACAGTCTCTGGGAAATGAACATAGACCTCCTGGAACCAGATTCGGTGCCTTCACTGCCAGACCGCGCTTCCACGTACTTGCCCCTAAGGAGCCAGGCCCAGGGACTGTGTTTTTGTTGGGAGTTTGTACCTCACCTAGCACAGTGGGGTCCTGTCTGTGGCTGTCACTGTACAAATCACAATCATTATGATGATGGTGATATATTTTAAATACTTGCAGCGACCAGCGCAGTGTCTGACGCTGAAGTACACAGTCCATCTCTTCCCAAGCAGCTGTTCGAAGATACCATCTCCCCAGCTCAGAGGCTGGCCGAGCGGGAAAAGAAAAGAATATAAATGCAGAGTTGGTGAACTACGCTTCCTCAGATTAGCAACATATTGTCCCAAATCTCGTTCCCTTCTATGCGCCTGATGATTTACCAGCAGGACTCATCTGGGAACCAGCAAAAAGCAACTGAAAAATTAACCTGAGCAAACCTACAATCTCACACTTGACCCAAGAAGTCTACAGCGTTGGCCTTCCAAGCAGCAATGGCTCAGTACAAAGTGGAAGAGAAATGTGCCGTTGAAAGAGAAGCCTGGAGAGCAGCTGAGCAGTGACAGCAGTGAAAAGATACAAACCAAAAGAATGGCTCTGACAGCACATTACATTGGGAAGATAAACAGGGAAAAAACAAAACAAATGGGAATTGTCTGAACACATGGCCAAAAAGGAGTCTCAGCATAAATGCCACCAAGGGGAAATTGCAGTGCATGTAGATGGACTACCCATCAGGCAAACAATATCCTCTTGTGAAATTTGCGAGACCAGCATTGATTGAAAGTCTCATGGCTGGGGGAAGTAAAGCGTGTATGATTTGAAGTAGCATTCATCCGACAGTGGGCTGGCAAAAGCTGACAATTGTTGATGATAATGAACTGAAGGAAACTAAAGGAACGTGATTTAGAGGGGAAGAGCAGATTGTGATTTTTGTCTAAATGTGGATTTGGTTTCTGAGCAAATCAGATTTATGCTTCTCTGAGACAATTTTGCTAATAAGCCAATGACTCAGAAATCTTACACCAGATGGAGTTCTTTAGCTGAGGTAGAGGGTATTGTTTTTCCTACGAGGAAAGTAGCCAGTTCTTTTTAGAAAGCTGATGTCTTGAAAATATGGTGGGTCTTTCTCCTCAGCAGACATGCAGCTTTGTCAAATAACACCAGGCCATTCTTTTGATGCTGTTTCTAAAATGGAAAAATTCTAATTGGAATAAAAAAGGAAAGAATGCAAATACGAATTTTAATAATAAAATATGAGGAGTATAGTTTTTCATATTATCTTCTGTAGTGGAAAATAGCCCCTAAGCCACAGTTTAGAACCACAAGGGTAAAATATCTAGGGAGGTGAACCACAAATTTTCGGAAGAACAGAGTTCTCCCATTTCAGATTTAGGGTTTGTCTACACACGGTCATTCAGGAATATTAATCTGAATTAACTACAAGTGTGAATTTGAGGGGGCTTAGTTAAATCACATTAAGTTGGTGTGTGAATACTGTTATTCTGAATTAAGACCACTTTAATTCTGTTTAGCTTAATTCAGTTTGGAAGCGAAGCTAACCAAATAAACATTGGCTGTTCAGGGCGCAGCTTTTAGTTGCCTCTTCCTGGTCACAGGCTTTCAGCAGCATTGCAGAATATGCAGTTTTGGCCAGCTAAGCCAGTCTCTTACTAGACAGAAGGAAAAAGAAGAGAGATAGGAAGGAGAAGACATAAGGTGGAGAAGGAAAAGGACACATGGGCGGGGTGGCAGGGCAGCAATAGAAAGCGACAGTCTCACATCCCAGGTGGTGGTTGGGATTCAGCTGGCGCCAGTAGAGGTGACAATGCCATCTGGGCCTCTCTCCCTGGCCTGGTCTGGTCAGGACCTCCCAGTCCTGGGGTTCCAGGAGAGGGGCGTGGGGGTAGCAGGCATGATGGTGAAGCTTACTTCAGTAGAGAAATTCCCCCTCACCCCCAAGTCTTTCTTTAAGAATCCCAAAAGGGTGTGGTGGGTGGAATAGTTTATCCCCTCGTTGTTTTGTCCGCCGTCAGGCTTACTATCTGACATGCCAATTTTGGTTAATTGATTTTTGGTCTCATGCCGTTCTTGTTTACCAGGCGTGATCACAAGGCCTCTTTGTCTGGACTAGTCCTGTCTGTCTGTCTCCTTTTCATGCTTTCCGCATCAGCATTTATTGTTATAGGTTGTTGTGACATTACATGAGCTTTCACATACCTTTTACAGTTGAGCTCAGGATAAATTTGTAGGCCGCGTAACCTATACTTGCAGTGCGCACAATGATTAAGCCTTTCCTGGAGTTGTTTTCATTAAAATCCTTAAATGCTCATTTTCTCCCCTATTGAAAAATTGTCATTCATCAGTGGGCTAAGCAAAGGGGGTTCTTTAGGCCTCTGTCCTGTTTATCTTCAGACATGGGAGTAGCTCCACTGAAGTCAGTGGGACTGCTCGTGTGCATCAGTGTTTGCAGGAGTGGGCCTGGGAAGCAGCGAGATGTGGACTTGAATCTCAGGGGCCAACAGCAGTGTTCAAAACTCCTTCAGAGGAACAAACTGTTATGAAACCGGCACATTTTATATAAAGTGCAGAAAGGGGTCAGGCTTTGCATCCTAGAAATGCAGCCATGTGGTGTGCAGCTAGGTGACTGGGTGCAGTTTACTAACAAGCTGGAAGAGGTGAGTAAACAGTAAGATGGTCAAATGTGGAGATGACTGAGAAGAAATTTAACAAAGACAAATTACTGGGCAACCCGATGGGAGCTGAAATTCAATGTAGATAAGTGCAAGTGATTGGAAATGGGAAGGAACGACACCTCATACCTGGGGCTGTATTCCAAAGTAATTGTAGCTATTTTTTTTAAAAGGTCGTAGTCATCACTGGAGAGCTCACTGGAAAATATCTGCTCAGTGCATGGCAGTGGTCAGAAAAGCAGATGTGTTAAATGGTGTTAATATATGGAGAGAGAATAATAGTGAAACGATGACAGGTTGGGTTTAGAAATGGGAGTCGTGAGCTCCCTGTGAATGCGGTGTTCAGCTCGGGGTACCATAACTCAGAAATGATGTAGCAGAAATAGAGGGGTTTGGAGAAGGGCAATGAACCTAATTGAAGGCATGAAAAAGATTTCAGTGGAAAGACTTGCACGTAAGGCGAGAGTGCCAAGATTAGGTCTATTTAGCTTAGAAAGAAGAATCGGTAGCAGTCGGCAAGAGAGAGACAATATAATGAACCTCATAAAGAAGGTCAGCTGGCTGCTCGTACCTTTTCTTTCTTACCTGTGAAAAAGAGGCACCAAGTGACATTCAAAGGCAACTCACATAACAGTTTTTAAAGGAAATATTTTAATCCAAGTTATAATTAGCCTATGGACTCATTGCCACGAGGTGTCATACCGAGACCAAGGCCTAACAGGATGTATATAAATAACAATATCAGCTAGCTAGAGTTTCAACCTTCATGCTGCAGGCAATAGACTAAGCAAATCTTTCTTCTTCGGCAGATTATTGCATAATCATCCATTGTGGGATTTTACAGCTTGCTTGGAAGCAGCTGGCACTGTTTATTCTCCAGACCACATCTTGGCTCCAGTGGTTTGCATTCTGTGTTCCTGCGTTTCTTTGTGGCAGTGGGTGCTTTACAATTCATGGATAAAATACTTTTTTCCAGTTCTTGACCAGTTTCCACATGCTTGGACTGTAAGTGCATCAGTGTTAGTGATCAAGGTTGTCTAGAAGATGAGGCTTTTTGGCATCCCACTTATGCGATCTCTTTGGCCTTGCTTTTTATTTCGCTCATCCCTGGATGATCTGTGTCCTTTCCTGCCTTTAATTATTGCAGATTTTGGAGCCATCATTCCAACCGTCTGCCATCAATAAACTGGTTAATTTCATTATTTTGTTGACTTCGCAAAATGGTTATCCTGAAGTGACTGATACTAGGGCTGGGTGGATTGCAGAATGTCTGTTTGATTTTGGTAAAGAGCATAAAAAATTGGCACTTTGATTTAGTCCTGTAGTTATAAAACTTTTATTAGTAAGATGCTGTATGTTTACTAAACATTTGCAGTGACTTTTAAAGGGGCCATATTCTTTACAAAACCTCTGTGATTTCCAGGTGTCACGGTGTATGCTCTTAGCTATTGTAGGGCATATCTTGCCTTTTTTTTTTCATTTAAAAAAATGGTAAAAGGGCAAAACATACATGAAAATAAAAACCTCTGGCATGTGATTTGCCTTGAGATGCATGAGAGCTAATCTCAGATTAAGGAGCAACCAGCCTCTGTTTGGAGGAAGGCTAGGGTATGGACTGGCAAATGTGGATCAGAACTGGTCAGACACCATAGATGATAGCCTGAGTCAGAGGCCCTGCTCGGCATAATTCCCAGCCCACCCTCTGCCCAAACACACACACAATCTGGGACAAATTCTGGCTGTCCCTAATGAGAATGGACAGCACAGAGGAGCCGATTCAGAACTAGGCACAGTTATGATCCATATGTCCCAGTATTGCCAACTCCAGACATTACAATATATGAATCCAGCCCCCCAGATATCATGAGGCTAGCTTTAAAAAACCTCGTGATTTAAAATAAATCAAACATTGGACTTTTTTTTTTGCCTTCTGTTTCTATAGTGTTGGGTTATGTTTTCAAGCTTTTCTCTGCAACTGTAAAGTTTAGAAACTTACCATTATTTTTTTCATGGAAGCTGAGATTCTCACATAATCACAGGACTCCAGGAGATGGGGCTTAAAGAAAAATGCCAACTAATATGATACTCACAATAAAATCACAAGAGTAGGCAACACTGCTACTCCCTCCATACTTCCCTGTGAATACACACAACTGCACCACAGTTCTGGCCATCCTCTTCTCCAGACTGGCCTGTAGAATGGGTCTGGTGTGTGGGAAAACATGCTATGCCCCCCAGAAGGTTACCACAGTGGCTGCTCTCCCTTGTGAGGTAGGCAACTCCAGGTGGCATTCTCACTATAAGTACTTGTATGAGGTGAATTGAAAAATACTTTATTTTGTTTATCTTTTTTATGGTGCAAATATTTGTAATAAAAATAATATAAAGTGAGCACTGTGCAGTTTGTATTCTGTGTTGTAATTAAAATCATTATACTAGAAAATGTAGAAAAACATACAAAATATTTAAATAAATGGCATTCTATTATTGTTTAACAGTGAGATGAAAACTGCAGTTCATCACGATTAATTTTTAAAATTGTTTGGCAGCCCTAGTAAATAGCTCTCCTGAGTCTTTATTTTAAGTGTAAGTAATTTTTAATAACAAATTACACCAATTTTGTATTGTGAATTGGGGATTTGGGAACTAAAATGAGCGTCTTCCCTCAGAATATCAGAAACGGGAGAGGGCTGTTCCTGTGTCTGTCTATACATGTAGTTAGTGCCGCTTAACACTTCTGAATCCTTTAGGACAGAGGGCACCAAATTCAAAATGAGATTAGCTGATTGGCCTCTCACGTTGTCTGTATTTCCATGCAGTCTGTCAGCTTGATAGCTGTCCGGCCGGAAGGCAGCGTTGGTAGACAACCAGCTCTAGAGAGTTTGTGGGGGAGGTGGGTTAACTGGGATTTTTCTGATCCTCACCAGTGTGCACTGTGTTTTGTTTCTGAATGTAAAAGACAAAGACAAACTCTTTTTCGTGACTTTGGAATCTTGTCTCAGTGCAGGGACACTGTTATCAGTGGGGAGGGAATCATGGCTCTGTGAGTGAGGATTTATACCAGTGGAATCTACATCCACAAATCCCTGAGCATCCAGGCAAGAACAGACTCAGCTGGGGGTGGAATTTTCTCCTCAGTGCGGTTAGATCATTCTCTCAGTCTGAATGCTGGGGGATTCGTCCTGGTTTAGAAGCTTCTCTGTCTAGCCCTGTGTGTTAATTTTCGGCGGCGATCACTGTCTTTCCCATCCATTGGGACACTTTTGGATGGTTTTGCATTTGGATGTGCTATGACCGTGCTGTCTGCACAGCTGCCTCTTTGCATACGCTTTGGCGTATACCTTTTTAAAAAGCAAATGTGCTCTTCATTGTTAGGAATAATAACACCACCCTGAAGCTGTAGTTTTTAAAGTGTGCAAAGGTTTCTGATCCTTGACACTCTCGCAGCGCTGGTACAAAAGAAAGCAAGAAGTGGCACAAATCACTTCGCTCTTTATTAACCCTTTGTCTCCCTCACCTCTCAGAGGCTCCCCCTTCTTTTCTCTGACATACACATCGCCTGCTTTCTCCTCTGTCCTTTTGGCCCTTTAACAGGGCTGCTGACAGAGTTCCTCTGCTGGGCCTTAGCACCTCATGTGCCTTGGCCACGCCCTGCTCAGAGGTGCACAATAACTAGGGACGTCCCAGCATGTACAAGGTTTCGGTTCCAGTAATGGTGCCTTAAGACTCCAGCAGTGAACACATTAATAATGAATAGGTAGGTGAACAATGCAGACTGAGCGCCCTGCTGATCAGACCCCTTCTCCACAACAGGTTCAGGATGGGCAGCAGCAGGGCAAGCTTCCCCGCCCCACAGTAGCAGGTAGTCACAGCTCCCTTCCGCAGTGAGCACCTCTCAGAACAGGAGCACAGCAGGCTCCATGTTTCACCTTCAGCTGTATCTTTGCCCTTTAAGACAAAATTGCTGAGAGAGGCGATATCTGGGAAATGGACACCGGTCTGTCAGGAACTGCACCTGACATCCATCGCACAGACCAGTGAAAAATCAGAGCCATTGACCTGTTTGCGTCATGCTCCAGCACAGGATCTCCATTTGGAACAGAAAGGCAAATCCATTTTAGTTTGTATTGCTAGCAGGAAGAGGGAACAGCGGCAGAGGGAGCAGGGGCTGGGCAAGCGAAGTGGTTCGCCCTCCCTGCCTTTTCCCCTAACTCAAGCCTCCAAACTGGTATTCCAGTTCATCTTTAAACCAACACGGAGATTGCCAGGTCTACCTGCACCACGCCAAGGCCTTCTCTTTGTGACAAGGCGACCGGTGGGAGAGAAACTCTGCGTAATGCTACAGAGTGGACAGCAGCAAAGCTCTCCAGAATTATTGGCATCAGCCAGCCTCCAGTCCAAGAAAACGAACTCTTGCCTCTTTGCATCTTCGAAACATTCTTGTACTGGTGCACAGGCAGGTAAGTCAGGCACTGGGCCAGGCCTGGCTGAGTGTTTGGTTTCGCTTCGGCAGTGCGGCTGACGGGAACAGCCTTCATTTCCTCTTGTGCCTCCTGCACTGGCTAAGTCATTCAGCGTCCCCAAGCAGCAGCCCCCAAACGTCCAGCTTTCCACAGCCAACGCCAAGCTTCTCTTTTTGTGTGTGCTGGCCTATTGTGCCTGCGCGTGCTCTCTATTTACCACCTCCC
Organism: Mauremys reevesii; assembly: GCF_016161935.1. Classification (NCBI taxonomy): domain Eukaryota; kingdom Metazoa; phylum Chordata; order Testudines; family Geoemydidae; genus Mauremys; species Mauremys reevesii. The sequence goes on along the minus strand of NC_052629.1, from coordinate 123,691,712 downwards.
TCATCACACGTGGGGCACCTTGGTGTGTGAGTCGCCCCGCTGAAAGCAGGGGGCGGCTTGTGGAGCTGCTACGACATGAGTAAGACCGAAAGGATCTGGCCAAAGCAAAAGTTGGTTGCTCAATTGGCAACACACTCACCCTAACAATGCAGGGAGGTGTGTGTTACCGTAAATAGAGACAGCCAAGCCCACTAGACCCATTCAGCTGCCCGTCGTTCTTTTTTTGGCCCCTGGATCTTGAAAATCGGTACCATTTTCCATCACGTCCTCCGGGCTGTTACACACCAGCTCTTTACAATGTTGCACAATAGCTCAATGCTCTGTTGGAGGCAGGATTCTTTCTCATGTGCTTTCACAAGAACTATGGTAATAAGGGCACTGCTGTCTACATATCTCCTACCAAGAGGTAATGAGCAGCGTTCCCAGAGCGGTTTTGCTAATAACCTCAACTAGAGTGAAGAGTTCAGCTGGGAATGGGGTTGGTTTGTTTGTAAAAGTTTGCTGAGCTTTCAGAATCCGGTGTTTCAGAGCTGGCTCGTTGCTAATTAAGGGTTAGTATACGAAATTAACAGTAAATTAACATTCATTTCTCTGCTAGTACACTAGAGCTGTAGGAAATTACCCAAATTATTCAGGTAGTGACATTCATCACTGGATGGAATGAGTGTAGCTTAAACAAGATTTAGTGCTTCTTGGTAGCTAATATTCACAGCTGTGATAAAAAGGCAAACTTCCTCATTCACCGTCGTTTTAACAGTGTAGGCGCCAAGTTAGGGTAAAATGTTAATCTAAACTGTAGATTATTTAAGCAATAGGACATGACAGGCAGAGTGCATTTCTGAGAGATCACTGCATGCCTTAGGTGCAAATTGGGAGGCCCCGGCTCGCAGATTAGTGACTTACTGTTATTGTAAAATGAAAATGCAACCCCCAAGAATATCCCCCCTGCATTAGCTGGGGGTAATTGACATTGGTGTGCGAGGGCTTCAAACCAATCATAAAAAGCCATCTGAATTCATAGCTCAAAAGTCATTTCATAATTATGTTTAATATCGTAATCCCCTATTTCAGGGAGAGGCTATACGGATTTCTGTGCATTTGTCTAAGTGCTCAACATTTGATCTAGGGCTTAGACTCTTACCTTACCTGCTCAGAGGAATGGGTGGCTTGGGGAATTGGTAATTAGCTACAGAGGCCTATCCCGGCAGGTCAGTAGCTCAAACCCAACATGGCTCCGCAATGGCCCAAATACCTTACCATGAAGTGGTGATTTTGTTAAACATTTTATTACGGCAAAGTTATACTAACACGCTAACGCACTACATCGGACGTTACTTAGTCATGATCAAGTTAACATTCAAAGGGCCTGGCTAAAGATTCTGGCTTGCTGCCTGTGGAGCCCTCCTCCTCTGAGCATGCTAAAAGTGGTGACCACCCTTCTAAATACCTATCCTCTTTTTGGTGCGTCCCTTGTGGACGTGCTTGGTTGAACGCTTTTCCATTACGAGGACTGTCCATATTTTATAATACCGCAGTTGCATAGGAGGAGAACTCACATTTTTTCCTTTCCTTTTCCCACCTTGTACCATCTGCAGCATCTGTCCCGTCTCCAAAAGCTCCCTGCTCCTCTCCAGTACCTCCGTCTCTGACATGCCATCTCCTCAGAGAAGATTGCCCTACACAAACACTGAGTCTGACCGTTGGGTTAAGGTATTAGTTTCCATTCTGCTGGTTTCTCTTTGCTTTGTTACCAACTGCGTTCTGCTACGTACTGTCTAGATCTGGTCAGGAAAGGATTTTAATTTTCACGTGGAAAACATTGATGAATATGGATTATTTTTGGTGGCCATTGAAATCGTGATTGGAAAGATTTTCCTGGATTTTGTCGACTCCTGAACGTTTTCTGCAAAAGCAGACGGTTGTCATGAAAATGTCACTTCTGTCAACATAGCCTGCACAGGCTGAGACTGGCCCTTCGAGGGGGAAGAGGCCAACACACCTGTGACTCAACTCACGGCAGGTGCCTGTCAAAGAGGGCACCTGAGCCTTAGAGGCAGGGTGCCCCAGGAGGGAGCTGCCTTGTGGCTCAACCATTTTCTGTTTTTTTAATTATACTCTGTGTTTTGACCAAAATATTCTGACAAGCTCTAACCCCGTCACAGCAGGTTGGGGAATGAGGGGTGGGCATCTTGGCTGGCAGGTAGTTGGGACAGACCATAGCAGCACCTCCCCCAAGCTCCATTTGGGGCACTCTGTGCTCCCAGGGGAGAAGGAGGGTGGGTACAGGCCCTGTGCCCCCTCCTCTGAAGGGACTGGAATTCTATCCAGCTATTACACAGGCTGTGTAAGGGGACAGCACCCGTGTTAAGGCAGAGTCTGAGATGCAGAAATTAGTGCAGAAAATGCATTTTGAAAAAATCTGTATTTCACATGTTAAAATTCTCAACAGGAAAACAATATTAACAAGGTCATAGATACAAACATACTTACTTGCAATATATTATTCAGCCTCTAGGGGTGTCTGTGTTCTGCAACAATTCAGTTGGGCATGGACTAGAGTAAACAAAGGAGACAAAGCTGGAACTCAAGCTGTGTAGAAGCTTGTTTGTGTTTAGTGCCTGTAATTAATTGTTTTCTTTTCATAAATACCTCCAGTTTCAGATGGATTGTGATTCCATAAAGCATAGCAATAGCTATCCCCAAAGGGTTAGTAAGCAGACTCTTTTTTACTTTTAGTTATTTATAAAAGCTTTTAGCAGAATTTTGAGGTTTCTTTTCTGGAAGCACTTTTAAAATCAATTGACACAGTAAACCCAGCTTCAAGAAATCCAGTACAATGCTAGTTAGTTATTAAGCAGATTAACAAGTAAACTGGTGCTGCCTTCTATTGTGGGCGAGCAGTTGGCATTTTAGCAAACTTTGCCTTGTGGTAATATTAATACTACTTGGGGCTGTTGCTGCCTCCTCCTCCCCTCCACCCTTTCCCAATTATAATCCTCTGCTTTTGATCTTGGAAATGTTTTTTATCTCAGATATACGGCACAGAGATGACATTTTATGAAATGTTCATTTTTAATTATACGGGGATGGTTCTCACTGCAGCAGAGTTGGCACCGGCTTTCAATGCAAAAAATCCTTCTTTTCTGCTGACTATATCTTGAAAAGAACTTGATGCTCTAGGCACCTGAATATTGGAATGCATCATCGTTCACTAAGCGAACAGCAGGGGACAGAAATTAAAGCAGAAGTGGGAGGACAGTGATAGGCGCATCTAAATCAACAGTAACTGATGAGAGTCAGCCCCAGGAATGGGGAGGCTGGAATGCAGGTGTCCTGCCTCTCGGCCTGAGCGTGACTGCACAAAATGACAGGCGGGTGCAGAAGGCAATAAAACGTGCTCCCGTAGGACAGTGCTGAGAAACAGGCCAGCCATGACATCTTCCTACCATGGTACAGCCCGGAAGAGAGGCAATTGTAGCAGCACTCAGAGCACTAAGACATGATAAGGGTGACAGAGCAGCACTCACCCTGCAATGCCAGAGCCAGGCGTCCACCCTCCATAATCAGCTACTAAAAACGATTGAATGGAAAAATAATAAGACAGAGGTTCTCCAGCTGTAGGAGAGGACAATGGCCAATGAACTGGAAATGTAGCACCTCTTCCAAAGCCTGCTGACATCTGGCAGGACTCCAATTGACTTCTTTCGGCTTTAGCTCAGGGCGGTGGTACTCAGGATGGGCAGAGCACCAAAGGTTTGGGGCCTGGGTTCAGTTCAGAGTGGTGTCCAAAATGAAGGCGTTGATGAAGTGCCTCAGGTGTCTTACGGCTGGGAGCATGGACTGAAATTTTTGTGATTTCTAGTAAAATCTCCAAAAACACTGATTTCTGTCCCTGGACAGACACACAACCTCTGTGTGAGGGGAGCAGGAAACGGTTCTCATTTCATGTTAGCACAGAACACGCTGGCAGTGTGGTTTTGGGTCCCTCTCTAGTGGCTGGTCAGCTGCAGGGTAATACCCTACTACTGCTGCCAGCTAATGGAGTTACTCCTTTAGTTCATGCATGAAAGGTCTCAGGTTCAAACATTACTGATGACCCCTGTTATTACACTAGCATTTGTGTTGGACCAGATTGTGCCATGTTTATGGTGAGTAATACCTCTCTCCTCAAGTACTACCACAGGTTTACTAGGATAGGCTGACCAGAATGCAGGCTGAGTAGGGTACTGTGTGACTGGTGACATTTCACAAGAAAACTGGCCCAGGACACCTGTTCTAACAAACCTAGCTGTATGAAAAGTCCCACGGGATTTTTAATGACAGCAAGTTTATTATATTGCATTAAGGTGTAAAGTCAGGGTTTGTGTTAGGTGTTGGACAAACACTTCAGAGACTGTCCCTGCCCTAAAGAGCTTCCATTACCTAAATGGTCTCTACAAATGGATAGGACCTTCGTTTTACAGCCCATGTGCCAGATAATGAACTATTATCCTCTTAATAAAAAAAAGCTCTTTTGTGGCTAAGCTGCTACAACACTGAGCAATGCAAACCAAGTCAGTTATTAACGTGAGATATAAATACACTTTTTTTAAAAACTGAGAATTAGAAGTTTGGGCTGAGTTGCTTTAAAAAAAAAACCCATTCAAAATGTTAAAAAAAAAACCCCACGAACCAAGTCTGTTCAAAACACAAATCATATATCATTTGGAGAAGAGAGCTCACAAAAGAGAAGATGATCAACTCTGAACCCTTTTTGTCTTAGTACAAAGGAACATCTTTAAGAAACAAGAAAGCCCTCATTTTCTCTTCTGATAGCACACGTTTTATATAATCTTAAAAGAGAGGCAGAAAAGGGCATATCATTTAGTACGTTGCAGCCAGAGGCAGTGCATGAAGGAAGGGATGGAGGAGAGCAGTAGGCTTTGTGCTTTTCCTTGCAAGGCCCTCAGCCACTGCTTAGTACCTGGGGGCCCCTGGGATCTGAACAGCCTCACGCTGTAGGGAATAGGAGGCCTGATGCAAAGTCCAGTGACCTCATGGGCAAGATGAGGGGTGAGATTCTAAGAGGTGCAGCCCCAGGGGAGGGGAGGGGAGAGGAGCGGTGGCTACGGTGGCTAAAAGCCGCCTTTGCACTTTCTTAATTCAGGGCTGCTCCTGGGGCTGAAGTGACCCCAGCCACGCGAAGCAGCCTGAGCCCAGCTAGCCATGGGCATGTAATGGCATGTGTTATGGCCCCTCCCTCTCCTGCTCCCAGTCCACGTCCGCCCCTAGCACCCACCCTACGAGTGGGTTTGCAGAGGGGACCCTGTAGGGCAGCATGCAGCTGTATTTCTCAGCTCCTTTTCAGGTGCACTTTCCCCTGGCAGGATCACTGCTGCAGCCATCTGTGGGGCCAGCGTGGGTGGGAGAATCTCCCCTTGTGTGGCTGAGGGCCTGATCCATACTCCACTGGTGTCAGTGAACATCAGAACAGCCAGACTGAGTCAGACCAAAGATCCCTCTAGCCCAGTATCTTGTCTGCCAACAGTGGCCAATGCCAGGTGCCCCAGAGGAAATGAACAGATCAGGGAATCATCAAGTGATCCATCCCCCATCGCGCATTCCCAGCTTCTGACAAACAGAGGCTAGGGACACCATCCCTGCCCATCCTGGCTAATAGCCATTGATGGTCCTACCCTCCATGAACTTACCTAGTTCTTATTTGAACCTTGGTATAGTCTTGGCCTTCACAACATCCTCTGGCAAGGAGTTCCACAGGTTGACTGTGCATTGTGTGAAGAAGTATTTCCCTTTGTTTGTTTTAAAGCTGCTGCCAGTTAATTTCATTTGGTGACCCCTAGTTCTTGTGTTATGAGAAGGAGTAAATAACACTTCCTTATTTACTTTCTCCACACCACTCATGATATTATAGACCTCTCCTCGTATGGAAGCCGTTCCATACCCCTATCATTTTTGTTGCCCTTTTCTGAATCTTTTCCAAGGCCAATATATATTTTTTGAGATGGGGCGACCACATCAAGATGTGGGCGTTCCATGGATTTATACAAAGCAGTGGTTCTCAAACTAGGGCTGCCACTTGTTCAGGGAAAGCCGCTGGCAGGCCGGGCCGGTTTGTTTACCTGCCGTGTCCGCAGGTTCAGCCGATTGCAGCTCCCAGTGGCTGCGGTTCACTGCCCCAGGCCAATGGGGGCTGCGGGAAGCGGCGGCCAGTACGTCCCTCGGCCCGCGCTGCTTCCTCTTGAGTGGTAACAGCTAATTTAGACCCCGTCATTTGATATGTATAGTTGGGATTCTGTTTTCCAATGTGCAGTACTTTGCATTTATCAACACTGAATTTCATCTGCCATTTTGTTGCCCAGTCACCCAGTTTTGAGAAATCCTTTTGTAGCTCTTCACAGTCTGCCCGGGACTTAACTATCTTGAGTAGTTTTGTATCATCTGCAAATTTTGCCACCTCACTGTTTACCCCTTTTTCCAGATCATTTATGAATATGTTAAATAGAACTGGGCCCAGTAGTGACCCTTGGGGGACACCACTATTTACCTCTCTCCATTCTGAGAACTGACCATTTATTCCTACCCTTTGTTTCCTATCTTTTAACAGTTACCAATCCATGAGAGGACCCTCTTATCCCATGGCAGCTTACTTTGCTTAAGAGTCTTTGGTGAGGGACCTTGTCAAAGGCTTTCTGAAAATCTAAATACACAATATCCACTGGGATATATGGGTGGGCGTGCTTGGAGGGGAAAGCACAAAGCCAATCGTTGTCTTCCCCCACCCTTCTTGGGGCACAGCCTGCACATGCAAGAGCCTCATTTCACTAATGCTTAAATTGTACGCGGTGTGTGTTTGTTAGACTTGAAAAGAACTATTAACTGACTACCTAGCAAGCCAACCTTCTGTAGCATGAACGCTGAGACGAGTCCATTAATCACACTCAGGAGTCTCTGTTCGGAGGTGTACTGATGCCGAACATTGAAAGCAGCCAGAGCTAGAAGTGCTGAGCACCTTGCAAAAGTAGACCACACGCTGCCTGCATGTAGTGCTGGTCCCTGGGAAATAATCTTCTGGAGTGAGTGTGGGGGTGGGGTGGGGAGAGAGATATGGTGGAATTTTTTTGGAGATAGTCAGAAGTTCACACTAGAATACATCCCTGATTTCTTAAAACCCCAAACATTTTTTTTTGCTATAGATCTGACTTCCCTTCTGATTTATTTCTCACTTTCTATGGTTTTTCGTTTGTATTGATCTGAGCAGCATGGATACCTTTTTGGTAAACAAGGTTCTTTAAATGCTGTAAAAGCTCATTATTAGGATAATGGAACCAAAGTTAAAAACAAATCAAACAATGTGAGTATGAAAGGTTTTCCCCCAGATGGCTAGAAAAAAACCTCCTGAAAACAAATTCAATTAAAATAACATTCAACCTTTTTGTTCTTTTGGTGGTTTGATTTCTCTGAGGCAGGTACACAGAGATGAGAGATTTCTTTGAAATGCTGGGGATAGCACACCCATAGGCAGAGCTGTGACAGATCAAAACAGTGTTGGGGGTTTTTTTTGGTACAAAACAGCCTGCTACTATTAAGCTCCTACTTTATGGTCTGAAATGTTTTTCTGTCCCAGATGCTTTTGCATCTGTTGCTGCTCTTTCCTCATGCCTTTCCCCGTATTAAACGTGGCCACAGATCTAGACCAAAAGGAAACGTCTCCTATATAGACACACGAGAATTCTCTCTCTAGTCATTCTGCTGTCCTGATGTTACCTTTACTCCTTGAGTCGTTCTCTTGCTGTGCTTGCAGAGTTAGGTATTACTCATTGTGAGTAAAGGTGGGAGAACGGGACCTTGGGGCCAGATTCTGGGGGGCGCCGCAGCAGTAGTTAAGGAAGAACAGTTGCAATCTGTCACTGTGCCGGCAACACCCCTTCACTGTCCTCCTCTCTCTGAAAAGCCTGAGGACGCTGATGGGCTACGAGTGGGCTTTGGCAGTCTCCACGTGGGTTGACCAAGGGGAGAAGTGAATCCCAGTCTAGCTAATTTATTTTGCTGTGCATGCAACGCTCAGCACTGTGGTATCTGACTGCATCAGTGTGATTCGAGAGCCCCTCGCCAAGAAAACCCTGATACCCCCTTTTTGAAACACGAGTCCTTGCTCAAGTGCCTGGGCTCAGCATGGCTCCAGGCAATCACGTGAAGGTAGACAGGCCCTCCAAGGATGGGGGGTGGGGATTTATAGGGGTAGAACACACGGGTCAGAGCTGCAGCTGGAGTACACCAGAGTGGCTCCAATGCGATCGGTTTACACCAGCTGAGTCTGGCTCTGTATCGTTAAGCTGTGTGACACAGCACTGCAGCAGGTAACCGTGGTCTTCTTATCTCCATCGTTGGAGGTAGGAAATGGAGGCTCAGCTGTTAAAAGCCAGCCTCTGATCCCCCTCATGCCTGGTGAATAGTACCTTACCCCAAGGATAGTTCCACCAAACTCGATGGGGAAGGTGCTACCCGACATGAGTAAAGGGGTCTCTCACAGGCTGGCTGGCCCTTTAAGGGGGGACCTAGCAGTTAGCCCCCCGCTGGGTCTGATATGGACTCAGTTACCGTTAGTGACCCCAGCTGTGGCTACATGGAGAGGGCAGAGACCTGAGGCTGGGGAGAGGAGCCTGGCGAACAGGCCTGGTGACGGCAGGCTGGAAAGAACGTCACGGGGGAGGCCCTGAGATCCGGCCTGTAAGAAGCAGGGAGGTTTCTGGGGGAACGGCCAGAGTCCTGGGAGCAGGGGCAGTGGGGAAACCTGCTGGGAGGAAGCAGCCTAGGAGAACTCGGCAGGGCCTGGGAGTGGGGAGAAAGAGCAGAGAACTGCAGGGCAGCCCCTGAGGGGCAGAAGAATGATCGGTTTGGGGATTTATTTGGGTCTCCAGCTGGACTGAACTGGGAACGTGACCTGAGTGGAGGGCTCGGCCGTGGATGATGTAGACAGAGACAGGCCATTGCAAGCCAGAAACATGGTCACAAGGGAGTGCTAGAGATGAAGGCCCTCGGCAGGGCTGTGTCCTGATGCGAAGGGATGTAACAGCAGTGTGGGCCCCTGCGTACAGCGGGAGGCTGTTACTCTAAGGGCTTGTCTGGAAGAGCTGGGGTGCGAATCTAAAGCGCACTAGCTACTCTGGCCTTTTCCCCTCTGTAAAGTGCCTGAAACGGTTTCCCCAAAGAGGGAGTTTGGTGGTAGAGCCAGTGTTAGACTTCAGGAGTTCCTGGCTCCAGAACCCGTCTGCCTCCAGGCCTGGTCTCCTGCTACATCCGACCTTAGAGAGAGATGGTTGGAGAAGGAATCTCTTTGATTGGTCCAACTTCTGTTGGTGCGAGAGACAAGCTCTCTACCCTTAACATTTGTTATAAAGGCTGGATTCTGAAACCATTCCCCTCTCATTAACTTGCGGTGTTTGCAGCTTCGGTGATGGCCAGATGAACGGTCTCTGGCCCAGTCCAGAATGGGAAATTAATGTTCTGGGAACTAGACTGTCACTTGGAAATTTCCGATTGTTTTGATTTATTACAACTGATTTTTATGCCCCGTAATTACTGGGCTGCCTGCTCTTTGTGGCGGCATGGCTAGCACATGTACAGTCCATTGATGTTGACCTGGCAGTTTATCGTAGGATGGCTTTGTGGAAATATCTTACTTGAAGTGCGTTTGATGTTGACTAGCTGAAGAGGTCTTGTCAGCTGCTTTCCTGTGTGGGAGTATTAAGCCTGTGGCTGCCCCTTCAATTTCTCTGTTTGCTTTGCTTTTCATTACATGACTCAGGCAAACTAGGACTCTGGCCGGATCACTAGCATCTCAACAGGCCTGGGATTTTTGTATATAATAATCACCCCCCAAAAGTTATTTAAATACCAATTTGTATTAGTTTGGAAGAGTCCTAGCTTCTTGTCCTTTCTATCCCCCTGCTGTCAGCTGGCGCTCTGGTAAGAACGTGTGCTGTCGATACCTGTGGGGCTGTGTACTGCCCCTGAGAACAGCCATATACGACACTGGCAAGGGGGAAAACATCTCTGCAGGGTGTTCTGGGCAGAGCTGGCCACTGGAGCAAGTTTTTGTGGTCTGAAGCTCTTGGAAGCTTGGCTGGAGATGGTCTGTGCTCTTCCAAGACTCTTATAAAGCAGATTCTGATGGAGATTTTGCAGTGTTACTTCGGGCCAAAGAAAAGGCAGGAAAAATTTGTCTGTGAAATCCGCTGCCTAAGGAGAGGTTTATTTAGAAAGTGCCTTTTACAAGCATCATGACATCATGCTGCTTTAGACAATTACAAACCCCGGACTTTCAGAAATGCAGAATACCCAGAACTCCAACTGCCGGTGCTCAGAACTGTGAACTCAACCCAGGCTAGCCATGTCCCGGCGAGCTCTCCTCAACCCCTCCGATGTAGCCAGCCTGTCTGAACCCAGATATGAAATTTACAAATAGCTCTTATGTTTCTAATGAGCTGAACCAACACTGTGGCATTGAATGCCCCCAAACGCAGGATCTAAAGTCTGCATCTCTGGTCCTGTGAAAGGATTAGTTAAACTATCACTGAAATGCAGCCACCTCTGGGCTGAAACATGGAAGCTGTTTTTAAAAGCACACAGCACCACCACGAAACTGTGCAGGGACAGGACAAAAAGAAAACTCTGGCAAGTTGAACCCCCTGGGACAATTAAAGGAGACAAGATACAAAACACTGGCTCATGAGCTCTTTCAAGGAAAAGAAAAGAATGAGGCACTGCTGCAGACTTTAACATTTCCCCCTCCCCACAATAGCTTTTGCCTTCTTCCACCATCCAAGACACCCCTGAGTCTAGCACTGTGTGCTCCACAGAAGTATCCACGCCCCCCTCAGACCAGCTGAATGAACCCAGCCATAGTGCAAGGCGTATGGTAAGGAGGAGCATCGTTAACAATAGCCCAGCGCGCGTGTGACAAAGGATGTGAGCTGGCTGGTGTGTGGCCTAAAACTGACAGCCCAGAGCTGGTTTTAGCTGCGTGTGCTGGGCGGGCCTTTTCTTCCCCTCTGGAAAGCTGGACCAGCCGCCCATCTTGCCTGTGTCTAAGTCAAGCTTCTAGCCCCAGCGGTCGGCTCCAGGCACGGGCAACGCTGAAGCAATGAGAACAGCTCTCACCTTGAAAGGGAGCGAATCCTTTCTCCATCCAAAAGTCACCAGACCCCAGGCATTGCCCTACTTCCCCATCTCATTTCCTCCCAGGTCAGTCCCTGATCCCCTGTCTCCTGTTACTCATCCTGCCCTCACCCCAACATGTCACTCTCCGTAGTGCTCAGCAGGCCCGGTAGCCTCCCTCCCATGTGCTCGCTGTCGCTTATTGCAACAGCCCTGCAACTGGGAGGTGCCTTTTCAGATTCCATTCTACCATGAACGAGGATCACTCTGACATTTGCTCCCTTTGACATGTGCAGGGTTCAGCCCTGAGCAGTCTGGGGCCCCAGGCACTGGTTTATTTCCAGAAATGGACTGTACCTTCCATGCTGGTGTTCTGACAGCTCCAGTACCTCACTGAAGCACCCCTGACCAAATGAAATGTTCCCATCACAATAGCAGGGTAAGCAGGGAACTTACTCTCACCTCCAGAAATGGCAGATGGCTCCTGCCTGAGAAGCCAGTCCATCGATACAACGGAGAATCTTTAGTGCCAGGGGACAGGCCCGAGGACTGCTGGTTTACTATGCATACCAAACTGGAAGCATAAAAATAGTTGTTTATCATCTCTGAGCTCGCATTCAGTTGTTCTCCTGCAGTGGACCAGCCAGCTTCCGGATAATCTGTATTTGTAATATCGTAGACTGGACGGCCTCCCTCCATCCTTGTGCATTGTTCAGAAAACAATGTCGGAAGATGAACAGCAACAATTAATGGAAACAATTCATCTTCTGAGAGGTTCCCTCTTATAGTTTGTGGGGCACTGTTCATGTTCTGAACCCCTGGTTTTAATGCATCTATAACCGTGAAGGAGAAGTTGACCCTAAATTTTAGATTTTATTAACAAGCTTCTACTAAATCTCGGGCTACTAAAAAAGCTTCCATCTATTATTTTTTTTATTTCCAATGGAAATACTTTTTAAACAAATAAACATTGCCCTGCCGCATTGGCAATCCAGATGATGCAGCTCTGTGTTAATGGGTAAGGACTTGAAAGTGAAATTGACTAGAAACTGATTTAATATATTTTTTTTTAAATGAAACTACCTTATGATTTTCACTGGCCCAGCTGTTAGAAATGCAAAAAGGAAACAATCAGCATAACTAGAGGAAAGTAAATGCAAATGTTTAAAGCCCTTGGCTTGAATCCTTGAAGGTGCTGTTAGTAATGTAGGTAAAGAAAATTTATTTTTTAAAACTGTAGGATTTTAAACCGCTTTCCTTCAAATAGTGTCGCCGACTGCTTGTTTTAATGGAAGGCAATGTTACGGGGAGGAATTCGCTTTTAATCACCTGACCTGTGTGTGCCCCTAAAGATTTCTGGTCTTGGTTGTGCCGCCCTTTACTTCTGCTGCTCTGGGAATACAGTTAATGGCAGCTACTCCTGTTTTATTACAAATAACGAAGTGTCCAGGAATCAGGCGTGTCTAAAGGCACATGCATGTCAGGCAATGAAAAGTAAATTCTTCAAGCAGATCAAGAACTTGCAGAGCTCATGTTTGCTGGGTCATCCCTTTGGTCTGTTGTGACGATGTAATTTCCCATATGAATGAGAGGCTCGAACGGAGAGCAGGCTGGGGAAGAGAAAATCAGTAATAGCTGAGGGCAGTGCTCAGCACTGTGAGCTGAAAATGAGAAGAAGAGTTATCTGCCAACAAGCCACAGGGCTTCTGCCAATGGGGGCAGAGGGAAGATGGATTGGCTCAGAGAGGCTGTGAGTGTCCTGTAGGGCACTTCTGTATGTCGAGTATATTGGAGTAGGTCAGGAAGTGGAGTTTGCATGGAGCCTCAAGTAGTCAGTTAAGTCATCTTGAATGCGCATGTGTGTTCCTGGTATTTGTTCTCTGCCATCGTCCATACAGTGCTGGTCAGAAATACAGCACTGTGTGTTACACACCTACGTGCATTTGACAGTGGTTGAGCTGACAGATATAATGACGAGCACCTTTATGCCTTAGGTGTATCCACCCCACCACACCATGGCTACTTTACTGTTCTCTGTATTATTGTTCACAAGGGTGTAGCCGGGTTGGTCCCCAGGATATTAGAGAGAGCAGGTGGGTGAGGTAATATCTTTTAATGGAACGAATTCTGTTGGTGAAAGAGATGAGCTTTCAGGCTACATTGAAGAAGAAGAAGAGCTCCGTGGGGCTCGAAATCGTGTCTCTTTCACCAGCAGAAGTTGGTCCATAAAAAATATTACCTCCCCCACCTTGTCTCTTTAGTATCCATGATGTCCTAGGAGCAGTTCTCCAGGTTGGCCAGCAGATGGAGCAGTTTTCCTGTTCAAGCCTGGTGTGATCCTTGTAAAATTTTTCATTGTATTAGAAGTAATGGGCCAGATCTCCGGCAGGTATCAATCGGCCGAGGTCCATGGAAGCTGCGCCCATTGACACCAGCTGGGGTTTGTCCCGTGTATATATAAAATACAGAATCGAAGGTTCTCTATAACAATCCACAGGAGATTGTAAATTTGTGGGGGGGATTTTTGTAAATTATGTGTAAAATTAACTGAACAATCGATATGGGAAATATAGATCAGATTTTCTATAGTTCTCGTGCTGCATAGTAGATTTTTATTTGTAGTTGAGCTCCAATTTGCAGTTAATCAGTCGAGGGCGTAAGAGTGATCCTTTGATCACGTTGCTGTTTTATGATTCCTGGACACTTTATTGTTTTTATAAAGCAGCAGTGGCTGCCATTAGCTGTATTCCCAGAGCAGCAGAAGTAAATGGTGGCACAACCAAGAACAGAAACCAGGCACTTTCTTTCTTTCTTAGTGAATAATTGAAGGAGAAAAGGAGAAAAGATGATCTAAGATCCAAACAATAAACAAAAAACCAGGGTGAGAAAGCAGGGCAAATGCATTCCTTTCCCTTAAACCTAACTACCAATGTGTTTTTCCTTCGCTCAGCTCTTAGTGGGGAACTGTATCGCAGACGAGCATGTGTATCCGTGATGATGCAGAGCAATACTAATTGCCAGATCCTTCTGAGTTACATTGGTGTAAGCCTGGAGCGACTCTGCTGACCTCCCAAATTCTTCTCTGTTACACCCCAAAGCTTGCTACATTATTCCAGATTCCCCTTCTCCATGGGACAGCTACTCCCCAGCGTCCCTTGAGTGGATTCCAGCTGTACGGGGTGATGCTCCTGCCGCAGTGCTCCACTATCATTCATTATTCCAGATTCCCCTATTTACTCGGCTTTGCGATGAAATCCCGCCAATGCTATTGAAATGTAGGGTTACCTTTGAATGAGCACAGTGTCCTGGGCACTGCCAAAGTCTCTCCTTCCGCCCTCGTCCAAAGTGACATTCCTCTTCCTGGGTGCCAAGTATCCTTACTCTCCTTTTCCAGGTACCTCCTCACAGCCCATTTCTTTCCTCTCTTCAAGCTCCACCTCAGGCAGAATGCAGAGGCTTCCTTTGCAATGTAACATCACTCCCATTAGCTAGCGTTGCTGTCACCTTCCTCCGTTTCCAGCCCCCTTCCTTTCTCTGGGATCTCCAAGTTCTACCGGGCATCACTGGGTTTGCGTGGGTGTGTGTGGGGGGTGTATTCGGCCCTTCGAGTGTAAGCTTTTCAAGGCAGATGCCCAGCGCCAGATCCCAGGTTAATGGTGTCATGCTGATTTACATCAGCTGAGGATCTCTTTTTACATCGCTGTAAAGTGCCATGTCCCTCTGTGGTACCCTGGGACTGTAGATTGCTAACGGCCCTGGCCAAGGTTTGAGGCTGGGAGGACCACGTTACCTTACTGCAATGCATTGTGCAACTAACAATAGAATGCAGATGTTTTCCCATGTCGAGAAATATTTCCGGTGTCTGTCCAATATTTTGGGATAGACCCTGTTGATATACGTGCTCTTCATTACGGTATCTGACTCGGGATACTTTATCAGCTTGATTTATTCATTGGTGGAAGCTGGTAGAACCATCATAAGGTGGGTGTCATATAGGGCGTGGGAGGGAGGGGAAATCCTCTTTCAATATCCTTTGTACAGTACTGTTGGGTCAGAGGTTTAGTTTGGTCCTCAAGTTCAAGTGATACTTTTTATGGCTGCGCTGATACTATAAGGTGTGCAGAGCAGCTCCAGGTATGGCATGCTGCAGAACACTACTTTTAAACGGCCAGAGGCTACCTCACATCAGCTTTGTGTTTGTAACAAGCTGCCACTCCACGTGACTCATGGGGATTTTAAGCACAACAGCACAGACCTTTAGATCATTTGGTAAAGGAGTAACACCACTAGCCGTTGTTATCCTCTAGTCAGCAACTAGAGGGGAATCCACCCCACACACCACCAGTACGTTTCCCCTTCACCTCCACTGGAAAATTGGTGCAATCTGTTACATCTACTATCAAGTTAATGTCCAAAGTTGGCTTTTGCAATGAATAGGCCCAGAGATTTCTAAAAACAAAAACCTGTTTCAGTTTTGAGAGTGTTTCCTGCGCTATGACTCTTGAAGAATGAAATAGTTGATATTTAAAGTTCAGTTCCGTTTTGTCATGGATTTCCAGAACTGTAAGTTATTCAAAGGAGGAACTTTGTGTATTCATCCACAGTAACTTTTTTTTTTTTTGGCACTATTTCTAAGTAATTATATATGCCGGATACACACTATTTCCTACCCAAACTTAGAACAGATTTTTGAATTATGGAAATACTTCTTGTCTGAACCCTGGTGGAAGGACATCTGAAACTCTGTCTTTCACAGAGATGTAGTTTATAAACTCCAAGCACTATGAAAGTACCAGAAGAGAATATTTTCCTTGATTGTGGAGTCTGTGCACTTCATAGTAGTACCAATATCTCAGAGGAACAAATGAATATATTTTTAGCATCTCATCTGCATAATGGCTCAAATGAGAATTTGTTGCATGTTGAATAGGCACCCTGGAGGTTCTTTGGTTTGCTTTAGCACTCTGTGCAGTGCGGAAAGAGCACACCAGTTACCAGCGGGGGATGAAACGTGAGCACTTTCAGACATAGAATCAGAAGAGACCCCAAGGGTTATCTCCTCTAAAGCTGTGTCTGCACTACCGCCTATGTTGGCATAATTTATGTGTGAATAAACCATCCCCTGGAGTGACGTAAGTTACAGCGACATAAGCACTCGTGTGCACAGCGCTTCTCCCATGCTCGCAGAGGTGGTATTTTCATGCCGACGGGAGAGCTCTCTGCCTTCAGCGTAGACCGTCTTCACCAGCCACGCTGCAGTGGCACAGCAGCATTGGTATTGGTACGGCTGTGCCACTGCCCTGGAGACACGGCCTAACCCCCAGCATGTCGGCTGTCTTGCTACTCCAGCACCGTTTACCCGCCCCTGTGGAGTCGGGACCCAGCCATATTGTTTGCAATGCTAATAAAACATCTGAGCACAATAGAACTCATTCTTTCAGGGCGACTTTAAAGGAAGGGGTCTGGCAAAGAGATGCCTGTGGACGCTTTGCTGAGAGGTCTAGATCCATGCTGCACTGTGGACCAATTACAAGCGAAACATTTTCTTTCACGGTAATTCCACTTTGCAAGTATTTAAGGAGGTAAGCGGGTCTCTGGGCAGGAACTTATGCTGCGTAGTACACCCAAGCGTCCCATTCTGCTAGGCACTGCGCTCACCCCTAGTAAAAGACAGGCCCTGTGCCAAAGCATTTACAGTGTCAGTAGACAGGACAGAGAGAGGATGGCAGAAGGGAAGTAGTAGCAGCCCCATGTTACAGGTGGGGCCTGAGGAGCAGAGAGGGGAAATGACTTGCCCGAAGTCAGACTTTCTGGCAGCACTGGGAAACTGAACCCAGATTCCCTAAGTCCTGCTCCAGTGACTTAACCCCACTTTCTCCTAGCTCACGTGACACCTGATAACTGTTTACAAATACATGAGGGCTGGGCCCAGTCCTGCAGCCCTTATTCTCGGCAGGTCATGGGAGTTTTGCTCAAAGTTTTGTTTAAGGACTGCAGCATTTGGCTCATGGGTTGTCAGCGTTTTGTTACGGGTTGGCCAGGGGCGGCTCTAGGGATTTTGCCGCCCCAAGCACAGCAGGCAGGCTGCCTCCGGCGGTTTGCCTGCGCAGGGTCCGCTGGTCCCGGACCCTCCGCAGCCATGCCTACAGGAGGTCCACTGAAGCCGTGGGACCAGCAGACCCTCTACAGGCAAACCGCCGGAGGCAGCCTGCCTGCCGCCCTCGTGGCCCCGGCAGAGTGCCCCCCGCGGCCTGCCACCCCAAGCATGTGCTTGGCGTGCTGGGGCCTGGAGCCGCCCCTGGGGTTGGCACCCTGGAAGTTTTATAATAAAGGGGGTGGATGGGCTTCAGTGAAAGGAATGAGATGCCTCTTTTGGGAATTGAAACAAGCCCCAGCAACTCATTTCACACGGGTCAGTGAAAGGAGATGGGCCTGACTCCCCACTGGCCTGTCCCAGTGCAGGGGAGGTAGAAACGCTCCCAATGTGACTCGTGACCCAGCCTGCACTGGTGCGAATGATGACACGAGGTGTAGGGCAGCGGTGAAGCAGGCACAACAAGTGGCATTAGCTCTTGTGGATTGGGATTCTTTTCTGAATAGGCTCTTATTCGGCACTCATCATCCTAGTCTCTGAGCAGCTTCCAGTCGTGCATTAAGCATCTGTCACACATTTGTTCTCTCATCCTCTTCCCAAGAGGAGAAGCATGTGCAGTGGAGTGTCTTGTGTTGGTAGGTGTGTGGTGTGGGGTTTTTTTTAATTGAAACCAGTAAGGGAGCTAGCAGTGAAAGGCTCTGTGCCCGTATTCAGCCTCCTGAGCCGTTCTGCCCCCCCAGTAGAGTCTGTTTCTTTGTTAAAAGTAAATTGTCAACAAGCTGCCAATGAATGAATCTGTAGCTTGATAAGCAAATAGTAACTCAGCAAAAAGAACTTTGTCTTGGTGATTTAAAATAAATCTAATAAATCTTTAATATTAAAATAACCATCACTAACTCTATCAAATTTGCTCTCAGGCGGCATGCACGGGGCAAATATTTGCTTTCTTTGCAGAAAACGGACTATATATTTCAACTTGTGAATGAAAATACAGGTGCGGTTTCTAGACTGGCTGACTCGTATTCTTTTCCCACCAAAGACTACACTTGTCTTAATTTCCTCTCAATTACGCTCAGGCATTAACTAATACTGACTAACTACAGCCCAAAATAATTATTGCTATCTGTTCCCTTTGTAAATATAACTCCAGCACTGAGCTAGAAGAATAATGGCATATTTACAGAAGGCAGCTAATTAAACTGAGCTTCAATTGCTTTCAGTTTGCCAGAAGGAGCCATTTTCACAGCAAAAAATGTGTGCAAGCCTGCATGCTTACCAGGAACAACTCGGTACAACATAATTCAGGGTTCCCAAGACAAAAATTCAGTTCAAGACAAATTTACACTGGCAATAAAAATCTCATTAAGAAAGATATGAAGATTTCTCTACTACATCGCGACAGTTAAAAGAGGTTATCATTTTTTCAGTTTATTTAAGGAACAGTATATATTTCATTGTTCCATAGCAGCTGTAATTGCAAGTGTCTTTCAAACACTCCTTGCAGTAATGCGTTTGTCTTATTACCGTACCTTCCGAACCCAGCCTCTTGATGTATCTTCATTAGCAGAGCACTAGATGCTGGATTTTCGAAGCTTTTCAGCATTTATTTCAGTTTTCCCCATTTTCTAAATGCACCTTTCTGCATCATGAAATTTGTCCCTCTGCCCCGACTGCTTGTACAGCTGGTGAGTTCCGCTGCAGTCATGATCTGGCCTCTAATGCTTAAACTTCCCTTGTGTTTTGCAGATTTTTTTACCTGGGTTCATTCATGGTGATTACAAAAGTGGTGTTCCTTTGGCAAATCAATGCTCGAAAGAGCAGTTCTTGTGCAGCGCACGTGTTGCCAGGCCCCAGGCTTTCTCTGTCTTGCAAAAACAAAAATAAGGGGGTTGCCTCTGAGTCGTTCTTTCTCCATAACAATGAATGTCTGTTCCTTACTCCAGTGCTGTGAGAGAATCCGGTGCAAAGAGTGTTATTTGCCAGAGCTTCTCCTTTGCAACAGATCGCTGCATTTCTGGATGCGAAGCCGTCCACCCTCATGTAATTCCTGAATTTGTTTTTATCTATCCGAAGTAATGATTTGGCAGGCAGCGGCACTTCTTCCATGTTTAATTAATTCCTTTAATTTTGTGGTAAATGAGAATAATGGGGGCTTAATTTTGCTATTTATGTAAAACTGATTGGCAATTATGGAGAGCACAGGAGCTTTGGCTTTACAAACCAAAATGAAGTGACCTCTTCATCAGGAGGACTTGGCATGTCTCATTCATTCATTGTGCGAAAGCCGAAATGCCATGGAAGCAGATGTTACTAAGCTGCAGTTAGGTTACATGAAGTCAAAATATGAAAATGGATTGGATTATATTTTTTTAATTGAATGTAAATTAGCACTAGGAATGTACTACAAGGTGTAGTACAGAAAGTGTTCCTATCAGCGCTAACTTGGACACTAAGTCCCTCTACCTTAATGATCAACACAGTATAACTCTCATGCCCTTGTGTAGCCCGGCAGTAGGCAGAAAAGTCTTAGAAAGAAGCAGAGAGGAGCAATCGCTCTGTGGCTGAAGCACTGAACTGGCACTTCCCCCACTATAAAATGAGGTGAGGATAACACAACTGTTCTCCCACCCTGTGGCTGGCTTGTCTGTGTACCGTGTAAGTGCCTCGGGGCAGGGATCATCTCTTATCGTGGCATAGACAGTGTGTAGCGCTGTGGGGCCCTGAGCTTGGCGGGGGCCTTGGGTACTGCTGTGTACAGCTAGTCAATAGCAATAACCAGTGACGATCGGCTGCATGCCGCTGCTCTTGGTCATCTCCGGTGTTGAGGGATGTCAGGGGATAGTGATGCTGCGACCTTGAACTTGCTGTGCTGTATGCAGTGCCTAGCAGGGTTGCCAGGCTGCCGCTCTCTGGTGCAGGCATGGCAGACGAGTAGGGTGAAGGGTTATTCCACTGGGAGGAATATTCAGTCTCCAGTCTGTGAGCCTAGTAGAAAATGTGCGGCATGTGGGAGGGGATGTGGATCTGAGGAGGCATTGGTTTAAGTGTGATTCTCAGAAAGCAAACAAGGACCTTAGCGGAACCTGGTGGCCATGTAGTAGTGGTCTAGTTAACGTAAGGCAGCCTGATCTACAGAGTATATATTATGTTAATTACTTAAGAATTCCCAGTTATCACTGTGGGGGTTGACAGGTTCTTGTCCCAAGATTAGACCCAGTATTGTTGAAATGACTGTATGGTTGGGAACCCCAACGTGCATGGTTGCAACACTCACACTACAGGAACGCCTCTGTTTACAAATACTGTATTAATACATTTAGCACAGTCACAAACACTCCAGTTCAGTAAGGGAAACAGAAATCATGCAAAATGTCCAGCAGAACATTCATGTACCCACAGCACCTCTTGCAGAACAACCTGAAATGTTAGCCATTGTCTTCCTCATCACTGTCACCTTCCTCAGCACCCCTGGTAGCCATCGTTCCAGCACTTCCCAAGGGCTACATTTCTCTCTCCTCCGGCCCACAGGCTGGCATGCAACTTGTAGAATACGTTATGCTGACACTCCTGTGTCTAATGCATATTCAGTAGGGGGTTCTGCCTCTTCCTTATTCGTATTTCTTCACCTTACTAACTCTGGAGTGTCCTCCTATAGGTTAGTGTTTCAGTTATCTCAACTTATTATCATATACGTTAATGCGTTGCCATGGCCCTCTTGTGGTCAGTCATCTGCGGAGGTTGACTCATGTTCCTGTGGTTGGCAGGTGTCATTATGGTACATTCCAACAAAATCCCCCGCTGCACATTCTATTTACAGTTCCCAAAACGTAGGGGTGACTTTTGGGTCAAAGTGCGTAGGCCTCAAGCCTTATGTTAACTGCTGAAGCTAATGTCTTACAGGATACGGCCCTATGGGTTCCTTGCATTGCTGCTGAATCTAATAAAGGCAGAATACAATGAAGACAAACTAGCCCTACGGTCCACAGTCGGGCTGGCCTCCTCTGTATTCCCCACCCCACTCATAGGTCTGAACCTTGTACTTTTATATGCCACACTCACTTGGGCTCTGCAGCTTCCAGCCCTGCATGAGCCAGTGTTTTAATCACATGGGACTCTAGTTTGAATGAAAAAAAAAAGCCTCTCTCAGCCTCCTTCAGAAATGACAAGATGCATTTGTGGAGAGGAGGCTGAATGAGGCCCGGCTAAATAGGGCTTCTTTGAGTTTAGCCTCAAAATAGAATTTCAAAGGCAACCACTTGCAAATTTTCTACATCTTTTTGTCTTAATGTTGAAACCCCTTTGCATTCCCCTAGTGGCAATGTTCAGCCGCCCTTGAAATTATTTCCAGTGTACATCTTAAGTTTCAAAAGAAGGAAGGATGGGGAAAAAACAATCTCAATTCTCCTCAGTGCTGCTGCATCAATACTTGGCTGAGCTGTCTAATGCTAAGCACACTGGAGCGGAGCTATCGGTGTGCTAGCTAACGAGAGGATTAGCTATGCCTGAGGATGGGCAGGCATAATTTAAGCAAGAGGGAAAATGTTTAGAAAAGTCAAACTTGCCCTCCAGGGAAGGCTTTGCTGCTCTCATGTCTCCCTCTCAGGAGCTTCCATTGCACAAACAGCAGCCGGGAAACAAAGGAAAGGCAAGTGTCTGTCTGGGACTTGACGTTTGTTTTGCACTGAGTCAGTGCCGCCTTGCTCAGATTTTTGTTACTAATACTAGTAAATGTCACCGTAATCCTGACCTGCCAAAGCATGTCCTCAGGAGAGCCAATTCAAACAATAAAAGCTGACTATCCTCTAGACACTCCACAGATAGCACTGTTGAAAGAGAGCCTGGGAGCAGGAAGGTGAGGGGTAATGAGCATACAGCAAATGGCTTTGAAGCTAAAAAAATAACAATTTAGCAATATCTTTAAGGGGCAAATGGACTGAGACATTTCTGGTGAGGTGGGCATGGAATGTATCCTATGGCACCATGCCCAAAGGCTGTTAGCCAGCTGATCTAAGGTGCAGTGGTGGGTTTCCTAACAGTGTATGGAAGAGGACTGCAAGGACTCCTCATATTCGTAGATTTTAAGGCCAGAAAGCACCATTACAGTGATCTCATCTGACTGCCTGCAACGAATCGTACTGAAAGGTGAACTGTCAGGCTGGAGGAAGGTTACTAGTGGAGTTCTTCAGGGATCAGTTTTGGGATCAATCTTATTTAATCTTTTTATTACTGACCTTGGCACAAAAAGTGGGAATGTGTTAATAAAGTTTGTGGATGACACAAAGCTGGGAGGTATTGCCAATACAGAGAAGGACCGAGATATCATACAGGAAGATCTGGATGATCTTGTAAACTGGAGTAATAGTAATAAGATGAAATTTAATAGTGAAAAGTGCAAGATCATGCATTTAGTGATTAAAAACAAGAATTATTGTTATAAACTGGGGACGCATCAGTTAGAAGTAACAGAGGAGGAGAAGGACCTCAGAGTATTGGTTGATCACAGGATCATTATGAGCCGCCAATGTGATATGGCCATGAAAAAAGCTAATGCGGTCTTGGGATGCATCAGGCGAGGTATTTCCAGTAGTGATAAGGAGATGTTAGTACTGTTATACAAGGCACTGGTGAGACCTCATCTGGAATACTGTGTGCAGTTCTGGTCTCCCATGTTTAAGAAGGATGAATTCAAACTGGAACAGGTACAGAGAAGGGCTACTAGGATGATCCGAGGAATGGAAAACCTGTCTTATGAAAGGAGACTCAAAGAGCTTGGCTTGTTTAGCCTAACCAAAAGAAGGCTGAGGGGAGATATGATTGCTCTCTACAAATATATCAGAGGAATAAATACCAGGGAGGGAGAGGAATTATTTAAGCTCAGTACCAATGTGGACACAAGAACAAATGGGTATAAACTGGCCGTCAGGAAGTTTAGACTTGAAATTAGACGAAGG
Source organism: Mauremys reevesii (assembly GCF_016161935.1). NCBI lineage: Eukaryota > Metazoa > Chordata > Testudines > Geoemydidae > Mauremys > Mauremys reevesii. The sequence continues at coordinate 123,668,510 of NC_052629.1, read as the reverse complement.
TTTCTAACCATCAGAGGAGTGAAGTTCTGGAACAGCCTTCCAAGGGGAGTAGTGGGGGCAAAAAAAAGCTTATGGAGGGGATGGTATAATGAGATTGGTCTTTGACTATTAGCGGTAAATATGCCCAGTGGCTTGTGATGAGGTGTTAGATGGGTTGGGATCTGAGTTACTACAGAGAATTCTTTCCTGGGTGTCTGGCTGGTGAGTCTTGCCCACATGCTCATGGTTTAGCTGATCACCATATTTGGGTTGGGAAGAAATTTTCCTCTGGGGCAGATTGGCAGAAGCCCTGAGGGTTTTTCACCTTCCTCTGCAGTGTGGGGCATGGGTCACTTGCTGGACGATTCTCTGCACCTTGAAGTCTTTAAACAAGGACTTCAAGGCTTTGAAGTTTTGAGGACTTTAATGGCTCAGACACAGGTTTGATACAGGAGTGGGTGAGTGAGATTCTGTAGCCTGTGTTGTGCAGGAGGTCAGACTAGATGATTGTAATGGTCCCTTCTGACCTTAAAGTCTATGATTCTATGAGAACATCACCCTGTAGTTCTGTAGATATGCAGCCTTGATTTAAAGACTTCAAGTGATCGAGACCACCATATTAATAGATAACTCACCCCAGCCACACTAACTGGCATTAATATTGCTATCCTCTAATTCTCTACTGAAGTTGTCCCAGGCCAGTCTTTCTGTGACTTTGCATGGGACCAGTGTCAGGCTAAGCAGTCTGTAGTTAGCTGGGTCATACGATTTTCCCTTTATAAATTATTGGTATGACATTAACATTTTCCCTGTCTTTTGGCTCTTCCCCAGTGTTCAAGGTTTGATTAAAAATTCATATCAGTGGTTCAGAGCACTCCTCAGGCAATTCTTTTCATACTCTTGAGTGCGAGTTATTCAATCCTGCACATTTAAAAATGTTTAACTTTTAATCATTGCTATTTAACATCTTACCTCATTACTGAGGGAGTAGAAAGTAGTTCCTCACCATTGTAAGATATGAATAAATCATCCTGCTTTCTAACTACAGAAGAGAAAGGTTTGAATTCTTCTGTCTCTTCTACAGCGTGATTGACAATTTTATCTTTCTTATCTAGTAGTGGATGTATACCATTGCTAGGATTTAATTTATTTGTGATATATTTAAATACTTCCTTCTTGTTTTCCTTAACTCCAGGCCATTTATTGAGACCTTGTGTCTTTTCTTGCTGCTGATTTGAACTAATTTCCATCGATTTTTTCCATTTGTTATCTATGGTTTTTACCTTTCATTGCTGCTTTCACCTCCATTATTAACCAGGACATTTTTTTTTAATTCAAATAAGTCGTCTTTTGTGATTGCAGAGTGGTGGTGGCTTTATCATTTTGGCATCTAATAAAATTCCCAATTATCACTCACATGTTTGTTTAAATTTCTCCTCTGCTCAATTTCACTCAGCCTGTTTGCAGCTCTGAGAAACTGGCCTTCTTCAAGCATCCGCCTGTCTCTATTACGGGTCAGAGCTATGTTCTGTTTCCACAGACATAACAAATGAAATTAGGTCATGAACTCTTGCACCTCAGCACCCGTCAGTATTTAGTTCTGTGAACAATTTGTCTTTATACATCGGAATGAGATCTAACCTAGAATTACCCTGCGCTCGTTACAATAGTTTTTGCTGTTACAGTTATCTATTTTGATGAACTCCAGGGATAGTTTCCAAGTGGCAGCATGAGACCTCCACCTGGTATCACAATGTTTCTTTCTGTACCTCATAGATAGATGGAGGTAGGTCAGTGAGAAGGGGGATCACAGAGGATTTCTCCAATGTACTGAGGTCCTCCACCAATGTGCTCTTTAAAAACAAACAAGCTTATAATCAAGCTGCGAGTTTGGCTGTAACAGGATCCCAACAGTTCACATCCCCAAGCAGAGCGACTGCTGCCTTCTGCACAAGCTGTAAGCCAGGAAGGAGCCCTGCCCAGGAGGATTTGCAGTGATGGTTCCTGATGAGCTGGAGGGGCAGGTGCTGGAGATGTAAGATCAGCACCAGCTGACTAAGGGGGTTTACTGTGGAAAGGGTCGGTCTGATGGGACACCCGAAATCTTTGCCTACCTCCCTGTCTGTGCTATGACCCCCCCACAACAAATGTTGGCAGGAAGGGCCAAGAACTGGGGGGACTACAACTAATAGTTTGTAGGGAACCTGCAGCTCCCCCAGTCTAACGGTTTGGAGAGACCAATCTGTCTGAGAGATGAAGAAGGTACCACTAAAGCTTATTGGTGGGGGTTTTACATGCAGCTGCCTTTGGCATAGCACCTGATGGGGAGCCGCTGATTTTTACAATGGGAGGCTCCAACCCCCTCCATTGCAGCAGCCACAACTCAGCAAATCTTGTAGCCAGCCATAGTGATAAAAAAAAACATGTTGTGATTGAAGAACCGAATCATGCGATGAGGTAACCTGGATTTAATCCGAAAGAAATTGATCAACTTCAGATGTTCAGCCCTATGAACACAGGAAAAAATTGCAAGTACCAGCTAAAAGTGATTGAAACTAATTAGGACTCCAGCTCTGTGGGAAGTTATAGAAAGCCACCAACAATGTCTTTCTATAAATTAGCTGATGATTAACGCTACCTTTTTGTTCATTCATAATTCCTGACGCCCGACTGTGAAACCTTCACTCAAGGAGTTCTATGAACAATACAATTTTGGCTTTATAGTCAGACCCTCATTACTATGAACAAGTAAGATATCCTCTACCTCTTACTGTCAGCTGTTCATATACTTATCTGCTGTAGCTTAGCATTTTACAAGCATGGCCTGGATAAGCTGGTAATATTATTTTTCCTTTCACAGTTAATTTTTTTCTGTAAAATAATTCTTCCTGTGCCTGCAAAACCCCCACACCAGTATCATCTGTGTTGCACACAGGTAAAAGCAGAATAGAAATCTGTCCACGTGATGCCCCTGCCTATCTTTATTTTGTAGCAGTTTGGTTGTGGTCTGTTTTGAATTAGATTACGACTGATCAGTCCCTGCATTCTAACTACTTCCCACAACGCTCCACTCACTGATGTATACAATAAAGCTGAGGTGACTGGAAAGCCTAAGGGATCAATTCCAAATATCACCTTGTAATAAAAACCGTAGTTCCTTAATTTTTTGTATTGATTCTGTACTCGCTCTCCTCTAATGTGGCTTTGATGATAAAACTTGGTGACTGACAATGCCCTCTGCCTACCTGATTTCAATAGCAGTACCCAGGAAGGAATTGTGTTTTGCTTCAGCAGCAATTTTGCTCTAGTCAGTTTGCAGGATCTCTCTTATGCGCAGGAATTTACCATGTGTCTTTTTCCCTTTGAAATTTATCATCCATCTTTCTGGGGCTCCATCCTGCATGTTGGGCTGCTGGAACAATTTGTATAGTGCTGAGAGCCATTGAACCAAATTGTAACCCCTATATATGATGGAAACCACTTCAAGCCAGAGGCTGCGGCAGCAGCACCCCTACTTCCAGCACCTGGGCCTGCAGGCATGAAGTCAATAAGATTCTTGTTGCTGATTTTCCCTGATTGCAGGATTGGGGCCCTTAAAGGGAACTGGAAATATTTAGGAATCTCTGTGTACGTCATTTATATGTATGCTGTAGATAGACACAATCACGTTTTTTTTCAAATGCAATTTCCAGTATGTTGGTTGCATGGTATACAACAGTTAAATACAACACACAGGCTGGTGCACTGGCATGTGGGTGGAATTTAGTTAACTAACACTTAGCATCATCTACCACTCACAGCCAGGAATTTCAAAGGAGCCTAAGGGATTTAGGCATCCAAATACTATTGAAATTCAAAGGGCGTTGGACACCTAACTCCTCTGGAAATCCCAGCCTGCATGTTCAAAGTGCTGTGTGATCATTAATTATATACTGTAAACCTCTTGTCTTCGACCCTAGACTGGAAACCTCATGAGCACGGGCTTTCTCAGCTCTCATCTCCCGCTGCTAGCTAGACCAGGAGTAGTGTGAACTGAGTCTTTACAAAATAATGAAATTTAACTGGAAGTTCATCATCCCCTGTTACAGGTACCTTGCGGTGTCAATCCACAAAGGCTACGAGTCTGTTTCAACTCCGGTTAGAGAGTCTTGGCTTTTTCACTGAAGCTGTACTAGCTCATGCTTTCAGCTCTGAGGTTCCTGGTTCAGTCCCCAGTGCGTTAGCCAGGATGGCGGCTGTCACACACACTTCAGAACCATACCAAGACTTGGTTCACGTTAAGTTCCGGATTTGGGAAACGTTCAGGGAATCACATTTTCCACAATAGCTCTCCCATCTCTGTTACCAACAGCATTTCATGGCCTGGTACATCTATTAGACTTGAATGGACCCAACCGTAAACATTTTTGGCTCATGTGTCCACTCAAAATGATCCAACTCACAATCTGCTGCCCTAGAGCTGTTTACAAAATGTGAGAAAATCACAAAGTGCTCACTGGGAACAGCAAAAGAGGCTAAAACTGTTGACTAAATGACTTTCTGAGCATTTTTAACAGTATAGCAGCAAACTAGACATTGTGATGCAGGTTTAGAAGCCTTTCTCCTTGGCACTAGCTATGTCTTTATTGAACAACAACACAAACCTGCACAATTGACAAAGTGTGAAAAGATGATTGCTAACACAGTGACTGTTTATATTGAACCAAGGGCTGGTTTTGCCAGAATCAAATGCAGATTGAAAGAGCTAAAAAAGCAATTAAGATCCCAAGCTGCGCTGAAATGGGCATGGACAGACCCCGGCCCTAGGCAGAACTGTATTGTTGTTAGGAGCGATCCAGGTGAGAACAAGGGTCTGTTTGCCCTGTTCGTACTGCAGGATCAAGCCTAAATGTGCTTTAAGGTCTAAGCTTGATCAGCAGATGCTAGGAAAATACAGAGCTGGAACAAAAATATCGCACACAACAGACCCTGTCATATCTGGAGGAGCCTAAGAGTCTAGCATCTTTGTCCCAGTTCAGGGCAGCTGCACCTATATTCACCGTCCGTGGTCCAGCGAGGGCACCTATTCTAAGCTCCTGCCTCCTCAGCCATCACCTCTCTTGGGCAGAGGCCCATGTCTCTCTTCCTCCTGACCAGGGTATCGCCAGGCTGCTCGGTTCCTTGCCTACACCGTAAGTTCCCCAGCAAGTCAGATGGCTTAGGCAGGTCTGCTTTTTGTGCTTTCTCCTCGGAGCCTAGAAAGAGTGTAACTGCTTCATTAGATGGTACCACACAGCTTTGCTAAGCAAGCCCATTTATTAAGAGAAAAGCATTCCAGAGAACACATTAGAACGCTACAGAACTTTTCTACATGGCAATAAGCTTACCAGAGTACCTCCCCCAGCTCCAACAAGGGCTCTGGTAGGAGTCAGTCCGTCAACCTCACACAGGGCTTTTTCTGTGGTTACAGAACAAGAACTCTTGGGCATAAGTTAGCCTTTCCCGTGTACAGCCTGGGGCTTTGAGCTGTGCAGGCAATCTGCAGACCCCTTCTCTCTTCAAGGCATAACTTCGAAAGTTTGGAGACCCCTTCACTATGTGTCTGGCTGGCTCATTGTTTAGAATAGTCCTTTGATGGTCAGAACATGTCCTAGAGTTTACACCAGCCACGCTCCCCCTTCCCCCACAGAGACGTTCCATACAATCCCCCAGTGACAAAACTATGCATTGATCATGCAGTGGACTTCAACTCTCTTTCAAGAGAATTCACAAAGATATTGCAGGAAGCTGCCATCTCGGTCACAGCCCTGACTTCCTGTACAGTGCTGTGTGTGATGCAGATTATTACATTCCACTGAACCTCCACACGATGGTACGAGAGGGTTCTCAGCCAGAATGCTGAACTTTCTGTTGGCTGAAGTCAGGCAGGGATATAATTTTGAATGTAATGCTGTAATAATAGCAACTGTACTTGTAAGAGAGCGCCATTAGTTAGGAGCTCATTAAAGTGATGGCTCTGAAAAGATTTTTCTTGCCTAATATCCTCTTCCATCACTGTGTCAAGCCTGGGACCTAGTTAAGAAAAGAGCTGCATGCTATTAACACTCCTTTAATTATCTTCTGTTACTTGTAGGGGCTGCTGGATTAAGAACGTTCACCCTTGAGCTACCAAACTCTGGGCCTTTTGTCTCCTGTTCTCACCCAGGCCTCCATGTAAACTGCTGAACAGCTCCAAGTCCTGACTCAGCCTCTGATTCCCTTGAACCCAACGGGGGTTGTGTTCAGCACATTCAGGCCCAGCTCCACAGGGAGGCATTGGTGCCACCTGCCAGGAATGGCCTTCCAGCCATTTTCTGTATACCCGGAACAGGCTCCTTCCTCCAAGGAGCCAGGCTGGTCTGATCTCCTTTGAAAGCACACATCTTTCGCTAGTTTTCCTCAATTAACCCACCCAACCCTGCTTTCCTGCTCCCCTCCCGAGCCCCACGTTGTTATGTTTCAAGTTAGTTACAAACAATAAACTACTGGCTCTGAAGGTTACAGTGTAACATTTTTATTTGTTAAAAGCCAGAACCATAACATATAAGAACCCCAAATCTGAGGGACAAAGCCAGGCTGTTCTCTAAAACAAAGAAACATAATTCACCATTTAAATAAATCTCCCCCTTAATTAAGTTAGGCAATTTTGATTATATTCCTCTAATGTCCACTACCTTTCTGTTCTCATCACAGTCTGATGGCACTCCAGGAAGCAGTGTTCAATTATAATTGACGTAAGCCATAATTCAGAGCCAAATTATAAAATATAAAGCCATCTGATCATTGAGGAATAGAATAGATTTGCACACTAGTGTCATTTGGATTGATTAGCAGTGTTTCCAGGGTCTTAATAAAGGTGAGAAAAGGCTGAATTCCAAAGGCATTTTTAAAATACAGATACACTATTCTGGTACACAGATTTCAACCATAACACTTTTGTGGATTGGCTACCCGCTTGGATTCCAATTCTAAACCTGGACCTTCTCTCATTTCTGGAACAGGGGACTTTAGGTATGATTTTATTTAGTGATTTTATTAAATCTCTTTTTTGCATGACATAAATGCTTGAAACCTTGATATATTAGTGCAGGGGTTGGCAACCCTTCAGCAATGGTGTGCCGAGTCTTCATTTATTCACTCTAATTTAAGGTTTCGCGTGCCGGTGATATATTTTAACATTTTAGAAGGTCAGTCTCTATAAGTCTATAAACTACTGTTGTACGTAAAGTAAACAAGTTTTTTAAAATGTTTAAAAAGCTTCATTTAAAATTAAATTAAAATGCAGATCTTATCAGTTTAGTGCAGTGGCTCTTAACCTGGGGTGCACGCACTCCCTGGGGCAGGGCCGGTGCAAGGATATTTTGTGCCCTAGGCAAAACTTCCGCCTTGCGGCCCCTCCCTCCCCCCGCACATCGGTTCATTGAGGGGCAAATCCCAACTAGCCTTTATAGACCCCAGGGGCCAGCCGTGTCCAGGGGCTGCTCCCCAGACCGGGTTCCCCCCTCCCCACCCCCTGAACTCCCCTGGAGTGTGCACAGCCCCCCCCGTGAGCCGTCCCCACCCCACCCCACCAGCCCCTGCCCACAGCCACTCACTGCAGCAGCCCGGCAGGGAGGAGCCATCTTCCGGAGGCACCGGAGAGCCAGAGTGTCCTGCTAGATGATCACGCTGGTCCCTTCAGGCCTTGGAACCTATGGCTGGGGAGGGGATTGAGCCCTGCTCTCCCCACACATAGGTTACTGCCCTAAGAGCTGCACCATCCTTCCTTGTTCTTCCAGATGCCTGGTGGACAGTCCCTCCCAGTCACGCTTTCACAGATCCTCTCCCCTTCCATTTGCACGTATGTGACATCCCTGTGGCAGCGGCAGCCAGTGCTCACATGGGAAAGCAGCACTGGGAAAGCATTTCAGGTCGTTTTCGCATTTTGAATGTGATTTAGCAGCTGGCAACAAGGAGGTAGAGGCAGCGTCCCGTGACCAGCCTGCTCTGTCCAGCAGGTGCTCCGTGCACAGCTCTGTGTCAAGCCTGGGGAGCCAGGTGTAGGGCCAGGGCCGGGTGCTGGAGGGAAGAGGGAAGGAAGCATTCCACAAAGGCCCTACAGTAGTGGAAGAGCTGCTCCCGCACCCCTGAGCTTTCAGTAACCCCCCTGCTGCTCCGGGGCCTCCTGGGGTTGCAACGTTAGGTTCACTGACTCCACCTCTGCTCTGGCCCCCCAACCCTGCTGTGCAGAGAGGTGCCAGGGACCCCGGTGGGGCAATGCATTGCACCATCCAGAGGCTACAAATCTACTGCAGAGCTCCCTCAGCGACAGCTCTTGAACCTCCACAGCCAGGGATGAGAAAGAAGGAGGCAGAATTGTCAAAATTCAGTGACTGGTTCCCCCACCACCATTGTCTGACTGGCTCTTTGGGGCAGGGACTAGCTTCCCTCTGTGCCTGCCCAGCGCCTGGCACGACAAGGCCGGGATCTCAACTGTGGCCTCTAGGTGCTACTGTAATATTATAAATAAATAACGATCAGTTGTAAAACATCATTTGGACCCTGTCCTGGCACTCTCTGACCAAAGGGAAGATTTATTGCTGATGGATAGTTTGATGTGGTGATGTTTTAGGGGCATTTCTGCTCAGCTTTACCTGTCTCTCTTTAAGTGCTGAGATACGAAGGTGTGTCTTTATGCAAGTCAATAAACAGTAACAATAGGTTGCTTGCAAAGGTTTGTTTGTTTCTCACGTGCCATCTTCCTTCATTGACAACTGGCAGAATAGTCCAGGGGCTCGGCAGGGTTTTTGTCACGCAGTCTGTCGTTACAGGAACAGAGCAACTCGAAATTTGCATTTCTGTTAGAAAATGCTGGACCTAATATTATTACAGGTAACAGCTAAGATGACCATAACTGCATGAGATTACGCTGCCTCGCATTATCCTTTGACTGCACAGTTCAGGTGTGCCCTCTTGCTCTGGTAGGTAACTTGCAATAACCCCATCCTGGGCGTAACATGATCTCCCCTCTCCCCGCAGTCTGATTCAGCTCTGCTACCTGTTATCTTGCATGTAGGAGCTAGTAAACCAGTGCACCTGCCAAGTACCTGGAGTCGAGATGCAGAGATGCTGGGGTTTACTAGGTTTATTACTCCCTTGTGTGGCTGCATGAGTGCGCCATATGTTCTGGCTGTAAATATGTAGCTCGAGCAGACTGGCTGGACTGTCTAGAATGAACTGCCGTGGGACAAGGCAAACGTGTCCCGTTAGCACAGCATCTGCATGAAGACAATAGCTGGCGGCACATCGGTGGGATGTGGCAGAAAACATGGTTGATTTCTCTTTGTTCAGATGCACACCAGTGCAAACCTCAAAAGAGCTGAATGTCCTGAAGAACAGATCATATCAATGCTGATAATCTTGCCCCGCAATAATGCAGTGGATTATACAGCGATTGGCTGTTGAGGGGACGCTGACCTTAATCTCCCTTTACTGTGGTTTTCTCTCCTATCAGTTAATAAAGGGGAAAGTGCAACATGTGCCACAGGTGATTAGGCCCCCACGGTGCCCTCTGCAGATGGCTGATACAGCAATCAGAGACACTCCTAAAATAATTAACAGACACAAGTAAAATGGTGCATAGAGCTAGGCTGGAGGAAGGAGACTCTCCCTGCATTCCCGAATGCACCGTTTAAATGTAAGTAGATCTTATTAAGAGTCCACTTGGCTGTTAACGACTCCTCAGCCATCACTCATAGTTTAGAATCACTATTAACAGGGGGGAGAGATTATTTTAGGCTACTTTGAGACACCATAGATACACACAGCAGGCTTTCCACCCTCCTTAAACTTGTACACCACTGTCCTGTGATGTGACAAGTACAATGCTGAAAATACAGAAGAGTTGGCACATAAAATGCAAGTCTACTTTATCCACCCTGTCAAGACTAGAAAAATTCTTGGGTGAGCTGCAGAGGTCAACAAATCACCAAAACAGCCGCTAAAGAAGAGAGATCAGCGTGAGTTCAACTCATTAGAATTTTCCTTAATGTATGCTACAGAGCCTCTCTCAGGCCAGGGGACTGAACATGATCTTGGCAAGCAGAAGAGCGTGCGTGGACTTGTAGGCATGTAGAAAATGGACAAGGTTGATGTGAATGACCTTCAGCATTGAAACGTGATTGTTCCTGTCATTTGAGATGGCCCCATAGGAAGAAAAGGTCAACAGTGAATCTTTAAATTGGGTATGGTGAGAATCAGGCTTTTCTGAACAGCTCTCTGTAACAAATCCAAGCCAGGCTGCAAACAAGTGTGTTGTATTTATCTCTGTGTGCTCTGCTGCTACTGCCAGGGGGCACGGCTCTCCGGCTGGTATCACCGCCAAAAGAGAGGAGCAGGCAGTGTAAATGTTTGATCATTTGTTTGGAAGAGATCTTCCACTCTTCCTATAAGCAGCAAGAGAGCCCTTTGAGCAAATGAAAGCGGTAATGTACATGTCACTTCTGTTTCCCAGAGCAGACAGCATAATCAGCATAGGTCCCATCCTGCATGTCTTACATTGGGCAAACTTCCCAGTGACTGCAAAGGACGTTTTGCCCAAGGTCTGTGGAGTTGGACCCAGCATCTATGTCTCCATTTATTAAAAAGTTCTGATATTGAAAACAGTAGAGGTTGGGCAACAGAAATTGCAGGAACTTCTTGTAGGTTACTCTTCATTAAAAAAGCTTTATGTAATGTAATAATTGGAGACATACCAATCTCCTAGAACAGGAAGGGACCTTGAAAGGTTATTGAGTCTAGCCCCCTGCCTTCACTAGCAGAACCAATTTTTGCCCCTGATCCCTAAGTGGCCTCCTCAAGGATTGAACTCACAACCCTGGGTTTAGCAGGCCAAGGCTCAAACCACTGAGCTATTCATCCTCCCCAAAGCTGAAGATGGCAATGAGAGCAAAGACATTGCAGTGGGACAATAGTGTAAAAGATTCTCTCTGCTTGTACAATATGTGCATGATCAGAAGGCTAAAGGAATCAAAATTATTTCAATTTCTAATAGGCCAAGACTGTAGTACCTGCTATTTAAGATGTGTGGGTACTAGAGAATTGTTCTTAATGAGCAAATTTGGATGTTCAGAGTGTAACTGACTTGCAAAATTAAAAAAAAATTTTATTCCTCTACGTACTTTGGAACATTAGCATTGAACTGGTTCGGTGTTAACCTCATCAGACTAGGGGAGATATGACAAAACAGAGTAATGCCTATTGACAGTGTGTGCTAAGAAATTAGCCTCTCCACAGCATGTTCCTTGCCTTACAGTGTGTCTTTGTCATTGTCATTTTAAGTAGCAAAGATCTGACTGGTTTTTATTTTCCCCATCTATGCATGGAAAAGAGACTAGAACAAGAAGACACTCAAAACTTCCTGAGGGTTCGACACGCCCTGCAAGAAGGGTTGGTTTTAAGGTATACAGAGGGGAGAGTAGAACAGGCAATGCAATGGTAATATCTGTCCCTGGATTGCTCCCTCTCGCTCTGGGACTCTAGGTCTCCATGGGAGGGAGGTGGCCATGGCGGCTCCATGCTGTAGTGCTTGTTTGGCTTTGTGGGTCCCCAAGGTGTTCTAGCTTATCTTGTGCTTCATGTTAGCCCTACCCACCAGCTTCAAATCTTTTCAGAAGAGTCCATTTTGCTCTCAGAGGGGCCTCACTTGTAAATATTAACATAATAAGCAGACGGTTAATTAAAAGACCAGTATGTGGGTGTGACAGGAGTTAGAATCCCTGCCCCATCCCTGGCAAATGAAGAGTTAATTACAGTCTAAGCTCTTGCAGGTACAGTGACCATACAACAGTGGTTCTTAACCTGGGGTGCACGCACCCTCTGGGGATGCGAGATGCCCTTGCTGGGGGTGTGAGACATGCCAGATTTTAAAATAAAGTTTCAAAAAATGTTTCTCATTTCTCAAACATCATTGAACAAAAGCAAGAGCAGAAGAGTCACTGAGCCGGTAAACTTAAAAAAAGTATGTAACTGTTCATGTATTCTTAATTTTACTGCAAAATTAAAATAAATATACAATTCTATCTCTTTCATTCTATCGTTATGATATATCTAGGTGTAAAGAACTGACCTACTTCAATGATTTTTGTTAAGGGGCGCGAGAGCATATTTTGAGAACCAAAGGGGTGCAGGCGGCAGGAAAGGTTAAGAACCACTGCCATAAAAGACGCTGCACCAGGAGCAGGCAGTCACAGGCACCTGGGAGAAGGGTGTTCTTGGCCAGGGTGACCTTGAGCTGGGGGATATTTTTGGTTCCGTTTTGGTAACTGAAGTACGTTGCCATCTTTTGAAAGGGGGAATCCAACTAGCTGACTCCGTCTTTTTGTCCTGAGTTGCTTCATAATGTTACAGGAGGCAACAAGAAACATAGTGCAGGGAACGTAACACAATCCTGGATTCATTTCTTTGTGTTGTTTTTATATTGACTTAGGGCTTGTCTACATGGGGGGGGGGTCATTTCTAAAGCGCACTAGTGTGTTGCATGTTAATTGGTCCTCGTAGAGCCTGCTGGTGTGCACTTAAGGTTCCTTAGTGCGCTTTTATGTAGCACATTACTGTGCTTTAGCAGTCGTACCCCCCAAGAGCACATTGCCCCACTGTGTGAACAAGCCATTGGTCTCACAATTCCTTGGGCCTTGTCCTTGGAATCTGGGCACAAACAGTGTAACCCCGGAAACAATCTCGCTGTAGGCCCTAAGTGTGTAGAACTTGCTTCTGATCATGTTCATGTCTGTCTCTCACCACTTTTCACGTTTGCAGAGCAAGAGTACGACACATTAATATCAGTACGTAAGAACAGAGGAGTGAAAAACATATCCAGCACCTCCACTCAGCTCCACCAGCATGTTCTTGCTGTGACTGATGAAACGGTCTCCCACTAACATGTAAGACTGTGAAACTTTGGATCAGGAAACTGTGGCTGGTTTTGGAAGCAGAGTGGACAAGCTTTGGGATCCATTGGTGTTAACATGCACTTTGGCTGGAAAAATAATTCCTATTTGGCCTTGTCTTCATGAGGAAAAAAGGTGTCATCTTAACTCGATTGAGCTAATGTAAAATCAGAGGGAAGAAATAGCGGTTTGTAGTTTAACAGGAGTTAGAAAGTCATCATTAACCCTAAGCTTCCCCCGCATCTTTAGTAGAACTGGGTAATATTTTTGTACTGAAAGATTTTTCAACATAAAATACAGATTTAGTGACACTGAAATGCTTTGCAAATTAATGTTGATTTCACAGAATTATTTCAGTTGATGTGGGGGAACCTCCCTCTTCTCCTCCAAAATAAAAAAATCTTTCTTTTTGACACCATTGAAATGAAAGATTTCCATTTTCTGATTTGAAATACCATTTCATTTCCAGATTGCCTTTCATTTTATTTTTTAAACTTAAAAACCTAAAAAAATGCTCATTCCAAACAAAACATTGCATTTGACTTGAAACAAGTTGTTTAATTGCCAGCAAAGTGAAAAACCCATTATTTGCATAGCTTTGATCTTTCAATTAGACCTTTTAACTCAAGTTAAAACTACACCGTGCTTTGCCTTCCCTAGGATTTTACCTTGGGTTAACTAACGTGGTAAGACCCTTTCCCCGTGTGACGACACCCTTTTGTAAAGCTGTCCTTCAGAACTGTAATTCCCCTTCCTGTCTGTCTCATAGTGGGGAATAGCTTTGCCCCACCTGGACCCTTTTCACTAAACGCTTAGCGTTGCCATTCCAGCTGTGTGGTAAAGCACCTTTCTCATGAATCCAGTCATGTTAACTAAACCTTGGCAGGCCAGAAAGGGACTCGCACTCCTGATAAATATTTACAGATCAGATTCTGAGTAGCCCAAACTTTGTTTGTTTTGTAGATGTGCTGTTTGTAATGCCAGGCCTTGTGCTTACTCCCTTCCTTTTCATTATTTTTCTCCTTTCTTGATCTTGTTCTCCCCTCCTTTGTGTCCTTGATTTAAATTTTAAAGGGAGGTTTTAATGATGTTTTTATTGAGTCTGAATCTCGGCAGTATTTATTGGGTTACACAGCTCCCTGAGCACCGTAGGCTTGCGTTGGTGTGCTTCATGATTATTTCTCGTATCAATAATTTACAGTAATTGGCAATGAGCTACCACCAGCTCTGCACTTGGTAAATTTGAGCCTAAGAGCAGAGATGCTCTTGTAATGAGGGCCAGATGAAAGACAAAATCCACACCTATGGCCAGAAGTGGTGGGGACATTTAGAGGAATGAAATGATCAAGGAGGTATCCCAGTCTCCCCAGATGCATAGCTTGTCTATCCCAATCAGTTCAGTCATGTCCTATCCTCTAGGTCAGATTAAGGCATTGTGCCTTGGGCCCCAGCTCCTGGAGTCACGTCACTACACCAGAATCTCAGCTTTCATTTTAAAAAATGAGAGGATTCTAGGTCTCCTAGCTGAGGAGAAAAGCTGAAAAATCTGATCCAGGTGTATCCAATGCAGGGATGTCTGCCTGAGTCTGAAAAGAGCCTGAAACAATAGCTCTGAGAGGTGTGAACTGGTCTAGTCATCTCTCTGGAGCATTAAGTGCAAGACTTACCACTCTGAGGTGGCCTCACCACCCTCTGCAGGGGCTCAGTGCATGACTGTAGAAGAGTCCAGCAGGCCCATCCCAGCCATTCAACCTGATGCACCTCAATTGCTGTGGTAAGAATTTGGGCAGGGGGAAAAGGGGCTGCTGGTGCCACCCCTGCCCCAGGGACAAAGGGGCTCCTTTCACTCCCAAGGAGCAGAGTGGGGGGCCCATGTCACTAGCCCACCTCTCTGGAAGACAAGGAGGTCCATGGCATTCCAAGTATTGGGGAAGAAGCTCTGTGCTGTGGTGTGCTTAGAGCCCCGGGTTGCCTTACTTTAACTCACCGCCCCACCAGAGAACTTGTGGGCTGCACATAATGCATAGCACACTTGTGGTTTCTAGCTTCTACACAACCCTTTGCTGCTACCAGAGTGACTTGCCCATCAATGGGGATCTTCTGTGTGATCCAGAGATGCATCACATCCTTTGCTAGACTGAAAATGGCTATCTCCAACTTTCTTGATTACATTTGTGCCTGCAGCTCGCTGCCTGCGAGACGAACTGGAAAGCGGTGATACTGATGAAGATTAAACGAGCAGAGGGCGAAACCTGAGCTGAATTTTTGGAGGATAATTAGTGACTCTGGTACTCCTGAGGAGAGTATTGTATTTTACTTTCTTCTATTATCTGTGCGTTACTGGGGGAAGGCTGGACAATTCCCTCCTGCTCCTGCTCTAATTAAAAGGTCTCTCTGGGTAAGGGTTGGAATGTTATGAAGGAGCAATAAATTAACCTGTGTGTGTTCTCTGCACTGAGCTCAAGGTGTAACAGTAAATAAGTCTCTCTCTCTCTCTCTCGCAGAAATTGGAAACCTTTAAGCACCTGCTGCTGCTGCCACAGTGAAGAAACTGTTGCTTTTTTCTATTATAAATGCCAATTTTTAGGGGCTTGCAACAGCCACTTTCCTTCACCAGAGGGGGAAGCTGAGTGCAACAGTTTTTTGCACCTTTAAATCAGTTGATGTTATGGAAAATGCTAAAGCACAGTTGGGTGACCTCATCTTTGCTGAGGCTATTGACCTGCTTAATTCAACACCTGGTTGAGCGGACCCAGCTTCTGGCAGGCACAGCAAAATAAGCTGGTTTGTTTATCAGCATGGGGAAGGCAAAATATATGGTTGTCAATGTCTCCGAAGTTACCATCAGTGCAGGTGGAGAAACTCCAGAAGAAGTCGCTCGTTTTACCTCTCTAGGGAGTGAGACATACCGTGATGGTGATACTGTTCTACATGTCGAGCAGCAACTATCAAAAGAAGCTAACAACATCCATAAACTTGAAAAGATTTGGAAAAAAAATAACATAACTAACACTGAGATGGGCATCATGTCTGTCATCCTTCATGAAGCAGAGTCATGGAAATTGAGACGATCGACTCATTCCAAAGTACATGCCTGCAGAAGCTTTTCAGATTCTACTGGAAAGAATCTCTTACAGTATCAGAAATTCTAAAGAGAGCAAACCAGCCTAAAGTATCGAACCCGGCAAGGATTCCCTTGAAGGATGCCACCATGTTCTTATGTTCACCAACAGGACTTACACATCAAGTGATAATGGACTCTGTCTGGGCAGAGAAAAAGAGGGCAACCTAGAGAAACCTGACACAGAATAGCAGAGAAAACAAGCGAAATGTGTCAACATAGCTCTCAGAAGCTTGAACAGACCAGCACCGGACTGAAAGACATGGTGGAAACCGGTGGCCACCCTAAGCACCGGAGGGCACAGAAGGGTAAAGCCGCTGGTTCCGAATGCTGCATGCAGTACTGCTCTGCGGTCAGAGGTCACTCAGATGGATTGCTGGACGAGGGCAAGGGCAAGGTAGGTCTCTGCTGGTGTCAGAGGGAAGGGGAAGGGATCCCCATCCCCTGCAGTCCAGTGAGCATCCCACAGGCTGCCTTGGCTTTTGTGCCCCAGTACACAGGGTAGGCTAGTTAGCACCTCTCCTTCACCCCCAGAGCTCCTCCTTCAGACCCAAATCAGGCCCAAACAGGGGCTGGAGGGAAAGACAGCACACAGGGAATGGAGCTGGTCAGGCAAGGGGTGGGGCAGGGCTCAAGGGTTTGCTAATCTTCCTGGCCTCCTGCCCTTCAGAAGGGCTAGGGGCCACTGAAGCTTCAAGGATACAGTGACAACTGCATCATGTTCTCCAAGGCTGCTGCGGCACCGGGGGACAGGCAGCGCACAGCTTCCTATCTGGGCCATGCACTGGAAAGGAAGGTTTGTCCTGTAAGTCTCAATCGATTTTTTCCCCTTTAAGTGGAACTCATGCATACTGTAAACACTTCGAGCAGAAAGCACATGCCCTATTGAATTTTCATAGGTAAGTGTTTCAGATCCAGGTTTCCCCAAAGCTCCAGACATGCATTATTTACAGCCCTGACTAATAATGTAACAAAGCTGTATGGCATTAAAATTGTTCCATAAAATATTAGAATTATTACTTTTGGGGAGCTTGACTTAAGGTGCACAATTTATATGAAACAATATGAATTATTTTCTGTTACAAAGCTATTCAGTGTGGGCTCTGTGTATTACAGTTATTAATCTTTCTATTTAAATGCAAATTTTCCCTTGCAACTCAGAGCTAAAGACACTTTTTAGGCAACTAATAAAACACAACTTTGATCTTCTGATTTATCCATCAAGGAGATGCCTTTTTTTAGTTGTGTTTAGTGTGTCTCTGGCAGAATGCGCTGTTCTTCTATTGCACAGACGCTTTCTTCATAAATACATTTTTTAAAACCATGGTGTGTTGAAAAATAAAACACACATTTGGGTTATTTGGACAATCCTTAGGCTTGTAAAGTTGTTTTGTTTTTATTATAGAGAAAAATCTAATTTGAAAGGTAATCGCCTCTTTGTGGGCAGGTTATCCCCTGCAAACAGGGCAGGTAATTAACCACTGGAACAATTTACCTAGAGGTGTGCTAAATTCTCGTCGTTTGAAGTTTTCAAATCAGGATTGAATGTCTTTCTAAAAGATCTGCTTTAGCTCAAACAGAAGTTTTGGGCTTGGTGAAGGAATTACTGGGAGAGGTTCTTTGACCTGTCTTATGCAGGAGATCAGACTAGATGAGCATAATCATCTCTTCTGGCCTTAATCTATCAATTTATTAAACAGGATCTTGTTAATCAGCATATTTGTTCTGCTAATCCCAGAGTGTGGCTGCAAAAGGACGTTGCACGTCATCTCCATTGCAAATACTCTCCCAAAATATCAAATCAGCAAATCCTTGAGGTAGGTGTGAGCAGCTCATTCTGCTATGTGGCAAATATGCCAGAAATACTTTGGTCACTTTCTCTCTTTTTACCCCTCTTCCTTTTTTGTTTTAAGGTTAAAGATACAATGCAACTCCATGCTTGTTCCTATGAGACGTATTTTTAAAAATTGCCACATTGCAAGAGACCAATGGTCCATGCCATCAGTGCCGGGTTTACAACGGTGCTGTGGTGCTGGGCCCACCTTGGACTGTGCTCCGCCTATGCAATGCCTCGAGGTCTCACCTGCCACTCGCTCCTCTCCTCCCCCTGCTCGCTCCTCTCTTCCCCTCCCCCCGTGTGAGCAGTGGGTGGGGTCTCGGGGGGTGGGGGAAAGAGGCTGAGTCGCAGCGGAGCCTTGGGAGCAAGTTTGGGGGGAGGCCACAGTCGAGGTGCCGGGGCCCACAAAAGATTAATCCAGCCCTGCATGTCATCCAGTGTCTAATCGGTGACCGTTGCCCATGCCAGATGCTTCTGGGGGCTTCCGTATGCATGGAACAGCACAACATTATGCTAAGGGAAACAATATTTCTGACCCTAGCTGGTAATCAGTTGCTATCCTGAAGCATGATAGGATAGCCTGAAGTCATAACGACAGCTAACTCCTGCCAACTCTTGCTCAGACTAGTAGTGTGATTACCCAAGCAGCCCCAAGGACTACTCCCACAAGAAGTTTGTAGCACCTGGCTCCCGGTTACCACTAGCCTACATTAGCAAAGGAGATGGAAAGCCATGCTGGTATCTACTCTCCTTTCTTGGAGTCCTGAATTAACATAGCACTTAATTATAAAATGGAGTCAGATGTTCTGTGAAAGTTCATATCCTGGTGGTACAAATGGTTTGAGTTGGTTGCAATGAATTACCATAAAGATGTTCATTTACTTATTTGCATCTTGAAAGCCTGTGAGCCAGAGAAGTGAAGAAAGAGCCGTCAGACACAGCAAAGGGCCAGGGCTGTGCCATAAGGGACTGTCCTACGTAAGGGGAAGCATGCTGAAGAGGTGGCAGACGGAATCATTTGGCCAAATGTGCAAATCTGGAAAGGAAAAGTCCCCGGACAAACAGATGAGCCCTCGGAAGATCCATTCCTCAGTATGCTGAGTACTGGATTTGCTCAGTAATGATCACAAAACCTTGAGTTTGAAACAGATGCTGGGGCACGAGCCAATGTGATGTCTGTAACATTATACAGCACCTGAAGGGCCAGCTTGGATTTCTGGCTGACAGCCTCTTCGGGAAAACTGCAAATGTGTGGTAATGGAGCTTGGACTGTGAGTATCGGGGCAAGAAAGACTTGCTGGGATTTCAGGTGGTGGAAAGTTTACATCTAGAGCAAAGAGTCAGCATGGTAAAGGAAGAACCAGCAGGCGGCGGGGACAGATTTAAAGAATACAAGGATGTATTTGAAGGTTTAGGTGCTTGCCAGGTAAGCACACCATAGAGATGAACTCACAAATACCACCTATAATTCATGTACCTCATAAAGGTCCAAGTGGCATTAAGGGGCAAAGCAGAAAAATAATTGCACCGTGTGGAACAGTTGCAAGTAATAACAATAGGGCAAGAACCTCCAAAAATTGTTCAGTTCTACAGTAATGTAGACAAACCAGGTCAAGATGAAATAAGAATATGCCTGGATCCAAGAGATATGAATAAAGTGATACGAAGGGAACATTTTCAGTTGTCTACAGTAGAAGAAATCACAAGCAGCTTAGCAAAAGATGCAGTTTTCACTGTCTCAGATGGATTTTGGCAAATATAGCTGGATGACAAAAGTCCTTTACTCTGCATTTAGCAGGTAGAGACATCCTTTTGGTGTGTGTTTAGCTCTTGAAGAGTACCAGAGAGTGATCCAACAGACTCTGGAAGATCTGGAAGGTGCTGAATGTTATATAGATGACATACTGGTGCGGGGAGCTACTAGACAAGAACATGATGAAAAAGCTCCAGGGAGTTCTAGACAGGTGTTGTGAAAAGAAGCTGCGACAGAACAAGAGGAATGCAAATTGGGTCTGACAGAGACAAAATATTTGGGACCACTCTAGACAAAAAAAAGCTTTAACGCCTGGCAACTCAAAAATTGCTACAAAAACTGAAATGGCCTTGCTGACCTGCCAGGTTGATTTGCACCCTGGGAAACTTATCCCACACATGTCAACAGTCACAACTGTTGGGCACAGATGTCAAGTTCGCCTGGATGCCTGGATGATTATTTGAAATAAATAATAATGCATTTGCAAGGTATGGCATACCTGACGAGCTCATTGGTGACAATGGACAACAATTTTGCTCCAGAGACTAAAACATTTGCAATGCAATGGGGCTTTATTCACCAACCAACAGGTCCATTATTTCCACAACCAACTGGCATGGATGAGAGAGCAGTTCAAACTGTACAAAGGATTCTAAAAACTCTAGCTTGGATAACACAGATCCCTATCTTAGTGCAACAGGCTATCAGAATACACCTCTGGGAGAAGTCAGATCTCCTGCTTAACTAAGGACCAGATTGCTGACTTCATCACAAATGTTGCAACCCAAGCTGATTCAGGGAGACTTACAAACTAACCTAAAGTTGAGACAAGGAAAGCAAAACTTTTTTTTCTTTGACAAAAGTGCAAAGCCTTTATCACCACTGGAAAATGGAGGGACTATTTGTATTTGTCAAAAGGAAGCATGAAAACCTGCAAAGGAGATTCACCAGTGTGCTGCTCCAAGATCTTACCTTGTTGAGATAGAGGAAGGAGATGTGTATAGAAGAAATAGAAAAGATTTTAGAGCACTAAAAGACTTCTGGGGGAGGGGAATGAAAATATAGAAAAACAGAAACTGTGTCAACATCCAGCTCAGAAATGCAAGCAATGCCAGGCCAGTCTGTTGAATCTACCGGTACTCAGTCTTCAGTGGTCAATTCAAATACCCGGGGGAAAGGGACATTGATCCTGCTGTTACTACTGCTAAAGGCAGACAGCTAAGAAAAGCTGCTAGATGCAGACTAAGTGTGCTAGACTCTTTGAGCATTCAGATTAGAGTTATGGATGCTACATTAAGTTGATAAAGTTAAATCAAGTTGAAATGTAGTTAAATGATCTGTATGTCGTTAAAAAATAAGAGGCAATGTAATAATAGCAGTAACTTGGAGTAGGAACCAAAGTTACTCAGTGTTGCATGGGAGGAATTATGATGTAGTGGACCTTATCAGCGGACACACGTTGCTATGGCACTTGGAGCCAGGCGGGCAAGCCAGCAACACCTCTCTGTATGGTTCTCAGTAACAAGTGGTTACTGTTAAAAAGTCTCCTGTGGCTTTCTTTCTGTTGTAATAGCAAGTTGGCAACAGCTGTTCCATAGAGATTCCAAGGCCAGAAGGGATCATGTGGCCATCTAGTCCGACCTTCTGGACAACACAGGCCAGAGACCTGCCCCAAAGTAATTCCTAGAGCATCCACTCTCGATTTCAAAATTGTCAGTGATGGAGACTCCACTACAGCCTGTGGTAAATTGTTCCAATGGTTAATTACCTTCACTGTTAAAAAAGTGCCTTATTTCCAGTCTGAATTTGTCTAGCTTCCATTTCCAGCTGTTAGATGGTGTTAGACCTTCCTCTGCTAGACTGTAAAGCCCGTTATCAAATATTTATCCCCCATGTAGGTACTTATTGACTGTGAACAATCACTCCTTTAATCTTCTCTTTTAAGATCAATAGATTGAGCTCCTTAGGTCTGTCACTGCAAGGCAGGGATGACTCCCCTGAGCAAAGTTAAGCATGTTCATAATGCTTGCAGGATTGGAATCTTAGTATTTAAGCTATATACGTTTTCCATGGCAGCATATGGTGAAGGTTTATAAACCGTGGTTGTGGAGGATTACCCTTCCAGCTGTCTTGCAGGAAATAGCCTGCCCTGAATTCATGCCATAACATCTAGATCCTGTAAGAAGGAAGATCATCTCATGGTTCTAGGACACTGTATGATAAGTGGCAAATGCCTGTTTTGCCATATGGTGTATTGATTTGGGGCTAAACCTAGAGACATACCGAGCACCAGCAGCTCTCATGTTGTCGTTGCTTAGCACTTCTCAGGCACAATACACTGCAAGCAAAATGTACTGGAAGTGTATGTAAACATTGCATTAGCTTTATGTGTCTTCTGCATGTCTTCTACAGTGTCTACAATGATCTAACTGCGTAGTTAAGGCGTATCACCATATGAGCAAGAGTCTGTTGCACCTATTGATATAATGGTAGAGTTATTTAATGGGCACATGTAAGTTATTTTTTCATAAAGAGAGCAAGGGATCCCTTGGCATATCATAGTAAAGAGAAAGAAGGATATAAGTGCAATTAATGAAATCACAGAAATGCAAAGTAAGCAAGACATGCATGATGTAAAGTGCAGTAGAATATGGTAGGTAGATTACTTTTGTGTAATATATTGCTTCTCCTGTGGGAATGCACAAGAGGCTGTACTGGAGTATGAATTAACATGTGAGAGCTTCTTTTTCGATGGCAGTTTCCTAAACAGGGTTTCTCCAAATTTTTCTTTGGTATCCTGGGTTAGACAGTGAAAGTCAGCTGCCTAATTCTAAATGGTCGGAGCTGTCACTTTGAGATTCCCATTTACTTTTTTATTACAGTGAGAGCACATACTGTCCTGCATTATTTTTCATCGGGCTTTCCCCAGGGATGCAGGCAACAACCAGTGATCGCTTCTTTTTTTATTATTTTAGTTTAATATTTTTTTCAAGGAGGAATGTACAGAGGCACCGAGTCTAAACAGTGTGTGGGAAAAATAAAAAGCTGATTACACAATAAAACAATAACTTTGCTGCCAAGGGGCCGATCCCACTTCTTCAGAAGTTAGCGACAAAACTTCAACTGACTGAGACTACACTAGAAAATGTTATGTCCCTTTGCCAGCAACATCAGAACTGGGTTTCATAGTACAGGTCTTATGCTGGGGTTATGTTCCGCAGTCAGCGCGTAAAGCGAAAATCGCGTATAGTCAAAATTACATTGAGTGGAATGGCGGGCGGAATCTGCACTACAGGTACAGTATTAAAATTGTTGTTTTTCTCTTTTTTGGGGTTTTGTTTTTGTTTTTGCCGACCGCGTAAAGCTGAAATCGCGCATGTTAAATGCGTGTAAATGCGACAGACCTGTACTGTGGCAAAAAATGCCTGAGTCTGTCTAGATAGTTGTAAGTATAGCTGAGCGAATAATTGATTTTTTTTTTTAGGTTGGTTTGACCCAAATGAATTTTTTTTGTTTTGTTTTTGTTTTGTTATATTTTTAAACAAAACGAAAAGTCAAAATGAAAAGTCAAAATGTTGTAAAATGGTTGAAATTAAATGTTTTCGCCTTTTAAAAACTTTTTTTGTTTTTGCAGGCCAAAGTTATTCTTTGAATTTGTGAATAGTTTCAGTGCCCTGAATAAAGCAGTTTTTGTGGATATACAATTCACCAAAGCATTTCACGCAGCTCCACTTGTAAGGCCCTTATCACCATTGTATCCAAGGGCCTCCCTGCAAAAAAGAACAAATTATTTCCCTTCTGGCCCTGTCAGGGGAACTTGGAGCATAGCAAAAATGTGTGGGCAAGGAGACAGCAGAGCTGTGTTTTGCATTTAGTTTGGTGGGTTTTATTTTTTGCGGTAGTGAGTTCCACAGGTTAGGCCCTGCTGTCATGACAATTCCATCTCTAGCACTCCCAGGCCTCCCGCTATTGGGCAACAATGTTGTGCAGGCTACTAGGTATTAAGCATCCTATTAGCATTCCGTCTGAAAAATGAAACTGGAATTTATTTCATTTCTCTGTCCAGAATGGGTGACATTCGTGACATTGTTTTGCCAACGGCTTTTGTCATCGTAAGCTTGTAGGGATTGGTGCAGAGTTTTGAAACCAAATAAAAAATTGACATTTTTATTCACCAGCCAAAAACAAACAAACAAACAAAAAAACCCCAAGAAGTGAGACTGAAATTGACATGGGACCTTTTTGGGACGGAAATTTTCCAGAACAGAGTCAGAATACTCAGCTCCTGGGCACTGACCAAAAACAAAAGGGAAAATGGAGTTCAGTGACTTTCACTGGAGCTGATCCTGTAAGCTACACCTCAGCATACTGCTGCCATAGAAAGAAGAGGAGGAGGAGATTTTAAAACTAATGATACTGTATTAAAAACTATAGGAGGACTCTGGGGTCGTATGTGAGAACTTTCTCCTGCAGAATAGCAATCTGTTTCATAAACGCAATTCTATTTTCATTCTCCTTTGGAAATGAAAGGTAAATAATTCCTCTGATCTCCAGTCTAATTGTTATCTTGGTGAATATTTCTAAAGGTATCTTCATCTATTTTGCTAACAAAAACATATTTTCCCTGCTACAAAAATATATTTGTGAGACAGGTTGTGGAATGGAATCATTTTATCAGTGCTGGTAAACAATTTGATCATCTTTATGAGATCGTTTTGCCAATGTTTCCACTGGGTTCCTGAGAGAAAAAAAATACAATGCTGGTCTCTTTTTGAACAATGAATAAATTGAGTCCCTGTGCACTGGAAAATAGAAAGTGCTCTTGCAACTTTCACTTCAAAATAGTGTTTACCGTCTGTTTAAAGGCAGCACACACAAATAAACAATGCAAACAGCATGGCTACACTTAATGGCCTGGGGTCCTCACATTGTATTTCAGCGTATATTATTCTGGAGATAAGAATCTTTCAATACCAAGCGACATACAGCCTACAAACATTGTACTGGCGTTCTTGTATGCTATCATAGCTACTGATTCGTCCGCTTGTCCTTGTGTTAGCAATTTCATTTTAATCCAGTGTAATCATAAAAGAGCATATTACTGGGGAAAACAAGCTCTTTGTTATCCAACTCCTGATAGTTTTAGGTAAATGAAATGCATTTTCTGTTGACAATAGCAGGCTATCTTTAGTTCTTCCAGGACAAGCAACGTCTATGATGAACACACAAAATAGGGCTGCTAATGTATTTACCACTCCCAGCACAGACGGACACAATTTATAACTCTTACTCAGGAATCGATTCTGAGCCCTGTACTCATACTGTGCAGGGCCTCACACAGCAGTCCATGGCTCGGACCTAGGAAAGCCCTTAAGTACGTGCTTCACTTTCACCACGAGTAATCCTATGGCCTTCATGAATTCCACAGTCCAGGCATTTCAATGGGAATCCAAAGTTAAGCATGTGCTTATGTCCTCTGCTGGACTGGGGCCAATATGAACAAGGGGATTTTGGATCGTCCCTCAGTGTTGTCAAACCTATGCTACAGGCTAATGCCTCGCCAGAGAATATTCAGCTCCCTGATGATGTTGTAATTGCTTCCACCAGCATTGATGGAGAATTGGGCTGACAGTAACCAGGCTTCCTTTGGATAAGCAAAAGCACCCTAACATTTAAAAAGAAGTTGGTAGTGCAGGCATTTATCTTACAAAGAGCAGCTTGCCATCTTTAATGGCCAGCGGATAGCATGGCAATCATTCACAGCCAGACCACTTACCGTCTTGAGTGCGATCTAATTTTGTGCGATCGTTAAGAGTTTCTGCAAGACTCTGAGAAAATAATGCTGCATATTTTGGTTCCTTGCTTTCTTTGTATTCTGAGTTGTAGTAAATAAGCCCCAGGCATCCCTGCGCTGGCTTCAGTCCCCACCTTGCGTGTTCCTGACCAAGGGCATAAAGTGAGTGGACATTCGCTTTGCTGACATCATGTCAAGGTCAGTCTAAACACAAACTCATTTGCTTGTACAAATACTATAGATTTTGTCAAGCCAAAGGCTCCATGAGAGCATGTCTATCTGCTGTGCCCACGCGACACGCATGTTCTGTTATTGACTTGTGCAAATGACTATACATGCAAATGCAGAGGCCAGGTTGAGGCTATTAAGAAAATGGGGACGAGCATTTTAGTTATCAAACTGAATGCTCAGCTGAAGCATTTTTAAATTGAGTCCCTGCTCCCAGGCTCAAGACAATGTGGCTTCTCATAGCAGTCTGATGTAGGAATGTGAAGATGTTTGTCCTAAACTCCAAGTTTTTGCCAGTGAATACAGGGTTGAGGCATTATAATCACCACAGAAATCTGATGATACACTCCAAGCTGCATGGTTTAATTCAAGATTTTGAACACCCTAAAACTTGAGGGAGGGATAGCTCAGTGGTTTGAGCATTGGCCTACTAAACCCAGGGTTGTGAGTTGAATCCTTGAGGGGGCCATTTAGGGATCTGGGGCAAAAATCTGTTAGGGGGTTGGACTAGATGATCTCCTGAGGTCCCTTCCAACCCTGAGAGTCTATGATGAATGCCAAGCAGAAAACTGGTCTTGTCAAACTTGTTAAGGGTATTCAAGCCTGCTCTGGTTTGGCTCTACCCACTTATGGGGAAGCCCTATAACATTTAATAGGGATAAAACCAATTGAATTTGACATACATTACTCTGAAAACCTGCAGTATTTAATAGAGGCGCAGAGCCCTTTCTGAATGACATTTGTAAAACCATCCTAGAGAATTCAGTAGCAGGAGTCTTATTTGCTATAAAAATGTATAGGTTTGTTCTAATCCTCTATGGAAAGCATTTGTCATTCTCTATTAAATGATATAGGACACATTCTCTATTCAATTATCGAAATGCGGTTTCATCTTCCACTTCAAATACCCAAAGGTGAATCTCTATCATCAAAGCAGGCAGCCTCCACCTCTCCACAGTTCTTGTACCAGCAAGAAGCATGGTCATTCCTCACCCAATCCTCTGTAATAGTACTTTTATAGCTATTTATATGTAAAGTGGCTAGTCAAGAGAGAGATTTCTAGTCATTGCAATGGACCCTCATGGGATGTAGTTGGAGGATGAAAAGAAACTATTCCTAATCTTCATCCCTTCTATCCATCATTCAGCAATATCACTCAGCCTGAGCTTCCTAATCCACCACCCCACTCCTCTTTAACAGATGAAGCCCCAGGCAGGACATGGTCAATCCCCACTGTCTTTACTTAGAATTACTTGTCTCCTGTGATGGAGGAACAGGGCCTGTGAAACCATTTCAATGTACAATGGCTGCCCGAGTTGCGGATCCCCTGCCACAGTCTAGCAAAGCTGTGTAGGCGATTGATTCACGGGTATTGACCAAGCATCACACTTGCTGTGGAATCAGTATGACACTTAACAGTAGTGTTGAGGGTGAGTTCTAGCCTCAGATTCTTTGTACAACTACTGGCTTCAGTGGGACTGCCCAGGGGACAGGACTCCTTAGGGATAAATTTAGCCTTGGATTCCTGCTCCACCATGTCAGCCGTGTTATTGCTCTGAAGGTTGCACCTAGGCAGTACCCTTTGCTTTCCTTACAGACATTGGACGAAGATACAATAAAAAGATTACTTCCCCCACCCTCCCTTTAAGGTGCCAGGCATTAAAACAGAAATGATTAAATGAAAACAGTCATTGAAACAGAAATGTAAATTTCAGGCAGTGCAGTCAGACAGGAAGCCTTAATCCAGTGCCCAGTGCTCTGCAACTGTAGCCACACATTCCCCCCCTGGGCCTCTCTGCCATCGGTACCCACAAAACGAGACATGGCAGGGGCTGTGGAATGCCGGGATTTTTCACTGTGGCTCAGCATAAAGTTACTTGACACCGGAGCTTTTGTAACTGATCCATTGGAAAACTTCATAGCATTCAATGGCTAAAACGTATCCTTCCACCGAGAGTCTGTGGCGGCCCAATGGCAAGGGGCATTGCATAGCCGTAGCTGACTGGAGCAGTTTTCATCTTTTGCTGCCTTTTCTTCATTATCTACCTTGCCTTCAGTTCCTTCTGTATTTACATTTAGCGCAAATTCTAATTAAATGAGGAAACAGAGGTACGATGGTGATATGAAAGGGAGGGGAAATCCAAAGGCTCCTCGAAGAGAGCCAAGAAGCCAGGATAGCTAAGAACATGGGAATCTGCTCTATTGTGAGCAAACCCTGTACATTCCTCATATGCCACAAGAGCAGCAGGAACACAATCACGTGTGAGCACAAGGAGTCTTCTTACAGGGCCAGTCACAAGGATCATCTGGTGGTTAAACCATTCTGGCTCTGGCACCTGGGGCCTCAGCCTCATTGTTCCTTAATTTCCCTATCAGTTATAATTTAATAATAATTAATTACTTGCTTCCACGAGAGGCTGTATTCAGTAGTGTTCACCCAGGGCTTTGAGATCATTGGATGGAAGGTACTATAGAAGTGTGAATATTAGACCAGCCTTTAGTCTTATGTTATGTTTTGTCTTTGTGCATGTGTTTGATATGATGAGATTTCCCCCCCCCCCACAGATGTGATCATTTGATTATTTGGTTTGATGTGAAGTCTTTTTCGGTTGCTAATATCTGAGTTTCTGCTTCAGGTATTGCCAGGTTTCCATATCACTGCATTTTGAATTGGATGTGTCATGTAAATGGATGGCCATTGTTTGAACACTGCCAGGACTGTGACTGTCAATATGATCCCAGGCACAGAGCCTCCTTTTATAAGCTTTAAGTAACATATATAGGGACCTCCCTTGCGTTTAGCAGTTATTGGGGGAGAAGGCATTGCCAATGAAATGCACAGCCTTACGCTGGCAGGTCACCACTTCAAATCCAGCATCGTTCTGTGGGGATTAAAAGCTGTTTCCATCTAGTGCATGTCGGTGGACCGGCTGTGAGATGAGTTTGGAGGGTCTCAGGACTTGTCTGTGCTACAGAGGCACAGCTACAGACTGCAGCTGTGCCATTGTTGTGCCATCATGTAGATGCTTCCTACAGTGCCAGGAAGGGTTTTTCTGTTACAGGGGTCAATCCACCCCTCCAAGAGGTGGTAGCGAGGTCAACATCTAGACTGGGGTTTAGGGCAACCTAACCGTGGTGCTCCAAGGTGGATGTTTTTCAATTCCCTGAGCAATGGAGCTGGGTTGATCTAATTTTTCGGTGACTATCAGGCCTCAGTTCCAGTTCCCACATCACAAACTCTCCACCACACTTTGCCCTGGTTGGCAGAGAGGCCAAAAAGTGGAAGAGCCATGGCGAGTGAACTACCTCT
Organism: Mauremys reevesii; assembly: GCF_016161935.1. Taxonomy (NCBI): domain Eukaryota; kingdom Metazoa; phylum Chordata; order Testudines; family Geoemydidae; genus Mauremys; species Mauremys reevesii. The sequence goes on along the minus strand of NC_052629.1, from coordinate 123,639,544 downwards.
TTAGCCGTAATGAAGAAAGTCTCTCCTTAGACCAGGGTGAAGCATGGTGCCAGGGCAGTGTAGATGGGAAGGTTGCCCTGCAGCTACCCTGTAGATAAACAGAGGACGTCATTCACTTGAACTCTTTAACTAACTAGTGCATGAAAAGTCACACTTGGAGCTGCACAAATCTTGCAAGCTATGTGCCACTTAAACTTTCATTTGCATGCATGGGTATACTCTGCAGGAGTCTTCACTACACTTGAGACTAAATCAGTCGGAGGGGAAGATTAATGAAGAATAGTCTTTACTGGAAATCTGTGCAGCACCTAAAAAGAACTGCACCCCAGCTATCAATAAGCATTTGATCAAGATTGAAGTCCTTGACATTCAGATAACAGATTGGGAAAGACCATCTGCAGTGGTGTTGTCTGGTGACTGCCATTAATGTCACACCTTCCAGTCTCAATTTTCAACAGCACAGTTCTAGCCACAGCTCTGAAAGGCAGGCAACGTGTCATAAATGGACATCCTTGAAGTCTTTTTCCCACGATAAGCAAAGCAAACATCAACATAACATACCTTGCTACCAGTGCACGCTACTCGGGGTGGGGAATCAACATTCAAAGTCAGCTCCTTTTCTCTTGTCATCATAATTTCTAATTCAGGATTTTTCAAAGCTTCCCCCCTAAGGTTACACTGTGATGTGCAATATGTTTGTGTACAGGCTGTGGTATGAATGTACCTTAGTACATTTCAATATTCTAACAGCTTCCTAGTTCCAGGTTCCCCTTGGAGTCCCTCAACAGGCACTGAGGATGTGTCATCTTTTGAGTCATCTCTTACTTGTAAAGCAATAGCCCGTCATGAAAGCTGTTTTGTCTTTGACTCCCAGGACAGAATGCTGTATTTCACATTCCTGTGACACAGGGTTTGTAACGAGTAAGGCTGCTTTGGGGCCTGGCTTGTCTTTACACCTCTCGTTTGTCCCTCCTTTTTCATCAGGTATTCTCTTTGCCCCCTGCCCTACTGGGATCCCTGCCTTGTTGTGGCCCAGCTGTTTAGAACAACACATGCTCTAAAGCTGAAAGAGAGCTTCGTGTGAGACGTGCCGCCTGGTCAGGGGCGGCTCCAGGCCCCAGCACGCCAAGCGCGTGCTTGGGGCAGCATGCCGCGGGGGGCGCTCTGCCGGTCGCCGGGAGGGCGGCAGGCGGCTCCGGTGGACCTCCCGCAGGCGTGCCTGTGGAGGGTCCGCTGGTCCCGCGGCTCCGGTGGAGCATCTGCAGGCACGCCTGTGGGAGGTCCACCGGAGCCGCGGGACCGGCGACCGGCAGAGGGCCCCCCGCGGCGTGCCGCCGTGCTTGGGGCGGCGAAATTGCTAGAGCCGCCCCTGTGCCTGGTTACTTTGAATGGATCTTAAACGTTTGTGTTTTCCTGTGTTTATTTTCCTGGTTTAAATCTCCCTTTCAGGGGTTCCACTCAACCCTCTTCCCCGCAGTGGCAGCGAGCTCAGCCAGCTTTTCCCATTCGCAGCCCACAGGCCAGCCTCTGTGGGGGAGGTTTCCGTCCTGCTGAAGTGGTGCATAGGCCTGGTGTTGGCCTCAGGGCGCGACTGGCTGAGGAGGAGTGGAATTCCTCTGCCTCCCTCGTCTCCTCACACAGATCGGACACTCCTTGTGTTAGCAGCTCTGGCCCCGTAAGCTGTTGGAGAGGCTGGAGAGGTCACTGAGACGAGCCAGCTGGAAAGTGAAAACAAGGTGCATGGAAACATTGGCAGAATGTTTCCCTTCTTTTTGTCGGCCGATGTTTTCTGACCAGCTCTAACGCTGAGCGCTGTGTCCCCTCTTCCCTGGCCAAAGAGGGGGCCATCGCCAGGCTCTTCCGATAGCTGGTGGGGACTGGAGGGGGTGGGTCAGGCCTGGTAAAATGGAGGTGATGCTGAGAGAGGATGGGCAGTGGTGCGGAAACATCAAATGAGAGATTTTGCCCACGATCTTGGGCTATCACTAAGCTCATCCCTCATAGATCCACAGAAGGCATCAACTGCCAGAAACATCTCTCTGTGGCTGAGAGACTGTCTCTTCCTCTCAGCTGTGGTACCGTGCCCAGTCATCTGTACCTTCACCGTGCTGAAGCTTGACAGCTGCAATGCACCCTAGCAGGGATTAAACTGGAAAAACCCTTCAGAAGCTCCGGCTGGTGCCAAATACAGCTGGTCACACTGAGCATGGCAGAGTGGCATGAGCGGATCATGCCCCTGCGATGCTCTCTGCACAGTGCAATTTAGCTAACCAGCCCTCCGTGGCCGAAGGCCTATTTCCAAGTTACCTGAACAATGGCCTCTCCCTCTCTGACCCCCTACGTGTTCTTCCAGAAAGCTTGGCCTGGCGTCCCAAAGGTGAAGCTCAGAGATCATAGCCATAGGGACAGTTTAAGTAACTGAACAGCAGAGAGGAGCTAATGAGAACTGGCTGCTGCTGGAGCCATTCAGCAGCACTGGGGCCTCCCCCTTGCAGTCCTGACTGGGAGTCTGGGCTCTATGTTCTGAAAAGTCTCATGACCGGAATCACTTCCTTGTCCCCCGGCGTGAGAGAGACGTGGCAGAGGACGTGTAGCTCATGCCGGGGCACGGGAAGGGATGCGGCTCACGCAGGGGTTTGAACACTAGGGGTTTTGGATAAACAGGAGTGTACTGTATAGAGGTTCCCAGGTTTCTAGGTGGGAGCTCAAGCGGGTGTTATTTAAGTCTTCAGGAGGAACCCCGAGAAAATGGAGCTGGCCCTTTTGCTACTGCAAGCGCCTGGTGGAAGGGTTACACGCAGAAAACCCTGGTGCCATAACTCACAGTTGACAACCAATGGTCTGTTTAGTTATTTAGTGTCTGTGACAGAAAATTCTTATTTCAGACTATTGGGAGACTTCAAGTTATGGCTGCATTAAAGTCTTGTGGGAAATACATCTTGGCATTCACATGAAGGAAGGATGGATGGATGCCTGTGTTTCCACACATTCCGGTGTATTCCTTACCGTATCCACTCATCTGTCACACCTGCCGCTGATCAGACAGGCCAGGCAAGAGACAAGGGACAGGAGGTAGCAATATCTTGGGCTACATTTATAGACAAGAGGTTAATACAATTCCTCTCTAATGTAGTTATTACCTGACACATACACGAAGGACTTCAGAGCAGCTTAGTGCACACTGCAGAATACTTTGCAAAAAAAACTCTGCCTAAGAAGGAATGCAATATGAAGCAATGGTTCTCCGGTCTTCGCACTGGCGCGCTGCACCACAAATACCTTCTGTAATACCTGCCAGTTCCCCTGGGTGAGCCATGTGCAACAGCTCCCGTTGGTATTTTTCATTGTTAAACATCAATATGAGTGGAAGTGGCAGCTCAGCTGCTGGTGACGGATAATGTGCTGGGGCAAGCTGGAAAATGATTTATTTACTTATTAGGGCTGCATTCAGCAAAGATTCAGTTCCATGGGGGCTGGGTTTGTACAGATTCAGGAGATGAAGGTGTCTTGGCTGCAGATGAAAACTACCACTTTGGGCGTTCATAATACCACAATGATTATGTTATTAATCGTGTATATTCTGGTAGCAGCTAAAGGCCCCAGCCAAGATGGGAGATCCATTGTGCAGAGCACGGTACAAACACATACTAAGGGACAGAGAGTCTCGTCTCCAGAGAGACGACAGGAAAGGGGTGGAAAGGGAAACAGAGGTACAAAGGGGTGAAGTGACTTGACCAAGATCACGTACAAGATCCGAGGCAGAGCTGGGAATCAAAGTGGGCAACCATGGTTTAGCACATTGGTTTCTCTCATTCTTCCCCAAACGATTCTGTAGCTTGAGGTTGTTAACATCTGCATATGGATTTCCTGTAGTCACAGCAAAGGTTTATGCCCATTTCTCTTCCTCCCCAGCCTGTTCTTCAACTGATGCTGACATTTTTTACTTTAGCTGCTTGTTTTTTCTGCTCAATTCCAGGCAGCATGGATAAATTCCTCTGGGCCCATACGCCGCTAAAGTTTCTGGGATTGTTATCTGGATGCAGCTGCCAGTCTGACTACTCTAGCGTTTTAAAAATAAAGAAATAAATTCCCATGTCCATCAAAAGTAGCTAAGCCACTGGGTGGAGATGGACCAAGCATTGAACAGTCACCTGAGAGCTGCAACGCTAGTGGAGACAGATCAATAAGTAGAATGCAGCCACTCAGGAGAGAAATACACTTGTAGAAGAGAGTTTAGGTGGTGGAAGACAGCCACTGAGGAGAGGGAGGAAAACGTTTCAGGGAAGACGATCAAACCACTCAGGAGAAAGAGGGAGACACCTACAGTCGATACTTTACTTACTGGATATTGGATAGCTGGGACAATACAATGGGAAAATAAATGGAAAGAGTCAACCTGACTGGAAAGTCCAGGTGTGACCAGCAAAATGAAAGGTAAAGACACGTTATTTGTTTGCATCCGCCATGGCTAAGTCCTAACTATGGCACCGGAGTCCGGTCTCTTCTCTCCTCTAGTGATGATGAGAGTGACTGTCGCTCGTATTCGAGTATGACTGTGACTGGAAATCAGTTTCCACATGTACGGTTCAGGAGACGTGCCAGGCAAGCTGGTTTCTACGTTCCCTCTGACTGTCAGCCAGGGTGGCACAACGATGATATTCTGTCGCTCATTCTGCGCCCTTCGTAGCAGAGTGCTGAGCTTGCGGGTCATAGGCCGTATCCTCCTCTAGCTTTTATGGTAAATACTATGTCGTCAGTGCTGCGTGATGAACAAAAATCACACTGGGATTCAGGAATACATCATCTATAATAATCTGAAGCCTTTTCAGCAACAGCTGACCGAGGGTCTTACCAGCGATGGAGAGATGTGAAATCCCATGATAATTCCTGCAGTCATATCTCTCCACGTTGTGCTTGTAGATTGTTACGATTTTGACATCTTTGAAATCCTGGCATAAAACCTCATTTTCCCAGCAGAAAGTAAATTAGTCTAGTACGGGGCGTCGCATCTTACGTGGGAGTTAGGTTCTGAAGTCAGCGCGTAAGGCGCAAATCGCATATAGTCAAACGCTCATTGAGTGGAATGGCAGGTGGAATCCACCCGCACTACAGGTACAGTATTTAAATTGTTATTTTTCTCTTCTTTTTTTTGTTTTGCTGAGTGCATATAGTTAAAATCACATAAGTTAAATGCACCTATGATGCGACTCCACTGTAAAGCTTTGTGAAGTGTAGGACCACCATGCTTCAGCCCTTCAGCTGGAATTTCATCAGCTCCATTTGTCATTTCCACAAGTGCCTTCTTAGTCTCCTCCAAAGCTGATGGATCTTTGAGTTCAAATAGAAATGGTCTGTGCTTGATTGAGTCTAGTGTTTGATCATTTCTGCCCAACTCACAATTGAGGAGAATCGCAAAATGTTTTTTCCATCTCTCTAGTATCCTGCTGTGCTCAGTCAGGAGGACGGTGCTGTCAGTGGACAGGCCTGGGTAATCATTGGCCCTTTATGGTCTGTAAATGGACTTTAATTCCCGAAAAACCCCTCAGGTGTTGTTAGTATCAGCAAGAGCTTGTCGTTCAGTTGCTTTGTTTCTCCACCAAGTTTCCTCCATCTCCCGCAGCTTTTTCTGCACATCAGATTTTGATTTCCTGGAGGCTTCTGCAGTCGCGAAGGAGGAGGCTTGTTCACTTTAACTTGGTGTATGGCATGATGGGCCACCAGGAGTGCTTGGATACTGTGGTAGTTTGCATCAAACCAGTCCACATTTTGTTGAATTGGGACACCAAAGACTTCTTTAGCTGTTGATTGCACTGCAGTTCGAAAGGCGCCCCACCTTTCCTCGACAGTTCCACTTACCCTGGCATTGGCACAATTGAATAGTGCAGCAGGAATGCAAGTGGCTAACTCGGTTCTCCCCTCTTCTGTGCCAAGTTTCGAAGCATTGATGCACCGGTTCTGTTTGGGGGCAATTTTCAATCTCGGACTGTGACTCCTGATATTCAGTTCAGGACAGATAAGCTGGTGGTCAGAGTTCGGACTCTTCCCTCCGCTAGTATGTGCTTAGAATCATAGAATCATAGAATATCAGGGTTGGAAGAGACCTCAGGAGGTATCTAGTCCAACCCCCTGTTCAAAGCAGGATCAAACCCAACTAAATCATCCCAGCCAGGGCTTTGTCAAGCCTGACCTTAAAAACCTCTAAGGAAGGAGATTCCACCACCTCCCTAGGTAACCCATTCCAGTGCTTCACCACCCTACTAGTGAAAAAGTTTTTCCTAATGTCCAACCTAAACCTCCCCCACTGCAACTTGAGACCATTACTCCTTGTTCTGTCATCTTCTACCACTGAGAACAGTCTAGATCCATCCTCTTTGGAACCCCCATTCAGGTAGTTGAAAGCAGCTATCAAATCCCCCCTCATTCTTCTCTTCTGCAGGCTAAACAATCCCAGTTCCCTCAGCCTCTCCTCGTAAGTCATGTGCTCTAGCCCCCTAATCATTTTTGTTGCCCTCCACTGGACTCTCTCCAATTTATCCACATCCTTCTTGTAGTGTGGGGCCCAAAACTGGACACAGTACTCCAAATGAGGCCTCACCAGTGCTGAATAGAGGGGAATGATCACATCCCTCGATCTGCTGGAAATGCCCCTACTTATACAACCCAAAATGCCATTAGCCTTCTTGGCAACAAGGGCACACTGTTGACTCATATTCAGCTTTTCATCCACTGTAACCCCTAGGTCCCTTTCTGCAGAACTGCTGCCCAGCCATTCAGTCCCTAGTCTATAGCAGTGCATGGGATTCTTCCATCCTAAATGCAGAACTCTGTACTTGTCCTTGTTGAACCTCATCATATTTCTTTTGGCCCAATCCTCTAATTTGTCTAGGTCCCTCTGTATCCTATCCCTACCCTCCAGCGCATCAACCACTCCTCCCAGTTTAGTGTCATCTGCAAACTTGCTAAGGGTGCAGTCCACACCATCCTCCAGATCGTTAATGAAGATATTGAATAAAACCGGCCCCAGCACCGACCCTTGGGGCACTCCACTTGATACCGGCTGCCAACTAGACATGGAACCATTGATCACTACCCGTTGAGCCCGACCATCTAGCCAGTTTTCTATCCACCTTACCGTCCATTCATCCAGCCCATACTTCTTTAACTTGCTGGCAAGAATACTGTGGGAGACTGTATCAAAAGCTTTGCTAAAGTCCAGAAATAGCACATCCACTGCTTTCCCCTCATCCACAGAGCCAGTTATCTCATCATAGAAGGCAATTAGGTTAGTCAGGCATGACTTGCCCTTGGTGAATCCATGCTGACTGTTCCTGATCACTTTCCTCTCCTTTAAGTGGTTCAGAATTGATTCCTTGAGGACCTGTTCCATGATTTTTCCAGGGACTGAGGTGAGACTGACTGGCCTGTAGTTCCCTGGATCTTCCTTCTTCCCTTTTTTAAAGATGGGCAATAGAAATAGATCTGGGCGGGTGATATTACTGGAGCTCACTACGTGTTCGTTAACACTGGGCAGGCAGCTGGTTAGGGCTAGTTATTTACCATCCAGGCAAAATAGCACAAAGAAATTGACTTTAAGGACACACAAGAATATAGGGATCTCTGGCTCTTTACTTCTTGGGAATCGCAGTGACCTGCAGTGCCAGATAACGAGTCCCCAGAGCCTTTACTAATCCACCAGGTAACAACAGGGCAGCTGGGCTGGTGGAAGAGTTGGGGGAGGTTAACTAAGGCCAGGCAGGTCTGTAACGATTCATATTGCACTGTAAGACAGTTCAGCTAGGAGAATGTCACTGAATTTTCACTGAGTGCCCTGCCCCTTCATCAGGCTTTCCCAGATAAGGGTTTTTCTCAGTAGTAACTAGCAACGGGCAGACATCAAACGGCTCGGTGCTTCTGTGCAGAGAGGCACCCAAAGTCTGGGGGCTTATCTGAACGCTGAAGTCTGCTAGGATGGGTTGGTCACTGGTGAGAACAGACAACCAAGAGTAATTCGGAATGCATATCACATCAGCTGCACCAGGAGATTAGCCCCTTTTCTTGTACAGTATTTGGGTCCTTCCATCTCCCGTCTCATCTGCTTCCAGGAGTTTTGAAGAAGCGTTGAAACCATTTTTATTAACATTTCTAACTTGATGGCAGTCGCCCCTAGAATACCATAATTCAGCTGGTCCCAGTGGTGCTAGGCTATGTACAGACAGTCCCTGCCCTGAAAAGCTTACAGTCTAAATAGACAAGGCTGATTACCTCCATTTCACAGATGGGGAACTGAGGCAGAGATACTCAGCACCACTCCCAAGCTCAGACAGAGAGTCTGAGGCAGTGCCAGGACTTAACTACCAAGCTGTCTCTCTTCTCCAGCTGTGTGGTGCACCTGTCGTGTTGGTTTTCTACGCGCAGTCTAGCTATGGGGTTGACAGGCAGAAGTGCTCCTGGAAACAACAGCTTTTAAGCAAGTATTTCAAACTACTGACAGAAGGTGACTTCTGGGTTTAGACTAGGCAGCTGCGTGCTCTCAGCGGCTGTGAAGCTGAACCCATTGTAGGCTGCCCGTCACTGTGCTAACTCCAGTGTGACTTCCACTCTCGGTGCAAAGGAGGTCTGGCTTGAGACCCCTAGGGCAGGGTAGGGCTTCCATGTTGAGGGGTGTCTGGGAAAAGGAGACGTCCTTGAGGTGCACATGCACATGCACTTAGCCCGCTTACTGGCAGCTTCATGGCTTCAGCTATCTGGCTGCTCCTGCCAATGGCCAGAGCCTGTAGGGTTTCAAAAAAGCCAGCCTAGTGCAGTGACACCAGCATGGGAGGGCAGACCTGGACAACTGGGACTTTGGAGGATACGCCACCTTCCTCCTGCCACCACGGGCTTGGGATGAAAGCAGCTCATTTCCAAGGCTCTTCATTTACCCGCAGCTGATTGTGACCTGGCTGACAAAACACCTTGTTCCTCATAAAAGGCCATTTCACTGAAGTCGAAATGTTCTGTGAAGACATGCAGATGTCAGCTGAGCTTTTGTCAGGAAGGTTCCAAGTTCCCAGGAGTTTCCAGTCACTCCCAGGGACAGGGGTCAGGGTATGAGGTGAAAAGACATTTTGACACAATCTCGTTCTGTGCAAATGTTCTAAAGGTTTTGGCTTCATTCAAATGAGCAACAAAAACAAATTCTGAAACCTCAAACATTGTCACAAAGTGGAATTGCTGTTCTCTGGCCAGCATCACGTTTACACTCCTGCGTCGTGCCCCTGCCAGCATGGGTCACATTCTTAGTCACTGAATCTACTTGGAATGCGGTAAGTCCCCTCTTGGTGACAATCATATGTAGTGTATGGGATTATTATCAAGTACGGGCCCAATCCTGCAATTAGATAATCTCACAGCAGGGCTGGGTGAGAGACCATCACTCTACCGTAGGCCCACAGTAGGCTGTCCAGAGCTAGCCTTAATCTCTACCACTTGAGCCAAGGGAGTAACTTCTTCAGCTAGTTGCAGCAGTAGACTGTTTTCATTTTATCAGGACCAGTCACTAGAGGGTGACAAAGACACACACTTCTGTTCATATAGGCAGCCCTGGGTCTGCTGCTTCAATGGTGCACAAAGAAAACCTGCTTAAGCATATTTTCTTTTTGAAATCTGTGCTGCGTAGAAAAACAGGTCCTGCTTTTCTCTTCCCTTTACCAGCCTTTATTTTTGATATAGGCGTGTACAGGCAGCTCTCTACTCAGCTGCACCCTTCCCTGTAGTCTGTGGTTCTTTCTCTTATCAAATGTGGCCTCATGCCTTTTGCCCGGTGCCCTGAGCATGCTGCTCTGCTGGCTTCAGCACCTACTTGACAACTAGGTTAATAGCATCTTTTTCTGTACAGTAGCCGTGACAAACCAGAAGTACGTCTATCCCTCGTGCTGAGCGGTTATAGCGATGGAAAGAGGCATCAAGCCCCATGCTACCAGGTAACGAACCTACGGCAACGTAAACGCCCATCCTCTGAAAAGGAAGGTGCACGTAGTTTGGCAGACAGCAATCCTGCTGACGTTCCCGGCTGATGCTGTTTTGTTACTCAAACGTCTGGAAATCAGCATTTGACACCAATTGCAGAGCCAAATCAGTCTGCTGTCATTGTATAATAAAACAGCCTGTTGAGTTTCCCTGCTCTAATTGTACGGCCAGAAGCCCCACCAGACAGCAGAGCTTGTTTATTGATCACTCTTCAGATCTGAAATGGGCCTGTGCCACAGGGAGCTGTAAAGGAGGAAAACCATTTAAAATACATTCTAAATGCTCCTTTGCAGAATTAATGAACAGGAAACTGCTGTGCGTTACCAGGACGCATGATAAAGTAAATGTTGGTAACCTGCATTGCATTCGATTCCACAAGAGAATCCGGCTTAATCAAAGCTAGAAAGAGACAAGAAATGATAAAGGAGCCATTCATTTCCAGAACTCCAAACTGGACTAGTTTATTACTGGGAAGTTTCAGCAAATTCTGAATTGATTAGCGATATAATGAAAAGCATAAGATCATGTAGAACAAATCATAGAAGGTGAAAACCTATCAAATTATCTAATTCATTCCCCTGGGGATAAGTGGCAAAATGCATGAAATATCTCCCATGATTCCTTAAGTAGCTATGGGAAATTCATCAGGCAATATAGATGCGCTGCATTAATTTGGAGGCTGTTTTGACACAGTCTCATAACAAAGGTTAATGCCCAACTCAGCACTGCCAATGCACTTTGAACCTCCTGCTTCAGTTGCCTCCCACGTTTCCCCTGTTTCCCATACTCACCAGCTGGTCGAGCCGTTGTAGCATGGCAGTGCATAATGATATCACATGTATCCCCTCCCTCACTGTTCGGATCTTCACCTAGAGGCTTTGTGTATCTGTGCCATTGTTTCAGTCCTATTAAATAAAAAAGCAGTGATGCACAGATGTGCAATGAAAATGTTAAACTATGCGTTGCCTTTTTAGGAATCGGTACGATTGCCACAATCTGCCAACCTCCGATAATGATCCTAACACCTGCAGTTTGCCTGGAATTCAATCGCGGTGCCTTCCTGCGGCTCGCTCGGCTTATTTCCAGCTGCCTTTTATTTGCCGTACGCCCTCTTCAGCATCAGGGTTATTGCTACTGAAGCAACATTTCTGAGCATCGGAGTCAGCTGGAGAGAAGGAGAGAATGTGCGTTTCCTTCTCTGCACCAGGCCCTGCCGCGCTAGTGCAGCCCGTGATTAGCACGTCATTTTTAATCTTTAAGAAGTCTGACATCTTTGCTTTTACTCCTTTGGATGCCCAACCGGTTGCCACCAAATAGGTATTTGAAACAATCAGCCCAGTGTAGGTGGGTTGAGGATTGGGCAAGCGACGAGCTGCGACTCTTACTCTTTTGCTAAACTCTGGTTTATTGTATCTTTGCCCTTGCAGCCCAACCCTGCCCCGTTTGTCCACCTGGTGCATCCTGTCTGGCCTGCAGATCGTAGCTCTCTGGAGCAGGGACTGCCTTTGCTGCTTGTCTGTATAGATCTTAGCACTAAGCTTAGATTGGAGTTCCTAGGTGCTCTATAATGTAGATAATTAATAATAACAATGGACTTGTGTAATAAGCTATGGTGTCTCTCTCCACTGAGTAACTCTTCAACCCATCCCAAGTCCCCGCTCTGGCCACTGGATCCATAGTGGTGCCTATGCAGAGACCCACTGAGTTTGCTTGGGCATAAGCGCCCACCTGCAGCGACAGAAGTTGTTATCTGGTAGCCATGGTGGCCTATGTGACATGAGTCAGTGGACTCTGGGGAAAAAGGCCCAGATCCCTGAAGTCACCAGTCCTCATGGGCAATCTTGGCTGAGCGGTGACAGACTGAACAACCCTTTTGCCGTCAGAGGTGCACATTTGAGAGCTTTTCTGAGGGTTGTATGCAATAGGTGGCACTGCTTCCGTAGGGCTCCAGTTGTTCTGCAGCTAATGGGCTGCTCTGTGCACAGTGCTCCGTTTATCCACGAGTTCTACAGTCGTTCTAGCCCGACGAGCACGGTTATTATTAGCAAACGCACAAGTGGTGCAATAAAGATGGGAAAAAGTTCAAAATACAGAATAGATAATAGTGAGGTCAGACAATGATGCATGCCTCAAAAAAGAAAAAACCGTCAAAGGAATCCAAAGGACTTAGGTCATCCAAAGTTTTCGCTGCTCAGGAGCCTTGGGGTCAGCCGTGTGGAGTCTGGAACGCCCTCCTGCTAGAAAAGCTTGAGCTGAGCAGCCGTTCAGTAGGCCTGCAACATCCTCAGCTCCACCACAGCTACAGATAGGGCTGTCCCCGAGTCCCCCTGTGCTGCTCTACCCTGCGTCTGAAACAGCTGAGCTTACACCAGAGAGAGCCTGGTGTTTCAGTGCCAGGCAGTCTCTTATTAGGCTGAGTGATGAGGAAGGCGTTTCTTACAGGGGGAGCAGCTTGTTCCCATTCTTCTCGCCACAAGGGGGCAGCGTCCGCTGTAGCGATAGTAGATAACAGGCCAGGCCAGTATTCGGTGTAGGTGACGAGGTGCTCCCCAGACATCCCAGTTAGGGTGGTACTGGGGCAGCATCAAACACTGCTACCCAAGTCGAGCGGCTCAGATTTGGACATCCACTTCCTTCTACACATAGACTCACTGCTTGCGTACAGAGATGTTTGCAATGCAAATAGGTGACTCACAGCAGCCTCTGTTACAAATGAAACACCAAGTCAACTTATTTATAATTTATGGAAACAAAAACTTTTAAAAAGGAGAATTATATTTGACTTGGCCAGGCTTTTTGCTTTCTCCTCTTTTTTCTGCCAAGTTGGCAACTCATTTAGTATTTTATTCTGCTTTGTTCTAACAGGTTTTCACAAACCACTCCAGAGCAGTGGTGAGAAATAGCCATGCAAGAATGAGATGCACGCCAACTAAGGAAAAATGAACAATTGGAGGGTCTGAAATAAACACATTAATCCCCTGAGTGCTGCTAACTTCTCAAGATTTTTGTCAGTCTCAGGGCTTGTGTACACTACCCCGCAGCTCAGACTACGGGGCTGTGATTAGCAGTTCTCACCAGGGCTGCTCTGTAACTCCCCCATGTGGGACTCTAATGGAAAGGTTCCTATATAGCGATGATGTGGTCCTCTTCCAACAGGAGTTCAAGGAAAAGAGTCAGATTTAAGGTTGGGGAAATCCTGGTTGGTTGGAATAATCAATAAACTTCAAATTTAAATGGAACCTTTAAAGCTTGAAAAAGTGTATTTGTTTAGTGTTTGCACGTCTGCACTTCCTGGTGCTTTCCGGACACAGAGGTAGTGAAATAAAATGATCCAGGCTGTTCTTTCCGTCTTTATGACCAACTGGAAACTCCTGGGAACACTCAATACTTGACCAAAGAGCTCTGGATACAGTTGGGGAAGTTCTGCTAACTAACCAAACTTCCAATGGGCAAGCGTTGGCGCTTGCCCATTATTAATTAGCATGTTCTCTCCCCACCTCCCCGGATCTCTATGTAGGGATGAAGTGCATCTGAAGCATGAGTCAGAAAAATGTCCACATTTAGGTCTTTGCTAGCAGGCTCAGCTGATTGTAGCCTTTGGAAATGTATCCAAAAATTCCTTCTGACCCGGTAATTTCACGTGGACGTATGCAAACTGGTCACGTGAGTTTACAACACAAAGCCGACACTGCCAATGTCTGAAATCAGGTGGTCAGTCAATTCAGAGAATGCTTTGCCCAGGAACCTGAAAGGGAGAACGTGTCCGGGTAGGCATCCGGTCTAGGCCTTCTGGTCCTTTGGCTGTGAAGTGCTGTTTTCACACAGAAAGAGTTTCACACAGATTCTCAGCAGGTGTTACTGAGTCACTTTCATTGGTGTCCGTGGAGCTATGGTGCTTTACAGCCGTTGTGGATCTGGCCCATTAGAAGAGAAGGAGGAGGCAGCGGGATTTTTTTTCCGGTTGGAAATGTACCAGGAAGGGCGAGGATGGGCTGTTTGTGAGGATGAATGACTCGGCGGCTGGCAGATGGCCTCAGGCCGAGAAGTGATGCCAGAGTCTGTCTGCACAGGACGTTTTCATTGCCAGCCCAGAATGGCTGGGAGCATTTGTCCTGTTGCGCTGCCAAGTGCCTCTGCATGGAACTCTCTTTGTGCACGTAACGAGTGGAAAGCCTAGAGGCAACTTCGGGTGAAGCCAAGTCAGTAAAGAGGCTGCTGTTTTCTGTGTCAAAAAAGCCTGGAAAGAGCCCAAGAAGCTGCCTGAGCACAGGGGTGTGAACCTGCGGTGCGGGAAGGAACACGGACAGGCCAGCAAAGAAAGGAACACAGGAGTGTTTTCACTCAGCGTCCGCACTGACACATTTGTATTTTCTGCTACAAGAAAATCATTGCTCTGTGAATGAAGAAGCCACCACTGTGAAGGGACTTTACGCTCTGGTCACCTTGACAAGGCAAGTAGCTGAAGCAGCAATTGCTCAGTGCACAAGTGGAACAAGCAAATAAAACCCGTCAGCCCAGTTCCAGACGACCCTTTTTATGCCCACATCGAGCAAGCTGCTGGCTGGCTGCTGTTGGGTGTAGGACTGGTTTGTGCAGGAACTGCTCTGGACCAGTTGCAACGCGTGCGTGAGTTTACGTCCTGGTGCCCTGACCCGTCAGGCCGGGGATGCAGAGCTGTGTCTGGGAACAGCACCGGCTGGCGTCGTTCTCGTGGAGCGGGTCAGTGGGAGGACAGCTACCCACAGACAAGCAGATGGAGTTTTATATGGGTGAGGTTTGCAGTGAGAGTGAGTTCTGGCCCTCCATCATCTGCACACTTCTTATTTCAGACTAGGGGGCTGTCTCGACTGGGGTTGCTACCTTTCTTATATGCAAACAAATCTCCTGGCTCTGCGTGTTTCTTTTGACTGTTTTGCCTTTCCCCCCAAATATACAGCTCCTTGCGTTCCATGTTCCCAGCGAATCCTGAGTGCCTGCCAGCGGGGGGAAGGCTACCTGCGAAGGTGAGCAGGAAGGTTTTAGTTTAATTTTCCAGAGTATGGCTGGCTTGCTTTGTTTTGCTCTCTGATTTTTCCTGCACGCTCCCTGAGCTCAGCGTGGAGCAGGGGGCTGGTTGCAGGTCCCAGATTCACAGCTGCTCTGTCCTAGTGCAAGTGAGGGCTGCACAGGTGTGTCCTAATTTATGCCACTGGGGTAATATTCCTCAGAGACCGTATGCCACTTGAGGATGGGTTGCAGCGGCGCTCCACCATGTCATGCCTCCTTCCCTGAAATGTTCTCGCTATGCCCTCATTCTGAGCCGCGTCTTCCGGATTGCCAGCAGCGGAGGGTTCCCCAGCATCGTGCAATTCCCTGGGTCATTTCCAGATGCTTTAAAGATGCTGAGCTGTTCACCCAGTGCAGGGTGGCTTTTGAGACCTTGAGAATCCAGCCCGCACAGTCTGTGAGAAACAGTGTGTAGAGCTGAGCTGCAGTTTGGTTAACAAATCTCGAATTTCGATTGAATTGGCCAGTTTCAGCTGCAGATAAAAGGTACAGCTAGTTGAGGGAATTCAAACAGAAATCAGTCACTTACCTGCATATACATATATGCAGACATATACATTTGTATGTGTCTTAAAGACTCTGAGACAAATTCTCTGCTGCCATGATTGCAGTGAAGTCAGTCAATTTGACCTGCACATGTCGGATATATTGGAAATTGTGTTATGCCCAAATTTGGGGCAGGTAAAATAGGTTTGGAGGTGGGGAAATGAGTGAAATGGGAAAATGTTAACACTACACAGAAATGTAGCTGAAATGAAGTTCTATCCTTTCTCACTTCTAACAGTGTTCCCTAGAGGTTAGCAAGCAAGGACCAGCTCCGCCAGGGGCGTGAATCAGGGTTACTCAACTGAAGTCAACAGAGCCACGCAGCTTTACAAAGGCGGAGGGACTGGCCCTTCCTTTTAACTGGTTGTGTGGCACTTTTGCTGTTGTCGTTCATTTTGTAGCATTGCATTAATAATGGTAACATACTAGAATAAGTGCCCCTAGTTTTTTCCTTAGAAAAGTAAATGGGGAAATTGGGTTTTTCTATGTAGTAATGTACCCAAGCCAACCTCATGTAAACATCACTAGGACTAAATTACAATTAAAACGGCGATCACTAAAACTGACTTTGTCTTTGTATCAAATGCTGCAAAACATGTTTTGGTGTTTGCAATACAGGCATAACGGAAAAGCCCAAGTGTCTGTAAAATGTCATTTCTTAAAAAAGAAGCTTGATCTCACCTAGAGCGTGGAAGAAATGCGATGAAACTATAAGCAATTGAGTTAAACATCCCTGAAAATCAGGTTTATAGTTGCAATACTGACAGAACCTCTGCGGCGGTTGAGTTTCACTGCTATAGCAACTATCAGCAAATACGTGGAAAGGACAGCATAGAAAACCTGGGTCGGGCAATACGCGGACTCAAGAGAGGAGTGAAGTGTTGATTAATATTGGCATACAAGGTGACAAAGAATTACGGAAATGAGTGCGTGGATTATGGGCCTGCGTGCAGGTTGTGATGGATATTCTCATAGGTACATTTGATTTTGTCTGAGTGAAAAGGAGCCATGGTTAATATCTACTCGTAGTCTTAATTTTTCCTTCCGCTTTTTTAAAATTCAAAGGATCTTCTCCAATCACAGCCACCCGTCCTCTACATACTTACGGCTTTTGATTTTCAGTTTTGACTGATAAACATCCCCAATCCAAGGAATGGGAGAGAGAGCCAATAAAACATCAGAAAAACAGCGCAAGTGGTTACTTGTATTTAAGGCAGCGGTTCCCTAAGATTTCCCTGCATGAGCCCATTTTCACACGTATTGCTTCCCACAGCCCCAGACAGCGGGGAGGATGCATTTTTAAATGGCATCCTCCATGCAGCATGACCTCTCATGTACCACCCATTTGTGAGGTCCCACTGCATGGAGGGAGCCATTTTGTGGAGTAAAATCGCATCCTCCATGCAGTGTGACCTTGTACGTATGGTGCATGTGAGGTCACATGGTCTGAGGATGCCATTTTGTAAAATGCCATCCTCCACACGCACGGGCTGGAGCAACTCCACTTGGGGGTGTGACCCACAGTTTGGAAACTGCTAATCTAAGGCCTGGTCTACACACAAAGCAGTAATATGGAGTTGTGATTTCTAAAGTGCACTATTGTGTTGCGCATTAATTGGTCCATGTAGACCCTGCTGGTATTTGCTAAAGGTTCCCTAGTGTGCTTTATTGTAGTACTGTTTGAAACAGTACTATGTTGAAATGTGCAAAGAGATGGATCATTACATTATATGCTACTGTAATGAGTAATGTATCTAGTATACATTACTTGTTGCAGTAAATATAACACCCCCACACACCCCAAAAAACCCCTGAATTATGGATGGCTACATACAACTAAAAAATTGCTACAAATAATCCTTGAAAAATGAAATGAATAAAGCCCGGAAACCAGCAGCCTTTATACACTGTGTGGCTGCCATTTCCGAATTCTTCTTCACAAAAAAATGTCAAGTTTCACCTCACCTCTGGAGCTTCCTAATGATGTTTCCGTGGCAGTGGTTCATGAACAGTGGGGTTGTAGGCATCCTTCCACAATCAGTGTGCTCCCTGCACAACACAGCTCAGCACAATGCACTAGTTTGTGCAAATAGCCCAGGATATGAGTGGGGACACACACAGAGCTTCACCCCTTCTGGGGGCAGACTTTTCCCCACCTACCTATGCAGCAGACTGGTACATAGGCATGGCACTGTCATAGCTTTGTGCCCACCCAATAGGACTATACATAGGGGCCGACAAGCTGCATGTATGTCCATTTTTTTAATGTGTGGTTTCCCCCTCACCCTTTGCTTTTATTTAACAGATCTGGAATTAGATGTTTTCCCTGTCAATCTTTCACTGATGTTAAGGCCAGAAGGGACCATTCTGACCATGCAGTCTGACGTCTTGCATAACAAAGACCATACGACCTCACCCAGTGATTCCTGTATGAAGCCAAATAACATCTGTTTGAGCTAGACAGCTCGAGCGTATTGTAACCTTTCAAGCCTGGTTTAAAAAATGTGTGTCACAGAGGCTCACCACATCTCTAGGCAAGTCTTCCAATGGTTAATTACCCTCACGGTTTTGGGGGGAAATTGCATCTTTATTTTTATTTTGAATGTCTAGCTTCAGCTTCTAGCCATTTGATCTCACTATGCCTTTGTTTGCTAGATTAAAGAGCCCGCGATCAGCCTTCTTTCCACATTGGTATTTATAGACCATGATCAAGTCACCTCTTAACCTTCTCTTGGAGAAACTAGGCAGATTAAGGTTCTTTAGCCTCTCATTGTAAGGCAGGTTTTCTGGACCTAAAGTCATTTTTGTAGCTTTATCCTGAACCCTTTCCAATTTGTCAACATCCTTTTTAAAGTGTGGACACTAAGAGACTCACTACTACCTTCAACAGTGGTAATAACACCCTATTTCTGCTCAGTTATTCCCCTGCTTATCTATCCAAGGGTTGTGTTTGTTCTTACCTACTGATCGCACTGGGAGCTCGTGTTCAGTTTATCCACCATGACCCCTAAATCCTGCTCAATTTCCGAGATGGTCCAGGGGTAACTGGGGTTCCCTGCCCCAGCTAGCTAGAGAGACGTGGGTAGGTACCAAGAAAGTCAAATTACCTGATGGTGATAGGCTGGGTCAGAGTCATGAAATCCAAAGCAGGGTTGTTTTGCCCCCTTTGGGGTTTTGTCATTGTCACATTCTGAGGTGCAATCCAGGCCACTGAAGGGTGGTGTCAGCACCTGCCCTTTAATCTTGGGTGCCTTAAAATGCTCTGCTGCTGCAGGCCCTTTGTCTGGATGCTCCTAGCCAGCATCTAAGCATGTGGTCTATATGATACGCAGATGTGGACTAGCAACTCTGACTGCAGCAGCCTCCTTGTTAACGCCCAGCCACATTCTGGTAGCCACCAGCTTTTTGGTTACACCTAGCAAGGTGAGCCTAACACCCCCCAATTTCCCCCAAGCCCTGCGCTCTGCAATGTCTACTCCTTTCGGGCACCATTCAGAGCAATAATAATGTTTGTTTGCTCCTTTAAAGAGACAAAATGCTCCACGTATCACTTTAACTAGCATTAACAATCATTTCAGTGTAAACCCAGCACTGGGTTGGGTTAGATCAAAAGTAAAACAAGTTTATTAACAAAAGAAGATAGGGTTAAAAGTGAGGTCAAGTATTAAGGATAGAGTTAGAAATGGTTGCAAGCGAATAAAAGGGAAAAACGCTTTCTAGAGGCTATAACTTAACAAAACTACAGTTCTGCTTCAAGGTAAGATTTTTACCACATGGCAAGATGGCTGGCCACCCCTGTGGTCAGGATCTCCCCCAAAGTCTAAGGTGCCCAGTGGCTTTGTGTTCTGGGGTGAAAAATCACATAGGGTTCTTTGTTCCTGTCTTTTATCATCCGGGGAACCTCTGAAATTGATTCTTGAAAAGGTTATTCCCCACAGTAAGGTTCATTCAAGCTGTGATGAAGGTGACATGAGTCTGCTGGCTTCTTCACCTACATGTGTTTGTTAAAATGCAAATTGATTCCTGCTCTCCCCTCCCCTTGCCATGCTGCTGAGTGGTTCTCCCCTTCCCTTGTTTGCTTGATGGTTTTGTTTACCTTTCACATAAATTGCACTCCCGTTGTCTCTTAATGTACCTTGGAAGTACCTTCAAGGTGGCAGACCTTCAGCCCTGCCTGGCAGACACACTTTAAGAACATAATTCTCACTAGGTTTGTAATTTTGAAATTGTCCTCCCTACGGACACCATGCAATAATATTAATGATCGGTATGTTATTAGGTTTTTACTGATATCTTTCATGCCGCCTTTTAGATGCAGGTTATGGCATTAGTGCATTGGGGTACACGGAATGGGTCAAGCAGCTGAAGCAGATACCAGTGAGCCCCTTGCCCTGATGCACTGGGATGCTGTTGGGGCATAGTCACAGAAGACCAGTCTAGGTGACTGTAATGCAGAAACAAAGCACATACAGGCTGAAAAGCACAGGGACCGCATCATTTCCTGGGAGAGGGTAAAGTGGCTTCAAGAGGGCCTGAACCAGTGTCCTTGTAGGCTTTACACTACAGTAGGATGTGTGAGCACTCAACCACTGCACCACAAGCTAGGAATGAGAAATTTCAAGGGCTATTGAGCACTCTGTGAATTTTCACAGTGGCACTGCGCAAAGTTATTTAGCACAGGTGTTTTGGTAATTGTGATGCATTGGGAGAATTCACAGTGCTCAATGGCCCTCAAACGTCCACCTGTTTGAGGTGATGGTTAAATATTAATGCAGTGGATTATAAGATAAAATATACAGGGATACAGGCTGGCTCCGGGACTTTCCGACACCGGGTTCTCTGTTTGCCTAGGAGCGGTTTGTCAGTTTGTGCCACGCGGGGAAGAGAAGGTGCTGTACATTGAGAAAGGAGCAGAATGGACTTTACCAGCTGTTAAAGGTGACAGCCTCCTCTGTGCCCCCCATGGCTGCTCTGCTGATGCCATCTGACACTGCCGCTTCCCGTCAGAAGCACAAGTCGGAGGGGGAGGGAGAAGACGTGGACTTGCACCACAAACGCCACCTGGGATGACTGGTGCTCCCCTCCCCTCCCCGGGACTCGTTTGCACAAAGGCTGCAGCGTCTCCCTAAGTGCTCAGCCTCAAAACTCTGGGAAAGGGGGGGTGGGAAGAGCACCAGCTGTTCTAAAAAAAAATGTGTGTAACCCTGGAGGCCTCGCAAATCCTGGGTCGAGTTTTCTTTTAATTCTCATTTCTGAGTCCCGCTGCTCCCCTGCTGATTGCACTAGGAGGGGCCCTTCAGGGAAGGACACTCTCTCCTGGCCTTTCATGCACAAACGAATCGATTAGGAAGCCATGCAAGGATGTAATGTGACCATGAACAAAGAGTTGGGAGAAAACAGGTTTCGTTTTTCTTGTCTTTTACGCCTGACACTGGAATCCTGCAGCAGGCGGCTCTCGCTGAACTAAGGGCCTGGGCCAGCATTAAAAGACAATTAAAAACCGAAAAATAGTTTTTTCACCTCTGGGGCTGCAGTCTCCTAAGCTGGCTCAGGGGCCTCCTCCTGTCAGTATTTGTGCTTCACGCTGCTCTGAAGCAGGGACGTAAAGCAAAGCAAAAGGGGCGGTTATGCAGTGAGGAATGGGTGTGAGTGTGGATGCAAAGAAGGAGATTCCAGCCCGGCCAAGCCTTCCTTCTTCATAACCAAACACCCTGCCTGGCATTGTTCCAGCGGCGTCTTCCCCTCGGCTGGTCAGCCCCAGGCCGCATGGAGAAGGGCTTGGCGCACAGTCACTGCATCAACGCATTGCAGGAAAAAAGCCCAGCAGCTGAAGGGAAAAAGGTCCCAAGCCCGACAGAGCAGGTGCCGCGTTTGAGGGATGTTTGGGCTCTAGTCCAGGGCCTACCCTTTGATTAAGGTGTGATGCTCTACGCAAGGGAGCCACTCCAAGGAAACCTGGCGTGTGTCTGCTACGGCCATGTTGAAGTCAACGGCTGTTTTACCCTTGTCACCAGGAGGGTCAGCTTCGGCCCCAGCTGCTGCCTAGCAATCCCAAATCATCACAAAAAATGCTGCAGAGTATTGTTAGGCATAGGCCACTGGGGAAACGATTCCTTGGATGGCGGAGTCCACCCCACACTTACCCACAGCACTGGCTCCTGTCCCGTGGGGCTGGGCCTAGCTTCCCCCTCTAGCCTGCTGGCCCTCACCACTCGCACATTCGGAGGAGCCCACATCACTTGACGCACCCATCCACGTGCAGGCAGGGCCCTCCCTGCACCATGCCCCAAGCCCTTCTGGTCCTGGAGCTGCCAGATGTGGAGCCTTCCCCTGGGACTCCCCTTTCCCTCTATCACCTCAGCATCCCCCCTTCCCCTCCATAACCTCAGAGCCCCCCTTCCACTGGCAGTCCCTGCCCCATCACCTCAGCATCCCCCTCTTCCCCGGGATGCCCCTTCCCCTCCACCACCTTAGATCCCACCTGCTGGGACTGAGGCATTTAGCTCCTACCTACCAGCAATCCTCACATCATGCCCCAGCCCAGCTCCTACCTTGCCGTGGGCCACTGGACAGTGATAGACCTGAATGGGCTGCCACCTGCCACCTGTGTTGTAATTACTCACATGTAGATACAATTCGTCCCGCCACTGTTCATTCAGTCCTCCTCCGACTGCCAGCAGATGAGTGGAGCCTTTCCTCTGCCCAAACAATGACAGCTCAATTTAAGTATGTAGCTGCCGATCAGTGGCACAGTACCTGTCGTTAGTCAAATATTCCTGGCACTGCGTTAAACCAGAAAGGTTGTTTCACTCACTTTATTACTCACAACTAATCAGTATCAGGTCACAGTCCAAGCAACTAAACTAACAATTAGTTTACCAGTTAGTCTTAAGAGACATCATATGTCACATGTGGGTGGCCTTGTGCTTTTAGTCACTCCTAGATGGAGTTCACTTGCCTTTACTTTTTCTCGGGCACACCAACCCAGAAAATGAGGTATTGACTGTATCGTTCATCAGCTTCCCTTTGAAAGCTGTCAGTACTAATTTAATTAGTTGTTGCATAATCATAGTTTATAATACATTAGACTTGGAAATGATAACGCTTTGATGATTAAAGGCCTCGTCAGAGCTTTTGTTTCTTTTCAAACACAAAATGTATTTCTTGCCTTTTTTTCCTACGAAATGCTGTTTTTGCCATGCAAATGAGACATGCCTGATTAGGGAGGCCGATTTCATTTGAAATGATACTTAGAATAATTTTCATAGCTGTAATGTTCTTTTTATTATCGGTGGTAAACACTACAAGCAATCTCCCATAAGAGTGTCCAGTATAACTCGTTTGTTTCTTATTACACTCAAAAAGATCGTTATAACGCAGCAGCAGCAGCAAAAGTGCACAAAGCCACGCCACCCGGAGCCCCATTATCCACTCCGGGGGAAACTCGCGGGCCTGTTTTCTGAAACCCTTCCCGTTGCTACAGTGACATGAGGGGTAGTATAGAGTTGGCCCCAGGCAGCCCCTGGTGTCTCTATATTGTCTATTCCTGTTCAGAGCAGATCCACCAACATGGTGGTAAAACACTCGTCTCTTGTGGGGCTCGGTGCAGGTAGCAGGGTTGTGTTCCTGATCTTGGAGCCTTAGGAGCAGATTCACAACTGATGTAAATGGGCATAGAGCCAATCCCTCTACTGGAGAGGCACTGATTTACCCCAGTCCGCGGGTCCAGTCCTTATGATACACCTGTGTAATGGATACCTCTCGTGGCATGGTTACACACCTTCAGATTCTAATTGGCTCCTTAAACATTTCTGTACTCTGGGGGGTGCTGGTGCTTTTAAGCAGAGCTCTGAGCAAGGGGTGGTCTACGCGATCCCACCCCCTCATTCCACTCACTTGTCAAGAGGACTATCTTGAGTGTAGCGGGGACGCATTCTGCCACTGAGCAGCTGTGATAAGGAGGTTTGCCTTCCCTGCTCAGGCCAGTAAGACCAGGGTACAATCCAGCCCCCTCTGTGTTTGTAGTTCATTAGCATTGGGACAATGGCAAAAAATATTGTGCAATAATTATGATGGAATCAGATGATAGAACATACTCGAAATCTTTACTAACGAGACACTCATATTTCCCCCCACACACCCAAGTCACACTCACAGATTTTTGTTTATTGATGCCGAAACTGCATGACTGACTGAGTTTGTTTGTATCATCAATTCCAGAGTTTGTTATTTAAATTACAAAAGCCCATTCCATGCGTGGCTGTATACACAGCAAGTTAGCAATCTATGCATAATGTCCCAGCAGGCTATCATTGTGTCCTGAGGAATGCAGAGAGAAAGATGACACAGTGATTGACAAAAATACCACTGAGTTCAGAGATGTTCTTGGAACAGTTGTTTTCTTTCCAAGAAAGCCTTCGCTGAGACGGTAGTGACTGAGCATCAGCGAGCATGAGCTACGCAAGGAGGGAGCTGGCATTGTTGTGGCATGGTATGAAAGTGCTTCCATCAGCTTGTGTAAGAGCCATTGTAAAAACAAGCCCCAAACTTCAGCAAGCAGTGTAATTTGGCGCATAGGCAGTGGGTAAAGCTTCCCTGGGGGAGGCTAGCTCCCTGTCCCACCTCTTCTGCTTGTCGCCCCACCTCTTCTGTCTCTAGCCACACCCACACTCCACCCCACGTCCCATCCCACCCCATACCCCACCTCCCTCTTCACTTGGCCCCCCTGCCACTGCTTGCCGCGATCCTCCTCTCCGTGAGGCCCTCACCACTCCCTGTGTCCCTCCTCTCCTCTACCCTCCTCCCCCATGTGGCCTACACCCAGGCTCCTCTATCTGCTCCTCTCACCTGTTATACCTGCTGCCTATGATGTGGCGCCAATTCACAGTCATGACAACCAGCAGGGACGTTTCCTATGCCTCCCAGTGCATGTAACGGAGGTGCCTGAAGGATGCATCCCAAGTGTCCCTATCATCACCCCCTCAGCCCCAAGAGTGGTGGAATCTCGTGTGCCTCTGCCCTTAGAACTAGTGGGCCCTGGGTTGCTAGTGGGCAGCTGTGCAAGGACCAGGAGCCCTATGACCTCTAGGATATTATTTAACTAGCACAGAGACTCGACGGCCACATAGAAATAACAGACAGTTTTATCCCCGGGCAGGGAAGGGATAAACTAAAAGGGGGGGGCAGCAAAGGTGTCAGCGATGGTCACTAAACAAGGCCCCCAGCCAGTCTGCAACAACTGAAGCCCACAGCGGAATCTGTACAAGCAAACAACCCCCATCCCCACTCCAGGGCAGGGAGGCTGGAGCGCTGCATGTAGAGCTGGCAGCGCTTAGGCCCCGGTAGAAGGGATCCCTGACTCCCAGTTCAAAGGGCAGGGGAACAATGGCTTCTGCTGGTTTTGAGCTCTCACAGTTGCTGCAGCTTCTTGGGGTCAGACGCTCTGGCATGGCGTCGCTAGCGCCGAGCTGGTCGCTGACCGGGAGAGTTGAAAAGGGGCTTCTCTTGCTGCTGCTGCTGCTGCTGTGGAGAGCAACCACCAGCCTCCTCCTCCTCCAGCTCCTGCTCTTCTCACGTGGTCGGTCTCCTCTGCTCCCCAGGGCCAGCCCCATGTAGGCTCTGTGGGGCCTGTCGTTGGTCATCCCAGCATGTCAGTCAAGATCCTGGCCCAGCCCCCCCAGGCTAGGTGTGTTCCTTCAGCACACAAGATAAAGGAGCAGCTAATATGAGACACCGCTGACAAAGTATTAAAGGAGGATAAGATAATGAATGCCAATCAACATGGGCTTATGGAACATAGATCCCCTCAAACTAACTTGATACCTTTCTTTGGTCCGATGACAGGTTTGATTGACAATGGTAACAGCTCTGTTGTAATATATTTAGACTGCTGTATGGTGTTTGACCTGGTACCGCATGCCATTGTGATTAAGAAACGATCACTGGACATTTTAGACTCAAGGTTGGGATGTTTGTACAAGCCATGCTGTAGTTCCCAAGGAATTATCTCGGGGAAGGTCAGACTAACCGATCAGAGTGGTGCTTTCTGCCCTTGGAAGCTGTGCAGCGCTGAATCCAGTGCAGGCCGGCTGGTGGGTAGTCTCAGGCTCTGTGCTGCTTTCCGTGGGTTCTGGATCTCTGAAGCCTGCAAACTGGCAGGACTACACTAAGGAAAATAAATCTTCCTGGACTAAATATTGTGCCAGTTTACATCCCTGAAGCCCCATTGAAGTCAATGGAATTGCAGTTTGGAAGCCAACATTGCAATTGGCTTGAACTTTGTCACTACATGCAGGGTGAATCTCTCCTGCTCTGAGTGTTTGTCAAAAGAAGGCTTCAGTAAGAATTTAAACCCAGGTGGTTACCAACACAGGCTCAACATAGTTGCTGGCTCACCTTCAGGACTAGGGTATTGTGCTGATGAGGGACAATACAAGAACCGAGAGGCAAGCAGATGACCCAATCTTTGCCTTGCTGCTACTGTATATCCCAGCAGAGCATTGCTAATTGACATCACATTCTTTTAAATGCATGAATTCAAGTCATAAACTCCAGTCTGTGTCTTAGTCAAACACTCCAGAAGTCTAAGTAATCTCTTGTCCTGAAACCCCTTGACATTCTAATCCCTCTATGTAAATGTCGGCAGGCAGAGATGGAATTTACATTGCCAGCAAACATTGGTGGAGGTGGCAAAAGCTCATTCAGGTCATGAGCAATTGCTCTTCCGCGCGAAAAGAGTTGATGCACCCTTGATTTTAAGTCTATCTTTACAAACCAAAACAATAAGAACATTTTAACAGAGCTGGCCAGTTTAAGTAGCAGTCTATAAACTAGGAGCTAGAATTTGAAAGGAGCTGATACCTACCAGTCTGCTGTGCAGTAGAAATTCTTGGAGCCTTGTGCTCAGGTAATTAAGGGGTCTAACAGGTCTCAAAATTTGATTCTTAATCCCTGCTCTCCGATCTATTGGCTATGTGCATGTACTCATAATGGAGAAACTGGCCACTTGCGAATGGTTTGTTTTTTGGGTTTCTATGCTACTGGAACTCCTTCATTTTGCAGGTGGCATAGGACTAGCTACAGCATTAAGTATTACGGCATTCTTCCTGATTGGAGCTGGGTGACATTTTTTTTTGACCAATAGTAAATTCACTGAAAAATGCATTTTTCAGGGCACCAAAACTGTTTGTGAATTTAGGTCGAATTTGGCCGAAAAACAAACAAGCAAAAATCAGCAATGTCTTTTTCAATTGACATTTCATTTCTAAAATGGCAAATCAAATCAGCTTTTGAAACATTTTTTTTGACCCTAATGAATTTTTTTCAGTTGTTCATTTCAGAAAAAAAAAAAGTCAGTTTGGGTTCAAAAGGAATTCATATTTTGTCCTGATTTTCAGGGTGGCCACCGAACCAAAACATTAATGATTCACTCAGTTCTATTCCTGACCCCACTCAAATTAAGAGTGTCTTGCCAAGGTTGCACTGCAGTGGCACAGCCAAATTCGAACCCAGCTCTCCTGCCCTATTCACTAGACAACGCTGCCTCTTAGCATTAGAGTGGAAGGCTGAATATTCTGAGGGCACATTCTGAGAGTCATTTCCTTTCCCGGAACTACGTCCTACTGCAGCTAACGATGGGCTTCCTTTCTGCAGCAAAACATTTTGAATAATAACACTGATTGTCAAACTTTTTAAGAAGAATTCTTTTTTTAAATGTAGGTATAAAATAGCAATAGAATACGTGTAACAGGGGTTTTTTGATACAACATCACTTGGCTGACAGAAAGCTAAATTAGAAGACTCTTTTTTCACACTTACAGAATGATAAGATTGCAGTGGAATGTTTTAATGCTTAAACATGAACAATTATTAAAACCTTTCATAACTAAATGTTAATTAAAGGCTATCAAATTTTAGAAGGAATGATTAACATGTTGGAGGCATATTTTTAAAGGGCCAAATTCTAAGCTGGTAGAAGGGGGCACAACTCTACTATAGCCAATAGAGCTACAACATAAGAACGGCCGTACCGGGTCAGACCACAGGTCCATCTAGCCCAGTATCCCGTCTGCCGACAGTGGCCAGTGCCAGGTGCCCCAGAGGAAGTGAACCTAACAGGTAATTATCAAGTGATCTCTCTCCTGCCATCCATCTCCATCCTCTGACAAACAGAGGCTAGGGACACCATTCTTACCCATCCTGGCTAATAGCCATTAATGGACTTAGCCACCATGAATGTATCCAGTTCTCTTTTAAACCCTGTTATAGTCCTAGCCTTCACAACCTCCTCAGGCAAGGAGTTCCACAAGTTGACTGTGCGCTGCGTGAAGAAGAACTTCCTTTTCTTTGTTTTAAACCTGCTGCCCAGGTAGATGATCTACTTACATCATCAGAGAATTTGGCCCCAAAGAATGGTTTCCTGTGATCACACGAGTCCTTTAGTAAACCACATCTTTGTGTTATTTGCAAACATCCCTAAAATAACATTATTTTTCAAGGCGATTGCCAATGCTTTCTTTTGTTTCATACTCAAAGATACACCCAAGTGTAGCGGGGTGGGGGGAGGTTACCTACTCCTGCCCGGCGGGGCTTGAAACGCCCAGGCGAGGGCTGGGGCTGGGGCTGGGGAAGGGAGCAAGGCCCCGGCTGATTGGGGGAAGTGGCTGCAGCTGGGGCCATGCCCCAAACAGACTAACCGGGCCTTATAAGAAGGCCAGGGCAGCCAGAAGCTCAGGAGTCTCTCTCTGCTTGTAGAGAGAGGAGGGCCTGGCTGCTAGGGAGCTGAGCAGGTGACTGGGAGTGGAGCAGGGCTGGGGGAAGGCAGGAGGAGCTGGGGAGCTCTGGCCTAGGAAAGCCCCAGGTTGTGGGCCTAGCTGAGGGCCTAAGACCAGTACCGGGGCTGCAGAGGGGCAGCCCAGCTATAGAGAGAGGCAGCAGGTCCAACCCACCCTTGCCTGTGATGAGTGGCTGACACTGCAGTCTGCCCCAGGGAGTGGGGCTAGATGGTGACTGGCAGTAGCCTTACACTGAGGTGAGCTGGGGATAGTGGGTGGGGGTTCCCCTGGGTGGGGAGACCTGGAGTGTGGGGGTACTGCCAGGGGGGACAGCAACCCAGAGAAAGGGGCACTGGGGTCCTGGGAGGGAGACGTGGGCCAGCGGTAAGATGGATCACCAGGCTGCAGGGGGTGCTCCAGGATGCTGGAAGAGCTAATTCCCATGGAGGTGCCGCAGGGGTGAGTGCATTCCCTTACACCCAGTCAATGAACACCACAATATGGGTAGCTATCTGTTACCTGTTGCTAATGATGTTCTGGAGATCAAGCACTGAGAAAGAGAGGACTGCCATACTTTTTCTCCCTTTATACAGGCTCTTGATCTTCCTCTAAGGGGAATGACCATGACTTGAGAAACTTGTTTTGCTATTCGAGCTGAATGGAGCAGCCATCCTTCAGTCTTGAGAGACCATGGGTATGTGTCCCTCAGAGGTAAAATATGTAAATAAATAAATAGGAAGCAAAATCTGCTCTTTTCAATGAATGTAGGATATTAAGACCTGGCTTTCTAATGATTATAGTCTAATAAAGAGGTCCCGGAGAGCAGGGTTTTTGGCCTGCACTGTTAACCTTGAATACGTTGTTCATTTTTGTGGAAATGCTTCTTTTCACAGTATGTTTTGTGCACACAAAGAATAATTTAAAACTTACATTGCATGGTCAATCAGCGATGCCTAAGTGGGCTCTTTAGAAAACATGAATTGTGCATTTTTTTATCAAAGCACAAAACAAGTCAGTGGCACCACATTAATCATTCAAGCCATTTGGAAATTCTCCAAGCGCTGACTTGAGCAGAAAAAAAAGCACCCAACCAAAAAGCCCCACACAATCCACGTTGATAGGAAGCCACCAGAAACATGGTATGTGTAGGTTTCAAAAAGAACCATCACAAAATTGGATTATAACTCATAACATAGTGAGGAAAACCTGCTGTAAAGGGTGACCAGCCCATAATAAGGCAAGGCCTAGCAAATTTTGGTTAACCTAGGGTAAAGCGTGCTTTGTAATTGCAGCTAGCAAGGGATGTTAAGAGTAACAAGAAGGGTTTCTACAGGCATGTTAGCAACAAGAAGAAGGTCAGGGAAAGTGTGGGACCCTTACTGAATGGGGGAGGCAACCTAATGACAGATGATGTGGAAAAAGCTTAAGTACCCAATGCTTTTTTTGCCTCGGTCTTCACAGACAAGGTCAGCTCCCGGACTGCTTCACTGGGCAGCACAGTATGGGTAGGAGGTGACCAGCCCTCAGTGGTGAAAGAACAGGTTAAAGACTATTTAGAAAAGCTGGACATGCACAAGTCCATAGGGCTGGATGTAATGCATCTGAGGGTGCTGAGAGAGTTGGCTGATGTGATTGCAGAGCCATTGGCCATTATCTTTGAAAACTCATGGCGGTCGGGGGAGGTCCCGGACAATTGGAAAAAGGCAAATATAGTGCCCATCTTTAAAAAATGAAAGGAGGAGAATCTGGGGAACTACAGACCAGTCAGCCTCACCTCAGTCCCTGGAAAAATCATGGGGCAGGTCCTCAAGGAATCCATTTTAAAGCACTTGGAGGAGAGGAAGGTGATCAGGAACAGTCGACATATATTCACCAAGGGCAAGTCATGCCTGACCAACCTGATTGCCTTCTATGATAGATAACTGGCTCTGTGGATATGGGGAAAGTGGTGGATGTGATATATCTTGACTTTAGCAAAGCTTTTGACACAGTCTCCCACAGTATTCTTGCCAGCAAGTTAAAGTATGGATTGTATGAATGGACTATAAGGTGGATAGAAAGCTGGCTATATCATTGGGCTCAATGGGTAGTGATCAATGGCTCGATGTCTAGTTGGCAGCTGGTATCAAGTGGAGTGCCCCAAGGGTCTGTCCTGCGGCTGGTGTTGTTCAACATTTTCATTAATGATCTGGATGATGGGATGGATTACACCCTCAGTAAGTTCGCAAATGACATGAAGCTGGGGGGAGAGGTAGATATGCTGGAGGGTAGGGATAGGGTCCAGAGTGACCTAGACAAATTGGAGGATTGGGCCAAAAGAAATCTGAGGTTCAACAAGGACAAGTGCAGAGTCCTGGAAGAATCCCATGCAGTGCTACAGGCTGGGGACTGACTGGCTAAGCAGCAGTTCTGCAGAAAAGGACCTAAGGATTACAGTGGACAAGAAGCTGGATATGAGTCAGCCATGTGCCCTTGTTGCCAAAAGGCTAACAGCATTTTGGGCTGTATAAGTAGGGGCATTGCCAGCAGATTGAGGGAAGTGATTATTCTCCTCTATTCGGCACTGGTGAGGCCACATCTGGAGTACTGTGTCCAGTTTTGGGCCCCCCAGTACAGAAAGGATGTGGACAAATTGGAAAGAGTCCAGTGGAAGGCAATGAAAATGATTAGGGGGCTGGAGCACATGACTTATGAGGAGAGGCTGAGGGAACTGGGATTGTTTAGTCTGCAGAAGAGAAGAATGAGGGGGGATTTGATAGCTGCTTTCAACTACCTGAAAGGGGGTTCCAAAGAGGATGGATCTAGACTGTTCTCAGTGGTAGCAGATGACAGAACAAGGAACAATGGTCTCAAGTTGCAGTGAGGGAGGTTAAGGTTGGATATTAGGAAAAACTATTTCACTAGGAGGGTGGTGAAGCACTGGAATGGGTTACCTGGGGAGGTGGTGGAATCTCCTTCCTTAGAGGTTTTTAAGGCATGGCTTGACAAAGCCCTGACTAGGATGATTTAGTTGGGGATTGGTCCTGCTTTGAGCAGGGGGTTGGACTAGATGACCTCCTGAGGTTTCTTCCAAGCCTAATCTTCTATGATTCTATGAAAGTGTATTAAACCCTTTAAAAAAAAACATTGTTGACCATCTCAAGCTTAGCTCTTGAATCCCAAACCAGACTTCCTAAGATTTTTTTCCCCATCCACTAGGCTTACTGGCCTAGTGGATGGGGAAAAGCAGTAGACATTCTATGTCTTGATTTTAGTAAAGCTTTTGACATGGTCCCACATAACAGGCTCATAAGCAAGCTAGGGACATGCGTTCTAGATGCACTTACTATAAGGTTGATGCACAACTGGTTGAAAGCTCAAACTTTCAGAGTACTTATCAATGGTTCACTGTCAAACTGGGCGAACATATCTGGTGTGGTCCTACAATGTTCTGTCCTGGTTCTGGTACTATTCTGTATTTTCATTAATTACTTAGATAATGGAGTGGAGAGTAGGCTTATAAAATTGGCAGATGGTTCTAAGATGGGAGGGGTTGCAAGCACTTTGGAGGACAGTATTAGAATGCAAAAAATCTTGACAAATTGAACAGTTAGTAAAAAAATCAACAAGGTGAAATTCAATAAAGGTAAGTGCAAAGTACTTCACTTGGGAAGGAAAAATCAAATGTGCAAATACAAAATGGGGAATAACTGGCTAGGCAGAGAGTTAAAATGGGTCACTAATTGATCAACAATGTGATGCAATTGAGAAAAAGGCTAATGTTTATTCTGGGCTTTATTCACAGGAGTGTGGTATGGAAGACCTGGGAGGTAATTGTTCTGCTTCATTCGGCACTGGTGAGGCCTCAGCTGGAGAGCTGTGCCCAACTCTGGGCGCTACACGTTAGGAAAGATGTGGATAAATTGGAGTCCAGAGGGGAGCAACACATGATAAAAGGTTTAGAAAACCTGATCTGTGAGGAAAGGCTAAAAAATCCCAGCACATGTTTAGTCTTGAGAAAAGAAGACTGAGGGGGACCTGATAGTAGTCTTTGTTAAGGGCTGTTATAAAGAGGATGGGAATCATTTGTTCTCCATGTCCACGGAAGGTAGGACAAGAAGCAGTGGGCTTAATCTGCAGCAAGGGAGATCTAGGTTAGATATTAGGAAAAACTCCCTAACTATAAGGGTAGGTAAGCACTGGAACAGGCTTCCAATGGAGGCTGTGGGATCCCCGTCACTGGAGGTTTTTAAGAGCAGGTTGGACAGACACCTGTCAGGGATGGTCTAGGTTTACTTAGGCCTGCTCAGCGTGGGGGGATGGATGAGATGACTTCTCAAGAGCCCTTCCAGCTGGACATTTCTATGGTTCCATGAAGGAAACTTTCTGACTTTGTGTTAAAAACTTTTTGTTTCTTTCCCAGGCCCACTCCTGCTTCTGCTACTTTCCTTAAAACATCTCTCCTGTCCATCTGCATGTTTAGGCATAAAGTACCTTGCAGACTGCCTCAAACAAAATGAGCACTCCTAGCCCCCCGGCTTTCCTCTTCTGCACAAATGGTTCTGTCTTTTCGCATTGATTCTCTTTTAATGCTCCTCAGAGCCTAGATCACCAACACCTACGGCTTCCCATCTGTCTATTTCCTAGGTTTAAAGCGAGACACATTTCTTCTTCTGAAAACAGGCTGCCTTGCTTCCTTTCTCTCGGCTTCAAGTGCTGCCGCTGGAGCGCCTTCACAAAGCTGTGCACATCAAAGGAACAACTCAATGGAAAGTTGACAATAAGTTGTGCACCAGATACACGATGTTCTACCCAGCTGGTAAAATATGGGACCGATTAAACAGAGCTGGAATTCTTTCCATCTTTCTCCTTCGTGGGACAATACCATATGCCCTTCCAAACAGTATTATAGGCTTACAACACATCTTCCCCTCTCGCTCCCAATATTGGCCCTGACCAGCCAAAAGAGCTGGTTCTTCTAATCAGGGATGGATCTGCTGACTTTCTTCACAGGATTAAGATATTCAAGCTTGGTCCTCCAGGATATGTTGTAATGCAAGCTGTAGCCACAGCAAGGCATATGGCTCAGGATTCTTTCCCCCAGTGTGTATCAGGTGCTTTTCTAACAACTTCAGGCTATGTTGTCGTCATTATTCAGCATTGGTTCAGACAAGCCTGTACATTCATGGAGCAGGGACTGTGTCTTACAATATCCCTGTGTGGTGTCTAGCACAATGGGCCCTGATTTTGATTGGGACTCTGAGCACTACTGATAAATAAATAGTGATAACACTTTACCTCTTTCCTCTAGAGTTGTGGATTGCACATCTTCAGCTGCAGCAGTCTTCCTCAGCATGGGCTGGCAACTCTTTTCCAATACGGGGATGCCGAGCATTTTTAAAGCATTCAAAAGAAACCCTTGATGATAAAATCTACTGTTACTGAAAGGAACAAGATGCATGCAAATCCCCAGTTCATTATCCCCTGTAACCTCTTCTCTCAAAGGTAGATTTTGTTAGGGTCCTTTTTTTTTATCGTGTTTTTTTTTAATGTGACTATCCATTCATAATTCGATAAGCAGCTCCAGTACAGGAAATGATGCTAGAGATGTATGCTTCTGTCCTCTGGGCAGCTGTATGTAGATTGTGAGGGGGACAGGAAAGTGAATGGAATGTAAGCATGTTACATACATGATCAAGTGCAGTCCAGAACAGGGATACTTTCCTGAAATGCAGCCTTGTAATTGAAGAGGAAATAATTGAGGTTTCACACATACAAGCAGGTGGTGTTTCTAGAAAAATTCAGACATTTTTAAAGGTGACCAAAGAAGACTTCAATAATGTTCGACAACATTGCTAACCAATAGATTAGCTCATAACTCCTCCCAGCTAACATGGCTCTGAGTGGCTGCAAATGAAAGAGACTCCAAAGATTCTGCCTTCGGCACCTTTATGCAAAGCAAAAGTAATGAAGACTATGTAGTTATACTGAGATGGAAATATTCTAGACAAGCTTGTCTCTAAAGAGCATAATGGAATGGTAAAGAAGTGGTGTATCATTACATAGATTTAATTAATTACAGGCATCTGTGGAGAGGGACTAAATATCATGGGCCTCAAAGAAGGTTTTCAAATGATTAAAAACAAACCCAGGAGCTCAGTGGCGGATTAACAAATTTGCCGCTCCTAGGCCCTCAAAAAATTGCCGCCCCCTCCCCGCCACACACACACACGCCAGGTCACCTCCGCTCCCTCGCGGCAAGCCTGGGGGGGGGGGGAGAAGGGGAGTTACGGCGCGCTCGGGGAATGGCAGCGGTGGAGCGGAGGTGAGCTGGGGGCGGGGAGGAAGGAGGGAAGCGCGTTAACTTTAATGGGACTTATAAATGTGCTTAAAGTTAAACCTATATTGAAGTACTTTCCTGAATAGAGAGTCATAGTTTTTAAGGCCAGAAGGGACTATTAGAGAACCTAGCCTGACCTCCTGTATATCACAGGGCATTAAAGTTGACCCACTTATCTGTGTATTGAGCCAAATAACTTGCATTTGTCTAAGTAAAGCTTCAAGAAAGGCACCCAGTGTTGATGTGAAGACATCAAGAGGTGGAGAATCCACCACTCCCCTTGGTGGCACGTTCCTGAGGTCAGTCACAGAATCATACAAACGTGGGGCTAAAAGGGATCTCAAGCAGGCTTCAAGTCCTGCCATCTGTGCTGAGGCAGGGCCATCTCTGCAGGTGTTTGGTCAACCTGTTCTTAAAAACCTCCAGTGGTGGGTGTTGCACAACCTCCCTTGGAAGCCTGTTCCAGTGCATAATTACCCTGCTAGTTAGAAAGTTTTCCCTAACATGTAACCTACATATCCCTGGCTGCAAATTGTGCACATTGGTCTTTGTTCCACCTTCAATGGACATGGAGAAAAATTGATCACCATCCTCTTTATAACAACCCTTAATGTACCTGAAGACTGATATCAGGTCTCCCTGCTCAGTCTTCTTTTCTCAAGACTAAACATGCCCAGTTTTTTTAATCTTTCCACAGAGGTCAGGTTTTCTAAAAATCTTTTTTTGGTTTTTGTCTGGACTCTCTCCAATTTGTCTGTGTCCAATTTGCTTTAGGAAAGACGCAGTGTAATACTGACAGACTCCGATTGTCAACATCAAACACGGGACTTCTGAAGCTTAGTGCATGAACCTCTGCTGCATGAGCAAAAAGCCACATGGCTCTTAGCTAAGGCTGTAGCAGATCCATCGATCTCTAGCTGGGCTAGGTGCCACCAGAGGGGGACAGAATGCCACACCAAGCAGGTGGGGGTTACAATACCCCTCCCGCTGACACCTTACCACTGCTGAGAGAAGCAGAACAATTATCTCCCACACAACATGTCTTCCACACAACAGCCCTGTGAATACACCCCGGAATAACATTAGCCTTTTTCATAATTGCATCACATTGTTGACTCACATTCAATTTGTGATCCATTGTAACCCCCAGATTCTTTTCAGCAGTAATGTCGCCTAACCAGTTATTTCCCATTTTGTATTTGAGCATTTGATTTTTTTCCTTCCCAAGTGACATACTTTGCACTTATCTTTATTGAATTTCATCATGTTGATTTCAAACTAACGTTCAATTTCTTGAGGTTGTTTTGAATTCTAATACTGTTCTCCAAAGTGCTTGCCACTACTCCCAGCTTGGGGTCATCTGCAAATTTTATAAACATATTCTCCACTCCATTACTCAAGTCATTAATGAAAATACTGAATAGTACTGGACCCAGGACAGACTGCTGTGGGACCCCATTAGATACATTCTCCTGCCCCCAGTGTGAGCGTGAACCATTGATAAGTACTCTGAGAGTTTGAGCTTTCAACGGGTTGTGCACCAATCTTATAGCAATTTCATCTAGACCCCATTTCCCTAGCTTGCTTATGAGCATGTTATGTGGGGCCATATCAAAAGCCTTGTTAAAACCAAGACATATCATGTCTACTGCTTCCTCCTCCCCATATCCTTGCCCAGTACGCCAGTAACCCTGTCATAGCAGGAAATTAGGTTAGGTTGGCATGATTTCTTCTTGACAAATTCATCCTGGCTATTCCTCATTCATCCCATTAGCTTCCAGGTGCTTACGAAGTGATTGACATCTGGAAAGATACTGGAACAAATTATTAAACAGAGTTAGGCTGACTGGTCTATAATTCCCTCTGTCCTCTTTGTTCCAATTTTGTAAAACTTGTGCTTTTATTCTAATTTGAATTTTTCTGGCTTCAACTGACAGATGTACAGACACCCCCCGGGTTACGCAAACCTGACTTATGCAAATCTGCACTTACAGAAAAAGTTCCGTAAGCTAGAAATAAGAGGGTTTTTTTGGTTGGTTGGTTGGTTTTTTTGCATAATTGTCAAGTATATGTTTCTGACTTACGCAAATTTCGAGTTATGCAAGGTGTTCCAGAACAGAACGCTTGCGTAAATTGGGGAGCGTCTGTATATTGGAAGGAGAAATATTTCCAATTCCAAATTTGGAATAAGCAACTGAAGGAAACCATTATTTTAATAAAGTTAGAGAGAATACATTTGCTAAACAAAATGAGGAGTTAATATGAAAGTTTCAATAATTAGTGAGTCATTTCCAGAATCTACTTTGTAAGCCATATAATAGTGAACTAACCTTTAGGCATCTTCTATAATTTTGACATCTAATATCCTGCATATCGTTTGCAACAGGAGGGCTCATGTATAATTGATAAGCTAGTGAAGTGTAGTTAAACCAGTATTTTCTAAGTTTCGACTTAATTTAATTTTGATCTAACTGAAAGAAGCAATTTGAGTCCAACTAAAATTTTCCTTAAATGCCATCCTTGTTATCCAGCAAGCCTTGACTCAAGTAAGATAGATGATTTTAATTTTCATGTTCTCATTGTAACACTTGGGGTCAATGTTTGCATACTTATCAGAGGCAGTTTACAATTGACAACCACTATAATTGTTCAACTTTTTGTTGGTAAAAACCTGATTGCCTATTATGTACTTTATTTATTATGCCTCACACTAAAATATAGGCGATTGATTATTCCATTGACCAAGGCCATAACAAGCTAGGAGAAATATGTGCCATTATAGTCCATAACCATCTGAAAAAGGTAATTAAATCAAGTAGTAGAATTTTAACATGTGAGTCTCGGAAAGTTTTAAAATACAGTATTAGTGTTGAAAGGACTTTATCTGAATGATCATTCTTTATTTCTGCAAGGCACTTTCTATTCATAAAAGAAGATACAGAAGCTACTCGGAAGAGCTTAGAATTTGATGCACTAGGGCCAATGGAATGTCTTCCAATGACATACTGAGTTTTGGTCAGGTCCTAACTGGAATCTCTCTGTTTACTTCAGTGGCAGATGGCTCAGATCCTGAAAGAACAGTTATTTCTTCACGGCATTAAAATGTTCAGGGAACAGCTCAACAGTCTATTTCGTCATTGACATTGTAGGTTAATGTGAGTTATGTGCGTGTGTTAACAGTAGAATGTAGCTTATTGGATGTAAAGAGAAAATCCTTATGCTTTAAAGTCTTTGCATCTGTAACATGATATCATTTGAAATACTTAATTTAATTATCTTTAAGCTGCATTGTTCCTCTTTAAAATAAATCATGTTTAATTTTCTGGGGACGGTGTTAACAAATGCATTGTTTATTAGTACTCATTTCCAGTGGAGAGTGCAGCACCATTTTGTTACCAGTCTGTCGTATCAATTAATCTTCAGAATGTGTTAGTGCTTTTCATTTGTTTAACGCAGCCTGAGTTTGCTACCAATTGAATGAAATGTTATTATCAAATCAACTCACATGTGATTTCATCAGATTAATTCTTTTTTAACTATTATAATTAAAAATCACATTTGTTCTTTTAAGCAAATACAAAATGTAATTGGTTTGCAGATGCAGCTGTCTTTTGTTGTTGTTTAATTTACTTTAATAACATTTGTGACTATGTAGCAATGCTGCTGGAAGTTCTGAATTCTGCTTTGTGCAGAAGATCAGAGTGGAACACCTCGGTCTGTAAGAATCCTAGCACAAAGCTACTCACACACAACAGATTCTGTTGTCTTCTGTCCCA
The DNA here is from genome assembly GCF_016161935.1 of Mauremys reevesii. Lineage (NCBI taxonomy): Eukaryota > Metazoa > Chordata > Testudines > Geoemydidae > Mauremys > Mauremys reevesii. The sequence continues at coordinate 123,601,076 of NC_052629.1, read as the reverse complement.
GTGAATGAGGTTGGAATTTTTAACAGGATCCAAAGGAGTTCAGTGGCCAAATTCTTTCAAATATTGCTAACGTCTTTGCTCCAGGAAAATCCAACCAGAACTTTGCAGTAAGATTTCTTCCTTTAAAAGTCTTCAAGCACAAGTCTAAATAGCCCAGTATCCGAATGGAGAAGACATACTGTCCTGTAGTCACAGAATATGAGGGTTGGAAGGGATCTCAGCAGGACATCTAATCCAACCCCCTGCTCAAAGCAGGACCAATCCCCAGACAAATTTTTACCCCAGTTCCCTAAATGGCCCCCTCAATGATTGAACTCACTACCCTGGGTTTAGCAGGCCAATGCTCAAACACAGAGTCTTTAAAGCTCTTTGGAAGTTTCAGTAAACTCCATTCGAACCTTTCATCTGGATCACAAATGGTCCCTCATGGTCTCTGAAAGACCAGTTACCCCAGCAACCACTGGACAATGAGATGCGGTGCTTTATTCCCAAACACAGGTGGCCAACTGGAGCCAGCTGAGAATTTCCAAATCGAATTTCTGCTATCGAAGGCCAATTTTTTCCTTACCCAGTGCAAGGCTGGTGTTTGTCCCTGAATGAGTACAGCAGGACCTGTCTGTGGTGTTAAATCTCTGTGTTTGAAAGGGAAGTAATTTGTTATAAGAAAACTGCATCTACCCCGACAAATCCTGCTGGCAATTCCCCAGCCATGCAAGCATACAGTGAGTGAAAGCCCAGCTAAACTAGCCCATCCCTTTCCACTTAGCTGCGTATAACAAAGATGTCCTGTGCAATGGGGTGTCTGCTGCCATATCCCCACCCGACATCCTACTGTAGTCATGTTTGTACAAGACATACCTTATGAGTTATCATTTAAAACCTCATAACTTGCTGAGCAATATCATAACAAAATGCACCTAGTGACATTATCTGTGAAGTTCTGAACACAAGCGGAAATCATGACTGACACGTGTTTCCTAGATAAGGCAGGGGAGTGGTCAAACCAGTTCCTCCGAAACAAAGTGCAAGCTGATGCCTCTGCCAGGTGAAAACAGGGCTGGTGGACCATTACCTGCTAAACAGCCATTCTTTGGCGGGCAAGGCGGCAGGGCCCAAAAGCTACATCTTAGCAAAGAAACACTGTGGAGTTCCCTTTCCTCACCAGGCTGCCTTTCCCGAACTGGAAATACTTCTCAAATGGGGGACGGGACTATACAAAGAAGGGGCAGACACACTCCCTGTCTGTCTCTGGCATTGCACCATTGGACTTGGTGGGGGCAGGAGGGTGCGGGTTTCTTACCTGAGTGTTTGGCCGGTAATCTCTGAGAGCATGTGGTGAGAACGTTTGCTATGCAACTAAGATAGTTTCTTAAGTGGCTACTAGTAAATGTTTTCTCTTTATTTTTCTTGTACCCATTTCTGACTTTTATGCCTCACTTAACATCTAGCACTTTGCAATTAATACACTTGTTTTATCTCATCCAGTGTGTTTAAGTACAAGCGTCTGGATAACTATTTATGATAATAAACTGGCATATTGTTCCCTACGGGAATAATGGACTTAATATAGTTGGACTGTCCAGGAGTAAGCTGGGCTGTACAGAACATACAAGTCTGGGGGATGCTTTTGGCCTAGGAGTGCATTGGGGGGGTCCCCATGCAGTATAACCAAGGCTGGGGAGAGGCAGGGTGGAGCTGGCAGGGGGCAGTTACACACAGACACTCAGGGTGTGGCTTGCACGCTGGAGGACTGTTTGTGGGCAGCCCAGGTGGGCGCTACTCCAGCAAGGCATTGTGAGGCACCCAAGGCTGCAGGGCAGGGGTGACACAACAGCACCTCCAGTGCCCCCATATGTCACACCCACACAGGCAAAAAAAAGGGTAAACAGGAGTCTGGGAATCCAGCCCGTCCTGCTGACCCTGGTTGTTTGGGGAGAAACTGGGTCCTTGTCATACCAGGAGGAGGTGAGCGTGGCAGGATGGGGCCCCAAACCAGAGCCCCCCCCTCCAGTGGGAGGGAATGCCCCTTTCTGGGAAAGCAGCCTGAGGCGGCCTCCAAGATGGCATTACTCTCTGTGCTAGGGGCAAGGCCCAGCAAGGCAGGCTGCAGGGTGCCACTCCAGCAGAGAACGAGGGTGCTGGGAGGATTCGGGAGACACCAGAGGCCTCAGAAGCAGCGGACGATGTGTTAAACTCTGCAGGGAAGTGTCCCACGCGGCTTGGTGGTGGGACGTGGCGCGAGAGCAGAGCAGTGCAGTTCAAGGCGCAGCCCCAGCCGCATAACACAGGGTCTCTGGGCTGGACCCGTGAGCATGGGGTGGGGGCATTGGGCCTGGGTTCCCCTGGCAGGCACAGGAAGGGGGTGTACAAGTCTGACAAAATGGGGCTGAAGCCACAGCCTCAAGGACGGGCCCAGGACTAGTGCGGGAAGGGGGAAGGGGGTTGTGTTGGGATGTTTAGGGCCTTTCAGTTGTGCTTTAGCTACCCTGGTAGAGGTGTGACTTGGGCTGTGCCCCGGACAGAGGCCTGGAGCGATGAGTGGGCCATGGGGCGGAGGTAGGGGGCATTAGAGTGGCACGCGCGCCTATGCCCAGCCATGAGGGGGTGTCCTAGTGCTGAGTCGGGCATCCACCACCTGCTTCTTGGGGACACTCAGCTGTAGCTCAGGGGTCACTGCACTGCTGTAGCCCTAATTAAGAGGCAAATCAAGCCCACTGCCTTCAGTCAGGGACTCGTTACACAGTGCCATTGGCAGGGTGGGTTGTTTTTCTCTTCACACATGATTAAACCTTTTCTGTAGCAGCTTGAGATACAATATTTAGCTTGCAGAAGAACTGCTGAGGCAGCTTTCAGCAGTTACCTATACAGGTAAAAATGTCAAAAGCAGTTCAGAGGCCCTGTGGGTGATCTAGCCTCCTGGGTTTCAAAGTGGCTGTTGAAAATGTTACCCTCCATGACTAAGTCACGTGCGTAACAAGCCAGCCACGCTACCAAAGACACAAAGGTAAAAAGTGACTGTGGAAGGGAAGTGTAAAAAAATGGTGTGGCCGCTGGCTGATTAGCAGTGGTTGGCCAGCGTCAGCCGCATCGGAAAGGACACGCGGCTCTGCGTAAATACCATTTGACCCGCTCACTAAGGCCACATTTCTCCTGTCATACACTAGTTCTGGCTGAAAAGTTAGGCAAAATTAGGGCTCTTATTACTCTCTTTGGGGCTTTTTTCTCACTGGGACGTTATTCAGTTGTTGGTGAGGATGTTACGTCTCTTCCTGAGTTCTGATTGTAAGTATTTTGCTCTTTAGCACAAAGCTGATAGTACTGATCACCATTTAACATAGCCATCAAGTTCCCTCATTTATAAGACCACTTTTCCAACCATGAGAGTCAGAAGTAGGTGGAAAATATTACTGCTTTCTATTGCAGCCAATTCATGACTAGTGTCAAATATCACTTATTTAGCAAAGTACTCGCTGCTGAGACGTTCCATTGATTGCAGTGTTTTGTTCGGGAAAGATTGTGCTGACCCCCCATAGCATTACAGGACAAAATCAGTCTCACGCTTCTGCTTTGCTGGTTCAAAGCGCAGAAGAGTAATAACTATACAAAGACTGACGTTCCAATGAGTGGAAGTTAGTGAAACATGTGCCGTTCCTAGCTGGGAGCCGCTCTAAATAATGCACAGCTTTCTGCTGATGTAGAGCTCTCTTGTGCATATAATGAGTAATGTTCCAATGAGATGAAACCTCAACCTCCTGATTCAGCTGATATTTCTGGCAAAGCATTGACCTATTGCAGTTTAGTTAGGATTTTTCTAGTCTTGGTAGAGTGGCTCTAATAACCACAGATTTGTCATGCCATTGCTAACAAATATGCAGTTTTTATAACTCTGAAAGTTGGGTTTAGATAATAGCTTGCAGCGCTGCAAATACTCATCTACTGGTCTCTGTGCTGCAGTATTACCCTGCAGAAAAAGCATTAACTTAATATTAATTATTGGGTCTTAATAGTCCCTGCACTGCCTTGAGGCACAGACTAAGTCATCGGCACAATTTTAATTGTACCTGATGTATGTCTATTAATAATTTCGCTATTGATCTGGAACCAGAGAATTAAGCTTTTCTACATAAGGCTAAAAGTGGGGCTGCCATGCTCGTTAAGGATGGCTGTGAAGAAGGCATTGCATGGAGGCATTAGGCAGCCAGAACTGTTGCTAAATGAGACGCGTGCAAAGTGCTACTTTCTTGTGCTCATCGTGGCATGCATGCAAAACCGGTGTCTGGCTCAATCCTCCTTAGCCAGTGGAGGAAATGTTTGTCAGTGGGCTCAGATCTGGGATAACTGGGGGGACTTGAGGCAGTTTGCCATGATGTATATGGGGAAGACAAATAGTTCCGCCGACAATTGTGTAATGCTATGTTTGTTAAAGGAGGGGGTGCGTCAAAAGAGAGGGTGACAAAAATCAAATGCTAGGTTGTGGTTTGTCACCTCTAATCAGCCAGTTACAGGAGACCAGAGATGGCTTTGTTGTTCAAGGGCTTTTTATTAGCAGAGAGATCCGGCCTCTGGGGACTGCTGTTTCCATGACAGGGGTCAGAGATTAGACAAATTTCTGAGTCCTGTAAAGCCAGGTAATCTCTCACTATCCTTTGGCTTCACATTTAGCGCCACTCGACAAATGCTTTCCACAGTAGGCATTTCAGGTGCATTTCAGCCCAGTGCAGAGAGCGCCTGTGCAGGGCCCGGTCTTTTCCTCACTGAGTTCAATGGGAGCCAAACTGCAGCCTGGGGTGTAGGGGGTGCAGGGCCCCTGCCGTAGGGTGAGTTTTACCCAGGTTAGGGAGTCCTTGTGGGTCGCTTGCTCACTGCACCCTTGTTCCTGGGATTCCCTACTGAATCCTTGCGCTCCGCCAGCAAACCACCTGCCTGCATCATTAAAACAGGGACCCTGCGGCGTGACGGTCACGCTGTAGTCATCCGGTAGCTGTCCCAGGATGAGCCTGCACCTCTGCTCTCTAAATATGGCACCTATTTAGATTGGTGGGGAACACCTAGGGTGACCAGACAGCAAATGTGAAAAATCGGGATCTGTGTGGGGGGTAATAGGAGCCTATATAAGAAAAAGACCCAAAAACCGGGACCGTCCCTATAAAATCGGGACATCTGGTCACCCTAGGAACACCAGCTACCAGATAAAAACCCCACAAGGGGGGATGCTGGCTCCTGGCTGATCTGGGCACCTATTGTAGATTCATGGTGGGTTAAACCAGTGCACAAAAGAGTGAGCCTAAAATGGGCTGGAAGCTTTGGACTGGTTAACAGTCGTCTCTCGTGTTTCCCCTCGCGCCCTAGCGCTCACGTCAGTTCCAGGGACGCGTCAGGCTCGACCTGGCTGGGTAGCAAGGCTGGAGGTGGATGTTAGCAGGGCTGGCAGATCGGGCTCCAGGGGGGTCTGCTGCCCTGGGCATCTTGGGCAATGTCTGGCTCTGACAGGCCGCAGGCACTGACACACCACGTCGCTGCTTGGCCTTGTTCTGTTTGCGGCACTCATTGGCCAAAGCAGTGCTTGGCTGTAGCAGTTACAGCCTCCCCCCAGTCTTTTAGAGCCGGCGAGACCCCGGGCGAGTTGACAGCGTTTAGCTAGGGAAGAGACGGCTAGGCACATTTTAGCCCCGGGGCGCGGGGGCAGATTACTTTCACATTTTGCCTTCGCATCTTGTTTGGAAATGATTTTATTATGGGAGCGAGAGAATCCCCCCAAAAGGTAGTGCCCTTTAGGCAGCGTCAGCCAAATATAAAATTGTCTTTAAAACCAATGGGAATGTCAGTTAGCTTGTCAGCCCCAGGCTGGCGCTTTGCTGGTCACGTCTCCCGTCAGTCACTGGGCTGCCCTAAGTGAAGAAAGCGAGAAATGGCCACGTGCCCCAGTGCCACACGAGCCAGGTGCGCACGCCCGGCTGTTCATGGCGTTCGGCCAGAGGGGCCAGAACATTTGCCTGGCTAAGCTGCTTGTAAGAAAATATGGCAGCCTGGGCAGGTGCGCGTGCACCTGTCAGGACAGGGAAGGGGATGCCAGTGGCTTTAGAGGTATTTTAAAGAGCCCAGCATGCGCCAGAGAAGAGCAGCACCATACAGCAGCTCTTCCCCAGGAGTACAAGTACACACCAGCTGCTCAGTCTCGGGCGGGTATTTTGGCATCATGGCCAGTGGCTCTTAATGCTGGTCCTGAAAAATTCATCTGACACCAGTGCTCACCGAGGAGCCGAGTGAATGGTTGGCTTCTCGCCAGCTTTGTGCCTGCATTTGGGTGGCCAGAAGGAAAACGATGTCACCCAAATCACGCCTTTCAACAGACAACCATTGGCAGCTGCACCGCTTGCTGCGATTCACACACTCAGGGACCCAGGGCTGGAGTGCTGCTACGTGGCCAGGGCTGGCTCTCGGGTGTTTTGCCAACCCAAGCGGGGAAAAAACAAACACTCCAGGACCGCAAGTGCCGAAGTGTCCGGCGTGCTGCCCCTGAAATTGTGCCGCCCCCCCCAAGCACGTGCTTGGTTGGCTGGTGCCTCGAGCTGGCCCTGTTCGTGGCACATGGTGGGGAGCAACGTCTCTGTGCCCAGCACGGCTCCCGGTGACTTTTTCCATAGGTTTTCCTCCTCCACTTACGATTTGGCCCTGAGCATGGACTGGCTGCAGCGCAGTGCCAGCCTGTCACAGGGAAGCAGGGCCCAGCTGGTCAAGCCAAACAATTCTGTGCGAAACGTCCAACCCACCAGTGCGCCCTGTAGCTAGGCCTCCAATTAAAGACTTCTCGGGGCTATGCAGAAACGTAGAGAATGGAGGCGCTATTTCTTTGCATCGTGTCCCTATGGGGGGTGCCCCTCAGGGGTGCGGGCGCCTCTCGAGCCCTGGAGTGGAGATTTCTAGCTAGCCATCTCCGTTCAGGCCACGCACACGCCCTGTGCCTCTTCCTGGCAGACACCAGTGATCTATAGGGCTGAGCTGCCCTCAGGGCCTTCTTTCCCACCTCAGCCCAAGATGGACCCTAGCGTGGCCGCTGTGTGCATACGAGGCCTCGGTTCTGTCTTTTGCTTCCGAGTTAGTTTGCCAGTGTTAGCACAGAGCGTTTCCAACCCTGTCACTGGCCACGCTTCCTGCAGTTTTGAAGAACATGCCAGGACTGGAGAGCGGTCGCGCTGCTACCTGCTCGTCAAGCCATACGTTTTGCAGCATGTTATGCCTGCCTCCCCGCGGTCAGGTCTGCTGCGGCGCTTGGCTCTGTGGTCCCAGCTCCTGTTCCCACCCACCCCACGAGGGCTATCGCTCAGCAGGCAGGTGGCGCAGAGCACCCGCGGAGCTGCCACTCGAAGGGAACGGAAACGTGACGGTAGTGCCTCACGCTGTGTCCTGCTCTCCTTCCCGGCTCCTGTGGGGATTCCTAGGGGATGACTGGGTAATGAAGGAACTGAGGGTTCACCCTCAGTATGTGCCATGAGGCAGTTCAGGGCGTGTGCATGGGCCGACCGGTGACTGCCAGCTAGAAATCGCCACCCAAGGGCTCGAGAGGCGCCCATGTGCCCCCAGAGAGACACACTCAAAGCACTACCGTGAGTAAGTGCCAGCCGTACACGTGCGTCACCTGTAAAGCTGTAGGCCTGTGTTTTTCTTACCGTTCATTACCAAAGCTGTGCGGGCTCATCTCTGTATCGCTGCTCCACTCGGAGCTGACTTGCACAAGACGTGTTTTATTAAAACATGTCTGCTTAAAGGAGAGCAGTTGAGAAATAGAGGTTTCACGACACTCCTGCCAAATAACTTTGGAGAGCTCATCTGCTAATCTCCAGGCCTCCCCAGGAGCTGGCAGTCCCAGCGCTGTTGAATTGTAGGGAGAGCGTTTTTATATATAAACCTTGCTCTGGCTATCATTATCACACGCAGAAATCAATTGTTCTTTGGCCAGGGAGCAACGCTGCTGCTATTTCCAGGCTCTTTTTATTAATGTAATAGGTCTTTAGGGAGCATAGTTAAAATGGCTAGACTCAAAAGGCCACTGGAGATTCCTTAGATACAGAGAATCGGAGGATTTTTCCAGGGCAAAATGGTGGTGGGACACTCCCAGCTGGTCACAAAGGGTTAGAAGCACCGGGCCAAGTTGTGGCATTTAGGGAGTGGCCCGGAGGACAGCTGAATTCCGGGGAAGGATGGGCAGTAGGCTTCAAGAGGCCCTGAATCCAGTCTCTGTTTTAACACAGACTTGGACAAGTCATTGAATGTCTCTAGGCCTCAGTTACGGCCCTGCCTCCTAGGAGTGCTGTGAGGGTAAATACATCAAAATTGGTGAGGTGTCATGGCGGCCAGATAAATACCAAGAGAAATTGGAGCGAACCTTGGTACAATCCCTCCTCCTGCTCCCTTAAGATGCCGTTACCTGTCACACTCTGCCCCCTGGCAAGCTCGCTGGGCAACTCATGACTACACCTTCCATAAGCATCCAGCGGGAGCAGCTCCTGAGCTCCCCTGAACGCAGGAACCGTAATCGTCTCTGGCCTTTACCTGGGCTGTGTAAAAATAGGAGGTTCCAGGGACGGGGCCATCTGTCCTGCTAGGACAAATGCCCATTGTTCAGCACAAGAGAACTAGTACCTATTTTATTGCAAAATAATGCATGAAGCCGTTCTTCCTAAATACTCCATTTAGCACCAGTTTGCAAACAAGGCAAAAAGATTTGCATTTCTACACTTAGGGAGGTGGCAAAGCTGCCACCAGCAACTCATGTTTCCAATAAAATCCAGCCCCAAACCCCCTATGCTCTTGGTTGAGCCTAGATGTTTTTTCCTCTCCTGTAAGTTATACTCCAGCAGATGACTGTTTTGCTTTGGTTGGAGACTAACCTGGTGCGCATTGTGGCATACTGAGCTTCAAATTCGTCTGCCTTTTCATTGCCTCTGCTGTACTGTGCCCTTCCATTTCTAAGGCCTCTGCTACCTATGGCAACAGCAGCCGTGTTGTTTGCAGAACAGTGAGGCTCATTACAAAGGAGACACACATGCACACGGAGGGCGACCGGCAGAGCACCCCCCGCGGCATGCTGCCCCAAGCACGCGCTTGGCGTGCTGGGGCCTGGAGCCGCCCCTGGCTATATGCTTCATAAATCCTCCGTGGTGACGTCTTTCAGCACACCGGATCTCTGCCGTATGGGAATAGCCACCTTGGAGAGATGGTCTGAGCCTCGGCATGACAGCTGGAAAGCCCCGTTTACCCGAGACACAAACATCTGTGTCAATGTGAAGCCAGTGTGAAGTTGACACTCTCATGCGGTTATTGAGGTCGCTGCTGGGTAACATTTGCATATTAGTTTATCTAATATTGGTTTTATGTTTTCTGTGTAGATTTTTCTCCTTTCTGTGCATGTCTCTGACTTTGTAAAATCCTTGGTCACCTCAGAGTTCCTGGGTGTCCCTGTGCAGCGACAGTGGGACCATTCAGATCTTTACAGCACTAGCAGGCCTGGAACTCCTAGCTAGAGCGCGTCTTTTTAGCAGTACAGGGTCTAAGACACAGCTGAGCTGTTCTGGGTCTAGCCACTAGAGGGCAATCATTGGCTGTCCACTAGCAATGTTATTACCATACAAATGCATGGTTTGTTTTACACCTCCATGGGGAAATGCCAAATATTAAGGAGCGAGAAAGGGAAGGAGAGGAGCCTAAACTTGCCTCTCTAATTATGCTGGATTTAATCAGGCATGAGAGAGCTCCCCTCTGCCCTGAAAAGTTACAAAAGACAAGAATGGTGCTAGTGTCAGTGGCTTCCTATTATTGACCCTTCTGTAAAGGCCCTTTTGTTTAGCGGCTGCCGGCGAGACCCCTGACAACAAGCATTTGGGGTTTTACACATGCTCCCTCCAATTCCTTGCCACCCATCTCTCTTCACACCTGATTTCTGACTCCACCCTCTTCTTCCGCACAAAACTAGTCATGCTTCAATATGTGTGATTTTCTAGGATCTCACTTTCCCTGCTGTCAGCCCTAAGCGTATCAACGCTTCCCATCAACATCGTTCTGCCGTGTACGTAATTAGAAGAGTTATTTGGGCTCAGGTAATTATTTTTATTTCCTTTCTATAATTTGAGCGGCTCTCTTTTGTTAGGCCTCGTCTGCATTCCAGGCTTGCGGGAGAAAATGTTCTAAGCTGTGTGCTTGGCTTTTAGCTGAGTATTTCCCAGGGAACATCGGTCGTGTGGTGGCTAACCCCTGAAGAACTCCTCACTGGAGAGATTGCGCTTTAATCCCTGCAGTTGTGAGCATATTTTTTTGAAAGTGAATATATTGCTTGTAAAAATTGTCCGGTGCAATTCATTACCCACTGCTTCCTGTCGGCACAGCAGACAGAGCCGGGCCAGCCCTCGGACAAGCTTTCCCACCGCACCAGCCATGTGCCTGTTTTAGAGAGGCCATGTCTTGGGATTATATGGGGCTCTCCAGTCAGCCCACTGCCTCTTGGCTGCTGCTGTCAACACAGGTGGAAATTGGTGCCAGTCCCACTAGGGACTAATGTGATGTGAACGCGTCTCCACTAGGAACTAGACTGAGCCCACTGACTTGTTGCCAAAAGGCCGCCAAGCAGCAGAGGGAAGGATGGGGGCGCCAGACTGGGACTCAGTAGATCTGGGCCCAAGTCCTGGGTCAGCCACTGACCCTTGCTGTGACCTTGGCTAAGTCACTTCATCTTCCTTGCACCTCAGTGTGCCTGTGTGGCTAATGGGGGTAAGCACGCTTTGCTGCTCTCGGGGCATTGGAGGGAGGATACTCAGATACTACAGTGCCAGGGCCATATATTTACATGGATAGAATCAACCATCGGATGGCAAAGCCTGCAGAGATTTCACCTGTCACTAAATATGGCCAATGGCACACGTATGTGCCAGGCTTCTAGGAGAACAAGAGTAACTCGATAGCTGGAGCAAGCTACTCCTATTATCCTGTAACTGCTTAACCGCCTTTTCATGGCAGTGTCTGCCTTGCCCGCTGACTGCGATGGTCCCCGTGCAGCTGGAAGCACACGCCGTTGCCATGGACGTAACACGTGGATTCCCTGTTGTTGCTCAGCACGTCAGTGTATTCAGAAAGCAGCTTTGCTCTGTAGCCAAGGGAGCACATTATTGAGGCTTCACTGTGCTAAATGCTGCACACACAGAGACTAGGAGACCGCCTCTGCTCCAAAGAGCTGACCACCTAAACAGATGAAGGTGGAGGAAAGGAGCATTAGCCGTCTATGACGGACAGGGAACTGCTGCACAGAGATTAAGGCCCTGATGTTTATAGGTCTTTAGTCGCCGAAAGATCTTTAAAAATCTGGCCCCAAGTGACTTTGCGTTGGAGAGGGAGGAAGTTCTTGTGGTTAGGAGACTGCGTAGCCTTGGCAATCTTTAACTAGCGTCTGATGGAAGTCACTGTAGTTAATAAGACAATAATACATACTAATTATATGTGGCAATGTCATGGGGCTACATGCCTTCAAAGCACTGCGCATGCTAATCCTGTCTCCAACACCCCTAACAGGTAACTCAGTGTTGTTATTCTCCTGTTAGAGGCAGGGAAGCTGAGAGACAGAGAGGTTAAGTGACTCATGCAAGGTCACACAGTGAGTCAGTGTCGGAACTAGAATTAGACTTGGGAAATCCTGGCCTCCAGGCCCAGGCTCAGTCCGCTAGACCATAATATCAAAGCACATCTTAAAAGATTTCCCTTCATCAATAAGGTTCAGTTTAATTACAACTACCGCAAAGACCGTGAGGAGCTGGTGCAAATGCCAGTACATTTTAATTGAATATATTGAGCTTGTTTAACAGAACTACAGCTTTTGACCTTTCCTGTAAGTGAAATGTTGGAACAATCTATTTGCTCCTCATCGCCCAGGGAATGTATAGAAGGAACCCCCGAGTTACGCATGTAAATCCCTTCCATGCCGCTGAGCTAGTCTGCTGAGAGTCCAATTTTTTCCTTCTGTACGGCCACTGTTCATGCTGGAAGGCCAAATGAGAGCCCTGCTCTGGCTAACGAGCGGCTCCAGGTTGCACTCTCACAGGGCTTCTCCAACATCCTTAGAAATTCTGCAGTGGCACCCATAGGTGCTGGAACAAGGGGTGCAGGGGGGTGCTGCAGCACCCCTTGGCTTGAAGTAGTTTCCATCATATCCAGGGTTTACAGTTTGGTTCAATGGCTCACAGCCCCCCCACTATAAAAATTGTTCCAACCCCCCTGGTGGCACTTTGCTACTGCATCACAAAGCCTCAGTGATTCAACGCTGGTGGCCAGAGTTTGTCATTGCTGGGGGAACAAGCCGACCTCTCATGCCCACTGACAGGCCACCGCTAAAGTCACTCTCAATGCCGGCAGTCAGGGGCTGCAGGGCTGTATTGGGCAACTGGAGGGGAACTGCAGGATTGCGAACCTAGTTAACCAGCCCAAAGTGGTGATGTTCCCTCCCAGAGCCAAATCCCGAAACACCCCCTCAGAAAGGCCCTTACTTAAGTAACTTGCCTTTCATGGAACTGAAGCATCTGATTCGAGTTAGCTTGTGCGTTCCTGAATTGCCATTCTAGTCCTTACTGCTGCTGACTTATGCTGGTGCAAGAGCTAAGTAAGCTTCAGGGACCAGCCATAGATCTGGACCACCATGCTCTTTAGACACATGACAATTTCACAGCAATTTCGCAACATTAAAACAGCATTACCAGTGTGTCCTTAACTGGCCATAAATCGAAACCGTGACTTGTCTATAGTGGCTTGATATTCCAGGCTAGGCAGGAACATTCAGTCCTAGCTCGCAATCCATTTTATTGCCAAAAAGAAATTTCGTAGGTTACATAAGTCAAGTGCTTACTATTGCAAAACTTCAGTTCAGGTCTCTAAGCTGCTGGTGAAGCAGCGTCTGATATTAAACTGCATGAAGACCTGGGAAGACGTTTTTTAAGGCTGGGAAGAGATGGCATGAGATACAAAAAGACCATCTCTGTTTTACACTTGGAAAGAGACCCCTAGTAGATTCACATTACTAATCTGCAGTACAAAAGCTACATAACTCCAACAACGCAGTCGTTTCTGATGACTCTCTACCTTTTTTCTGTAGCCTCTGGCATTAGAGCTCTCAGTGAAAAGACACTTTAGATCTAGTCCAGGCCGTTCATTTTCCGTCAATCAAATCTCCAAGTGAAAATATAAAAGCAGTGATATGACAAGATTTCTAGTTTAATATCTGCACTCTTGATAAGATAATCCTAGAGGAGCTGCAGTGATCAAATATTTACAGGCAGTGCGTAATGGCACAGCCTATTGTAAAATTAAATACACAAAATTATGTGGGAATACTGCTAATGTTGTGATGGGAATGACAAAAGCTAACGCATTCAAAATTAAGGCTCCTATATTCTTCCTTTAATATAGTCCAATGTGGGGGAAGAACAGTGCGCTGTGTGTTAAAGACTTAAGCCCAGGTTTTATTCTGAAGTCTCTGACCTTTCTCAGCTTTGGAACAGCCTGAGCATTATTTAAACCCATTGGGGGTATTTATCGTGTTTGTTTAAAAATATATCTTTGAAATTTGCAAAATGAAGCTGAATGTGAGAATCAGGAGCAGTGTTCTGTTCTGTGATGCCTTCCCCTACCCTCTTGACATAGACCAGGGGAGGGCAAACTACAGCCCGCGGGCTGGATCCGGCCCATCAGGGCTTTCAATCTGGCCCACGGGATTGCCAGCCCCATGGTGCAGCAGGGCTAAGGCAGGCTCCCTCCCTGCCCTGGCCCCGCGCCGCTCCTGGAAGCAGCTGGCACCAAGTCCCTGCAGCCCTGGGGGAGGGGGGCAGAGAGCTCCGTGCACTGCCCTCGCCTGCAGGCACCGCCCCCCAGAGCTCCCATTGGCTGGGAACAGGGAACCATGGCCAATGGGAGCTTTAGGGATGGTACCAGCAGGCGAGGGCAGCGCGTGGCGGAGCCACATGCCCCAGCCCAGCCCCAGGAGCCACTGCCGGACACACTGGCCACTTCCGGGAGCAGCACGGGGCCGGCGCAGGCAGGGAACCTGCCTTAGCCCCACTGCGCACCGCTGCCACCCCGGAGCCGCTCGAGGTAAACAGTGCAGGGTCAGAGCCCACTCCCTGAACCCCTCCTGTACCCCAAACCCCTGCCCTGATCCCCTGCCACACTCCGCACCCCTCCTGCACCCAACCCACGGCCCTGAGCCCCCTCCTGCACACTGCACCCTCTCCCACACCCCGCGCTCCCTCCCACAGGTGTATAGCTGCACACACCCCTACATATATATGTGCACGTGCTCCTTGTTTTAAACAGACAATTTGAAGCGAACTCAATATTCCTGAATAGGCTCCTTACATAAAGCTGGGTGTTCACCCCTCTCCATTGCAAGCCGGCACAATACTCTGGGCTAAGGAGCTATGTCACACTCCCGCAGACGGGCCTGCCACAGCATAACATGGTCCACAGGAGGAGCCAGACCTGGCCGGGCTTTTGACATATGGCTCAGTGCTCTAAGGGTGCCTTCCAGTGGCTCTCCTGGACCCCAGTTCTGGTAACAGAGAGCTGGAGAAACGAGAGGCTGATGCAGGCAGAAAGGACAGGGTCGGCTGTTTATGGGAGCAGTGTGACGGAGTGGCTAAATGGGGAGTTGCTCTGTCTGGTGGCCAGCCCGGGAAGTTGGCTAGCCAGGAACCTGGCAGTCATTATGGAGATAGAATGTCAAAGGCCTGAGCACCGAGGGACAGGGTTAGCCAGCTGGAAGGAAGTCATGGGCGCAACAGAGCCAAGTGACGCCCAACAGTAGCTAGTCTCCAGGGCGGGGGGTGGAATCAGGTCAACCTTGCTTTCATTCAGGACTTTGGGTCTGTTCAGGTTAGAAACATGAGTGCCTCCATCACAGCAACGGCCCAGAGACACAGCTGACCCAGTGCTGAGGGCTTACCAAGGAAGCGTTTCATGACATGGGGATGAGGCCCGACTCTGCATTACCGCTTGCTCCGTTGGTTGTGGGTGTAACTCGTTTCCTGCCTCACAGCAGGAATCGGCGAGCAGCTGTAGTCAGGCGCCTGAGAACTGAATGGCTTCTCTTCACTTCTGCGGTAGGCCCCATTGCGGCGTGAACTGAATTAAACCGTGGCAACAGATGGGTGATTAAAGAAATACGACGGTTCCCTCGTGAAGGAAACAGGAGAAACAACATTCTTGACCGTCCTCGTTCAGTGGCCGGCCAACGGCCTCCCTCGGCCTTTGTCCAGTCAATTCTCCCGCCGATGCCAAAGGGCGTTCAAGCCCTTTCAGAAAAAAATACAGCAGGTCTCTTTGCCACTCACACCCCAGATTTATCCCTGAGGCAAATTCCAGCGCTTGCCTGCTCTCAAATCTACCCCCTCGGGAGTGTGAACTCGGCTTGGTCCTGTGGGTAAATGTGTCCACAGTAGGGTTGCCAGCCTCCAGGATTGGCCTGGAGTGTCCCAGAATTGGCATCCATCGCCTGGTGATTACTGAAAGCAATCCAGGAAATTTTAATAGGATATTTTAAGAAAATGACATTACATCATGTGGGGGGGGGGGGAAATCTCCTGGAATAGCTTCAGTCAGAGTTGGCAACCTTAGTCCACAGAGAGATGCAACAGGCAGTGTTTCCTTTTTGGTTTGTGGGGCATTTTTATCCCTGGGTGACAGGCAGGCTGTGCTTTGGGGTTTTCCTTTTACTGAAGGAAAAGTGGTCTTCAGGTACTTTCACGTGTGGATGGCAAACCACCAATGCTGCAGTCTTCAGCCAGCTAATGAGTGGAGCTGGGCAAACCGTCTGAAGGAACCGGAATGTCGTGCTAGAACATGTTGCTTCTGTGGAAACATTCAAAGGAAACCAGGCCAGAAGGCTGGTAAGGGGATATCTGCCTGGCAGACTGCACGGCTCCTCACTCCCCAGGAGGGCAGCTCTGCTCCCAGCAGGTTCCCCAGCAGCCTGGCTGGCAGGTAGGGTGACCAGATGTCCTGATTTTTCACACTTGCTGTCTGGGCACCCTACTGGCAGGCCTCGCCCCTGGCAGCCCCAGCAGGCCACCCGGCTAGCTCCCATTTCCCTGCCTGTCTGGTGGAAAGCCCGGGAAGTTGGCTACCAGAAATCTGAGCTCCATTGAGGTCCCCCTGAAATGAACAGATCTGGATTTTCCTTCCTATGGAAAAACTTGAGTTTGGGTTTTTGAAAAATAGTTCATGCTGAGCTGGGCTGAAACAGCACACTTGACATTTTTTCCTGGGAAGGAAATTCTGTTTTCAGGCCAGGGCTGCTTGAGCTCTGCTCACAGGATAAGCCAGTGGCAGCTGCCATGCACGGTGAGTAGCAGCAGAAGAGAGGTGGAGGGCGGTTACAGAGGCATCTAACTGATACTGTTTGATGAACTGATTTATTTTCTTTCCTCAGCAGTTGAACTATTTTGATACGTTCTGACACTCTGACCCCTCTGTGACACAGCGCCGCCTCCTTGGCAAAGTTTAGCCTCTCAACAGCCGTGTGTGGTAGATCAGTGCTATCATCCTCCGCTTACAGATGGAGAACTGCAGTCCGTTGAGCCTACAGGACTGGCCCCACGGCAGCGGGCACCTGTAGCAGTGCCAGGAACTGAGCTTGGCTTTCCTGAGTCACACTCAGGTGCTTGCGCCACAAGGCCATCCTCCTGCATTCAACCCAGGCGCCCTCCCAAACTGAGCTGTCATGGTCCCCCCCTCTGTAACATTGCTGAGAATCCGCCCTCCGCCTTATGTGAGCACATCGATTCACAGGCGAGGCCAAGCAGCGGGGATGCGTGACAAGCAACGATGAGCAGATTTGCAAACGGTTATGCGAAGATGGATCCCACACGGCACGTGGCCAGGCCCTGCATCCAGCAACCTGTGCATGCCTCTGAGTGATCGGGGGTGGTTAACAGGCCTCCTGCCGAGAAACAGAAGATGGCGCTGGGACCTAAACTCCCCAGTCTCCAGCTAGACTAATGCTAAAAAAGAACGTGAAGACGTCCTCTCACTGTGCTCACGGCCCTGCTGGAAGCACTGCGTGACACTGCCTGCTTTAGTGAAGCCCGACTTTCCATGGCACGTTGAGTGTCAATGCGCCTCCAGCTCCTTTGTTCATCTACCACTGATTTTAAACTTTGAGGTTCGGGGCATCCTCGGCTCCTAATGGGCATCCAGGCCACGCAGCCACAAACAGGCCGGGCTCAGCTCTTTGCAGGCGCACGCCCTTGCTTAGCGCTGATGCAGCATTGTTACTGTCTTCACATTAAAACAAGTGCTTTTTCCTTGGACTGATCCGTTCATAACACCCAAATCCCCTACGATCAAGTCCAGAATGGAGGCGGGGGGCAGGGAGTAGGGCAGGATTTTTTTTTACAATGAGTTTTCCAGAATAACACAAGTCATCTGCAAAGGAAGAAATGCAATCCAAGGTGGCCATTTCTTTGTTCCCTTTTAATCACGAAGCACTGACCAAAGACTGAGTGGCTTTGGATCGATGTGACAGGTGGCACGTCTCCAAATTCTGCGACGTCAATAAAAGGTTAACAAATGTTGCAGTGCTCTGCTACTATGGCTCGTTTCTAGCAGGTGGTTTTTCCGCTGCTCTTTTCCCTGAACTGTTAGTAAGAGCAAGATGCTAATAGTGCCAAGGTGTTAACAATTCCTGCAGGGACTTGCAACGGAACAAACTGCTACCAATGAGTTGATTATTAGGCTAAAATTTCAAATGGGCTCCAACCCAGTGTCTACACCTGCATTGGCATTTTGAATACAGAGATTTTTTTTATAGCTGGAATTTTTTATGCACATTTTCGGTGCATGTGGAAAGTACAGTTAGATACCCAAGTCCTTTAACGTGTGAGGAAATAGAACTCCATGCACAGATTAATGTTTGGGGCGGGGGGACTGGTTTGCAAAAAATTGCTAGAAATGCACTTCAAGCAGCAACATTTAATTCCAGGTTTTTAATAGCCCAGCGTTTGAGGGTGTTCGCAGTGGCTTGACTCTTGCTCATCTCTGAAATGTTTGTGACTAGGAGGCACCAGCTCTGAAGGTGACTTGGCACCTCTTGCCCTCTGTGTTTCCTATAGCATGGATGTTTTAGCGGCCACAGGCTCTGTGGTGCAAGGAGCCATTGTCAGAGCACCTTCTGCAAGCTTTATTCCATAGCAGGGTACGCAGAGGAGGAAACACAGGGCCGGATTCTACTCTTGCTCCCACTGAAAATTCAGGAACAAGCCCACAGAAAACAATGGAGTTACATGACATAAAATTAGAGTGGACAAGAGAGCAGAACTAGACTGCCTGGCTCCTCCTGACTGCATTTGTTCCTCTGCACCATGGTGTTTCCCTGTATCCCTCTCATGTTCCCCATGAAAAGCAGCGCACTGAACCACTACAGTGACTGGCACCAGTAGAAGACACTCCATGATAGCCAGCATGGGTAAGATTGTGGCTGAGCAGCAGGGAAAGGGAGTACAGAGACTAGCCCATATCAAGGCCAACGAGAGGTCCAGCCCCTGCTGCAGCGGAAGTGCTGAGGTGCTGATAAGAACATAAGAACGGCCATA
This sequence comes from Mauremys reevesii, assembly GCF_016161935.1. Classification (NCBI taxonomy): domain Eukaryota; kingdom Metazoa; phylum Chordata; order Testudines; family Geoemydidae; genus Mauremys; species Mauremys reevesii. Next base: position 123,582,459 of record NC_052629.1, on the reverse strand, counting down.
CAGGGTCAGACCAAAGATCCATCTAGCCCAGTAGCTTGTCTGCCGCCAGTGGCCAATTCCAGGTGCCCCAGAGGGAATGAATAGATCAGGTAATCATCAAGTGATCCATCCCCCGTTGCTCATTCCCAGCTTCTGGCAAACAGAGGCTAGGGACACCATCCCTGCCCATCCTGGCTAATAGCCATTGATGGATCTATCCTTTTGAATACTGTTATGGTCTTGGTCTTCACCACATCCTCTGGCAAGGAGTTCCACAGGTTGACTGTGCGTTGTGTGAAGAAATACTTCCTTTTCTTTGTTTTAAACCTGCTGCCTATTAATTTCATTTGGTGACTCCTACTTCTTGTGTTATGAGAAGGAGTAAATAACACTTCCTTATTTCCTTTTTCCATACCAGTCATGATTTATAGCCCTCTATCATATCTTCCCTTAGTCGTCTCTTTTCCAAGATGAAAAGTCCCAGTCTTATTAATCTCTCCTCATATGGAAGCCGTTCCATACCCCTAATAATTTTTATTGCCCTCTTCTGAACCTTTTCCAAGTCTCATATATCTTTTTTGAGATGGGGCGACCACATCTGCATGCAGTATTCAAGGTGTGGGTGTACCATGGATTTATATAGAGGCAATATGATATTTTCTGTCTTATTATCTGTCCCTTTTCTAATGATTCCCAGCCTACCTGCTACGCCTTATAGTCTGCCCATCAAGCCAGTATTCCCAGTCCCATCCTCCTTAGGGCTGTGGAAGTGTATGAATGAGCCAGGTGCTAATGGCAGGCCTAGATTTAAATAGGGCTTTTTTACTTCCCATATAACTGCAGAGTTACTTGAGCTGCCTTTTCTAATCCATCCCTAGCCACCACTAATTCTTTAACGTATACCCCCATCTAGTGCAAATTCTGTTTTTTAAAACAGGAGGGAAACACACACCCACCCTGTACTGCATCAAGAGGTTGTTTTGCACATAATGCACAAAAGGATTTTTTTTTAACTAGACCTTTGATACGGCATCCTCATTAACACAAATGAAATGTTCCTTGCAGGTCAGTCGTCATCTACTAGGCAGGCGTGATATAAAGTGGTTGGTATCCTGCCTTCATCGCTGGCTACAAAATTTAATACGAGAATATTCCACACTGAATATGAAGCCATCAAATGCAAGGCTTGAAAATAGCTTGCAAATGTAATTGAAGCACAGAGTCTTCCACAGCCACCTACCTGTATGGAATGGCAATTGTCTTCCTTAGCGTTGAAGAACCAGCTCTATTTTACATATTCAAATGCGAAGGGAGGATCTTTCAGACTGGGTCATTGGCTGGTTTCTTGGAAAGTGCTCAGGCTCCAAGCTTTTCTGGCTTGCCAGTGTGCCTTCCTTTTCTGTATCTCAACTCTTGTTCAGGGACTGAAACGTACAGACTCTGTCAGAAGGGGATTTCTGTTTACTTTGACTGGAAATAAAATCGCATTAGAATGGTTGCGGCTTTTCAAAAGTCTGTGGAAGATGTCTGCTGTCATGTTAAATCTGTGATAGCAAACACAGGCGTCCTGGAGCTACTTTTGCAAAGTATCAGAGCAATAACTAGAGCAAGGCTTGGAAGGATTAGCTTTATATGTCAATTTCATCGTACACACGCAAACCAACACAAATATTTCCATCGCTAATAATCAAAATGTACTGACAGGCAAAGTAAGAGAAATGCTGCTTCAGAATTTGATTTGAGGATATTTACTTCATACAGTTTGACATGTGATGTTGATGATTATAAAGTTTTAACCGTTTGAATCTCAACCTCTCCTGTCATTAAATAACTGTCTGGCTTCCTCCCCCAGCATTTCCTGCATCTGTGAAAATTTAAATTGATAAATACTGAAAAAAATGCATAAAACCCCATAATTCTGTGTAACTGGGAAAATTTTAATCAATAATAATTGGAAAAATACTTACGCATAAACATTGCTATTATCTGTCACAAGTATAAAAAAATGAATTCTGCCAAGCCTGACACTAGCCAAATGCCTTTGTTTTGCTCCTGATGTTACTCTCTGTATTTGCTCAGCAGAGTTTATAAGTCAATGGGCCAAATTTATCCCTGGTCCTGGCCGTACTTTGGCCCAAGCACAGTGAAAATGCCCAGGGTCTACACAAAGTCTCAAATCAGACTGTGCTTCTGTGACACTCCCAGAGGGATTATTTAGTTACACATTGCTGGCATGTTTCATTTTGTTTGATGTAGTGTCGGGTCAATGTGGTGGCATCTGAATCCTGATTCAGATCTGACTCCGAACTTCTCTGAAGTGCAGGTATGTTCACAGCTGATGGCCCATGTCAACCCCATTGCAAAGATGCTGTACAGGTTGCCGTGGTTTAAAGCAGCGACTGCAGAGTATCTGAGCTACTGCCGTTCTCTCCCATTCTGCATTAAGAACACTGTTGTCCCACATACCACTGTGTGGCAAGAGATGACAAAAGCTGCCTTCTTCTAGTGACAACTGTAGACCTGAGCTACCAGACTCAGGTTGGGATTGGGAGCCAAACTTCCCCAAAGTTCAAGAGTGCCACCACTGGTGCTTCTGTTCAGGGCTCTTCCCAGTATATTAGATGTCCATTTGCCTTCACTTCAGCCACATATTCTCTGTGATGCACTGGCAGTAAATAGCTAAATGCCTGCAGAGGCTCCTCAGAGCAGCTCTGCAGATGAGCGTTATTACTGAGCGAGTACGACAAGTGAATAACAACCAACTGAAGTTAACACGTTTTGTTGCAAGCAACAACCCTTACATCATAGGCTGTAACGTGCTGAATAGCACATGAACAGCTTCACATTTTGATGAATTCCCTGAAGTGTATTGCACTATTTTAAGCCCCTACAGCTTTGTACCAACACATTCAAAGTAAGAGAGGAACGTATGATCTTAAGCAAGTTTATGCATTTCTTATTCAATAATCTTATCTAGCAAAATGGTAACTCTCCAGGCTTATTGTATCCAGGCTATAACAAAGCTTTGGTTTCTGAGACGCATACTAGTACTAAAAGATGTAATTTTTCTGCACTACAATACATTACAAACAGAATATCGTTAGGCACAACATGGAGCCAATGTTTTGTAATGTAGCCAGATAAATGTAATGTAACACACCAGACAAATATTGCTGCTAATATTTAATTTCAGTTTAGGCCCGGGGCCAATTTTAAAAGATTCACTTCCAAGTACATCATTCAAAAATCTGAGCCATTATGCAAAAGGTTGTGTTGAATCCAGTCTGTCAGTCATCTTAGGTGAAATTCATCCCCGCCACTATCCAACGGTACAATAAAGTGTTTCATGGATGAATCCATTGTTTGTGGAATGTCATCTAAGCTGGTTAGCTGCAGATCCAGTGTCACAGAGCACTTGGAGAATGAGTCCCTTTTTTGGTTTTCTTATGCTCCAGGATTTGTTCCAGATTGTCTCACCTGAAAAATGTCATAACATATTTGATCTGTATTAGTAAGATAAAATGAGTTTGTTTATTGTTAATTGGCTAGATGCTGATTAGCACTGTGCAAAGGGAACCAGTGATGATGATGGAGAAAATGAAATATTCAGGGTTAAAGCCAGCTAGCGCATATTCCAGTTCATATGGCAGCAGTTAGTATTTGGAGGGGAGAACCGTAACTGTACAGTGGTTATAGCAAGTCGTTTGAACGTTCCATTTGGATGGAATCTATTTATATTATACAGAGCAAGCCCATGTGCCAATAGTGATATTACCTTGTGGTCATATAGAGCTTTTCAGACGTGGATCTCAAAGCACTTTGCAAAGGAGGTTAGTGCCATTATGTTTATTTTACCGAAGGGAAACTAAGCCACAGAGTGAGGAAGGGCGAGATTCGGAAGGGAACTCAGGCATGGCCATGCTGAGTGTCACCACACCTTACTTTTAGGTAGATACAAAATCACAGCAATGCACAAAGCCTGGATTATCTGTCTAGGCTCCCTAGACGATGAATGGGGGGCGAGAGGTGCTTCAGAATGGGATTCACAAAAGCCAGCATGCTAGGTGGCTCCCCGTCTGGGCTTGCCTGTGGGAGATGCCAAGACGAGGGAGTTGGGGCCTAAATCGGAGCAGGGGGGATTATTTATCAGAAGAGTCATTGAAGCCATGTATCTGTCTCCTGGGTGAATGCTCTAACCACCTGGCTACAGAGTCAGTCCCATGCGTGCTCTCTCTCTGGCCCAGTGGGCCGAGAATTATTTATTCACAGTGCAAGAGCGTCACCAGGAGAGGCTGGGGGAACCCCACATCAGACTAGCCCAGAGCCCTCTGGCCAGGACCCGCATGAGTGGTGGCAGACCCGTTCAAATCCCTTCTCCCCTTCGGGGGGCCTTGAACCAGGGGTCTTCTGCATTCCAGCTGAGTACACGAGCCACGGAGCTAAAAGCTTTGTTTATGAGGGATGTTCTCCTCCTCCCCAACCCCCAGCAGTTTGGTGTGAGCTCAGCCGCAGAGCCCAACCCGGTAACAGAGCTCTGAGCACCTGAGGGGGGACTTTGTGCCTCGCAGCGGGGGCCTGACGCTGAGATCTGGCATCTTTTGTCAATCTAGTGCCAAACGATTTGGCCAAGAGTAGGCCAGGGGCAGCGCTTGGCCTAGAACCCCTCCACCCTAGCCATTGGGCCATCCAGCCTCGCAGAGAGCTGCCTGTAAACGCACTTTACAATCCTAGTCCCTTCTGTGCCAGTAGAAGGCTTGATTCCGCATGCTGCGGCATGCCTGGGGCGGCCTAGTGAAGTCAGTGCGGCTCCATGCGGGTGCAAGGATCTGGCGGGGAGGGGTTGAGAGGAGCGAGCAGGGCACATGGTCTTGGTGGGGCAAGAGGCGGTGCGGGGGCAGGACCTCGGGGAAGAGGCGGTGAGGGGCAGGGCCTTGGGGAAGGGGCGGTGCGGAGCGGGGCCTTGGGAAGAGGCGGTGAGGGGGCAGGGCCTTGGGGGAAGGGGCGGTGCGGAGGCGGGGCCTTGGGGGAAGAGGCGGTGCGGGGGCGGGGCCTCGGGGGAAGAGGCGGTGCAGGGGTGGGGCCTGGGGGGGAAGGGGCGGTGCGGGGGCGGGGACTTGGGGGGAAGGGGCGGTGTGAGGGTAGGGCCTTGGCGGAAGAGGCAGTGCGGGGGCCGGGTCTCGGGGGAAGGGGCGGTGCGGAGGCCGGGTCTCGGGGGAAGGGGTGCTGCAAGGATGGGAGTTTGGGGGGGGTGGTGACATGGGAGGTGGGGGCCACACTTCAGGCGCCAGTGGCCCTCCTGCTTTTAGAAAACTTTCACTGCTCCTGCTTCTGGATGGAGCCCCCGCCCCCAGACACTTCCAAGGTGCCCTGTGAATCCATACCCCAGCCTTGGGCCAGCCCTCAAGCAGAGACGTTCACCCGCAAAAGAAAGATCAAAGGCAGTTGACCCTTGAGTTCTTTGCAGGAAAAGTCCCTTTCATCACCCCTTTACTGTGCTCTATGTAGCATGACTCAAAGGGCCAGCCTGTGTCCTCGATCAGCACTCATGAGCGAAGCTGCGTGTGCACAGTGAGGACGCAGTACGTCCCATCCTGAGACACACTGGTGGCCACGCTGACCGGCGGGTGCCACTGGAATAGATAAATACCAAGGCAGGTCCTGACTAAGGAGAACAGCCAATCACAGCCCTGAAAATCTAACTGTCTCCCCTTGACAAAGCTACATTGAAATCACTGCGTTGCATCATCAACCATGTTTTCAAATGTCTGCACTAACTTGCATCCATAGAAGGTTTGCAGTTGCTCATACCTAGGCATCTGCACATGCAAAGGCTACCATGCAGAAACACGTTTGCATGTGTGAATGCAATGACCAGGCCTTCCATGGGTACCAAAGTGTTCTGGTGACTGTCGAGGGGACAAATGGGAAGGACAAATTGTACAACGTGTCCAACATCGCTCCCTTTTCACGTATCTACTCCCCTGAACGGCTATTTCTACCTTGCCATCGCCACAGCTTGGCTATTGAAACTCACATACGGGAGCGCGTCAGCTACCAGATCATATTCAGATTGCTGCTTTGAATCTCTCTCTCACGTTATGCCCACAACAGTACAGTAACGGCACTTGGCTAGTAGCTGAGTGTGCTGTTTTGCTTGGTGTCTGACCACCCGCCCGCATCATTGTTTGGGTGTCTCTTCTCCCTGAAACATGTTTCCCACTACGCGGCATTTTGAGCACCGACGTCTCCACTGTATGCCGCCCCTTGCATGGCAGCCTGTAAGTTACTTGTGAATCTGCTTTAAACAGGGCCTCCCTGCTTAGTCAGTGTATCTTGTAACTCATGCCATGGATGAGTCTGCAGGGATCAGAGCCCAGCTCCATTTAGGGTGACCAGATGTCCCGATGTTATAGGGATAGGCCTGATTTTTGGGTCTTTTTCTTATATCGGTTCTATTACCCCCCACCCCCATCCCGATTTTTCACATTTGCAGTCTTGTCACCCTAGCTCCATTTCAGCACAGGTTCAGCTCTGAAAGCCCTTGACTCCTCTTTTCATCAGTCTTCTCTGAAACGTCATCATTGCCCTGTGCCTCTCCTTCCGTTCTTTCCTAGATCCCAGGATGCTCCGCTCCCTAAGTTATGCCCACCTCCCCACTGATTAATCAAGCATGAAACCAGATCGACATATCTGGCTGTTGATAGTTGGGATTCAAACTTTTGCGTGAACAGAACATCTGACCCTTCTGATTTTGCAGTATTAACACTAATAAAAGTAATACTTTGTACAGTGCGATTAAATGCATCTGCCTCGCTGGCTGATGCTTCTACTGCAGCTATAACCACAGGATGTAGGTGCTGAGCTGTGGCCCTCAAGGTACCCTACGAAGCTGAGTAAATATTGCTCACCCCAGGGAAAGGGAAGCCCAGCCCCCCTTTGAAGTGCATCCCTGTGCAGAGACAGCACTCGGTCAGTGCACCACTTAATCCTCAAATGAGGACTGATGTGGTACAGAGGCTTTCAGGTGGCCCCCTGCACTGGGGTGAATTTCACTCAGACGGCCCTCCCTCGATTCTTCATTTTCACTGGGCTGCAAGGGAAAATATCACTCTGACACACCCAGACTAGAACAAGAATCAACATTCATTTTGCAGTAGGCACATTATACATTAACACATCACACTTATGGGGAAACCTTTTCCCTTATGCATTACATGGTTCATTAGTAGCCACTGTAATTGCATTGCTCTTATATCTACATCTTCCATGTGAGAGATATTTTAAGAGACGTTAGACAAAGTTTTTACACTTCAGATGACACTCTCACAGACCAGGTTGTGTTTGTTCAGGAAGCTTCGGGTGATATTAACTTTTCCTTGCATTCCGTTGAAATGAAAAGGGATTACTTTATATTTACTTGTTTCTTATTGCAGGAAAACTAATTTTGGGGGAAGCATAGACCCTGTAATATGACACATTCTTCTCTTCAACCTTTCCAGCTAGTCAAAATAACGTCAAATACACACCAGGAACATTCTCGTCTATTGACGGATGCTTATGATGCTGTTTCTCAAGGTGACCTTTATGAAACCTATTGCCTCTGGAGCTTAAGGTTCACCCTCTTAGGTCATAATGGTTTCCTGTGGACACTAAGTTCCTGATTTCTAATTGATGGTGCTTAGAGGCTGCTGTGTGTGAGACATAATTAATGGCACTTAAGGCTGGAGTGTGTAGAACTCTAGGGCTGATTAGTAAAATGGGTGTTTGTGCAGTGATTGCAGTATGTGCAGACACTGCCTGGGTGCCGTCGCGGTCAGATCTCACCGATGCAGCGTGGTTAGTGCCACGGGGCTAAGATGTAGCCCAGCCTGCCTGAGGGAGCCAGGCGGGGGGGGGGGCCATGGCTTGCCCTTTCCCTTGCCCTCTGCTCTTCCCACTCCAGAGGAGTCTCCTGCTGCTATTGCGGGGATCTGAATTCTGCCCAGTGTGGAAGGCTGCAGTGGGGCAGGCCAGGGGATTGGATCTGCTTGAAGGCAGATCCAGTGGCCAAGCACCCTGTGGAGCTGGCTGGGGCGGGGGCTGCAGAGATGCACCACACCCTGGTCCTGGTTGGAGATGGTTCTCGTGTCTGCAGCTTTTCTGCCTGCATGGAGCTGGAAGAGTTGGGCTTTGTGTGCCTAGCAGGGCCGGCTCTAGGCACCAGCGTTCCAAGCATGTGCTTGGGGCGGCACTTTCCAAGGGGCGGCGCTCCGGCCCTTTGCTTCGGCGGCGGCGCTCCGGCATTTATTTATTTATTTTTTTGCTTGGGGTGGCAAAAAACCTGGAGCCAGCCCTGGTGGCTAGAGTGAATTTCACCCTGTGTGACCGAGCTGAAGGAGCTGTCCCCTGCTCCAGAGAGCTGAGTGACAACGGAAAGAGAGGCTGGGGGAGAAGACAGCATAAACAACAGCCTGTCCTAATGCCAAGCAAAGACGAGGCTTCCTGTGCTCCCAGGGGTCAGGGTCTCAGCTGCAGTTACCCGGCACAGCTCGGATGTAGTGAGGCAGCCACCTCCTGAGCACCGCCTTGTGGCCAGAGGAGCACGCACCCTGCCTCAGTTTCCCCACGTCAGGGCTCCATACAGCAATGACTGCACTGGGAGGCTCTCCTGCGGCCGATAATGCCACTCCTTTGGGGCTGGATTGATAAACAAACAACTCAAAGAGTCCTCCATGTCCCTGTCAGCCCCACGCATTCATCCCTGGCATCTTCTCTCAGGCTGGAGGCCCTTCCTCACGACCAGCTTGTTATTCAGTGCGCAGCACCTTCTCGCTGGAGCCCTCCCCTGCTCTCCCAGCAGGGACTCCCCACCCCTCAATCCCTTTCTTCCTCGGAGGGGGTCTAGCACCCTTTCGGGGCAGCCTATCTCTGGCTTCAGGAGGCCAGCAGGGAAACCCCTCCCACTCCCCAGCTCTCATCCTTCTTTAGCCCTCTGGCTTCCAGGCCCAAACCCATCCCCCCAGGGTCAGAGATCTCCTGTTTTCTTCAACCTCTGCCACAGTTTCCTCTTCCCATTTCCTACTCCCCTCTGGCTCTTTATACAGACCAGCTGTCCTCTATCAGGCTCCATCAAGAGGCTGTTAAGGAGGCACAGGTGGGCTGGACCGGTTCGCTCTTACAGGGCCCATCCCACCCTGTGACACCCAGCTGAGAACCTGGTCTGGAGGAGGTGGCGACAGCAGGATCTGAACTCCACCAGTGCACTCAGGGAGCCATTCTGCCTTCGGAGCCAGAGAAAGAGAAGAATGGCTTTTCAACTTGGTCAGAGACTGGTGACTAACGCCCACGGGCAGGGGGAGAGGGTTTGCCTCAGAGAGCCATCCCCAGTGCGCAGGATGCGTTACTTGGAAATATTTTAAAAAGAATCCTGTATTTGGCATGACACCTAAAATATTCACATGTTTAAACAATTAAAAGCGATTGGCTATATATAGCTCAGCAAGCAGTTGGCAACAGAGTATCACTATCAATCCTCTGTATGCAGGAGGACATTTTCACATCACATTTGAGGCTGACTACTTCTCTAATGGCATAAAAGTATTTCCTCACTTGCAGATAAAATAGGAAACTTCAGTGAAACTTGTGACTATCCCATCTCTTGTCTTAGCTCAAGGAGCGGAGTCAGATAGACTGAGGCTGCCTTAGAACAGAAGCTTATTTCCTATGAATCCTTTTAATCTTTAGCCTATTCTCAGGCAAGTGTGCTGTGTTTTGAAATTCAGGAGACATAAGAACAGCAAAACATTTACTCTGCTAACAAGACTCCTGATTTCTATGATGTTTAGAAACCTGGAGAGATGCATCTGAAAACAGATCCTAAAATGTCAACACTGCATTAAGAGTTGCTCTGTAAAGAAGAGCACTTTCTCTCTCATCCTGTCTCACACATTACATCATTTCACAAAACTCATTGGGATAAATAACTGATCAGATGGTGGGTGATACTCAGATGGGAATGGCTGCTGAACATCCCAAGCAACGGTCATTTTAACGGTCACTTGCATCCGAAGAAGTGGGTATTCACCCTTGCATCCGAAGAAGTGGGTATTCACCCACGAAAGCTCATGCTGCAAACGCCTGTTCTAGGTAAGGTGCCATTCTTTTTGCGGTCATTTTAAGCAAATTCTCAGCTGCTGTGATCTTAAGCACTGATTTTTTTAAAAATCTTTTCCATAAAAGTAGTTTCCTTTTAGGTTTCATTTAACCAGACCCAGAGGCTGAGATGCTGGAGGACATCCCCTCATTTCGGGGGCTGCGTCTGGCTTTGTACATAGCTCAGTTTTCACATTGCCTAGGACCATCACACACTGACTCGATTCAACACCTGTGACAGTATTAAATAAGGCAGAGTTGGGAGGTGGAGGAGCAGCAGGGAGAAGCATGGACCTCTGTTGGCTCGAAAGGTATTTTACATTACTATGCATAAAGAAATCACAAAGAGCCATGGATTGAAGGCCGTGAACCTTCTTTTTCATACACAGTGAAATTCACCCCTGTCAGGGGATCAGCACCAGGGCTGTGTTCGACTGAAGCCTATGACGTGGATTGAAGAGGGGCGATGACCTTGCAGTGTTTGCCTGCACACGGGTGCATTTCACCCTCGAGGAATAAGTGGGCCAGCGAGTGCCACCATGGGCAGCCAATAAGGATAGCTGTGCTAGCTCAGTGCATTGCTTAAAAAGGAACCACCCCCCGTCCCTTGCTTTAAATTCCGGTCCTCTCCTGAGTTACTTGCAGCTTCTCGTGAGCTTAATCTTTGCTGGAGCGAGGTTGTAAGTATTCTGTGAGTGACAGCTCAAGCTGGGGGTGTCCTAGAGATGATGGCGCGTCCCGAGGAGCTGGGAGTACAATGAAGTGGGGAGAAAGACGTGAAAGAAGCGGGACACACGGATAACAGTGACCGACTAGGAACTGAACTCCCCTGTTAGTCTCATCTATTATAGAGGACCGGTATCTTCTCATCTTCTCTAATTAAATATCTTCTTATCATCCCTCATAGAATAACACACAGTTGGAAATGTTAAAAGTATTTATTTCTTCAAGCAACCCCCAGGACATTTCTGTTCGCCAGGGGTCTAACGTTCAAGCACGCTGCTCTGTCAGGAGTGTCAGGGGTGGAACTGCACTTGGCAGGTGTAGCAGGAAGAGAATTAAGAGCTTCCTATTATATTCAAATGATATTTCTCTTGCTTTCTTCTAGAAAAGGAAGCCATCAGCAATTATTTTAGTCCTCCTTGACCTAAAGACATCTGCAAGTGCTGACACTGGAAAGCATTAATGAGAGGAAAGAGAAATCGCTACTGAGTCTTTTTAAGGTATTAACTGCAATGTGATATCTCATTTTGCCAACCTATTGTACCCTTACGTAAGAATTACAATTAACCAGTTAACACAAGCCCATTGGGTCAGGATGGCAGGGCCCAGAATTGTGTGTATGTGCGTGTGTAGGAGGGGACAGGCAAATGCCAGGAGGCAGCTTCTAGGCAGCATGCAAGAAGTGCTGCAAAGGATCAATGAAGGAAATGTGAGTAGTTGAAGCTGTGGTGACGACTGCAGGGCAGAAAGATAACACCGTCCCAGTGACTGTATAGCCAATGGCAAAAGGCCAAGTTAAGTCTGAGGGTGGCTAGGGAAGCTCTGGGAGCTTAAAGCCCAACCTGCTCAGGAGCAAAGGCCTAATTCCTACCCCTGCTCCCTGGGGCTGTGTTGCATGGGGAAAGCGGAGCAGTGCTGGATCCTGCAGGGCAGAATGGCTCAGGACAGGCTGGCAGGTGAAAGAGGAGCTTCCCTTGCTGAGGTACACCCTGCAATGGATACATGAACCACTCGCTAGTGAAAATCAAGTGTTGCTTTGACTTCGACTGAAGAGGGTACTAGCCGAGTTTAAAATGTAACAGTTACGCTGCAGTAAGTAGTTATCCAAAAGCTCTGAAAATGAGGTAGAAACCCCGAAGAAGGGGACGAATTAGGTAGATAGTTCCAATATTTTCAATTATTCAAAACTATTGCATAGGCACAGTGTCAAATATAATATTTGAATCTTGGAAGCCCTGCCTATGCAATATGCTTAACCAGGCACCTAGCTTTAAGCACCTGAGCAGTCCCTTTGAAATCAACCAAGCGCATTAGCTCAGAGTGGCCAAAATGAGCAAACTTGATGAACTGACATTTCTCATAGCCGGGCACTTAACCAGAACAACAGGGAAGGAGGCCTACGCCACCACTGCTCTTTGCCTCCAGAATTTCTACATTCAGCGTTTTTTGACTTTCCCATGGGCCATGTTCAAATCTCAGTCAAAATTGGGTCCAGGTGCACTTCGATTTGCCAGGATAACTCCTAAGACTCTGCTGAGGTGAAAAACAAAAACAGCACTAAAGGAAAATTTCTGTGACTTTGTTAATTTGCCAGGAGTTTTCAATCTTTCTACTGCTGAAAGCAGGGTCCAGGGAGTGGGCAACGGAGGAAAAGCTCCAAGGATGTGCACTTTACATTAAGTTCAGAGCATTTTAGCATCAGAAGAAAAAACACTCTGAGGGAGAAGAGTTTGACAGTGATGCCTTGGTGTTTGGAATTACAGAAGCTCCCCGACTTATGCAAGGCGTCCCATTCTGGAACCCCTTGCGTAAGTCAAGTTTTGCATAAGTCAGGAACGTATCTCTGACAATTACACCAAAAACAAACAAACAAACAAACTTACGGAACTTTTTCCATAAGTCTGGATTTCCGTAAGTCGGGTTTACGCAACCCTCGGAGCGTCTGTATAGGCTAAAAAGCATGGCCTTGAACTGGCAAAACCCTCTTGCGATGAGGATACCATTCATGAATAATTTAATAGTGTCAGGCCTAGGAAAAGAACGGACCCTAATACCTGAATGGGCTGACCTAGGCTGCTGATTCAGCTCCCTCGCAGAAACTCATTTACTTTAATAGAGTTCTGCACATGGGTCGAAGGGCAGCCAAGTGGATCTGCTTGCAGTGTTGGGCTCTTACTATCTATCTAGCTTAGGGTTTTACATTTCTGCACCTTTCTGTAGGATCTAGCGATACTAGAACAGGATGACCACCGCCTCCTTATGCACCTGTTTATAATGTATAGGAGTAAGAGCTGTGTGATCAGGGGGAACGTCAGTTTGAGTGACACATGCTAGAGGTCTCATGCTCCCAATACTAAAACACCTTGGACTGTTAATGCTGATTTTCAATGAGCATTGGAGTACTGGGGCAATTCCAGAAGACAGGAAGAAAGCTAATATTATGCACATTTAAAAAAGAGTAAATGTGATGACAGAGATAATCTCACATCGGGTAATCATACATCAGTCTGACATTGATCCCAGGCAAGATAATACAGCAGCTGATATGGGACTTGATTAAAAAAGAATTAAAGGAAGGTAATGTAATTAATGCAAGTCAACATAACTTTATGGAGAATAGATCCTGTCAAACTAACTTGATACATTTTTTTAGGAGATTACAAGTTAGGTTGATAAAGGTAAGAGTGTTGATGCACTTCTGTAAGGCACTTCAATTGGTACCACATGACATTTTGATTAAAAAACTAGAATTATATAAAGTTAATATGGTACACATTAAATGGATTAAAAACTGGCTAACTGATAGGTCTCAAAACCTACCTTACAAGAGGAGACTTAAGGAGCTTGGCTTGTTTAGCCTAACAAATCAGAGAGATAAGCACTAGGGAGGGAGTGGAGTTATTTAAGTTAAGGGTCAATATTGGCACAAGAACAAATGGATAGAAACTGGCCATCTGTAAGTTTAGGCTTGAAATTAGACAAAGGTTTCTAACCATTAGAGGAATGAGGTTTTGGAACAGCCTCCAAAGCGGTATACTAGGGGCAAAAAACCCTACTTTGTTTCAAGATTGAGCTTGTTAAATTTATGGAGCAGTATGATGAGATTGCCTACAATGGCATATGGCCCCTCCGTGACTACTATTACCAAGTATCTCCAGTGGCCAGAGATGGGACACTAGATGGAGAGGCTCTGAGTTAAAACTGTGGTTGGAGAGGCTCTGAGTTACAACAAGAATCTGCCTGTTGGGTCTTGCCCACATGCTCAAGGTCTAACTGATCACCATATTTGGGATTGAGAAAGCATTTTCCCCCGGATCAGATTGGCAGAGACCCTGGGGGTTTTGTGCCTTCCTCTGCAGCATGGGGCATGGGTCTCTTGCTGGTTTGAATTAGAGTAAATGGTGGATTCTCTATAACTTTACGTCTTTAAATCCAGATTTGAGGACTTCAGTGGCTCACCGAGAAGTTAGGTGCCTACTACAGAAGTAGGTGGGTGAGGTTCTGTGGCCTGCGATGTGCAGGAGGTCAGAGTATGTGCTCATGATGGCCTCCTCTGAACTTAAAGTCTAGGAGTCTAGGGGGAAATCATCACTGGGTGGGTGTATTTCCAGTGGGGTCCCACAGGGATGGGTTCAAGGCCCTACACTATTTCACATTTTTATCAATGACCTGGAAGAAAACCTAAAATAATCACTGATAAAGTTTGCAGATGACACAAAAATTGGGGGAGTGGTAAATAATGAAGAGGAGAGGTCACTGATAAAGAGCAATCTGGATCGGATGGTAAACTGGGCACAAGCAAACAATGTGTGTTTTAATACGGCTAAATGTAAAATGTATACATCTAGGAGCAAAAAACGTAGACCACACTTTCAGGATGGGGACTCTATCCTGGGAAGCAGTGACTCTGAAAAAGATTTGGGAGTCATGGTGGATAATCAGCTGAACATGAGCTCCCAAAGTGACTCTGTTACCAAAACAGTGAATGTGATCCTGGGATGCATTAAACACAGGGGAATCTTGGCTAGGACTAGAGTGTTGTTTTACCTCTGTGTTTGGCACTGGCACAACCACTGTTGGAATCCTGTGTCCAGTTCAAGAAGGATGTTGATAAATTGGAGAGGATTCAGAGAAGAGCCATGAGAATTAAAGGATCAGAAAACCCGCCTTATAGTGACTGACTCAAGGAGTTCAATCTATGTAGTTTAACAAAGAGAAAGTTAAAGGGTGACTTGATCATAGTTATAGGTATCTACATGGGGAATAAATATTTAATAATGGACTCTTCAGTCTAACAGAGAAAGGTCTAACATGAGCCAATGGCTGGAAGTTTAAGATAGAAAATTTAGATTGGAAATAAGGTGTACATTTTTAATGGTGAGATTAATTAACCTCTGGAACAACTTCCCAAGGGTTGTGGTGGATTCTCCATCACTGACCATTTTAAAATCAATATTGGATGTTTTCCTAAAAGCTCTGCTCTAGGAATTATTTTGGGGAAGTTCTCTGGCCTGTCTTATACAGGAGGTCTGACTAGATGATCACAATGATCCCTTCTGGCCTTGAAATCTATGGATCTATTAATCTGACTGGTACGCAAAGGAATCTTGGTTAGGCACCCAACTTTCATTGAATTTCAATAGCATTTGAGCACCAAATTCACATAGACTCCTTTGAAAATCCCAGCGAGTCTTTCATTTATAACTAGACCAGAAGAAGCCCTACAAAATATACAGCAGGGAAAGAGCCTGCATTGGAAAAGAAATGGGTCCAAGCAGTCTTTTCAATCTCCATTTTTATACAGCACAGCAAAGTCCAGTCTGCATGAATGCTGCAGTAAGTTAATTACTTATCTAAACAGAACCTCTTGTTATTGCATAATTGTGCTTGAATGTGCATCATCTAAGAATACCTCCCTTCTGCCTACATTGGACATTTTCTAATTGCATCTTCCTCTTGTGAATAAATGAGAGGTGAGCCAGGAAAAGTTCACGGCGAAAAGGATCTGAGGAATTGAAAACAAGTGACACGGTGGCTAAGAAACTGACAATCAAAACTCATTATGGCCACGCATATTAGCTGAGCGACCTGTGGAGTTTAAGCCAAAGATTTCCCAAGCTGTGCTGCAAATAGCAAGTCGCAGCCACAAGGCAGACAGATTTATAGGCTTCCTGCTCCCTAGGAGACAAAATACGAAACAGTGAGAAACAACAGAGAAATGAGTGTGCTGGACGTTGCTAACGACCGACGGGGAAGAGAAGAGGAAACTTGTGGCACTATCACAGAGCTGTACATCCTCGCAGAACTCAGATGGGTCCCAGGGGGCCAATTCATTTCTATTGGAAGGATCCCACGTCTGGGACTCCAGGTATCAGATGAAAATATCTCAGTTCCTACAGCACCAAACGTTAGCACTTGCCAATCTGTTTTTATCTCCCCCCCCACCCAAAAAACGGTTTCGTCTTTTAGAGCCAATGGAAAATGTATCACAATGTGCAGCTTCCCAGCAGGTTTATTTTGAGTGAGAAACTGAACTGCTGAGTTAAGACTTACGAACATAAAGTAGCACTTGCAGTAGGGCTAGCACTGGGCCTTGCATATACTATATATATATTTGCATAAAATGCAGAGTGGTCTCTCTCTAAAACGTGAACGTTTATCAAGTTACCCCACATAGACGGAGACTATTTCCTATTGTGAATATCAGGAAAGCTGGGGCCTGCCAGACACCACTGGGTGGAAGCTGTTAGCAAATTGTGCCTGTTTCAGTGAGCTAGGTCTTGCTTCCTGGGCATGGCTTGCTGAGCATGTGTCCAAGCCGGCGCTGACGAGTTTGAGGAGTGTAGTGGACGCAGCAGATTCTTTTGGAACCACAGTGCTACGTACGTAACAAACCCAAGAAACTGCCTGGTCTTCCTTTGTGAACCTTGTGCTCCCTTCCTTCTCTTGCCGCTTTTATCATTTTTTTGCTACCCGTAAGCTTGATTCTAAACGCCTTAGGGCAAGGTCTGTGCCTGTTAGCTCTGGCTGCACTGCAATAAAAAACCTGTGACACCAAGTCTCAGAGCTCAGGCCAGCTGACTCGGCTTGCAGGGCTAAACGCGTCAATGTAGACATTCAAGCTCAGGCTGGTGGCTCGGCTCTGAGACCCTCCCCACATTCATAAGGCCTCCTCCCCCACACTCCAGCCCAAGTCTGAAAGGTTGTGCTGCCATTGTATCGCCCCACAGCCTGAGCTCTGCGTCAGCTGAGCCAGGCTCTGCGACCTAGTGTTTTTCTCGCAATGTAGACGTACCCTACGATGCCCGTTTTGGGTGCTGCATAAATCAATCAATCTGTCCCATCTCTTAGGAATCTTTACCTCAGATTTTACTGAAAATATTTCTTCAGGCTTGCTGCTTCGGCTGCCATTTCATCCTCAGACCTCCACTTGACAGGGGAGTCCTCTTCTCCTTTGTCGTGACGTTCCAGCTTAGGAAAACACAAAACAAAGAGTGGAGTTAGTTAATGGTCTCCCAATTCTTCCCCTTTCAGAACCGCCATGGGAGTGGGTGTGTGTGGTATGGATGGACTCTGAGCTAGACCGTGAATGGTATCAACAGACTCGGGGCAAGGGAGAGAGTGGTGTGGATGTAGAGGGTGAGCACGGATGGATTCTGTATGGTGAAGGGGAAGTACTGCTCGATTCTCAGGGTGGGAAGGGACTGGCAGTGATGTTAATTTGTGAGGGGAAGAGCAGATATTAATCAGCTCTCTGGAGTGAGGCAGGTCAGGAATGGGATAATTAACAGTGACTGTGAATGTGGGGGTAATCGATGGATTGGGATGACAGTTGAGTGTTTTGGAGGGAGCTGTGCTGGCGGCAACCGCTATGACATTTTATAGCAATTTTATGCTAAATTTCCCTCTGGTTTTTGCTTCGCCATGCAGGCAGGTGTGGCCATGGCCCCGGCCCCAAACCTTCCTGCACAGAGAGGCCCAACTGCCAACGTGCTGCAGAGGACCAATGGTTTATTCAGGCACTTTTCAATACAGGCACTTTTTCTCTTCCCCACCCTCCCCATGCCAAGAGCGGGATACATACACCTTGTCCCAGGCACAAAACCTTGTCTTTTCCTTTAACCACTCTGTATTTCAGTTGCCCATCTGAATGGGAATAATCATACACATGTGAATTATTTAACCTTTGCATAGGGCTTGGCAAATAGGCACACAATGAAGCGCTGTGTACTGCACAGTGAGCACTAAGTGCGGTCATTGCTGATGTGGCCATTTGAAACACTGTCTTGGACTCTCCATTGGAGGAGAGACAGTCAGACTTAGTGGTAAAACCTCATTCCACTGTCTATTCACACATATGTAGCCTCAAAAATAGCTGCCACTGATCATACAAAGAGTATTATTACTGAGGATAGAAGACAAATCAAAAACATTCACATTAAATCCTTATTTTGGCTCCAAAGCATTGCAGATTTTTAATGTGTCTAGGTACAGAATGTGGTGCAGAACGTATTCATCGCATCAGTGCTTCCAAAGAAGAACATTACAATATCTACTTTTTTTTGTTGTTGTCACAGCCAGTTGCAGAAAATAATGAATTTGCACCTCTTATTCATGAACAAACGTTATTCCTGAAAATGAAGCAGTTAAGAGCAGAGATGAAAACAATGTTACATTTGCCAAGCAAACTGCATTGCCATATATGGCGTGTTTAGCAATAAACTAGGATTATTAGCATATATCCAACCCACAAATACTTTTATTTGTGCTATATTTCTCCTGCTCAGAATTCTTCTGCCAGCTAAAGTCCTAGGCAGTGTTACATTCTGCTACACAGATTTCATATTCTGCTATTACCTTCCATATCAAGGCAGATACAATAGCTGTAGGCAAATTAAACTGTATTACTGTTCCACTAGTAGAGGACTAATTTTCATTTTTTATATGAGCTGTAGGTACGTTATAAATCCATCTCGTAACAATTTCACAGGATTAGAAAGAAAGGTATAAAAACCAGGGGAAGGTACATTGCTTATGTTGTCAACCTAGATCCTTTCTGCCTCCAGGACTTGCATCAGAGAAGCCCGGACATTAAGTGTCTTTAAATGAATGCCAATAATCATGAGACTGCATCTTCAAATGGTGGCATGTGAAGGTGTCTGGGGTTATTAAGGTAACAGTCTTGGTTTCCTGTGTTTCATGGAGGGTAATTAGCTGTAGCCTAGAAAGAATTCACGAAACACCTGCAATCAGTCTTAAAGCCCCCAAAGCTACTAATGGTGCAAATGTGTCATATGGAGAAGCTCACTTCTTCTTGGTATCTCATTCACACACCTCCGGCTGTCCCCCTCCATGGTCCCTTTTGTCTGATGACCCCCCTTCTCCCATTGCCAGAAGTCCTGAGCAGCATCTTCCTCTCTCTGCCCTGGTCCCCTGTTGTGGTCCTGAGCCACTTCTCTCCTGCGGTCACCTCCAGGACCTGAGCAGACTTTCCCCTTGTCAGTGCCTGCTCCCAGGCCCTGAGCACTTGCCCCTTTCTCTTACTCCCCTGAATCCACGGCTACCTAAGAGGGAGAGAGGATCTTGATTCTTCCATTACCACCACTGTCTCCCAGCCACGCAGGGCACTGTCTGCCTCCTGGCTACCCTTCTGCACTCCCAGCTCTCCAGTGAGACACTGAACCAGGCGGGGTTAGGAGAAAGAACTGTGAAAAAAGTCTGCACCAGAAACTTTCCTCTGGGACCTGCCTGCCCATTAGCAGCTGGAGGGGGGACAGGGCAAGGATGGGAGGAAGGGGCCATGGCTCCTGCAGCGGGTGGATGGACACGAGTTGAAAGCAGCCAAGCAGTAAACTGGAAATGTGGCAGGGAGGCGTAGGAGCCAGAGAGGAAATCAGAAACCACCAGCAGTTGGGGCACATGTTCTTCCTCGTCCCCACCACGAGTGAAACCCTGGCCCCAGCAAAGACAGTGGCATAGCGCTGATGTCTTCCGCCCAAGTAATTTGATGATAAGGCAGAGCGGTGAAACATGGGCGAGGCACCTCATAAGAGTCCTCTTCCCTCCCTCAAGGAGCTACGAGCTCCTGGCAGCTGTGACACGGGGCAGGGTCACAAGCCAGCACGCAGGGGTTGGCAAGAGCTGACCAGAGGACGACAACTCCCTTTCGTGGCAACTTCAGGTTTCGAAATCTGTTTTCGTTCTGCACTGGAATGAAACCAAACTCCTTCAGACATGGTCGTGAAAACAGCCTTGTGTCGAAACGTCCATTTGGGGATTGAAACCCGAGTGTGTGTCCGGGTGAGGAGGGCACCAGCATGGGGTGTGGGAGAGCCTGGTTTGGGCCACTGCGCTGCCTGATTCAGAGTGAGCTGGGATGGAAAAGCTCTGAATCAGACAGTCCAAGGACTTGAACCTGGATCCCCCACATCCCACACTGGTGCCCTGGCCACCTGGCGGTAGGGTACAAGAGGGGCTCGGAAAATGTCGCTGAAGCCAGTACCATGAAATGTTTGGGCCCTGACAAAACAATACACTTTGGCAAAATGAAATGTAGTTGAAAATGTTCAGACCAGCTCTAGCGTTGGGGACAGGCAGGCCGAGGGTCACTGTGACAAGGAGAAGGTTAACACTGAGAGGATCATGTGGTTACTCAGCACAGGATGCTGTACGGCACAGCAGAGCTAAGAGCCTGAGCTGGCAAATTTCCAGTAGGCTTTGAGAAGAGGCTGGAGAGACACCAGTGAGGAGAAGGCCATGGCTTAGTGGGCCAGCTCAGGAAAGGGTTACACAAAGACGGGGGTGGCCCAGAAGGAAGCTGAAAGATGTTTTGCTGAGAAGCAGATGAATGGGGAATTGAGGGGGCATCACGGGTGGATCAGGGAAAGCAATGAGAGCCACAGGTTATACATATCAAGTATCAGAGGGGGAGCCGTGTTAGTCTGGATCTGTAAAAGCAGCAAAGAATCCTGTGGCACCTTATAGACTAACAGACGTTTTGCAGCATGAGCTTGCGTGGGTGAATACCCACTTCGTCGGATGCAAGTAGTGGACACTTCGCTGCTTTTACAGGTTATACATAGTGAGGGCCATGTCTGTTTCCTTTATCACATTATTATTTGTATTGTTTTCTATAAAATACAAACACATAATGAAACAAAATCTATATAAATACACGGCGAAGATGAAAATAGCATATAAATAACAAAAATCAACCTTCATTACTTGGCAAAGGAAAAAAAAACAAAACAAAGAACAAACCAACAAACCTGAACCCTTAGTGGTCATGCAGGGTATCTAGGATGACCAGATAGCAAGTGTAAAAAATCAGGATAGGGGTAGGGAGTAATAGGTGCATATATAAGAAAAAGCCCCCCAAATCGGGACTGTCCCTATCAAATCGGGACATCTGGTCACCCTCAGGGTATCAATTATTAAAGTGATAAATAAGTGAGAACACAACCTATGAGTGCTGGGGACAACTATATACTAAACCGAAAAAGTATGCAATAGTTTCATGTGTGACCAGACAGCCTCATATTTTTTCCCAACATTTCTATTAGACAGAGTCCTTTTTTCCATTAATGCAGTCGTAGATTGCTCACTAAGCCAGTCTGTGTATGAGGGAGGAATTGCAGATTTCCGTTTTCACAAAATCTCTCTTTTGGCCACTAAAATAGTTACTGCAATCCATTTCTAACACCGACTCATCCAGCACTTCTAAAATACACACGCTTGGAGAAGGAGAGATAGCGACAAAGCTGTTGAGAGAGCAATACGGGGTTTCAGAACACATGCACTTTTTGATAGCTGTAGAGGATGTGTGAAAGGCTGGCATGTGGCTGTTTGCATCTCCAGCATTCGCGGTGTGCTGCCAATCTTGCATTAAACAATGTTCTGGAGTCCAGTAGTACCTGTTCTGGAAGACTCACAAGGATAAAGAACTTGAAGTCTCTTTCACATTACACCAGATATCCTCCCAGGTTTCTGTTGTGACAGGAAAGCCATGTTTTTTCCCCCATCTTCTCTGAGACTGAGATAGAGAGGGTAATGCAAAGCACTAAGCCACCTATAAGTAATTCCTACAAAGTAACTTTTGTTTCCATATTTCTTAACATGTTTTTCTAGAGGTGAGAGTGTTGGAATGGGCCAACTGTCCCCTTACCCGCCGTGAATCCTTGGGCATAGCCACTGAAAGAAGGAACTCTGAGACAGCAGTAGCTGACATTTGTTCCACACGTGTTTGAAGAAGGCCAGTCTATCATCTTGCATTATATTTTTAATCGTTGTTCATCCTTTTTCTATCCAAACTGCCTTAAATGTGGAGTTGGCCTTGATCCTGAGACAGGGTTATCCCATAGAGGTACAAGAAGTGAATTAGTAAGATCAGATGCTGTCTCTGTCTTAATGCATTGCAGGATGGCCCATGTAGATGCAAAGACTGGATTTTTCCTTACGGGTATAGGTAGCCTCTTAAAGTATATAAAAGAAGAGAGGGAACCAAATGGAATTTTCTTTTCCTATACAGTCCATATTTATAGAAACAATTTTGGGAAGATCAGGACAAATCTTTACACCCAAATAAGTTATTTTGTTGCTTATTTGCGATGGAAAATGCTGAAACTGAGAAGGACCTGGGCATTTGGATATATCCATTGCTTGTGATTTATTTCAGTTAATGCAAAAACCAGAGATCTCTCCAAAAATGTCAGCTACATTCAGTAATGATGGGATTAAGGAGGATGGATTCCTCAATAGTACAAAAATGTCATCAGCATATAAACTGATTTTGTATTCTTTCCTGTTTACGGCCACACCTTCCATGGCTGAGTGCTGACATACATTGCCAGGGGTTCAAGAGACAGATTAAAAAGGAGGGGAGAAGGGAAAACCCTGTTGCTTCCCTCTTTCTTCTTGAAATGTGGGAGAAATAATCCCATTAGTTGATAGCAAAGTGAGGAGACAGTTGTATAATACACTGACTCAGTTCAAGAACATTGGTCCTAATCCTAATGCTTTTAGGACAGCCATTAGATAAGGCCATTCAGCCCTAACAAAGGCCTTCTCTGCATCTAGAGTTAAGAGCTATGGAGGGAATATCTGACATCTGAGCTTGCTGGATCAAGTGAGAAATTTTTCTCGTATTATCAGCAGCTCATCTTCCTCTAATGAAACCGGCCTGATCTGTGTGTATACTTGATGGGAGGATGACGTCCCGTCATGTCGCTAACATTTTTGCAACTATTTTTCAATCTGTGTTCAATAAAGATAATGGGGCCAAAGCCACCACAGTTGCGACGATCTTTGTTCCTCTTTAATATTAAAGTATTCAAAGCAGTTCTTATATCACAAACCATGGCTCCTGTTCGGGATGTTTCAGTGAAGACCCTGGAAAGGATAGAAGATAGCTGATTACAAAATGTTTTGCAAAGCCATCTATTCCAGGGGCCCTGCTGAAATTCATATTTATTGTGGCATTCACCTCTTACAGTAGCTTTCAGAGCTTCCCAAAGGTTGGTATCTGAAGTAACTGAGTGCTTATTTTCTTGCATGAAGTTAGAGACAACTGAATCAACTGTGAAACAAAATTTTGCACCAAAGTCTTTGACGCGTCTGCCACGCTTCACAGGGGGTTTTACAAAATCTTGTGGAGCCTGCTAAGTCCAATGTGAAGGTGGATGGGTACTTGCTGCCGTATCTGACATTGGTCCCCCTGAGGATTTGCTTTATGCCATTGAACGCAGCCCTCTTGTTGTTAAGCTCAGCTGAGAAGTTACAAAAAAGAGAAATTTTGTGGCCTTTGTACATAAGGGTTTCAGCTTTTCTGGCAGCATTCATTAACATGACTTCATTATAGAACTTCAGCAGCTTGCAGATGGTGGTCTGGGCTTGTCAGATTCCTGCCTTCTAGTACCAGGCATTCGCTGAGCCCTTTCAATATCTAATGGGGACAGCTGGGGGTCCAATTTAAATATGTCAGGGAGCAGCTTCTCAAGAAAGCTGATAATATCCTTCTCCTTGAGACCGTCAGCAATGCCCAAGAGGCGAAGGCTGTTTCTTTGAGATCTGTTTTCGAAGTGATCCTGTTTTTCTTCCACTGTGTCCTGCCTAAGCTTTAAGGAGGCAATTCCTTTTTTAATTTCATGGTTTCAATGGCAGTGTCTTGTAGCTCATTTTCCAAGTGAGCCATTTAGGATTTTACATCACATACATCTTAAGAGAGCAACAAAGAATCCTGTGGCACCTTATAGACTAACAGACGTTTAGCAGCATGAGCTTTCGTGGGTGAATACCCACTTCTTAATCTTAAGAGAGGCCATGTATAGCTTTTGAGATTGAATCCAGTTGGGCTGTGAAGAATTTTTTCAGTGCCACAATATCCTGAGCTAGGCTCTGCTGTAGCCTTGAGATCTCCCCATTGTTTGAGGTGATTCGGGCTTAAGTCTCTTGTTGCTTCTCAGTTTTTCATTGGAATCCATAGTCAACAGTTTGACATTTTTCCAGGGAATTAATTAATCTTTTATGACAGAAACTATTGCCAATTTTCTAGGAAAGTAATTATTACAGGTGAATTGATACTTGGAGAGTGAGGGGGTCTGGGAGTAGGCAGCCATCTTCCTCATGGGTACCATGAGACCTGCCGCCCTCCCAACCAAATTGTTTTGCTTTTTGCTTTTGTTTAAATAGTAAGAGACAGTATTAAAGTAAATTGTTTGGCCTCTGCTCTCTCTTTCCACGATGCTATTATTTAATCAAGATTTAAGGGTGGATTCAGATTCCGGTTCATCAGGACAGATTTAATTTGGGTTGCAGAATAAACTGAAGTACATTTTAATAGTGTTTTTGATTCCTATAACTCAGTCACGTACCCTACATATACTGGGAATCCACAAACACTGAAAATGGCTTTTTTCTTGTTTGCTAAAAACACTGTGTTTTCTAAATGGAAATCAGAGTCCAAAATGGTTTCTCAAAGTTGACAAAAGAGAGAGGGGTTTTATTTGGCTGCACAACTGGTAACCTTTAAAACTAACCAATCTCTGATGGAAGGTTAAAATGGCTATAACAGGGTAGCAATGGATTCTCAGCCTTTGCCCTCTAGCCCAACCGACTCAAATGTCTTGGCTTCCAGTACAGATTTGGCAAGCTGTTCCAGGCATTACTATGGCTCACAGGGCAACCTTGGGAGGCTGCCATAACTTCCACAGGCTCCTGAGAGCCTTTTCCCCAGGCTGCTGTGTTGGGCTGTACTAACAGTTACAAATATAGATATCGAGAGAGAGAGAGAGAGAGTAAAACCGTGCCTTCCTTTCTTCAGCTGCAACAGGCAGGGGCCAATAAATCTTGACTGACCTGTTTGTCCACCGCTGACTTCATCCACTGTTCAACTTGCACATGATCCATTTCACTCATTATTTAATTCTGACTCTAACATTCAACAGCACTCTAATATAACATAGCCATAACTAGCAGCATAGTGTCCCTGAGATCTGATCTGGGTTAAAGTCTTGGGTTACAGTGACAGTAATTTCTGAGCTTGGAAAGGCATTATGATGACAAAGCCTCTTAGTTATTTACGCCATCATAAGGATGGCCAAAGGCAGAGATGTTCAAAGATGCCAAGGGGATCTGGATGCCCAGTTTCTGGTAGCCACATTCCTTATGCGGTTTCATCAGCATGCTACATCCAAAGCCTACACTCTCACAGGCGCCAGACTCTGAGAGTTGACCACTTAGAAGCTACAATGCACCTCGCAGTTATGAAGTTACTTTTTGTGTTCAAGGGGGCACGAGATCCTGACGAGAGAGAGCACTCACCAAAGTTGTGGATTATTAGAAGTTTTCAGGGGACTCTGCCGTCTTGAAAGGCTAATTTTCAGGCCAGGAAAAAATACACATTTCAGCTTAAATGAGATTGATTTTGAGTTCAAGTATGAATCTAGCTTAACAGCCAGTACACACTTCCTAGAGAGACTCTATTGTGAAGACACATTTTGAAGAGTATTAATATTTAGACACAAATGCAAATCCCAATGGTGCATCTAGGCTCATTCTAATAAACATCTGTCATGCAATAAAAGCAAAGCTTTCCAACCCTCCCTTGCTCCCAGGCTCTGCTCAGAGGTAAAAGTGAAAATAGCTTCTGTCTGAGGCTAGTGTTTTCTTCTGCTCAGACCGAATAAAGTTGGAGAACTGGAGCTAAAGTCTTTACTCACATAGAGATATTCAAATATAGGACATATTGAAGCCTCAGATTTTATATAAGGGGATTCTATTTCTGCAAAGCTTTGCGGGGGAAAATATTTTATCTGGAGTCATCCCACTTTATGTACCTGAAATGATGTTCTCTGACAGTAGCTTTAACTGGACTTCCATGAATGTTTCTGATTAAAGATGGAGAATGATTGATTCTTATAACATTTCCCCTTATACCTTAGTTCCCTTCCCCAAGTTATGAGGGTAATATTTACACGTTGCTTAATGTTAAGGTGCTGCAGCAATAAAGAATGTATTTTTTTTTTCTAGAAATAACTTTGTATAGTTAGTGGGTTTAGAGAAAAGCATTCAGGGCAACATTAAATCCAATTAAAGATTTTGGGTTCCAAATTCTGTACTGAAACCAAACTTCTGAGTTTCTGATTGTGTTGGAAAACTGCCCGTTTCAAGTGAGGGGTAGTCAATGTATACTGAAAAGGAACATCATTTACCACTCAGTCTCCCTGGCTATGCAGAACACTGATACGCATATTATACAATCTTTAACTTACCATTGCTAAGTAAATTACATACAGCGTCTGTCCAGTATCCTTCAGGGACCAAGATGAAACACGTACATTTTGCAAGAGTACAATATTATTATTATTATTAGTTATAGTATCCTAGTGCCTAGGAGCAATAGTCATGGTTCAGGTGCTTGGTGCTGTAAAAACAGCAGATGTTTGTGGAGAGCTCCTCCCAAGCACGAGGGGCAGTCTGGGAGAAAGCATAACGATGCCTGTTTGAAAATTTAACAAGCAGGTGATGGAGGCTGGCCCCATGTGCCACTGGGAGGTGAGCATCAACAGTTTGATACTGAATGAGAGGTGATAGGTGTGGAGGGGATTGACTGTGAAGGGCCTTGAAAGTGCAGCTTGTGTTTGATGCAATATTCTCTACTGCCAGAACAGGGATTCGGCGATCAAAGCGATGGGCTCAGAGAATGATCTTGCAGGAGCATCCTGAATGGGGATGAGCAGGGCTGCACGCAGGGCCAGGGAAAGCAGAGCTCTGTGTGAGTCAACATTATGACTGGCTGGGGCAAGCTCTGATGAGTAGTGGCTGGAGGATGATGAACTTGGACTCAGTGTAATAGAGGACAAGTTCTTCACAGACGCTTTGTGAGGTGAGGGTCCTGGGGAGGAACAGAGTCTTCACGTCACTGAGGGAATTTTAATCCTAGCAATTTGGCACTTGATGAGCTGAGCAAGTGGAGAGTAGAAATATATATCCCCTTTAGCGTGGGAAAGAGAAAGAGCAGGGAGCTATAAAACCACCAAGTAGCTAGAAATACCCATTGAGGCATCCAGGGTTAACCTGCTAGGATCAGAGTTCACGAATACCAGTAAAGAAAGAACGTTTCCTCTGTGATATCTTGGATTGATTCAGCCTTCATGCTCCAAGTAGAACTAAGTGTTCTCTTCAGAACAGAGTTCGGACCAGCATTTGGCGCAGGAAGTAGTAACTTGAGACATACTAATAATAATTACTTCTGTAGGACAAGTCCTGGACAGCTAGTGGTAAGAGATTGCAGAAAGCTGTGAAGGGAAGTGTAGCACAATGCACAGATGTTGCATTATGCAGTGACATGCTGTCCTCTGAAGGCTTCTTTGTATTGTAGTGTATCTTTTGGAAGTATCAATAATTCATCTATTTCCATAAGAGAAAGGTAACAAAAGCATCACTCCAGATAGAGAACTGTCCAGCTGTAACATTCAGTAATCCAAAGCTATGTGAACGCAGAGAAAAGATAGGGTTTTGGCATGCTTAGCATTTAGTGAAATGGCTCAGAAAGGAAAACATAATAAAACATAATAAAATAGATAAGAGAACAAATTAGCATGGCTGAGTTATATCCTCTCAAAGGCGGGAACAGAATGCAAAAAGAAACCGGACATTGATTGTAGCCAACTCTATTACATTATAAACTCTCTTTGTAATTCTGGGCCAGCACTGAAGCACATATTGCACAATTCTCAAATCACAGTTGCTGGGGAAATTACACACTGTGTCTGGTCAACATTCTTGGAGCACTAAGACTCTTGTTTCCCAACCTACTACATCTCCTTGCCTTGCAGAACAAATAAACGCCCTATTTCTAAGCTAATGCCCTTCCTCAATCAGATCATTTCTGATGTCTGACTTCTTGGGTTGCCTGATAAATTATCCGCTTTTTTCACCTCAAGCAGAAAATGCTCTTCCACCAATAATCTCTGACCGTCAGTTCTGATTACTTGTAAACAGTGAAGCTTTTTGAATATTTCTGTTTGTGAGAAGGGTTCATTTTTTCACTCATGTCTCCCCGTGTGAGGATGCTGGCAAACCTGACAGCTGTGCTTTATGTTATTTTATTAAAGTTGTTAGTGCTGCAGAATGGTTGATGTTTTTACTGCTGCTAGCCTTAAGGGGAGCACAGAATTGTTTTATAATACATTCACCTTGTGGCACTCCTGTGCCTTGCCCCTTACAGGGGGAAAGGCTCAATTCACAACGCAGCAGGCTATTGTGATCCTGGCTCTAGGTCTGGAGGCGGCTTTGAGTGTTGACTACATTAAGGTGTCTTAAACTAACGCAACGCCCCTGGAAGGAAAGCAGAAGTCTTTAATGTTGCTTTCTAGCTAAAAGTGCTGAAAATAGCTTTTCTATTAATTAGCAACGTTCCTCTTCTCAATGAATAGGTAGTGTTGATGCTTAAGAATTTATAACCACCAAAGCATTTAAATACAAGAAAAATCAGAGCACTGGAAACTAATTATGTCAAACTCCTGTGCTATAACAAAACTCGATTGCTTAGCCAATTATGTATGATAATATCATATTGTCAAGCTGGTAGCCAAAGAAAGATCTGAGCCTTTGCCAGTCCCACAACTTGGATCAGATACTACTTACTACTCAACTGGCTGTGCCAGCACAAACACGCCTTGGGATTCCAGTGGGTGTCTCTTCCAACCAAATGCCCCAAACTGCACAAAGATATTGTACAGTCAGATTTTTATATGCCGGGGTGTGTGTGTTAAAAGTTCCACTTCTACATCAACGGACTGTAAAGCATTTTTGTGCTCCATAGTAGACTGTACTCAAACGAGGAGGGAGTTCACTGGCACACTACAGCTGCCTTGTGCCCTACTGTGAAGGCAACCAGGCCCTAAAAGCTGTGCCTCTGGCTCAGAGGAGATTGGTGGTGGATCCTTCCCTGGTGTAGCACCAATAAAGGAGCTCTTATAACACCTCCCTTCCCACCAAGCCCGACAGCATAACAGGGAAAACAGGACATGGCTGGGACGCTGAGCGCCACCACATCCTGGGCTCTGTTTTCAGCCCACTGGGGGCCATTTGCAGCCTGGGTACGTTACAGCTGCCTACAAGCGGCTCTATTCTAACACAGTGCAAGAGGACTGGCCCTGCACACCACTGCTGCAAGATCTGGAGAGGGAAACACACACACACGTGACTTGTGCCCCCAGTGCTTAATTTATAATGAAAAAGGTGCCAGGGCTCAAGCAATTAGGTGCTGGGGTTCAAGTAATTATTTTATATTCATAACTGGTGCAGCTAGCCCAGAGGTGCCGGGGCTCTGACCCGCCAGGCCCGGAGGTGTCGGGCTCTGACCCGCCAGGCCCGGAGGTGCCCGGGGCTCTGACCCGCCAGGCCCGGAGGTGCCGGGGCTCTGACCCGCCAGGCCCGGAGGTGCCGGGGCTCTGAACCGCCAGGCCCGGAGGGGCCGGGGCTCTGAACCGCCAGGCCCGGAGGTGCCGGGGCTCTGACCCCGCCAGGCCCAGAGGTGCCGGGGCTCTGACCCCGCCAGGCCCAGAGGTGCCCAAGGCTCTGACCTGCCAGGCCCGGAGGGGCCGGGGCTCAGTCCTGGCACAAATTAAGCACTGGTGCCACCTTTGCGCTCACACCCCTGGCCTGTGATCTCTGTAGTTCAGTCCCTCCTCAGGGCCCGTCTGGGGATTTACCTGACAGGACTCAGTAGGAATTTAATCCCCTTCACTAACAATGTATGCAAGCCATGTGAGCAAAGGCTGAAGGAACTGGGCATGTTTAGTTGGGAAGAGAGGAGATTGGGTGGGGACACGATAGTTATCTTCAAATCCTTGAAAGGCTATCATAAAAAAGTTGGAGAAAAGTTTCTCTCTCTTGCCACAGAGGGCAGGACAAGAGGCAATGGGTTCAAACTGCAGCCCACCAGATCACAGGACAAACTTCCTAATCAGACCAGTAGGACAATGGAACAGACACTTAGGGAGGTCGTGGAAACTCCTTCACTGGAGGGTTTCAAAAGGAGGCTGGAGAGCCATCTGTCTTGGATGGTTTAGACACAACAAATCTTGCTTCTTGGCAGGGGGTTAGACTAGATCAGTGTTTCTCAACCATTCCAGACGATTGTACCCCTTTGAGGAGTCTGATTTGTCTTGTGTACCCCCAAGTTTCACCTCACTGAAAAATTACTGAATCACATTACTGAAAAATTGCTTACTTTCTCATTTTTACCATATTATTATAAATCAATCTGAATATAAATATTAGGGCTGTCAATTAATTGCAGTTAACTCAAGCGATTAACTCAAAACAAATTAACTCAATTAAAAAAATAATAGCGATTAATCACAGTTTTAATCGCACTGTTAAACTAATAGAATACCAATTTAAATGTATTATAAATATTTTGGATGTTTTTCTACATTTTCAAATATATTGATTTCAATTACAACACAGAATACAAAGTGCACAGTGTATTGCACTGATTTCATTAATTCATTATCTAGTCTAGTGGGTCCCTGATTGAGACCCACTAGACTAGATAACCCTTGTGGTCCCTTCTAACTCTATAATTCTATATATCAGAAGAAATATTGGCATCCTGTGAATTCCCAATCTGCTGGGTTTTTATAGGATTCTATTTCATTTACAACAGGACTTTTAGTGGGATGTAATGCCAAAGCATTAACAGAAATACAGTTTTCAGGTATCTTCTTCTTGCTGGTGTTCGATTCACAGGAACCAGGGTGAACAGCTAAGGAGCCCAAAATAAATTATCAGCATTTCATAAAATACTACAGTTTGCCACGGTCTACTGGAGACTTTTCCCCATTATTTCAGCACATCTTTATGAAAAGGGCAAAGTCTTCACTATCTCTCCTACTCTGATATTAGCGCTGTCACTTCACTGGAATAAACTGTGTATCAATGCAATGTTTGCAGGAAGTTACTTTTTGCATTGACTCTTTGCTGTAATGATTACAGTTTTTATTTTCTTCTCTTTGATTCTTTGGAGACTGGCCTTAAACACATGCTTAACTCTGAAAACATGAATAATTGCATTCCTATTCAGCAAAGCAGTTACATACATACTTAACTTTAAGCACATACATACTTTAGCACGTTTATGTACTTTATTCAATCAGGACCTCTAGGATGTTCTGTAGCCATCTGTAGAGTCTTCTTCAGCTGGTTACGGCTGAAGTTTCTAACTCTCAGAAATGTGTTTCACAGCAATAATGTATATGAATGTGATCAGAAAACCTAGTCACTTATCTGAACTAAACCAAAATGCCCTAAAAGAATTGGTTTTGAAAGTATTAAAGACTCGTAAACAATACATGAGGAATGGAGCTGTATATATGGCAGTCTTTTCATTTATGATGTTCAGTAAAATATGTAGCTTGCATCCTGAGGATCATTTCATATCCCAGATCTTGACAGAATTCCAGTTTGGCTGAAAGTGAGATGAAATTCTGGGAAACAGAACACAATGGAAAGGAGATACTTGACATAATGTCCATAGGGGCAAAGCCAAGCCTGCCAAACACTTGGCGGCGTGTTATCTACAGTACAGTGCATGTCTAGGGGAGATTGTGCATTGTGTTTGGATACTTTTTCAACAGGGATTAAAGGAAACTGAGCTGCTCATTATCCTCCTGGCTAGCTCATTCTGTTTCAAACACCTCTACCCTTTTAGAGAGACAGGTTGGGTGAAGTAATATCTTTTATTGGATCAACTTCTGTTGGTGAAAGAGCCAAATTTCAAGCTTATACAGAGCTCTTTTTCAGGTCATCCCTCTACACAGCTGGGAAAAGAAGGTCAGAGAGAGATGAGTCCCCATTCGGAGATGTGGAACTTCCCAGTAATGTGTTCATGAGAGCTGGCTGGATGCTTGAGAAGCATTGGGAGGAGACACGGGTAGGAAATGGCAGCCAGACAGGCGATGACATTGGATGGCCTATTACCCTGTTTACGTAGGCCGCTGATCCACGCTGTTGTTCCGGAAGAATTCTCTTTTCAGTCAATAACAGCCATTGAACCAAGCACAATGATTCAAAAGCTTTGTCTGTGTGCATGCATTACTCAATGGAAAATAGCATTCTTCCAAAGAAGCAGTGCTGGCAACTCGAGCTGTCTGCGTAGGCAGAGTAATGTTCCATGCCACTTGGACAGTGTGACCAATCCTTAGGTTTCTGTACGGAAGCGATCTGGTCTAGTTACCTACACAGGGCTTCCCAGAGTCAGAACTTCACATATTAATCTTAGGCTGGGCAAAGATTAGCCACAAACTCAGTAAGATTCATCGCATGGCAAAGAAGACACATTTGTGTTGGGGAAGTTGATTCAGTTTGTTTTCTTCATAGTATCTACCACTACACAGCAAATGAACCAACCTACACTCCTGGTCACAGACACGCTGATCAGCTAGACTCAGAGACTATGCTGATGGGGTTTTATGAGTAGGCAGAGAGAGAGAGATGTAGGAATAACACTCAAATTGTAAAATAAGGCTACATTTATTCGGCAACATAATGTTTTATATACAGTTTTGTTATAATTAGTCATATTTAAAATGTCATGACATTTAAATCAGCAGTGATCAGAGGGAAATATTGAAGATGTGACAATCAAAAAGGGCTATCAGAAATCCCAGTCAAATACTGTGAGCCAAATCCTGGGGTACTGTAGGCAGAAAGCCACAATGGAAAGCTGTGTATCAGAGGCACAGTGAAAGCCCATAGCAGAGAATGATATCTGCCATGAGCTCTGTTGAGATCTCCGTGACACGACTCCACGAGGAAAGGGAAATGTGGGTAGGCTGGGGAGCCACAGGCACAGAATCCCACTTGGGAGCGGCTGTATTGGAGCCGTGTGTCAGGTACTCCCCTCCCACATCCTGTCGAATGCAGCCAGGGCCCTGCTATGCTGCCATGCTAGCCGGCTGGGGCTGAAGATTCCACCCCTCCGCCTGTGACATTTTCACATGCAGCAAAGCTTTGCTTCACCTCTCAGGATTTAGCTTTATATATGCAAAAGCCTGGCTTTACTGATTCTGTTCCGGATGTCCTAGCTTGTTCCACCGTCCTGACTGATGGTGCTGCCCAAATATGTGAATGTTTCTACATTGGTGAGAACATGATCCTCTATCCGTACTGGTGATGGTGAGGCAATATTAAAGGTCATGATATCTGTCTTATTGCGGTTGATTTTCAGTCCAATTTGCTGGCTGAATGTGTTGAGTCAATTTTTTTTCTTGTATAGGATGTTGGGTGTAATAGTAGAGCAATATCATCTGTGAAGTCCAGGTCTTTAAGGGATGAGAAAAGTGTCCATTCAGGAGCTTAAATACAGTCTGGAAATCATCAAAATACAACACCAAAACCAAACTCAAGATTTATCAGAGCTGCATATTTTCAACACTACTTTATAGTGCAGAATGGTGGAGAATGAGAAAGTCAAAGTATGACATGTCCATGTCTTCATTTCATACAACCTGCCTTAGAAAAATCCTTCGTATCTTTTGGCCCAGAACAATCTCAAACCAAGATCTATGGACACAGTGCACCCAAGAAGATAGGAGCACTGTCATTGCCAGGAGGTATTGGAGATGGATTGGCCACGTGCTTCGGATGGAAACTGATTCCATCACTAGAGTAGCAAAGCAAGTATGAGGCTGCCTGAAAACAACATGTCGAAGAGCTGTGGAAGCCAAGCTGAAAAACTTGTGGCACAGCCGGGGAACAATTGAAAGACTTGCTAGAAACAGACAGGAGTGGAGGAGCTTCATCACTGCCCTAAACGCCAGAGGCGTAATGGGAACATGATGATGATGATGATGATGATGATGATGCAAAAGCCTCCCTTATTGAGCCACTATGAGACTCTGGAAAATGCTGACAAACTTAGCATCTAAACTTGATAATGCCATCAGTCGCAGGGAGGAACACTTTGCTTCAATGCCTACACTGTGTTATATGGGTGAACCTTAGAGATCATACAAAAAGGCTCTTTTAATGTAGCCTTTCAGGATGCTGCAGAAACTATGCACTGGAGATGATCTACATGCCTGAAGGCAGATTTTCATCAAAAAGACTTTAAACATTGAAAAGAAAATAGTTCGACAACAAACTATTTTGCTTTTGCAGATTCAATGCTCATTTACTTTGTTTATATCTGCTCTGAATGCTTATGTATGCCTCACTTCTCACTCCCTAAATGCTCCTCCGCTCCCACCTGGGGAAGAAACCAACAACACAAAAACAGATGGCAATGCAATGAAACATTAAATCCAATCCCAATACCCGAGTAATACCATGAATATTTCACAGAAGCACCACGCTTGGAAAGACAACATTACGACCTTTTCTATCATCTTAAGGGATGTCTAACCTTGTAATTGCTGCTGACATACCGAGGACACACTGTCGGGAGAACAAACTATTTCAAAGAAGGTCTTGTGTATTTGTTTAAAAATTAGTCTCTCAAAGTTCCCATTAGAATCTGCCAATATGGATGACATTTACTCTAGCTGTGAAAAATGAAAAAAATTCCTAAAATACAAGTAGCATTAAGAATCTATTGATGATATGCTGACCTAGTGTCATCCCAGCCAGATAAGTTCTATCAAAGACAAATGCCCCAAAGTCTGCAAACTCAGCTTATGAAACATTAATTCAAGTATCCTCAATATCTTAAACACATATAAAAACTAGCAATGGCTTATATCGCCTTTCCTGACATGAAGCAGGATACTGCCTGGCACTAGACCTATGGAAGCGTGAACTGTATTACACGTTGGAGACTCCTGATGGCTAATTGCCCTTTTCCAGTTCTTGCCGGTTGGTTGAATAGTGCCTTGGAAGTTAACCCTGCACCAAGTTTTCTGAAAAGATGCTACAGGAATGTCTGATTAATGTCTTCGCTTATGGCACAAACCTTTAAAAATTCATTTTCCATAGCTGAAGAGGCACAGAATCCTGCAGTAGCCATGGCACGAGGTGAGGATGGAGACAGAGGTTATGAGCCATGCAAGGGCTCCTTGTCTTCCCTATTATAGTACGGCAGGAAGGCCTAGATCAGCAGAAATGAAGAGGAACTGTAGTGGAGAACAACTTATTATTGCTCCACTGAGGAACAGCAAAACCCACGTCTTTTCACGTGTACAATCATCAAACCCCAGTGCCTGCAGACCATGCCCACCACCCGAGCCCCATGGGGACTTGCAGCAAGAGATGTTAGCCAGACCCTTCTCCCAGCCCAATAGAGCTCTGATCCAACACGCTCCTAAACTCAATGGTAGTATTTCCATTGATTCCAATGGGTGCTGCTTCAAGGTGTCTCAACAGGGGATCTTGCCCTGGTGCAATGTGAGTGCAATTGGACAAGCAATGATATTCAGCACCTTTGCCCCCAATAGCCAGACTGCCTTAGCAGGATTTTGTCCAAAATGAAGTGGGAACATGTGTATACTATGGGCCTTTCATGCAGTCTTCCCAAGGGCTTTAACACTCTTTGAATTGTCATGATGACCGTTTTAACTTGCTGCAGCAGCATACTACCCCAGCGCTATTCATGCACATCTCAGTGTAAGCTAAGAACAAGTGCTCCACAAGAGGGCAGAGGATTAAGTTTCTTGCTCCAGGTATCAGCTTGTCCTTTCATACGCTTGGAATGGTTTTAGCTCATTGATGCTTTTGCAGCTCTCATCACAGAACACCTCATCACAGAACTATACTAAGTAGACTGAGAAGATGGTGAAGATTATGGGCCAAAACCTGTAGTCCACACTGGGGTGAAACTTGCAAGAGCTGTAGCAGTTGCTTTGGCATGGCTGGAAGGGAGCGGGGGGAACCACCCCCCCTTCCCTTTGAGGGGAGGATTCCATTGTCTTCTCGGCAAAGCCCTGGTACTGGGTCTCTTTGCAAACCCTTTTATTTGGGGTTTGGAGGAGACCAGAGTTCCACCCACAATGAGTAGTGTAGATGACCACATAGACCGAGGCGCTAATATTCTGCAATTGACCTTTGTAAAGGACCTGTGGATTTGAAGAGAAATAATTATGCCTGTGCACTTGTTACAGTTAATTAAGGCCAAACTTTACAAATGAGAAGGGATTTTGATTAAAAATATTGCAAGTTGTATTAAACTGCTATAGTAAACGCAGTTCCCATATCCATGCGTGTATCCGCCAACACATTCCTACTATTTCAGTGCAAGTACACATATATTAAAAATAATTGTGCAATAATTATTTACATCTTTATAGAGACTACTGTCTGAGGCTATCAAAGCGCTTTAAAATTATTAATTACTAAAGCCTCACAACACACAAATTAAGATACTCTTTCACACAAACATCTTGGAACTGTAACATACAGTTGCAAATGTCATTTGAACATACTTTCTTGGAAGGTTTCACTACTCCCTATAACGGATCAGGTTGGATAATACCATGAGAGCAACTTTTCATGCAATAATTCAAGACAGAACCAGGTAGTGCACATGCGATGTGATGATGAAAAAAATTGGTGGGGGGAAATTTACCTACACTTTCCTGAATCTCAAAATAGTTTGATCCAACTTCAGTCTTGATTCAGTTTTTATTTTAACCAGTTTGTCCATTCCTTAGGAGCAGCTGAGGTTGCTCCTCAGCTGCTCCTAACAGAGTTCAGACAAATTTGCAATAGATGTGAATAATGCACATGCTCAGATGAGTGGAGTTTCTCGGTTAACCCAAAAGCTCACCACTAATATTTGTGAATTAAAAGTCAGGCTCCCAAAAGCCATCAGAATGTTTAAGATGGGTTTGTTTCATTGCCAGACAAGGAATTTTCAGGTTTCCACCTGTGGTCTCACTAATAGGGAATTGATTATGGTTAGGGTTAGATTACACCACCCTTACTCTTTGTGGAGATCTTACTCACACAAACGATCTCATTAATTTCAGTAGGGCTTTGAACAGTAGCTGGGCAGATCTATGCAGAGCAGCTTGTTGGAAAGGGGTCTGTCTCCTCAAGTTATTCTCACAAATGTTTTTTTTCAATCTTCTGACAAACTGGAGATCATAATTTGTTTATGCTTCTATAGGTTATCCCAACTCTCTACTGAGATGCACAAAGGCAAGCAAACTGCTGTCATCCATTTTCACCTACAACTATTCATACATTTCATTGGAGGTGCTGAAATTGTAAAGGACGCCATTTTAATAGCTTTGTTTTTCATACTGCCACAGGATATCCTGTGAATCACTCAAAATACAAAACGAAACAAAAAACAAAACCCTGCTTACAATGTATACGTAGTTAGTATACTCGTGTCAAATTGTTATTTGCATAAGTCCTTGTACTCATCTCAACAAATCATAATGCAAAAACAAATGAGTCATCATATATTTCAGTTAGGAAATTGTAGTTTAGCTTTTCATAAAAAAAGAACAATATTTTACTGATGGTACATAAAATCTGTTCCACTGGGTAATGGCACATTTCCCATAACCTTCCACAAAGTTCAGTATCTTTGTCAGTGATCAGAGAGTTGACTTCTTAATTGTGTCTGTTCACTGGCTGTGTCAAGTGGAGTTTTCCTTTGACTCTGCTCGCTCTGTATTACATCTTTTAATCAGTATATATAATTACTTGCCACAATCTGCCATGCCAGATTTTCTAAGCATTAGTCTAATTAACTTAAGCTTGATAATTATGTTTCAGATATCATAACAGTATGCACAGAATTTGCAGATTATGTTGCCAGCTTAGTCAAGTCTGATAACTTGTTTCTAACGCTTTCTTTTTCTGTTTTTCTCCATTTGGGGGGCTTGGCAATTTGTTTTTGTGATGTGAAAGGTTTCCCTAAAATCAAAATCAGTTTATTTCTGAGAAGTCATCAAATAAATTAACATAGGCAGAGATCAGATCTGAAATGCAAAGCTTACATGTATTTACACATACAGAAAAAAATGTGTTACTGATGAAAGAATTTGAAATATCTTAGTGGAAACCAAGCACACATTCAAACACAAAACTACAGTGGCTAATGGTTAATTATAAAAGTACTTACACTGTTCACAGATCCCCGGCCTGAGTTATTCTAATTATATGCCTGTTGGCACCAGTATGCAGCCAAGAGGCAATAAATCAGTAATAACATGCTCTAGACCTGGCAAACATACCTTTAAAGCATAGAAAGATCAGCCTTTGTAAATGAAAGCAGGGCAGCTGGGCATATTAAATATGCAAGGCTAAGACCCCAAGCCAGGCTAAATATATGCTGAGAAGACTTATGTCATCTTTAATAAATAAAGATAAAGGAAATCTGACACAGGGCATTGATTTTAGTTGGGATCCTGATCTACAAAAAAATGACTCTCCATCCCCACCCATAGACTCTACCTAGGCTCCACTTCCACGGGGAAAAAATGTCCTGCTTAGTTTTGTTTTTTTTCTGGATGACAACATAAATATTATGTGCCACCCTAATTCATGATTGTTGGGCTCTGTGGTCTAACGTGCTTTATCCTTTGCAGACATAAATGATAGGACAATTAAAAAAGAATCCCAGTAGGAGCATGATAAATAAATGTTTATGTCCGTGTCACCCATGTAAAAATCTGATCACAACACAAGTCAGCTAGCTATTAATAACAATAGTCCATAAGCAACTATCCTTCCCACTCGCATAGATAAGGCAATCGGGAAGGAATAGAAATGAGGCTATATGGCTGACTAAGGACACCGCCACAAGACAATAAGCCCCAGAAGGTCCAGTGAAAAGGCTCTGCACAGGCTGAGAGCTCCTGCAGCGAGTCTGGCCTGGGGGACAAAGCAGAGGCAACCTATTCCTGCTGCAAGGGAGCTGAGTACAGCACTGGACTGCTCAGGGGGTGGGGTGAAACCAAATAGGCCTCCCATATCCCATTTGTTATAAAAATTAATATACAAAATAAACTCTTTATGTAGCTATATAAACCTATACCCCAGGCAATCCTTTGCAGATCCTAGTCCTAAACCCGAGGAACTACAGAGATTGTAACGTAAGTGCATAAGAATGGCTATGCTGGACCAAACCAATAGTCCATCTAGCCCAGTATCCTGTCTGCCAACAGTGGCCAGTACCAGGTGCTTCAAAGGGAATGAACAGAACAGGGCAATTATCAGGTCACCCAGCTCCTGTCACCCCGTCCCAGCATTTGGCAGTCATGCCGCTTGTAACTGCACTAATCTCTGTCAAAGTGTGTCAGGAGTGCTCTCTGTTTGTATATAGGTAAACTGTTAGCGGAAAGAGTGCCAGTAGATGGCGCTCAAAGACACAGAGCAGAGTTCCTGGGGTTTGTAGGCCCAGTACAACTGCTTGTTGTGTACTGCACATGGCTTCCTTTGGAAGCTCTTAACAATGGGGGGAGGGGAGAAAGCGGATTAGGAGCAGGTCCCCAATATCATAACAAAAAGTACATCTTGGGCAGTGAGAGGAATGGACCTACGGGCCAAGAACTTAAATCCTGGCTGCTGGCTCCATTTGGGAGAGCTGTGCAGGGTGGGTCTGCATGTCCCAGATGCTTTGCTGGGCAGGAACCTCTCTCCTTTGCAGAAGCATCAAAGCAGCCCTGCCACAGTGGCTCGGTGGGACTGTCTGTGATGCTGCCTCTCGGGCTGGGGAAGAGGGTGAGCCAGTGGGGTTATACCCCCCAAATGCTTGTGTGGTTAGAGACGCACAGCTGCGGCTTGTTCCATTCTGCAAAGGCACCAATACCCAGGACTGGCTTGCAAACCAACCCCACTGAGGTCAATGGAAAGAGCCTCAGGGACTTCAGTGGCAGCTGGTTCTCGCACCTCCCACATCCGTGGTGGGAGAGACTTGCAGGTTGCACAACAGGCAGTGATATACGCTTGCCTACAGCAATACAGACAGCGTTGGGGCTTGTCATTCACAGAGCAGGAACGTGGGCACGAACCACAGTTCTTAAAGCCTGGATTGTGGGGCCTGGTCCCCGGTGGCAGAGAATGGGGTAGCGTACCCCAACCGGGGAAACTAACCAACTAACACAAACTACAACTACTCTGTAAACTATCTGCACTGAAAACGAAACAACGAAGGAGGACTGGTAAACCACGGACTAGGTCACGCTCTTAGCTGTAATACTATGGGTGCAAAGGAACCGGGGTTCCGACTCTCATCAGCTGGCGGTAAGAGAGAACTGGAGCAACGTCGGCCCACACAGCCTAGTCTAACTTCAGCTGGGAGCACAAGCTGATGCATGATACATGTGCAGGTCAATGGACACTGCCATAAAAACCTGCCAGCTCCAGCGCATAGCACGCATGTGCACCCCCACCACTGGAATACATAGAGGCGCCCGCACTTGACGAAGAAGCAACATTATTCTGGGAAACCCTCATTGTTTCATGTTCTCTGTGTGTATATATCTTCCTACTGTATTTTCTACTGCATGCATCCGATGAGGTGGGCTATAGCCCATGAAAGCTTATGCTCAAATAAATTTGTTAATCTCTAAGGTGCCACAAGTACTCCTGCCCTGAGGATTGTTACCTTTATTGTGAAGTTATTAGCAAGAGTTGTGCAACTGCACCCCTTCTGAATAAACATTTAACAGCTACAGAAAGAGGGAAGTCTGGGATGGCTGGCTCACTTTGCTGACTGGTGAACAACCAAGAAGTCATAAAGGCTAGGACTTCTTTTTTTTTTTTTACCATGCAACAAGGTTACCAGCCTTCCATGGGGTAATCAGGGTGGTTTGGTATTTATATAAGTATAGCATGACTCTAAATATTACTAATAAGCATGGCATTCAATCAGGCTTATACTGTTACAACACTGAAGCAGCTTCTCTTTTTAGGAAACAATTTAACATTCCAATTATCTTTAATGAATTAACCTCAAAGTATGGCTGAGGTACAATAGTGTAAAAATCCCTTTGCTCATCTACAGTCCTCTTGTAACTAATTTCACTTCACAAGTCTACCTCAATTAACATTTTTCTGTATTTCACACATGGGTAACTGCATTACTGAAATATACGATCCCTTCCCAAGTTTAATAGCTGAGGTACCTTACTTTGTTGATTCTACAAATTCAGGCAAATCGTTTCCTGCTAATATCTCAAACCAATTTAAAAAAAATTTTACACTGACTCTGTATTTCTTAGATGTCTGTAGGAACCAAAAAGGTCTTACATTTTTCATATAATTATTGCTTGGAAATGATCTGTTATGCAGTACTCCAAAGGCTTAGAGGGATTGTAAAATTAACAAATTTTACAATTTGCTTTCCATTCTTCACAGCATGCAGTCTTAAACAGTGGTCATCAGCTGAACACTTTAAATTAGAAAAAAGACTGATTAGTATCATTCTTCAAGATCTGAACTATAAGCACTGTGAGTTAACTGATGGTGCACAAAGGAAAATAGAATACATTGTCAGGCCTGTGTCCAGCTACTGACCTCTTCACAAGTAGAGGATTGAAATAAATAGCTGCAGTAAAATACAAAATACTGCTATAACATTCCATGTGTATTATGTGTCAGTCATATAGTATCAGATGACACTACCTCTAACGTCTAAGTACTTCCCAGGGACGCTGGATATGCATTGCAAAGCAGAAGCTGGAGTCCATGGAGAGTTGTGCTCTTCTCCCTTCCCTGGTTATAGCAGGCTCTGTTTGGTGTGTGTGTGTAGATTAAATTAGATTAGACAGACAAAAATCACTCTTGTTCCAGTGGGAAAGCTCTGTCCAGGAGGAGAGTCTTGCAGCACTAATGGTGGCTGGACTGTAGATGAGTCTAATCTCATCTGGAAGCTCATTCCACCCAGAACCTCATTGATTAAGACTGCCTATCTGCATCACTCATGAGCTTCATCCTAAACTTTTTGAGTTTCACTGTCCCAGAAAAGAGCACCTGTCTTGATGGGTCATGGATGGAAATGTAGAGGCTGTGACAGTAGTGCTGTGTAAGGCTGTCCTTGCATCTGTTTCTGGAGTGAACTGTCTGGTCAGAGGCATTTGTGCTGTTGGCAGATGGATTCAGGGCAGGTTTTGTGACACTGATGTTCTAGGCTCTGGGCCATTGGTTCCTCTGCCTAAGTTTGTCAGGGATCTTCTCAGCCAGTCCAGAAGGGAGGAGGGGAAGAGGGTGATGGTATTGGTTCATACTGTGCTACAAGCTTGTCAGTCCAATGGCCTTGCAGTTGGGTAATTTGCCTTTCTAAGAAATGCTGAAAACTTCAAACAACAACATAAAATCACGCAACCCCACCCCTCAAAGTCCTAACTATTGTTCCACAATTAATAATGGTTTTTTTTATACTTAGAATTAAATTCACCCTAGCGCAAGGTAACCTGCTGCTCAGATGGGGCAGAGGGTCTGGCACAAATTTCATCCTGATAGCATCACAGCATGCTGTGTAACTCATGGAGAGAGTGCCACTGTTTTCCT
Organism: Mauremys reevesii; assembly: GCF_016161935.1. Taxonomy (NCBI): domain Eukaryota; kingdom Metazoa; phylum Chordata; order Testudines; family Geoemydidae; genus Mauremys; species Mauremys reevesii. The sequence goes on along the minus strand of NC_052629.1, from coordinate 123,539,658 downwards.
TTCCTCTGCTCTTCCGTGACCTCATTTTAGCAAACGTTAGGTGTGGCTATTCATAATGGAATCCAGGTATCAATACAGCATATTCTTTTCCCCCTACAATCCTCCAATTTCATGTGAGCATTAAGGCCCAGGTGTGTGTATATCTATGAGGTCATGCATAGACATATCACTATTGTCCATTTTTCTGCTGTTCTGTGATCTCTCTTCACACTAGAGCATCATATAGGGGAAGGGATAGCTCAGTGGTTTGAGCATTAGCCTGCTAAACCCAGGGTTGTGAGTTCAATCCTTGAGGGGGCCATTTAGGGATCTAGGGAAAAAAATAGGTGGGGATTGGTCCTGCTTTGAGGAGGGGGTTGGATTAGATGACCTCTTGAGGTCCCTTCCAACCCTGATATTCTATGGCATGCACAAGATATAGCACTCAAAGCAAGAGAGCCAGCAGGGAAGCTTTAACAGCCACAGCTATGTGAAGATACTGTATAGCAATGTGAGTTAATCTCCTCCAGGTGTTTGTTTCAAATTCATATACCCATATAGTGTCACATGGCCTTACTGTTGTTTCTTCTGTAACCCAATGAGTGGCATTATAGTGAGGTTTTACAGATCAGGACAGAGACATAATGGTATAGGATTATATAGCTACATAAAGAGTTTATTTTGTATATTAATTTTTATAACAAATGGGATATGGGTGGCCTATTTGGTTTCACCAGTGAAGCCGTGCCCTGAAAGATGATGTTCTCATTAAGTGAAGCTGGAAACCCAAATCTTATCTAAGGGGATGTTTACTTTGTTGGCAGCACAGCCAGTATACTACAGAGAATAAATCTTCCACTCTTGCCACTCAAATTGAGGGCACCCGGTGGCGCATTCTGAGAGCTTAAAAAAAATTAAATACAGACTCCAGCAATAAGCAGAAAAGTAATGGAGGAAAATAGAAAATGTGAGTTAATCAATAAATGCAATACTAGCTGTTTAATTTAGCACACACAGGAATTTAATATTTCCAGACAAGAAGAATATTTTATTCTTATCAGCTTGCAGTTTCCATCTAGTTATTTCCCTTGTATCAGAGGATATTTGACATTTTAACATTTTATCTCTTATGTCTGATGTCCCCCAAAGTGACACTAGCCTTTGGTTTCCAGAGCGGACTTCATTTTGGATTCAAATGTGTCATGAGGAAACTCTGAAAACATCTGATTTCAGTGACCTCCATTTTGAATTGATATTAAACCTCACTGGCATAGCCATTGAATCTCACTTCACATGCCCTTCTGGCTCACAGCCGTGATTTTAACTAGGCTCTGGGTAGAACCTGAAGTACTTAATGGGATGCTTTTGGTCCAGTGAGCTGAGCTAACTTTCTTATTACAGAAGAAATCTCTTCAGTTGTTTGCATCAAAATGCCAGAGTTTTGTTGATTTGTCTCAAGAACTTGATCAATATTTCTATGTACTTTGAATATAAACCTATATGGACATTTTATAATGGGTAGAATTCTCCTCTGTGCAAGGACCAATAGAAGGCCTAGGCACCAATAAGATACCACTCAAGATATATGGCCTTAACTGGTGCTGGGGCCTTGAGCTATCTGCACTGTGGTGATTTTTTTACTCTGTTTAAAGAAAAAGTAGATCCCAAGCTCCTCAGCTGAGTGAGCTTTTCCCACATGACCTGTGGTTAGGGCTGGCTGGTGAACAACAATTCTATTTCATGAAAAATGTCGAGATTTTGACAACTGCTTTTGTTCTGATGTGGCATGAAACCAATATCTTTCAAAGGTTTTCATGGGAAAATGAGGGAGTGCAACTGGAAATGGTACCAGGAACTGCAAGATCTTCCAGACATAAAGACTCTAGCTGATCACATTTTTGTTGTAGGAGAAGGAAATGACAAGGAACAGGACCATGATTCCAAACTGGGAGTGGAGTAGGAGGCTGAATTCAGATAAGCTGAAGCTGAGAAGAACTGAGGCCCCCTATATTAGATATCTGTTGACCTTTGAGGGACTACAGGAAGATACCAATTCACTGAGAACCATTGAGGAGGTGCCCAGAGCAAAAGATGTGAAGGAAATCCAGCGACTTGTAGGGATGGCCAACTATCTTTCCAGATTCTGTGCACACCTGTCAGCAGCTCTTGCACCAGTCAAACACCATGATGCTGTGTGGGAATGGTCAGGGACCCAAGAACAGGCAAGAACAAAGTAAAGAAAATCATATGTATGACACCAGCCCAAGTCCTACAGCCCAGCAGAGTAGTTAGAGCTACAGTGGAATGCCTCTGAAGGTGGCTTAGGAGCAATACTGATGCAAAGCCAGTAGCCAATAGCCCTGACAGGAACAGAAAGGGGACTGTCAGTGAGGGACCTCAGCCTTACAGCACCCCCAGGTGGTCTGCCATGGAACTGCAGCTGTCCCTGCCTCCGTTTCCCATAGTTGGTTAACTGGTGAAACCTACATCCATCAGTCTTGGTCTTCTCCTGGGCACCCACAGAACAAGGGGAAGGTGGAGTCAGCAGTAGAGACAGCCAATGGTGTAAAGGCAAAACAGACAGGACGGGATCCCTACCTGGCAATATTGCACCATTGCAATACACCTTCCGCTGCACTAGATAATAGCCCCAGAACAGGGAGTGATGGATTGGAGAACCCAGACCCTGCTTCCCATGCGGGATCACCTACTGCAGCCCAGCAGAAGAGTGATAGATAGAACACAGAAGCAGTTAAAAGAATGTCAAGACAATCACGCAGCTTGCTACAGAAAAGGAGATGAGGACTTGAGTCCCCTATGCACACGGGAAACAGGCCTGAGTCCAACCATCAAATAGCCACACAAAGCAGTGTCCAAAGGCAACAACCCAAGCTGCAGTGGGACACAGGTCACATGAGGTACAGACTCAGGGCAGCTGTGGAGAGGAAACCAAACACAACTGCAGAGTACCAGCAGACAGCAGGTACACCCAGAGAGATGGGGCAAAGGCCAGGACCAGCGAAACTTAGAAACAGCTTCAGCCATCAGCTGGCCTAACACACAAGAGTCAGAAGAAATTAGGTATATGAGCAATACGGGAGGACCAACAGGATGGAAACATGTCTCCGACCTACAGAAATGACACAAACAAGAAGTGGGAGACGGGTTTGAAGATCAGCATGGCTTAGGGACTATGAGGCCTAAAAGGCTGCAATGGGCTGACAGTAAAGGCTGTGCCCTTAGGGAGAGCTATGTACTAGCAACCTCTGGCCCCAGCAAGTCAGCAAATCCTGGTACAAGAGATACAACAAGATGTAGCAACCTGCATGGAACTGGAGACAGGAGCACAGGCTTCAGCAGGGAAGAGTTTGAAGGTGGCACGAGGAAGTCAGTCTGTGTGCCCATGGCTTGAATAGGGTGGCCAGGTGCCCAGTTTTTGACTGGCAAGATCGGTCAAAAAGGGGACCTGACAGTGTCTGGTCAGATCTACTAACCAGACACCCGAAGTCCAGTCACTGCAGGCAGGGGAGGCAGGGAGGCTATTGGCCAGGATGGCAGGGATGGGGTCCTAGCCTCTGTTTGCCAGAAGCTGGGAATGGGCGATAGGGAATTACCTGTTCTGTTCATTTCCTCTGAAGCACCTGGCATTGGCCACTGCTGGAAGTCAGGATACTGGGCTAGATGGACCTTTGACCTCACCCAGTATGGCCGTTCTTATGTTTTTATGGGTTTTCTGCTCTTGATTATCTAGAGTAACCACTTGTCTGATTTACCCCCATTATAATTGGGCCTAATCCAATGCCTACTAAAGTCACTAAAACTTTCCATTGTCTTCAATGGGAATTGGATCAGGCATATCGAGAGCAGAATGCTACCTAATCTAACCCAATCTAGAACCCAGTCTGACACCCAATGGAAAAAACCCATTGACTCCAGTGGGAGTTGGAGCAGACTGTCAATCTCCAACACATTTCACAAACTCTTAAAATTCACATTAAAAAATTTAAAAAGAAAGGGAAATTATATAGCTGCCTATAATGATCCAAGGAATCACATCAAGTAGTCTCTCTGGGCTGGTTCATCAATTTGATTTCCAGCCAACAGAGTGGTACATCTCACTATATGTCCCCTTAACTAACTAAGTGGTGGCATGATCAGTTTTAAAGATGATCTTGTAGTTTTCTGCAGACAGCTTAATATTTTGTTATGTCAGACCCTGCTCTCACATTTTAGTTTTATTGATCAAAATACCTGAGGCTATTACATTTATTAATTAAATGATACTTTTTTTTTCCTGGTAAGCATACAAGGAGATAAATGTCTCACAAATAAACTCAGAGCTTGCAGGCTGAGGCATGCATTGATTTAGAAGTCATTTATCTTTTACTTTCTTTTTCCCCAGCAAAAGATAATCATCTCCACAATACTCCGCAAGTGTAATGCATTTGTGGAATGTGCAATATGAGATATTTTTCATTTTCAGCACAATTATACTCAACGTTTATGTTATAAATATAATTTGTAACAGCAACACTAAGATGATGTTATGGGTTATTTCAAACCGATTTGAACACAAGATCCTAACCTTTTGATTAGAGTGGTGTCTGCCCTCATGTAGAGGTTTACGGAAGTTGAGTTCTGAATCCAAATGGGGAGGTTGTAGAAAGCCCCTCTCTTTATAAAGGGCTGAAACACCAGACCACAGATCTGAATGCCCCCAGCACTCTGGAGATGTTCTAATCCACATCCAGGAGTGGTGGTCTGGCCCATCTCTGCTTTTGTGGTCTACATCCTGAGAGAGAGCTACACTGCTCTAAGTTCTGGAGGCAGAATGCAGCCCTTCAAAGTTCATCTTCCATTCTATCCTGTTCTTTTAAGTCTGAATGCATGGGAGAGCAGGCCACCAATGAGACTGCATTCCCTTTACTCAAGCCCCCACCCCAGGAGCTGGACAACTGCCAAATGATAATGGAAGGAGGAGAGAGGAAGAGGCATGTAATGGGAGTACGCTGGGCCTTGATTAAAGTCCAAAACAAATCACGGTTGCCAAGGGGGCGATGGCAGTTGCAACAGACGTAATTACTCAGGGAGAAGACGGACGCCTGGCACAGCTGGAACCTGAAAAACAAGTGTCTAGACACTCAGGAAAAATGAACAGAAAGGGTCTGAGAGGGAGAGGTGCTTGGAACACAAAGGAGAGAACATTTTAGGCATACAGCAGAGACACAGGGAAAAAGAGAAAGACACACACATGGATTCCAGGGCCTCTTATAGCCTGGGAAGAGGCCAGCTGGAATTTTTAACTTTTGAACAGCTTTTAATACATGGTAGCTGACTGTTTTTATAAATGCTCATTACTTGGGCTGTGCAGCGAAACTCCTAGCACAGAAAGGCGTAGCTGCGGGAACAGCCCTTTGAAGGAGAAATACCATCAGCCAGACAAGGAAGTAACTTGGGGCTAGGCATAAACCACCCTGAACATACTAAGGGTCAGCACAGAAAACATCTGAAGGGGGAAAGCATTCACTGAGAGCAGCCGGAACAGTGAATTGAAAATAGAACCTCCATCCCTGGGCTGTCCCACCCTTTCAACCAGAGTTGATGCCTTTCACAGCTCACATGCAATTAGGTTCATGCAACCCCTTAAGTACTGAGGAGCCGGACAGAAAAAAGACAGAGTGAAAGGCAGTGTGCTGTAAAGATATAAAAACAAACGAAAACGATCAAAATCTGACAATTGTACTCTGGGAAAAGATGGCATTTCACGACAGCCTGCATGTCACGCTTCTTAAAAGCAATTAGTCCCCCTAACCATTCCGTGATTTAATTAGAACTATTTGCTCCACACACAAAACAAAGCCCAGGAACCAATACACGGCACATTCTGCCAGGGTGAGGATACTGCCTGACGTACCCATGTGCCACTCGACTGTGTGTTATTGTGCAGTAAAGCCTCGCCATCCTGCACGGATATTTGTGTGTGCAGTTACTCTCTAGGGTTGGGTAATGGAATTCTTTGGTTCTGGTGTACTGTACTGAAATAAACCTTCCCCTCCCATTCCCAGTCCATCTGCTGAACTTTTCTCATTTCCCTCACTTCACACATTGGCCCTCGGCAGAGTGCTCTGGCTGGATTTTCTGCTGTCTGTACAGGCTCTATGCAATCTGCATGCCGGTCTGTCGAAAAGAAAACCTAAGGTACCATTCTGTCTCCTTTAGTCTTACCTCCCTGGCTTCACCTCTGCAGATGAAACAACGGAGTGCTTGAGGGAATACATAAGTGCTCTGAGGTAATCCTGAATCATTTCAAGTATAGACCCCGGGGCCTGTCAGGCACCACTGTTGCTTGAGAATTGGGAGAACTGGCTAAGGCAGGGGAACGGCCAGGAACTGGACTGATTTTGTGACTCCTCACCATAGTCTGGACCAATAGGCCTCCTACAGAAATGAAAGTCACCTCGAAGTGGGGCACTGGGGGAAACACGACCTGCCTTTCACTAAGGTGAGTTCCCTCCAGTTCTGGGGCACGGTGATATGGAATTTGCCCCTGCCTATGCAAACAGGGATGAATCCAGCCAATGGATTTAAATCTTCATGTTCCCTGTTTTAAAATTTGCAGCATTTCCTGTTTTCCCAAAGAACAAATATAAAACGTTGCAAGCCTGGTAGCGAGTGAAATGTGCTGCACAATATGAAATGTGAGACAGCATGTGGGAAAGTGACTCTGATTTCCTCTTTCCACAAACATCAGAAAAATACAGAGCCAAGTCCTGAAGACATTACTTGGGCCTTGACTTAATCACAGCTTTGCTTGAGCAGGGAGACATTAAAGACTTCAGGATTGGGCCCTACTAGTATCCCTCTGGCTCAGCTGCACTTGGAATATAGAATAGCGTGGACAAGTCTGTTTCCTTTTGGCACCTGCATGTCTCCAGACCCCCTGTAGAATGCTCCCAGCATTATTTTCCATTGATGTTACCACACCGTACTTGTGTTCCAAGCTTTGCTTCACCCTTTCATCTGCAATGTCTCTTTCAGTGCTAACATAAAACATCAGCACAGGAGTTACACAGTCATGTATCCGTTCTCCTTTGGGCTTTACTGGTGTGCAACTAGATTAGGTGGCCAAAAAGACGTAATAATGCAAAAGTATTCAAAGCAGCGTTTGAATATATTCTTAGAGGAAGAGAGGACATATGAATCTGGGAGAAGATCTTAATTTTTTTCATCTCCCCTCTCCACAAACACACAGCTGCCACCATATCACCCTACTTGTGGCTAAAAGAGCATCCGAACAACTCCCTTGGAGGGAGCTCAGATGCTGCTCCGATAGCCAGCTGGACAATAAGTTCAAATGACCCTATTGATGTCTCTGAACTAGAAACCAGGTCATCATGTCTGTAACACACATGACTCTTCAGCCTCTAGCACAGAGGCTAAGTTCTTTACAAACCAACAATTGTCATTTCACTGCTGGTGGGGTGGAAGAGCCACACGTATTCCAAACTGGGCCACTGGTGTACAGATAGCTCTGAGCTATTTCTCTCAGTTGTGCCATGCTCTCTGGAGTCATGTTTACTTTTCTGTTTTGGAACAAGTAATCTTGCACATCAATGTCTAAGATGGGGGCAGCGTGTGAATTATGAAATGTTTAAAAAATCCTGCGCTTCAATGTACTAAGTATGACAGCTATGCTAAGAGGTATAGTGCTATTGCACTGAGTGTTCGTTTGTCAACCTTTGCCATCTATGGAATTCACAGTCAATTTAATTAAAAATGTAACAGATCTGAAAGCTGCTAAAATGATTGCAATGATTATCAGTCATTTTGTTGTAATAATGACGAAGATCCATTAGGGCTGAACTTTTTTAAGCTTGGATAACAGGGGCATTTCATTTTCAACAATTAATGCCATTGTATTTTAAAAAATGGCTGTCTATGAAGACCAAAATATTATGCATCTCTTTTTCACGCACACTGTATGATCAAAATTTGCTTAGAAAAAGTGCAATGAATTTAGTTGTTATGGGTTGCACATTTTGCATTCAGAACATTAAAACGGTTTCTACCGACTGACTCATTTAGTTGATTTAATGCAGAATGCTGCCTTTTTCTCTCCTGCTCGTTGCTAAGATTAATACTTTGTATTCATTAGCAATCAAATACAGTACCTAGCATTACACTGTCACTTAGCTGAACTCCTTTTAAAAAAAAAAAAGAATTTAAATTATTTCTTTTAAATAACTGCTTCTAGTTATTCTATTTTGACTCATAAAAAATAACAGAGCTCCAGCTGGATGAATAAAGTAAAAAATGCATGAATATTGGTGCCATCTTAAAAAAGAAGTTGCTACAGCCATACACATGATCCTTTGTGGTTTGCTTTCCATGAACATTTAAGCCATTGAATTATAATAGGACAAATCTTCATAGAAAGTACATTTCATAGTCATACACACAGATACTTGTGGCAACTGAATATTTCAGCCCTGGTCCTGCCAACGTTTCTGCACATGCTTCACTTTAAGCACGAGTAGTCCCATTGAAGGCAACTGCTTGCTCAAAGTTAAGCACTTACTAAATTTGCATCTCAGGCCCCAATCCTGTAACTATACAAAGAGACCCCTGAGCTTGATGGATGCACTTGAAGGTTCAGAATCTCATTTATTCTGGAAGTATCTACATTGTCATCTAATCAGGGACCAGAACAATATCAGATGTCTTATTTGATCAATCAGATGTTTGCAACCCAGTTTACATTTCAAATAGTCACAATCAATCCACAGGTGTTTGTTTCATGTGATAAATGTTAAAAGACTAGCTTCTAATTTGGGCCCTGCAGTCAACCGTGAATGTTACCTGCATCTACAAGTAGGTAGGAAGACATCTAACTTTAATTATGAGGCTGCTCAACTGATTGCATCCACATCTGAATGCAGCTACAAAATTTGGGGCTGCAAAATTCGGTCCCGATCCTACAGTCTCATCTACACAGCTAGACCCCAGTGCCCAGAAGGACCCTACTGAAGTTGGTGGTGCTATATATGGGCACAAAGGTCTGCCCATGCAATACAGCTTGCAAGATCAGGGCCTTAGAGGCTGGATTGAGGCCCTCCCCCGCAAAAAGTATTACAAGAATCACTGTATCAGTGTTTCAGTATTGCTATCATCAAGGCTTCAAAAAGTTGGAGTCAGAACCTCCCAGTCATAAGATGGTCTGAAAACCCATGAGATTTTAAAAATAGCGAATTGTGGGGTCTTTGTATTGACTTTCTGGGTTTTGAGTCCTTAGGGTTCACATTTTCAAGCTTTCCTCCTTAACCATGAGGCCTAGAAATTTACTTTTCTTTTTTAAAATGAAAGCTGAGAGTCTCATTTCACATGACTCCTGGTGCTGGAGCTTTATGAAAAATATCATGAAGTTAATTCTAAAATCAAGAGAGTCGGCAAAAAGTGTGTTTGTTATTCATCCCTATCGTCAAGGGTTTATAAAGCGACTGAATTAAGCTCAATTTTAAAACTAATTATATCTCAACTTAGAAAATAATTTTTGTGGACAGATTTGTTTCAAAAATAGCCAAATTAACTAAAGTTATAAAAGTGCTGAAAAAGTTATAATATGCATACAGTGACAGATGTTGCTGTACTTCTGAACAATATAATACAACTTTATCTTATACACCGTCTTTTACACAAACTGTATCTCAAAACACGAAACAGAATTAAATAATAGTAGGAAACAGGCAGTATGTGGTATAAATTATGGAAACCAGTGGTGTAAAGACATTGTATGATGAATAAATTAAGGTACTGAGCCATAAGGCCAATAAAAAAGCAAGAGAGAAATTAAGAGGCATATGCAGAGGAAAAAATCTATTTTTAAGACAAAATTTGAAGAGAGAGAGTTGATGAGGCAAAAAGATACAGGGACGCTGCTCCAGATGGTAGGCGCGACAGAGAGTTCCCACACCATGAGTGGGAAGGCTGCATTCAAAGAGACAGCGAGTGGCTAGGTAAACTGGGATTAGAGGTTGGAAGCAGAGAGAGGAGATCTGTCTAGAAGGCTGGGACAAGGCCATGGGGAGTTTTGAAACAAGGAAGCAAGGGATTTGTTTGAGGATGTTCAGACTGCATAATGCTTGTAAGAAGGTGAGCAGCAGCATTCTGCATGTCCTGGAGTCTGGAAATCCATGACTTGCAAAGATTGAATTACATATCAGTTCTGCTGCTGTTGCGTGGGTGATGATTCATAGATTTTAACGTCATTGTGATCACATGATCATCTAGTCTGACCTCCTGCAGAGGACAGTAGTAATTCCTGCATCAAGCCCCTAACTTATGGCTGAGACAAAACATGTTTTTTAGAAAGACATCTGGATCTCGATTTAAAATTGCCCCATCCCTGTGTATACATATTCATCCAGTATATTTATGTAGTTACTGTATCTATTGGTGATAGCAACAGTATTTACCAGTCATAGCAAAATCATATAGTCAGAAGCATTAGTCCTTTCTCATGGCTAACATGTCTCAAGAAACTCTTGAGGTGTGAGACTCACTCTTTTCTAATTGTACATAGACTATATTTTACATTCAGTACCTAGGAACACGGGTGCACAGAATACACTGAGAGATGCAGTGTTGTTTAGCCACATCATAAGAACATAAGAGCAGCCATACAAGGTCAGACCAAAGGTCCATCAAGCCCAGTATTCTGTCTACCGACAGTGGCCAATGCCAGGTGCCCCAGAGGGAATGAATAGAACAGATAATCATCAAGTGATCCATTCCTGTCACCCATTCACTAGCATCATTTGATTGTTTAAAGGGTTCCAGAAGTGAAACATGAAAAAACTGCAACTGTTTAAAATATAATAAATAAATATGGAGCTAAATCCAATTTGAGATACTAGACCTGAAACAGCAATACGTAAGTGGTAAATTGGCCTAGGCTTTTTAGCAAGGCTTTACTTATTTCCAGACTAAGTGGCAACAATGTTTCTAATGCTAATTGAAACCACACAGCGTTAGTGTATGTGGATTCATCTTGCTCCATATAACTGCCAACATGAGAATAATACTGAACATAAATCTCCATCTGCTGACCTCTGCTAGCAGGAGGCGCCTGACTTTCCAATGTGAAGGCTTGTAAACTAAGGATTAATAGATGTGCCTGTATATGCAGCTCTTTGGCCAGCAAAGCTCCCACCAATGAAATTCCCATGCACGGAATGCCTGCAGCAACGTATTTCAATCTTGTTCATCCCTCTTCCGCGTTCTTCTCTATTTCCTGTCCTTTAGTCAGGGACCTCTTCTAACCCACACATGCAAAGCTGCTGACTCCAGCTGCTGCATGATGCCTTAAAGGTGGGTCCATAGGAATCAAAATACAGGCCCAATCATGTAAACAGATAATACCATGTGTATCTCCCCCCCACCCCCCGGATAGGTTCAGTGAAACACTGGACATGAAAGTTACAGGGACTAGGTGCATGTAGTAAAGATACAGTTGGCAGAAACTGTTTGCAGGATCAATTCCTAAAGAAGAAATGTTCTGAGATGTGAAATCAGGCATTCTCGTGCATCTACTCACTCAACATTTGCTGTAGATTGAATTCAGCCATGTACAAACAGAGGCCCATCACTTACACCCTCAAAAGAGCACCTAAGTAGGATTTAAGTGGTGCATAGTATTCCTACTGGCTCATTACTAGCAGTGAATTTCACCCAGTATCAGATGTGTAAGGAATTAGCTGTAAACAAGCAGCATCTCCCTGGGAATTGTGGAAATATTCCCCTGGTAACTAATGAGAATTGATAACAACAAAAGATTTAGCCGTTAACCACCTAACCTTCACTTCCTAGTACCAGGCATTTAATTTTAAGGATCAATACATCATAAATGCGTGTCCTTATCACTTAGGTATAGCTTGCTCTCATAAGCAAGCGAATAATTCCTTTAATGTAATTAAACGTGTTTAGTTTATGCCACATTTTTGAAGGATGATGTGTCATTATTAAGAAGTGTTTATTATATAAATGCCACATGATGTGCTAACCTGTCATGTCAGCAATGACAGTCCAGTACAGGAAATGCAGAACGGATGGAGTTTACCTACACAAGGAGTAATCAAAAGCCCATAAAAATCCTGCTGCTTGGTGCAAAACAACGTATACCTAACTGGCATCGATGAAATGGATTTTGAAAACAATGCAATTTAGCTCTATAACCAAACCTGGCATTTAAATAAACTGCAGTTAAACATTAAAATTCGCCAGGACATCATTAACTTGCCTTTTCTTTTCAAATAAAATCCTCATTACCTGAGCCTTTGCATGGGCTGCTTAGTAGCACAGTATTTTAAAGAACATAAAAATGTAGCAAGTATACAAAGCCTATAGAGCATAAACAGTGCATCATCCCATGACCAGAAGAAATATACATTTTCACAAGGCATTTATAATACTGTCAGTCACAATCCTTTGTTTGAGACATTGCGCCGAGATGGCTTTATGTGCAAGGATCCCGGGGCTGGGGAAGACTCTGAACTGTCAAAGCAATCCAGACCTAAACACACTGAAAGTTTCATGGTCGTGCCTTGAATCAAAAACAGAGGCAAAAAAGACCCACATTCTGGTTCTCTTAGGGGAATCCCAAACCAAGAGGTAATTCTGTCTAACATCCCAGAAAAATTTAATGATGTGTATGAAATATATAAGAGAGATCTCGAATATTGTGCCTATATTAAGTACCTATTTGGAAAAGAAATAGCCATGCACAAACATAATCCATTGTAAGTAATCTGTGCATTTATATAGACAGATTGAGCATAAAAGACCTTATTAAAAGAATTAGAATATTCTGTCCTGGGATTTATATGTATGTGAAATTAGGTTGTGGGGGAGAGACCGTAGCAATCAATTGTTCTGGTTTACTTTAAAAAGAAGAAGAATAGACAGAGACCAAAAGTCACTTTTTGAAGTGCACAGAACTTCTCATGCAAAACTAAATCAAAGCTGTAGGTCATGTGAAGTACATCAGAGCAAGACAGAATGAAGGTTAGTATTTGGGAACCTTTCCGTGGTACCAGCCCGCATTTCCCTTTTTCACAGTATATCACATCATTTAAGAAACAGAGGGCCTGTCTACACAGCACAGCAAAGGGCTCACGCAGGGTGTGGCTTGTAGAGTGCTCTAATGTGTTGCACTCTAACTGCCCTGTGCAGATCCTGCTGGCACTTTCTAAAAGGTACCTCATTCACTGATGCAAACTGGGCACCTTTTAAAGCACATCAGCAGGGTCTCTATATGGGGCAGTTAGAGCACACCACTTTAGAGTGCTTTACAAATCACACACCCCCCCCCCAATGCACTTTGCCTCGCCACTTAGACAAGCCCTGAGAATGATTTTAATTCATTTAATAATTAGGTCAATAAAAATCATTATAATTGAGAGCTCCATTAAAAATCCATAATGTTACCTTAATGGAGGAAAACTAATAGAGTACTGTTGGAAGTTTTCCATGAAATTAATATTGTAGAAATTTTAGTGGATGTCTTAAATAGCTTAAATAGACATTTTTATTAACAGAACTAATAATGGAATTAAAACAAATTAAAATAATTGTACTGTATGTGATGAAGTATCTATGTTCAGAATTTATTAACGGAGCTAACGGAGTTTGTTCTTATGAAAATTCAGAAACGAGCAATGTACATTATTCAACAATATTAAACTGGATTTAGCTAGCTGGCGTTCACTTGCACAGTATCTGCCAATTTGCAACTACTGTACCTGTAGCATGGAGAAAACAGCACACACCCAGGGCCTCTATCTCTCTAAACCAGTCTGTGTGGCACTCTTCCAGAACCTCAACCTTCAGTATCATCACGCTCCTGCTGAAAGCACTCATTGGTGGAAAGTATTGAATTTGCAGAACAGCAATGCAATCCAAGCAATTCTGGGAGAATCCACAAGGCAAACAGCCAAAGGATAATATTCAATATCCCCACACAGTACATTCCCATGGCTATTTTACCACTTAAACGTCTCGTGTTTATTCCCTGCTGCCTACATGGAGAAAGGAAATTACATTATTTCTTTTCATGTGTGGCTAATTTCTTACTGACAATAACTACAAAAAGTCACAGCTGGATTGAAACCTTAATATTTCAGCAAAACCAGGTCCTTCCTTACAGAATGAACACGTCCACTAGGTGATACAATGAGCATATCTAACTGGATGGTTTGGTGCGTACATTAGAAGGTTATCATCATTTACAAATGTATGTAGCACCTTTTATATGCTTCAGGGTGCAGAACAATTTACAAAGAACATGCCAATTCCATAAACCTAGAAACAGTGTCCAAAAGCAAGTATTTGGCAAACTCTGGGCTAGATCGTGGCTTTAGGCCCAGCCCTGAGCAGGGGATGGTGCATAATTTGCATCACCACAGGCATTGCAAAAGGGGGCACTGGGACTCAGGGACACACAGGGCCTCTAAGTTATGATTCCTACCCTGCTTTCACTGTGAGGTTAGCGCTGTGCTGCAGGACAATCCCAACAACAAATTATTATATGGTTCCACAGGCCAACAAAGGGAGGGGGTTGGGGGGTGGGGAGACCTGAACTGAAGCCTTTATACATAAAGACAGAAATTCCGCTTGTAAAAGCACAAATGTCCTTCTTAAGGACTGTATGGTCCTTCGGCCACTGGAAAATATGGACCCGATTCAAAGCCCACTGAAGACGATGACCATTGACTCCAAAGGGCTCTCAGTCAGGCCCCTCAATGAACCATATGTTGGCGTTCTAATGGGAACCCCTCTCTACAATTATCCTCCATACTATCCATGGGCAACTGGAAATTCCTACTTCCCCTGGTTATCGTGCCCTCTAAAAGGGCATACATTGGTGCTGGGTCAGAAGAATCCAGTTCCTTGACACATGAGAGTAAATGTTAAGAGGCGTTACAAGCACAAAAACCCATTAATTGAGGCAGCATTGTGCATGTAACTCCAAAATCACACTGAAAATCCACCTTGTCATGTCACCTGCCTAACTTCCAATTAAAGATCGTGACTGAGCCCCTTGGAAGGATGGCTGCAGGTTGTTACAAGGGTGCGCTATGCCAGTGTATATGTTAATAGTTAGATCATAAATAATCCTATGCCAGCAGATAACTGTAGCAGAGTTCCCAGCTTTTTTAGGGCCAATAAAACTTGTTATTGAGCCCTGCAAATGACTTCCTTTGTGCAGCTCTTTACATCAGCTCCTAAACATGTCAAACATTGCTGGGTTACGACCCAGCGAGCAGCAGCACATCCGGCAGAAGCTAATTACTGTCAAGAAACCAACATTTGTGGTCCAATATTGGCCTGCAATCTCAAAGCTAGGCTGAAGCAGAGACAATAGGCCTCGTTAGTGGATGCAGGAACACGTGATGGCCATTGCTAACGACTCAAAGAGATTTTTAATCATTTAGCATAGCCTCTTAAACCATTAAAGCCCTTCTGGAGGAATTTGATAGTAGTGTAACACAATAAGGGGGCACTATGGCATAAAAAGTTATTTCCTCCGTTATATTACTGGCTATTAAGAATATGTCTGCACTGCAATGGGACACCCGGGGCTGGCCCGCGCCAGCTGGCTCAGGTTAAGGGGCTGTTTAATTGCAGTGTAAATGTTCAGGCTCAGGCTGGAGCCCGAGTGCTGGGACCCTCCCCCCTCACAGGGGGCAAGCGGTGGGTTTCTAACTGCAGTGTAGATATACCCTGAGGGTAAGGTTGCCAACTTTCTAATTCCAGAAAACTGAACACTCTTGCCCCGCCCACTGCCCCACCCTTCCCTGAGGCCCCGCCCCTGCTCACTCCATCCCCCCTCGCTTGCTCTCCCTCACCCTTGCTCACATGCTCATTTTCACCGCAAAGCCCAAGCAGGCAGATTTATTGGTCTGATAGCTGTATTATGCTAATTTCAGGTTTGATTTTATTACAGGATGCTAGACCTGGCAGCAAAATAGTCAGAAAGGGTAAATTTAAAAAAAAATGAAATTTCACAAAGATTTTCATGATTCTTTCCCTCCCCACTTCCCATTAGGACCACATATTCTCACAGCTGCAATGGGTCCATTAAAGCCCCCATCCTGAAGCCCAAATACAACTCCATAGAGCACAGCCTCTGAAATGCTGTCCAGACAGCTGTATAAATAAATCTGTAGAAACGGACTCCCCCCCTACATGCAGATACACGACACGTGCATTCATGTGCACACATCTAGCATGCACTAACACATAGACTGTCACATTCTTTATTATTACAATTGTTTAGTGCCTAGAGACCCCAACTAAGATCAGGGCTGCAGCGTGGTAGGTGCTGGACATACACATAAAAAGAGAGAGTCTGCAACAAAGAATTTATAATGTCACTAGACAAAGGTAGGGAGGAATGTATGATACATTGTCTCTTTTGCAATTACTAGTCAACAACATTCACTTTTTAAGAAATAATACATTTCTTTTACAGTTCCCTTCTCTTTTAAAAACTTGTTATGAAATGAATACACGTATTTTATGTTATCAAGTGTTTTGCGCACAAGCCAGCAAAAGGAATAAAAGTCAAAGACTTAGGCTGCAAATTTTATTCACACAGATATACACACCTGCGGCAATACACACCCCTCCCTACACACAGAGAGACAGTCTCCTCCCCACATACAATGCATGCATGCCTACACTGAGGCAGCCAGCCAGGAAGGGAGGAGGGTGGGCTGGAGGGGAAAAGATGGAGGGGGTGGGGTGGAGGAGAAAGGATGGGGAGGGAAAGAGACCAAGGATGAGAGCAGGGTGGGGGTGAGAGGGGGCAGTGAAGGAGAGAGGAAAGGATGTGCGGTGGATGGGGATGCAGGGGGAGGCAGAAGGCTACAGGTGTATGCAGATGTGGGGGGCATAGGGGTGTATAGAGACAATGGGAGTGCCGCAGTGTATGGCGGTGAATGGGGTGCAGGGCTGTGAGGGTGAGGGACGGGGGCGGCAGCTCTGGGAGGTGGAGAGGACGGGTGGGAGAGCATTGTAAGGGGTACAGGGCTGGGATGGGTAGGTGTGGGGGGCAGGACGGGATGGGACGGGGAGGGATGCAGTGAGGGGGATGGGGGTGCAGCCCCATTCCCAGCACTCAGAGCTGGAGATACCCACACCTCGAACTCCTGGGTGACGGCAATGGGGCGACAGACAGACCATGGTTGGCCACAGGGCACGCGCTGTAGCTCAATCCCAGCCACACGAGGTGCGTGAGGAGAAGAGGCTGGGCAGCAGCGGCACCTGCTGAGCACTCACGAGTCGTGCTAGTTCCTCCCCTACCCTGACCCAGCCAATGGGAGCTGCGCCTGCGGGCAGGGGGCGGGGCAGCATGCGGACTCCACCCTGGAAGCCCCTCAGGCCAGGAGCTGGACATGCTGGCTGATTCCTGACCTGAGAGCCGCGTGGCGTGGCGGCTAGTAGGGAGCCTGTCAGCCCCGCTGCGCGGCACCACGAACCGGACAGTCAACGGCTGAGCCACCAGGGTCCCTTTTCGACTGGGTGTCCCGGTCCAAAACTGGACACCTGGTCACCCTACCTGAGAGTCTGATCCAAAGCCCACTACGCTGATGGGAGTCTTTCCACTGACTTCAGTGGGTCTTGGATCAGACCCTAGCTACTGAATGGCTCTATCTACTCCTGGTGTTCATGTTTGCTAAAATTAAAAACATCCTTTCAAACTAGAGAATCTTATCAGAAAATTGATCTCCAGTCCATAAAAGCTTCCACCCAGGAAAGTCCTGTTAGGACTTTTATGGTTTCCTAGCATTCTTTTCACAATCCTGTGGAAACTTGAAGATAACTCATATATTGTTTCCATTTATAAAGAGCTATTAAATAAAAGGAAAATATAATGCTTGAGAGTTTGAGGATATCCAGCATTCCCCAGTTTATTCAGCAAGGACAGTGAAGGTTAATATGGAAGAGGTAAAAATCATCCAGCAATGCAGAATTAGTTACAAAAACACACATCTGAATAGTCTTCCACTAACAATTTCCTGTAATGATAAGAACTACAACTGGGTTCTCTCTGTGTATTTAAATTAAATTATCTAATACAAATGCTAAATATGAACATCTCAGCAAGACACTGTATTGTAACACAATGTTCCTTATTCCAAGGAAAAGCTGATTGCTAGTTCTGGGACTGCAAATGTGTCAGGCAATAATTTAATTGCTGTGCAGGTAGCAAAATACCCTGTGTTCTCGTTCTCAGCCTGTGTCTCAATGATAGTCTTTAATATTGCCTAATGATCACAAACATGCAGAGTCTTCTGCAGACACCTGGTTTATGGTGTAAGTTGAAAACAAAGCAAAATCTCCAAACAACAACAACAACAAAAGCTAAAATTAGTGGAACAAGCACCAGATTTTTTATTACTAAGGAAGAACAGTGCTGCACACAATAAATATTTCTAGATACATTTTATGTAGTATAACTGAGAAGATCATTTTGTCAGAAAGTTCTAGGAAGTTAAGAGCTTGAGGGGATGGAAAAACAGTTTGCCAAGAACATTTAGGGAGCCAAACATCCATAGACCCAACTCCTGCAGTGCTTACTAATGCAAAATGTCCATTGAAAATAATGAGAACTTTCCTGATTAAAGAAAGACCAATAGCCATGGACTTTGGCCAATACAGAATAAAACTTGTGTAAACCCAATGACCTTGCTTTTCATGGGGATAGACAAAACTTCTGTCACCATATTGATTCTTGAGACGTTATGAGGCACATTTTCAAAGTGTGTCAATCAGGCCATTGTGAAAATAAAATAAACGCCCAAGAAAGGTTAATTACCGTCATAATCCAGGGTAAAATCCAGACCAGGTGGTCACCACCTGCCCTGTAACCTGTAACCATGGTGCTTTGCTGCTGTAGTTCCCAACCTGGGCCCCTCAGAAGCAGCCAGAAAGTTAGCAGGTCACACCCTGGCTGTCTGTGTACAGCTGCAGCTCTGGTCCAGCAGCCTCTCAGCAACACAAGCCACACTCTGGATTCCACCAGCTGTGGTTACCATTTGCAGGGTGATCCCAACACACTCCCAGTCGCAATTTCCCCCCAAGCGTGTGTTCTGCACGGTGCAGCCCTCTCCTGAGCAGTTCAGATACTAGAGGCCCATTGCCCCTACAAGGGGTCAATATCCAATGGTTTGCTACTTTAACCAGAGTTACCAAACTGATCAGTTTAAACACAACACAAGAGAAATAAAGATAAAACACTTTCTAGTAACTGAAAGTTACTAGTAACAAGCCACACTCAGTTCAATGGAAAATCCTCGCCACATATTCCCAGCAAAAGGGGTGACCAAATTCTCAGGTCAGAACCCCTCCCCAAATCCAAAGGCTGGTTCCTTTGTCTTCTTGGGCTCTGGTTTAACATAAAAATGGCCATACTAGGTCAGACCAAATGTCCATCTAGCCCAGTATCCTGTCTTCCAACAGTGGCCAATGCCAGGTGCCACAGAGGAAATGAACAGAACAGGTAATCATCAAATGATCCATCCCATTGCCCATTCCCAGCTTCTGGCAAACAGAGGCTAGGGACACCATCCCTGCCCATCCTGGCTAATAGCCATTAATGGACCTGTCCTCCATGAACTTATCTAGTTCTTTTTTGAACCCTGTTATAGTCTTGGCCTTCACAACATCCTCTGGCAAAGAGTTCCACAGGTTGACTGTGTGTTGCGTGAAAAAATACTTCCTTTTGTTTGTTTTAAACCTGCTGCCTATTAATTTCATATGGTGACCCCCTAGTTCTTGTGTTATGAGAAGGAAAAAATAACACTTCCTTATTTCCTTTCTCCACATCAGTCATGATTTTATAGACCTCTATCATATCCCCCCTTAGTCGTCCCTTTTCCAAGATGAAAAGTCCCAATCTTATTAATCGCTCCTCATATGGAAGCCGTTCCATACCCGTAATCATTTTTATTGCCCTTTTCTGAACCTTTTCCAATTCCAATATATCTTTTTTGAGATGCGGCGACCACATCTGCACGCAACAGTCAAGATGTGGACGTACCATGGATTTATATAGAGGCAATATGATATTTTCTGTCGTATTATCTAGCCCTTTCTTAATGATTCCCAACATTCTGTTCACTTTTTTAAATTGCTGCTGCACATTGAGTGGATGTTTTCAGAGAACTATCCACAATGACTCCAAGATCTTTCTTGAGTGGTAAGAGCTAATTTAGATCCCATCATTTTATATGTATAGTTTAGTGGGATCTCACACCTTGAGGGGGAGGAATTGTAAGCTAACAGCACAGCTGGCTGCAACCTGACATCCATTTGGAAAGTCTCCATGAGGAAATTACATTTCCTTTCACCTGCTGAACAAACAAAATGAAGAGTCTTGGAGATTTCCTGAAGAGTTTTCTCCTCTGCAGTTAGAAAGCCAGGGCTCCACGGACATCTAGATGCCTGCCTTTTCTGGTTGTGTGCAGTTCTGTGCAGAAAACGGGTGGGTGTATGACATGATTTATGTGGACTTTGGAGGTAGCCTTGGGAATAAACTTGGGGTGTGACCGCAAGGAAATCTTATCCTCGTGGAGGACTGTGTAGGAAGGGTCCACCCTAAGCATCATGTGCTGACCTACTGTTCCGGCGAAGGTGATTGCAATGATTGAAGGAGCACCTATCAGCACTTCCAGCTGATATAGAGAAGTCAGACGATGAAGGGTTGGACTGGGGTCTCATCACATCTTCCATCAGGAATTTTCTGAGCCAAAACTCTTGAGACTGCTGGGTTCAGAGGGGAAAGGAAATTGCACTTGGAGGGGATGTGGGACTCCCCAGGGCAATATAAGCAAGATTCATGAACGTGACTAATTGGAAAGGAATCCCCCAACCACAACTAACACAGTCTACAACTAACGAATGGCAAAAACTAGCTGTCTAGAAAAAGGTAAAAACTATTTCCAGAAATACTTGAATTCCGGAACCTTAGCTAAGCTGCGACGGTGGGGTGGGGTGAGGTGTCTGTCACACACCATGGGTGGTAGAAAGGAACCGGAGAGGTGGTCGGTCTATGCTGCTCCTCACCCTCTTGCTCCAGAGCCTGAGGAGGTGGAGGTTGCAGGCATGGACCAATGGACACTATTAATGAAAAATCTTCTGCTCTCAGTCCCATGGAGCACATGCACACCTCGACTGGAATACACATAAAGGCCAGCACTTGGAGAAGAACCAAATCAGGGTGCTGATCTAAAACTCATTATTTGGTCAGGCGCCACATTTTACTTTTAAATCTCTCCCTGTGAAAACAAACTAAACCAGGCCCAGGATCTGGGGCAGAGATGTCATTATTGTTTTCATTTATTCCAATATTTAAGAGGTCACAGTTATAAGACATGTTCCTTGATATTCACCCTAAATGTATCTTTCCCTTACTTCATAGTAGATATTGTGTCTAGACTAGACACAATAAATCGATCCCCGCTGGATCGATCACTGCGTGCTGATCCAGTGAGTAATGTAGACAAGCCCTGAGGCTCAATTGGAGTATAGAGCTTGTGGAAGAGAGGACTTGTGATCACCCCTTTGCCCAGGGGTGCATTTCAACGAGAAATGGCTTCCTTAGAGAAACATAGAGTGAAAGTAACATTATTAATTATATGGGGACAGGCCCTAAATGATAGTAGCATCAAAACTGTTACATGGCTCCATCCTTATCTGAAATAACTGGGAGCAACTGTCCACCTATCTTGGGGGAAAACAACCCTTACTGCTCATGCACTGGAAAACACAACAGAAGATTTTTTGAGCTGTTGAGCCGGCATAGTCAGGAAGATTTAGAATTAGACTCAGAAGATGTATATAGTTAGATGGTCCAGTTGTAGCACACAGCTACTTTACAGACCCCCCAATATTTTGCCCGCCTCCACTGTTAACTGAAGGGACCTGTCTTTTAACAAATTGGTAAATTGAATTGAAGCTCATATGCAAAATTTTAGAACTTGGCCACATTTATATCCATACTAATGAGATCAATTTCTTTCAGCTCATGCAGACATATTGAGAACTAATGAGGTACTTAAAACGCCCATGGAAAAAAGTCGACTTTCTATTTAAATGCTATAACTTAGAGCTTGTTAGGGATTTAGCTCTTTATCAGTTTGAGCTATTGCACTTACGCTGATAGAAGGTCTGTTAGCTGTGGTTCCCGACTGCATTAAAAAATCTTTTAATGCAGTTTTGTAGTGGCATATATCTCATTATAGTGCCAAAAATGAGCAATGCAGAAGACCACACTGTAGGAAAAGACAGTACTTTGTCTGAGAACAGGGTGAGGAGAAAGCACGTCCTTTGAAGTATAACATCCACCTCACTCATAATTTAGATAAGTAATTCTGAGACACTTATAATACAAAAGCTCTTATCATTTTAGAACTATTAAAGGAGACTTGCAAAGGTAACGTGAAAAATTCTAGAAATGCTGTCTTTGCAGGTCACCTTTAACAACAAAACAGTTTCTTTCCTGATAATGTAATAACTGGTAATTTATTTCATCAAAGAAGATTGCAAGGAAGGAGAAATAACACACAAAGAAAGATGGGGTGGGTGGGGAGGAGAATCTACAATATGCTTCACATGCCGAGGGCTGAGTTATTGACTGGAAACCCAAATTTCAGATAGTGATTTTGACATCCAAGCGCAACTCTGGGTACAGCTCCAGACACATCCAATGTTCCACTCTAATTCTTGTGAAGTTACAAAAGCTGTAGAGATGTTGGTATCGAGTTGTGAGGGATACCAAAAGCTACTGCACAGAAATTATAAATGTTCTGAGACCTTAATCTTCAAGAGCTCCAAATGATGCCAATCTTTAGTTGTTAGCGACCCATATTTTTGAATCTCCTAGAACCCTTGCCATCCTGTCCGCTTTCCTCATGAGTATGCTGGCCATCCCACAATGTACCATTAAACAGTATAAGTCACATATAAGGAAACTGCTTCATAGGCGAAAACAGCTTCTTTTTCACTACCGTGTTGGCCATACGAGCTGCCTACCTATGTCTCAGGGTATTTCCAGATGCTTGCCCTGATGTTACGTGCCAGGATATCCACATACCTTGGGAGTTCATATTTCCATATCGTAAGTTCCTCTGTCTAGGTTGTTACATTGTATCCATTGCTGTGGAATTGGAGGGCCTTGTGCAGGCTGAGAAACTGGTGTCTTTTACGACACTAGTGAACTGCCTCACCATTCCATGCTTGAGTTCTTACTGACGCCTTCCTCGATGACTGACGAGTCATCTGCCTCGGTTAGCTACACAATGGTCTTCTGCAGCTGTACAGCAACCTCAACTATCAACTGACTAGGCCAATCTGAACTCTCTTTTCTTCCTTATTTGTTGCTGGGCATCAAACTCACCAAACTCTGGGTGAAATTCTAGCCCCTACGGAAGTCAGTGGCAAAACTCTCCTTGACTTCAATGGGGCCAGAATGTCATGCCCTTGCTTCTTGCCTTTCCTCTCTGATTAAGAGTGTGTCAGCCGCAAAGTTTGCTGCAGCATCAGCTCCACAGTGTGAGCTGGGGAAGGAGACAAGATTCAAGCCACAACTTACTGAGTTTCTTTTCAATCATGCTTTTTTAACCTGAAAATATGCTTCCTGCTGTGCCGATCGTATGTTTTGTTGTCATTGCAAATGTTCATAAGTAAATACTGGAGAATAAATAAGGATACATAGCACTTTAACCGTATTAAAAAAATGGCAAACCTTCACTTAAGGTGGTCTTTAAATCTTGATATATGATAATAAAATTAGTTCAGAAAGAGACAGCTGCATAAAAACAATGTATGTCTTCACATAAAACTGTGAAAAATGTTTTGACTGGCACAGACTTTAAGGTGGGGTTATTTATTGGTGCTATGCTTCAGTAATTTACAAAATGTAGACTCCATTAAGCAATAACATCAGACATCCTCAGAGGGGAAGTCCAATGTGCATCCACATAGATCTGGAAAAAAATGTGAATATAATCATTTTCAGGACCATGGAAATTCATTTCAACCGATGAGTTTGAAACCACATTAGGATCCCATCACTGCTTTATATCTAGTGTGGGAGATGATCACACTTTACAGACATTGACAGCTTAAAAAGTAAGGAAAAAAAGTTTGACTGAAAACTCATCATATTTGGGTCTTAAACCCCTTATCGAAGGTCATGCTTTTTTACTGTTTTGTTTAAAAGGAAAATATTCACTTCTCTTATATACAGCATATGCCTTAAAACAACATAGTGATGTTATAAAGTGTTGTGCTGTTAGCAACATAAAACAAAGACCTTTCCTTATCGTGGTGTTAAAATTCCCTCTCATCATCTTAACTGTCTCATGGCCATTAGCTGAAAAGCAATAGCTACATCTAACAGCAGCAGTGCAAAGAGAAATGTATTCTTTCAAGGCTGGGAAATGGGCTGCTAAAGTGAACAAAATCCTTAGGATGACCCAACACTCTTGTTTTTCTGTGCTATTTACAATATTTTCAATGACTCTATGGGGCTATAATGATTTACATGGGGCACAGGCACAGGGCTAACTGGGATAGGCCTGTTCCTGCCCTTACTTACACTGCTTTTAGACCATTGATGCCAATGGACTTGCTCTGGCACACTGAAACGTAAGTGAGATCAGATTGAGACTCTCTGTGGATATAAGAATAAGCGGCAGGTTTTTATGTATATAAGTATTCAGAGGTTAAGAACCATATAGGAAAGGTGTTGTCAAGACCTTGGCATTAAAAGACTAGCAAATCAGTTTGTTTCTTAACATCAGACAGAACATTTGAATAAGCTATCACAACCCATATTGATCCTCCAAAAGAAGTCAAAGTAAATCCTTATCTAATTTATGCACAGAATAAAATTGAATCTGACTTGCTCTGGGGGTAATCATTCATTTTGTTTATAACTGCAACAAGAAAGATTGTACTACATCGATACATTTCTTTGGTTGTCCACATAAGGCATTTTCAATACAAACTGATGCCTGTGCAGCAACATTTAAGTCCATTTATGTTCTGATATGCACAGATGTGCTAACTCATACTATAGTCCTCTAATTGCCCAAATTAATTGCTCGCTGATGAATTTTACAAACACTTCATTTCTGAGAGTTTTTTTTCCCCAAAGAACACTAAAAAGGTCAGCAACACTATCAAATGCTACCCACTTCAGCTTGCTTAGAAGCTGATAAGTATAGCTAATTAGGAGATTCTGTAATTAGCACATGCTGTAAGTTTTCCATTCCATGAGTTGATAAAATATTGGGCCTAATCCTTGTGTCCTTACTCAACCAAACATCTCCACACACCTCAATGAGTCATTCATGTCAGTGAGCCATTCTAGGTTAGTAAGAAAAACAGGTTTGGGCCCTTACTCTGTGCTTTTATTTGGTAGATTTATCCTGAAGTCTAAGTTTATTTAACAACACTCCACCAAATAGTTTAGTTTGTACCCATAGCACAGAAGGGGAAAACCAAGGAATCCATATTTAATGCTAAGAAAACGAAACTAAGGGTTGCTTTTTGCGCACATTTTCCATGTGTTCATTTTAATGCAAAATTGCAAATGTTGCCATTATAATAGCACCTAGCCACTAAACAACAGAGATGGACTAAATCAATGACATTCTGAGCCCGCCTTGTGCACATAACATTCTTCCATTCAGCAATGTACAGACAGGCAGTTCCAGGTACTAAGTTTCTTTTCAACCCCTCTCTAAAAGGTACACAATGCTCAAAGGGCCAGCTTTAGGCTGATTCCCCCAATTCCCAGGAATCGGGCCCCACACCCTCCGCCAAAGTGCCGCTGGAAACAATGGCAACCGATTGAGCGGCTGCCGGACGGCTGCATTTCGGCGGCAGCTCTTTCGAATCGGGCCCCGCACGTCCTAAAGCCGGCCTTGAATGCACATGTACCCAAGAGAGCAAAACTGCCAACTTCATCTTTGCTGTGGGTTAACTACAAATTTTAGGAGCCTCGTTTGGAAAAAGTGGACTCTCCATTTATTTCATGCATCTCAATTACATCTGGGATAATTTAAAACTGTAACGGAAACACTGATCAGCTGTATAGTTTTGAAGCAACAGTCCAGCATATTAATGATTAGTAATTGGAGTACTTCATGTGAAAAAAACAAGTAATAAGTTAAATTTCTCTCATGTTAGTCCAGTGAAATTTATACCAAGGATGAATTTAGTCCAATTGTTTTTGTCAAGGGTAAATAAAAACACAAGAAACAGAGCTACGGGGGAAATCCTGCTCCCATGGAAGTCAATAGAAAAATGCCTATTGATGTCAATGGGGCCAGAATTTCCTCCTAAATCTCAAAATCCATTATTTTCAACACCCGTTATTCAGATCTGTGACTAACAGCATAGTCTTGCCAACAAAGACACCACACCAAGCTGTGTATATACAATGGCTCCTCTGTGAGTCGGCCTGCTACTTACATCCTCTGAACTTCCAATGACTACTGTGCATAGATTAATACTCCTGTGTTTCTCACCGGTTCCACCATTTACTTGTGTAACTTCCTGTGTAGCTTTCATACCCACTTGCATTATTTACCTCACCTGTGTGGTAAACTCAGGCAAGTTCCTCGGGCCTCATTGCTTACTCTCTCCTATACATTCTGGTTGTTGTTTCTTTGGAACACAAATAACTGGGTGTAAACATGAATAATAAAGAGGAAGCCCTTTGTCTCTTTAAGGCGGAGCCTCCGGGTATATCTGCATTGCAGCTGGGGGCGAGCCTTGAGCGAGGGCACTAAACGTAGCTGTGTGGACACTGCGACGTGGACAGCAGCTTGGACTCCCAAGCCCACCTGGCCCCCTGGGTCTGAACTCACAGGGCTTGCCCTGGTCTCCGCCAGAGCTCGAGGTAGCCCACACACCTCCTGGGTGTGGTGTTCTGTCTCCTCTAGTGACACCGAGACAGAGACAGAGAGAGATTAATGAGTCTGCTCTACAGCCTGAGCGAACTGCCAGTTGGCTTTTAGCTCATGTGGTAGAGACTCATGCACTAAACTCCAGAAGTCCCAGGTTTGATCCCGCCCACCACAGTCTGTTGGTGTTACACCAAGCTAGCACAAGCTTGTCAACTCAGGATGGGAACCTCACTCGCAACAGCATTCTAGATGTACCATCTCTCTCCTTTCCTGTGTGGCTTCTACTTCTCCATCGGAATTTACAAGAAACATACAATTATCTACATGCTTTTATCCCTGGTTGGCAAATTCTGCAGAATTTTTCATCTACTTTACATTCAGATCTGACTGGACAAAGACCCCTTTTCAGGGGCCGTTCTTCTCCCACACGGCACAATGTCAACAGTAGTCTTGCCATTGGCATCAAGGGAAACAGGAGCAGCCACTCAGTATGGTCTGGTCACCTGACTGGATTCATTCCAATAAGCTTTTCTTAAAAGGGCCAGAAGCTCCAGGAAAAGTGGAGTCTCAGCCATACTTCAGCCATGCACCTCTATGACTTGACTTCTGGTTGGCCTGGTGTCACTTCTTGGCTGCCACGAGGGAAGCTGTGAGGGGAATCCAAGCGCTTGTGCTCCAAATCTCCGGGGTGTTACAAGCTCCTGAGACCTGAACGGCATCCAGCCGCTGCCCCAATCTTGGAGTCTCTAGGCACGCTCTCGGGGCACAGACCTACCTGGCACCCCATCCGAGTGTTGGAACCTGCTGTCCGGGCGCCTAGCCCCTCCGGGTGCAGTGCTGACCCATCAGACTCCCCAGCACGTGCACATACCCCTCACCCAGAACGCAACCCAAAAGCTTCTGGTTTACAGCTTAACCCTCTCAGGGGCGTGCAGCAATTGGGAAGCAGTCAACACTCCCCATCTCCTCCCTTTGGACAGCCTAGCATCTTTATGCTGTTTATACTTAATCATGTAAAACAGAGGTGAGCACAGGTCACACAACACAATACAACATCCTCAATACAACCTTCTCACAAGCTCATCTTTCCCTTGGGAGCCCTTGAGGGAATATCTGCGTTCTGTCAGACGGGCAGGATCCTCCACCCCATTGCCTAACCTGCCCCTGCAGCAGCCTCTCTCACCTTAATCTGGTGTCAAATGTCTCTCCCCCTGCCTCCACTGTGGGTCCCATTATAGACTCCTGCTTCTTTCATTCCACCTTTTGGTAATTTCCCAGGTCTCCCAACCCCTGCTCCCTTCAGGCAAGAGGAGAAAGTGTCTTTTCCCAGGTAGAACAAACCCATTGAATAGACTGCCCTGGAGTGCTGATCACACTCCATTGTCTGGCCTGGCAGAGACATGACAGAACCTGCGAACTCCTGCGTGATCCACATACACATAGGTGTGCTGGGACACAGTAATTTCATCATATCACCCACAATTCAGAAGTTGTACAGTCAGAGGCCTCAACTTGTCACACCTGAACATTTGAGAGCTACAAAAAATGAGCAGATAAAACGTCAGCCAGGTTAACAAAAGACAAAAACCACCTAACTGCAGGAACAATGCAACCAACAGTCTGTGAGCTAGGAATTCTAGTCAAGGCAACACGTTGCATTATGTATGAAAAGGTGAATAGCAGCAAATAGTTTCAGAAATTTGTGTACAGTTAATGAATCCTAAATAGCTTTATTAATGTAGGTCAAATTTCATCTTCCTTTGGGACTTTGGCATTTACTAATATGCCGATGTATTAATTATTCAAAGAAGATATATCTTATATATGTAAAATTATACTGCGTATACCCTTTATAAAGGCCGCACTGTAGCTGTATTATAAAATCTGCATAGAGTATTTAATTTATAATCCTGTAATCATTAATTAAATATTATGTAAAATGGCACTATAATATATCTAAATCCAAATGTTATGCAAAAGTCAGCAAAATATTCTTTTATTTGTAGCCTGTACCACAATATCAACACCCATCATACAGTAGCTATTTAAGTTTTGTCTTTTGTTCTTGTAAAATATAAACCTAGTATCAATTCCCACTGTGAAGAAAAACTATGATTAGTAATTAAATTACAGTACATTAAACTTACTTAACTTAAGTTCGCCAGCTGGGAAAATTCTATGCCTCTGGGTTTAACAATAACTTCCAATCTTGCCGCAGCCTGTACGGTTTTTTTTTTTGTTTTTTTTTTAGTTTTGCTATAATTTTCCTTATTGGAATTTCATTAAAAATGGTAATGGCATTACTCCTGTTAATGCTTAAAACCAACATCATAATCCTGAATTTTAATTAGTAATTATAATTAGTCATTATTTCATTAATGAAATGTTTAGTTGGTAATTGTCTTTGAGCATCTTAGTCCCTAGGCTTATAAGCGTTTCATAACATTTAATTTATTGCAGTTTCTGACTGAGTGGAACTGTCAACCTTACTCTCTTTTTAACACTTTCATGTGGTGCTTTCAGGCCCTTTATATACCATTAACACCTGTTAAACAGCGAGCTTCTGATCTTGATAGGTGTTCCATTCATAAAGAGGGATATGCCTGGCTTTAGATTTGCAACAAATGATATGGAGATTTCTAAGACAGTAAGATGAACAAATACAAAACTATTTCCACTTATCTTATTGTTATTATAAGCCCTGATCCTAAAATCAGCTGGGCACATGTCCACCCCTGCATGCACATAGTATACCATCAACTTCAGGTATAGGGATGCTCGGGCACAATCATTTGCAGGATCAGGGCCCTAATTTGTATTAGAAACTACTGTGGATCATTAATATGACTGCGAAGAGAAATTGGCCAAAACCAAAACCCTAGATCTGGCATTGATCATTATGAACTTCAATAGGTTCAAAAGCAAAATAAACATTTTGCAGCTCAGACTCATCTTTATTTAAAAGTGGGAACCAAGATATCATGCTGTATCCCTAGCAGCTCTCTTCTCAGCTCTGTCTCCAGATTAATTAAATACTCCTGCCCATTAGCTACTGGTTGGACCAACATCCCACCGCCTTTTGCTGTTGACAAGGGTGAAGAGACAATAGGAACAGGCAATTCAAATGAAGCATCCTGGACCATGTGCATATGTTCTAAGCTAATTACCTTCTTAGTTGCTGGATTAAATTATTTTGAAAAATTAGTATGGTCACACTGTATGCTAAGGTTCCATTACTAAATGGTATGTAAAGGGTAAATAAAAGATTGCTATAATGTTATAAGCATGTTACAGACATGAATAGGATGTGTTATACATAAACTCATCAATCCAAGGTATTATACACAATTATAAGTCAATATTATAAGCAACCTACTGGCTTGATGGACCCTATAACAATCCATGAATCATTTATAAAATAACTATTAACAATGTATTAATCCTTTATGAACAGAACCTTAATATAAAATATGACCTTCATAGCTAACAAAGTTTATTGGAAATACCCAAATATCTGCAAAGTGAGCTGTGCTCCCAGCACCACATCCAAACAGCAGATAAAGTGGCACACACAATAGAAAATATGTTCTGAAAGATAACTAAACTTCCCAGAACCTCACAAAGAGATTTAGTTTGCATATCAGGTGTAAATCTGGATCTCTCATCTTTTTGCACACAAAATATAATATTTTTTCAGCCACCCTCTGTTTAGCACTTGATCAGTTGTGTTGCAGTTATACAATGAGCTCCTTTTCTGTGCGCTCAAGGAACACTTCTGAAATTCACTTTGTGCCTATCTCAGACTGAGAATTGCTAAGTACCCTCTAGCACAGGCCAATTGCTATGAAGAAACATTTAAGGAGAAACTTAATTTTCCTGTAAGAGCATAAAGTGGTGTTATACGGTAGACCTGAGTGCCTGGATACTGATGGCAACTCCTGGCTAACCCAGGAAAGGTCAATGAAAATGTTTAGACGTATGATAGGATTTTCTTATGAAGAGAGGTGGAAAAGCCTGGGATTATTTAGTATGAAGAGCTGGGGGAATAAAACAGAGTGCAGTGTATAAAATTATGAAGGATACAATGAATACCAATGACCAGACACTCTGGGCCACACTGGCTGTTTTTGCAATGCTCCAGAAACTTAGATCCTCAGGAAGGATGAAGTGGGGGGAAACTGTAATTGGGGCTTTACTGCTTCAGCCTAGCAAAAATGTACTTGGCATCAGAACAGTCCTCAGGCTCATCTATGTTAAGGTACCAGTAGGTTTGCCTGCTCACCATCACACGCCAATCAGAGAGGGAAAGCAGGTTGTGTCATTGATGCATGAGAGGAGAGCACTGATATTACCACAATGGGTGTCAGTTCCAGTTGTGCAGAACACATCCAGAGGATCGAGGTTCAGAATATAAGACTCAGTTCAAATGTGCCTAAGGACAAGAAATTCAAGAAAAGCTAGATTATGGAAGAGACCATACTTTGGCCAGTCTGCTGAGACATGTATATCTTGGAACCAGACAAAGCACTATGGTGGGGAAAGGACAGCAAAGCATGCTGTACAGTCTCATGTTTCCAGGGTATGAATGGTCTGTGCTAATGATATTAAGAGTGTGAGCCTCTTAAAGGTTTCACCATTTACTTGTAGGAGACAAAGGAGCGATAGAAACTCAGTAGGTTCCTCCTGACAATGCCCTCAATCTGAGGAATCAAGGCCTTGCTTTCCAAATCTGTCCTGAGGCACAGAGGAGCTGATGCTTCAAAATATGACCTGTTAACACTAGAGGATTAACACAGGGCCTATCAAACCACACTTGTGGTTAAGCAGGCAGAAACCAGCATAGTCTTGATGGTCAGCTGGGAGACTTGATTATGGCTCAGTTAAGGCTTTTGTCTTAGGATATGTCTACACTGCAATGTAAGCCCAGGGTTAGTAGGACTCAAGTTAGTAGACCCTGGGTTTGTTAACCTAAAGCTTGAGCGTATGCACTTATTTGTAACTGTAGATTAGGAATTGTGAATTCTGGTCCCAGCCTGGAGCTCCAGTGTCTACGCTGCATTATATAGGCCAAAGTTCAACCACCCATATCCCTTACTTCTTGGCAACCTTTCAAAACTTGGTTACTCTAGCCCTTTGTTTGTGGTGCAGTGTTGGAAAGCTGGACTGTCCACCAAACTTGACTGTGCAGAAGACAAAAGTCAGCCTATGGCATTGTGGGATGCTTTTGGCAGACTCCCAGAACACGAGTCCTGTAGGGCTGCATCTATACTGCAGAGCAAAGGGGCTTGAACCCTGGGTCCTGGCTTGACTCAGTCTCAGACCTTCCATCCCCTGGGGTGTCCTGTGACCCTGGGTCAAGCCCTGGGTTAGTGCGATTTGTGTGTAAATGGAGGAGGGTTAGGCTTGAATCTGAGTTTGAACCCTGGGTTTACACTGCAGTGTAGACATATGCACACAGGCCTTATAAGCCACAACAAGAAGAACCGGGAAGGCCCAAAACATAAGAACGGCCATACTGGCTCAGACCAGTAGTCCATTTTGCCCAGTATTAGGGTGACCAGATGTCCCGCTTTTATAGGGACAGTCCCAATTTTGGGGGCTTTTTCTTATATAGGCGCCTATTACCCTCCACCCCCGTCCCAATTTTTTACACTTGCTGTCTGGTCACCCTACCCAGTATCCTGTCTTCTGACAGTGTCCAGTGCCAGATGCTTCAGAGGGAATGAACAGAACAGGGCAATTATTGAGTGATCTCTCCCCTGTCATCCAATCCCTTCTTCTGGCAGTCAGAGGTTTAGGAACACCTAGAGCATGGGGTTGCATCCCTGACCATCTTGGCTAATAGCCATTCATGAACCTGTCCTGCATGAAAATATCTAATTCTCTTTTCAGTCTCACCTGGACCTGAAATATCCCTTTGACATTTGGGGAGGCTGCACAACCACTTATGATCCATCCCAGGGCAAACCAGACACTAGTCTTGTGTGGCTTTGCTGGACATCTCACAATGGAAAGCAGGAATTCTTGGGTGGCTATTTTTCCAACAGTCATAATGGGGGGAAAGGGAGAAAAATACAAAAAATGTAAATGGCAAAAAACCCATACTTTTAAAATAATGGCTCATGACATTCAGCGCAGAGTCTGGAAATGCCCACAATGCTCAAATTACTGATGTGACCCAGCCTGTGTGTCCCCTGAGGGGTGGTAGTCGAGCGGTGTTCCAGCAAACCACCCAGAGCAGTTCAGGGACTCCTCCAGCAGTAAGAAAGAAACGGAAAGGTAGAGGCACTAGAATTATCAATGGGGAGGCAGGTTGTCTGTACGAATGGGACTGGCAGTGGAAGTATCCAGAAGGAGACCATCTTTCTATAAAGATGTGGCCCAGTCCAGGAAAATGTTTGAGAACCCTGACCTGGAACACACAGTATTTCAATGAAAGATAACATTAAATAAAGCCCAAATATTATTATTCATTTGTATTACTATATTGTCAAGGAGCCCCAGTCAGGGACTAGATACCCATTGTGCTAGGGGCCATATGAACACAGACCATGAACATGTTTACCAAAGATGGCATGAATGCACGAGATCCTCCCCCACTCTCCCAAAAATGCCATGTCTCAAACAGTGATCTGGATGACTGTGCTCTGTCTAATGTTAAATTACTAATGTAGCACTTAATTCAGTGAGAAACATTTGTAAAGGATCATGTCGAAGCAGATGGAGGATCAATAGTCTCGCATACAGTCTGTACTCTCCACAGACCAAAGAGTATTCATAGAGCTGAAGTTTAGCAGATGGTGTTTTTGCATTAATTTTCTAAATTACCAACGATAAGGTACTCTGTTTTCAGAAAACTAGTTGCCTTAAGGCTTGAATTTTTAAATCTAATCTCAATGTTTTCATGTGTTGTTAGCACACCTCTCTCTCAGGTTCTGTCCCCCAAAGATGCTACTCAAGGATCTCAAGGAAATGATTCAGCATCAGAATTTGAAATGTAAGTACATACTATCATTTATATTACAATCAAAATAGAAGTGGGAAATGTAGCAACAGTATTTCATAGGAAGGCCACTTTAACCACACCGAATGGCTCCTGCAAAGCACACTGTTTAGAAAGCACAAATTGAGAATGTGGGTGGCATATACAATAAAACTATTCAGCACAGTTGCAAGATGTAGAAGACCATTTGTGTCGGTTTCAAATCAATCTCCAAAGCACACTCCATGCGCAATCTAATTGCTTTCATCCGCATACATTTTCTCTCTACTTTAAATTGTTTATTAAAGAAAGAAAATTTCAGTAATGAGAGAGCCTTGTGTGGCACCAGTGAGTATTTTTGATAAGTTGGCGTCTCCCTTCTGGTCATCTTTTACATTAAAACTTTATTGAGAATTCTACACAGGGCATCTATATCTAGATAGGAGAAGATTTGTGTGTGTAGGGTATTGTATTGAGTGCTTTACATGAATCCTTAAAAAAATACCACCTCAAAACCTTTGAAACAGACCAAAGGGGGAGAAAAGAAACTTCAAAGAAGAATAAAAATCCCCTGTACTGTACGCCCGCTGTAAGTGCAGCTAGCATTTATTATTTATTAGCTTCTCCCGCCTTCAGCACCATTTTGAGCATGCAAAAGTCATTCAAGTCAGCTTTTCAGTTTAGTTAACCTGCCAGGAAGAAGTGATCTTTCCTTCACCTTCACTGGTGCTCCTCTGAACATAAATATATTGTGGCTGCTAATTTGTTGATATATACTGGGTTTAATCCACTAGAGTTATAAAATATTAAAGGAATCTTTATCTAGCAAATTTACAGCTAAACAAAATCTTTGCTATCAAGACTTACAATAAACTGGACTGACATTTTATTTGCTAGGGATGTGTTTCTTGATCGAGTCAGGTGGACTGAAGCCCTGCATTTGTTTGTTTCTGGCGCAGTACCTGGAATACTACTGAGTAGCTCCTTCCTGAACTATGTGTAGAGAAAAGTTTTCTTTCCTGGCTACATAGAATGTTACAAACTGGCCTTAGTTTTTTATTGTTTAACACTTGCAATTATATATGGACCGTACTAAATATATACTCTCAGAGAAGAGTTCTCAAATTGGAGATACATAGCAGTTACCACTAGCTTATAATGTGCAGTAGTCACTTTTGGATCCATTGTATTTTTAAGGGAATACATACTGGAGATTCGCTTAAATTCAGTTGAAAATTTGTCCCCATAAGGTCTAAAAACAGTTTCCATATTTCATAGCATTATTTCTTTGTAGCATTTTGTATGCTGGTCCACAGTCTATTGAAGTAAAGGAAAATACTTCCAGTAACTTCAGTGGGCACTGGATGTCCATGTATACCTTAATCATGAGTGTAAAACTGAATAGATAATTTTTTTCTCAAATGATGCATTCTGTTAACTCCTAATTCTGTCAGTGTGCAGTTCACCCAGCTGCCAAGGAACCATGAGACACATGCCAAACAAAACCATGTTGCACTATATTTCAGTTCAGAGGAGGGCCAGTGAAAGAAAAATCCCTGGGATACAATGGAGCTCAGACCTAGGGTGAGGGCTGAGCCGTCCTGACAGATGATCCCAAGGAGCTACCATGCCTGGGGAGACAGCCCGAGCTGATCTTTGCTGTTATTGTTCACAAAAGACAAAGTTTCTGACTCTACACTGTGTGTGGATTTTGTTTTGAGCAGGTTGGGAGAGGCATGTGTTCACACTGGTCTAATTTCCCTCTCCTCCATTTCCCCTTTTCAGCCTCCTCCCTCCAAAATATTCCCAATTAACAGTCAATTGTAGGGGTTTTCACAGTCATTCAGTTCCTGAGGCAGCTGGGCATCAGGAGGAGAGAAAGGGAACAGCAGCTGCCTGGGAAAAGGCCAAAACGTAAAGGTGGAGAAAGAGAAGGAAAGTAAGTTTTGCAGCTAAAAGCTGTGTGGGTATATTTATAAATTGTTTAAAAAACCCTCCCCCCTCCCCATCCCCATCCATTAAACACAATGATTTCCATGGAGATGCATCATTTTGCATCAGGTACAGGGACATGTTTCTTTTGTTTGCCTGTGTGGTTTTAAGGTGCACCACTGTGAGTTGATGCATCATTATGACATCACTCAACAGGGCCAATCGACAAATTGAAAAGTGGCTTTGGACAATCAGTTTCCCCCAGCATCAGTCTCCTAAGGTTATGGTGCTTCTGCAGGAAGACGTGCCGGGGGAAGGGATCAGGCCTGGAGGTGGGTGACGATTGTATAGGATGAATTTATAAATAGATACAAAGCATATTTCTAAAGTGTGCCCTGGCTTTGCAGCTTCCAGAAATTCCTAATCCATTGGGGTCAGTGGGGCACTTTGCTTGTAGGACTCCCTGACCCCACAGGGAAGGTTGAGGGGCTGGAGGAAAACAGACATCAGGTGCCCTTGTCAATCCTAGGGTTGCTGTCTGCTAGGACGCAGGAGTGGCAGTCAGGTCAACAGCCCCCACATAAGATAGGTAAGCAAAGCAATGGCTGGGGAAGTGCACGGGGGAGTTTGAATGTACAGGATGATCTGGGGGATTCTAGGGCTGTGTAGACACACTCAGTCTCAATCCACAAATGGTTCTGGGATTGGTGCTGGTTTAGAACACCTCAAAAGCCAAATACATGTTCAGTTTGGTTAGATTCCAGGCTCTGGGTGAATATTTTACATAGCTCTAGTATTCTAGTATTCTAGTATGCGATCTTCTCTACCGGCTTGATCCAAAGCCCACTGAAGTCAATGAGTATCTTTCCATTGACTTCAATATACTTTGGATCAGGCCCTAGATCTGCTTTAGGACTCAATCCTGCTGTGACTGAAATCCAGGCCAACAGCCCCTTCGACTTCACCTGGAACAGGACTCGACACTGACCTTATGAGGTGAGCTGCATGGGCCCCATTGATGACAAAGGGAGTCCGCCTGATTCAAAACCATTGCAAGTTTGGGCCCTTCGCTTGTAAATCCAGGAGAGACGTGTTATGTCATTACGTAAAACAGATCTGATATTCTTCATCCAAACATTCAGAGAACGTGGTTCTCCATGCGGTTGCACGTGGAGTTGCTTACATTTTTTGCCTAGTTGTGTCTTTAATATTTTACATACTGGTTCCTTAAAACAGTCAAGTGTCTTTGATGCACTGGCCTGTTGGATTTTAAATCCACTGCATTTCCATGCTTTTTTTGATCCTTTGCTACAGGGTAAAGCTATTCCATTCTTCCCTGCTGACCATGCATCACAGGGGGCAAGCTGAGTGCTCGTTAGCAGCGTGCAGTTTGGTAGTAATCTTCCATCTTGCAGGTTGCAGAGCATTATGGTTGAAGCCCAGCAATTTTCAAAAACAGAAGCCTAAACTTCTCCTAAGGGCAAGATTTTTAAAAGGCACAGATGGCTTATAGGCACCTGCCATTGCTTAGGGTGGGATTTTCAAAAGTGCCTAAGTGACTGACTTTTGCTGCCAAGTCAGTTAGGTGCTTTTGAAAACCCCACCCTAAATGCTGTGTGAGTGTTTGAAAACCTCCACACTGAATCCACAGTTAGGCCCCTTAATAAACTTTGCATGATTTTCAAAAGTCAGTGGGAGCTCCTTGGTGCTCAGAACTTCTGAAAAACCAGCCCACTTATTTAGGTGCCTAAGTATGGCTTTAGGATCCTGACTTGAGGCCCAATTTTTGAAAAACTTAATCCTTGGTTTTAAATTTGTTGATATGAAATAATGAAAGAGCCTTTGCTGGTTGTTTGAAATGGATTGTTGGAATGGGCATTGTCAGCTTTTGGAAAACTATCAGAGAGTCTAAACTCAGTGAACGTTCTTACCTTTCCAATTAAACCTTGTAATAAAATAAATCTTTCCAATTGGAAATCCAAGCTGCTCCTCAGCCTGCAATAGGCACTTTGCCCACATTTTTAAACAGGGTTTCAAGATTTTAATCTTTAGTTGCGGGGCGGAGCGTGTGTGTATGAACACATGTTTAATATCCTGGCATAGCTTTGCTAATTTTTATCCTAAAAAAGAGACCACCCATACCGCTGCAGAAGATCAATTAACAACAAGCCCTACAAATCCTACATTTTCTAGTTTTCAGAATCTGGCAGCTTCTGAAGCACCCAATTTCATATTATTTTAGGAAGTCCATTCACAATCTATGTCTCCACAGCGAAGGATAATCTCTTTTGATGTTTCACAAAACAAAAAGAAGGGCTGTTCTTTGTGGTGTTTTTAAAAAAGGATTTTAAAAAAATGCTGTCAGTAGCTATTCCCATAATAACAAGACAAAATCAGTAGAAATAATCGCCCTTGCTCTTCATCTTAAAAACAAGCATGTTTCCGTGAGACTGACTCCACGGGTTCAATCTGACTTACAAAAGAGCTCATTCAAAACTTTCCTGTTATCTGTCAGTAACTTGCCACAAATCAATGTAATATACAGTCCTGCCCACTACAGCGCTCACCAACAGCTTTTGAACTCTTGCCGTGGTAACTATGAATTTTGTTCACTCTCAGAAGTCAAATAGTAACACAGAGGCAAACCCCACAGCTTGAATGACTGCATACTATGGATTCACTTATTGATGTTTCTCAGAAAGAGAAGTGCTGGGCTCCAGAAGATATTTACAATGATCTCTCTCATTCCAATGCAGGCTTGCTTCATTAAAAAGTACACTCCTTATTTAAGATTCCTCACACATTCTTAAACAGCATTGATTCCATCCAGTTCCTGACCTGTAACTAACAATACTGTCAGTGAAGATACTTTGATTTTACCCAGAGTTTGGCAAAAAAACAACAACCTGGAGCTGAATGACTGTGACTCAGACAGAACACTTCCTAATTGGGCAGTTCTCAATGAGCCTCCTTCAGGTTCTACCCCATTAACCCCCACCATACCTTTCAGATCTACCAGCTTACTGAGCTGCCAGTCTTTGCCTTCGCTCTGCCAATGATACCAGCCTCAGTTACCTGCAGTACCTCCCACCTTCTCCCATGGCTCCCACGCTTGGGGAAAATCTCTGCCATCTTATTCTTTTTTTCCTCCCTCCCTAAAGCCTCCCTCTGCCATGATGCCTGCAAAATACTTTTACTAGACAGGCAAGTGGTAGCGCTGACTTCTGCTTGTCTGCTGAAATTCGTTTGTTTCATTACTTCTCCCTTCCAACCTGCCCCCATTCGCTTTCCTGTCTTCTCCACCTCTTGTGCCCAGATATCTGGACTGTGAACTCTCTGGGGCTGTCGGCTTTGTTACTTGTTTGTACAATACCTATCACAATGGGGCCCTGAGCCTTGCTCACACTATTTAATAGTCACATAAATGTTTCGAGGCCTGGACTCCACCTTAATTTTTATTATTTCTTTGCATAACAAATTAAGGTGGGTCCCAAGCCTCTAAACATTCATAAGCAGGGCTGACTGGTAAAATAGTGGGAGGAATATATTACATGCAGCTCCATGTACATTCAAGAGTGAAGAGGAGAGGAAATTTCCGTAAATGACACGGCTCTTCGGAGGGCCATGCTGGATCACAGATAGTTAAGGGGAGGAGGAAATACCTGGGGACAACAGGTCTGCTTCCCAGCATGTATCAGTGGTGGG
This sequence comes from Mauremys reevesii, assembly GCF_016161935.1. Lineage (NCBI taxonomy): Eukaryota > Metazoa > Chordata > Testudines > Geoemydidae > Mauremys > Mauremys reevesii. The sequence goes on along the minus strand of NC_052629.1, from coordinate 123,500,079 downwards.
CAAATCTCCAAGCGACTTTGAGATCTTTATTCATTGGAGCCTGAAACTTGTAAGGGATATTTACCAATGTGCTAAACAAAACCACCCAGCTTAGTACAGCTCTTACTATGTGTGTATTAAACTGGGGATATATAAGGATGAAAGGGGCATTTAGGCTTTGGAACACTGATGGCTGAACCTGCTGTAATGGCACATCAAGCTAGCGATATTTCTGTCCACCGGGAAGGCAGTTTTACCCAACAGAGAACTCTGAATTCCAGCAAGATGCAACATCCTCTTGGGGAGATCATCAAAGCATGTCCTCTTTCCTGCCATGAGAGTGGAAAAGTTGTTGCATTCAGCTAGGAAGAAATGGTGATCGAGCCACGAAACGAGGATATCTACCTAGAACCAGAATGTGTCCATTGCCATGAGTATGGCAGAAGACAGTCCCCGCTAAGGGCAATAGGTCGCAGGCCAATGCACCAGAGCTGCCACTTGCATTCATGCTGAAGACAGCTAGTCATGGCCATTCCAGCCTCATGCCTGACATAAGTTAGGAAATCTCTACTGCTGCAGAATGAAACTGTACATCACCAGGATTCCCACATGATTCTTCCCTGGTCCCTGCATACTTCTTCTTCAGCTACCCCTCGATGTGAGGATGATGTCTGCCAAGGGGATTCATTGGTGAGTTTTTAAGTGGCTGAGGAGCCCAATTCTTGCCCTGCAGATTTTCCCACAGAAGTAACAGGTGTAATCTTGGAGGAGACAGTTGGCGGCTGAGCTGTGCCCTTTATTTCCTCCTTTGTTATAAACAGAGATATACCCATCTCATAGAACTAGAAGGGACCCTGAAAAGTTATCAAGTCCAGCCCCCTGCCTTCACTAGCAGGACCAGGTACTGATTTTGCCCCAGATCCCTAAGTGGCCCCCTCAAGGACTGAACTCACAACCCTGGGTTTAGCAGGCCAATGCTCAAACCACTGAGTTATCCCTCCCCCGCCTTGTTGCTTCTCTGTCTCATGAGCACGTCTGTTCTCCTCAAAGCAAGCTATGGCTTGGTGTACGGTGTGGCGCCACTGTGTACAGTTCCACGCCGAGTCCTCCCAGTTTGTTGGGTTGATGGCTCCCTTTTTAAGATGTACTTTCAATATGTCTTTGAAACGCTTCCGCTCCCTCCGTGAGCCCTTCTTCCCTGACTTAACAGAGAGCAGAGTACTTGTTTCGGGAGGCGAGTGTCAGGCATATGTACACATACCAGTGGAGTTGGTGTTTCATGACCTGTGTTTCTATACTGCTGATATTGGCTGCAGAGAGAACACTGATGATGTTAGTGTGTCGGTCTTCCCAGCTAATCCTGAGAATCCTCCTGAGGCAGCGCTGCTGGAACCACACCAGCCGCTTGAGATGTTGTTTGTAGGTTACCCAGGTCTCACACCCATAGAGAAGGGTGGGGATGACAACCGCCTTATAAACCAAAATCTTGGTACCTGTTTGCAGATCCCTGTCATTGAAGACTCGTTGGAGTAGTCTTCCAAAGGATATGCCGGCACAGTGGATCCTGTATTCAATTTCTGTGTCAATGCTGGCTGTTTGGGAGAGGTGGCTGCCAAGGTATGGAAAATGGTCCACATTTTCCAGGGGTTCTCCGCTGATGGTGATTTGTGGAGTACAAAGAGTAGTTTGTGCAGGTGAGTGCTGGTTTTCCCGATGGTGAGAGAGAGACCCAAGCTGTGATAGGCATCTGCAAAAAGATTTAGGGTGCTTTGCAGGTCGGCCTCTGTGTGTGCAAGAATGACAGTCATCTGCATACTAAAGGTCAGTGATACCAATTCTCATGATCTTAGACTTTGTTTGGAGATGTTGAAGATTGAGGAGTTGGCCATCCATACAATACTCAACACTATCCCATCACGAAGGCGATCATGAATGAGAATCAGGATCACAGCAAGGTAAATGGAGAAGAGTGTTGGAGGAATGACACAGCCCTGCTTGACACCAGTGCAAATGGTGAATGGTTCAGTCTCTGAGCCGTTGCACAAAATGGTGGCAGGTGACTGCCACCCTGCATACTATATTATATTACAACTACCACTACAGCCTCCAGGCCAGAGCCTAGGCTGGTGTAAATCAGCTACACTGAAGTTAAGTGGAACAATGCCAATTTACAGCAGCCAAAGACCTGGCCCTGTGAATATGTATATGTACACACACACACTGTTGTATCTTTAAATTAGTTCCAGGCACAGAAGCATTCAGAGAATGTTTTTACAGTTGACCTCCTAGTGAATACTAGATTGACTTGATGACAGTGATTGAATCTCTCTTGGGATCCATATGCAATCTTACTCTGCTGAAGGTGGAAACTTGATGCTCTCAGACATTCTAGGTATCTACAGGGCTCTACCACACAGCAAAGACATTAATAATGTCTAGTATACAATACAGTGGAAGAATGTGTCATGCTTAATATCACAAACACACACTGCTAGTTTCATTTCAATGCTCACTCTAATGATTGCAATTATTGATTTTTAATACCAGGATATGTCCAAAGCAGTTTTGGTGAAAGGTTACTTTAACCAAGCCTCTAATGGCTACTGAGCATTACAAAAGCCTTTTGAAGTATTCAAGATTTCAGTTGCAAAGTCAAACAATTTCCAAGTGACAGCTTCCACTACTGAGATGTACGTAGTTGCATTTTACTTTCCACCTACCCATCAAAACAGTGGTTACTCTCCTTTTCTCTAGAAAGCCCACATCTTATTACAGAAGCAGTTGTTGCTATATTAAGGAACTGTCACCATTTCCACTGTACCTCTCATCACCTGCTTACATACAGCATTGCAGCTGATATAGTAGGAATATGCTGTGTTCTGGAATTCCTGCAACAGGATTTACGAAAGGACATCTTTTCTCAGAGACCCTTTCTTTAGACCCTTCGCTGTGGTTTGGCATGCTTTTAATGCATGTATTCTTTCAATTTCATTGTTTCCCTTTGCAGCTCTTTTTTGCAAATCTTAGCCTGCCTCTCTGTTATTTGAAGGTTATATTTGTGCTTTGTGAGATATTCTGTCTCTTCCAAGATTATCATCATCTATTAAGTGTATGCGAAAACATTAAAACTCATTTAAATGACGGACCATGGTTTAAGCATAATTATCAAAGCCACCTCTTTAAAATCAATATCAACAAAGCATGCACACTGCAGTTAAAATTTAAATTGCAACAGAGATAACTTTTTCTGTTTATATATCTAAATTATGCATCTGAACAGAAGTGTTAATTATTTGTTATTAAGATGCTCAGCTAATATCAGACCTTAATTAGTCTTTAATATTACACTAAAGTATAAAGGTATTGATTAAAAGTCAAACGTTCTCTCTTCAGCTCTCCGTGCAAAATTAAAATGAGGGAATGAAGGTTTGGTTTGGTTTGGTTTGGTTTGGTTTGGGGAGTTTCAAGCATTTGGGTTTATCTGAACTTACTTCTTCATGGGCTTTTCTTGGAGTCCTAAATAGAAAAAAAAAACAATGGCAAATATTTAACTAAACTTACGACTTTACTAATAATTATTTATGAATGGATCTGTTCGTTCTGTAGCTGAGACCTTCAGAGACTGGTCAGCAACATGTGAATCATATAGATTCAATATCCTCATTACTAATCGTAGCTAGATGTTCTGATGCAAATCACTGCAGGAAAAAATGATGCTCCAATGGCATCTTGGTTTAACTGAATTTGGGGAACACTGATGAGGGAAAAATTACTGTGTGGAAAACAATTTCAAAATGTGGTTATCTTTGTACAGAATTCATTAAAAAACCCCAGCAATAAAGTTATGCTCATTTTTTTGTTTTTTAAAGGTGACAGCTGTTAATTTTTAGCCCTTGTGTAATTTGTATTTCTAATTCTATTTGCACTGGTATGTCTATTTTCCTTTTGGGAGTGGCTTGAACCTGCTCACAAGCTCACAAACCTTGCAGAAGTCTTGGGTAAATGCGGATGGAGTTAATGCGAGACAAGTTCTTCTTCTTCTTCAGCTTTGTATGCGGCTCGAGCATCCATACTACACATCATGCTGAGATCATGTCTTCTGTCTGATCACTCAGCACTTATTAGCATGCAAATACCGACTGACTTCTGTGTAAACCAGACTGAAAGGCATTCATTCAAAGGGGCTAAATATGGCTGGAACCATTTGTAAGAGGCACAGGTATCTTAGTCACAGTAGGTGGGTGCTGGTAGAAAAGATGACTAATGGGTGGACCCAGGGGTAACTTCTTCTACTGATGTTGTCTTCTTCTACTTGATCTCTCTGGTCGGTGCTTTCTGAACCCATAATAAATAACAATAGGAAGGTCTCTAGCATTAAGGATCCAGTTCTGCAAGGTACTCAGTACCCTCTGTATGTAGCAGGGACCTTTTCACATGTTGCTCAGTTGGCGTCAGCTCCTCAGACATTTCAGTTCCATTTCTAGCCAGCACTATTAGGCTGGCTGACTAATGCCAGTTCTCCCATTTTTCTCTTTACAAACTCTGAAGTCTAATAATTTTTTTCCTGATGGAAGAGATTTCTTTCACGATGGTCAGAACTATATGGATTTTCTTTTCCTTTCAACACCTTAGCCATCTCCTTAGAATTCTGAATTGCTTTCTTAAGTACAAAGTCCTTCTCTGTGAATTTTAAAAGCTTTTCTATCACAGCCTGAAATGCTTTGTCAGATATCCATTTAGGTCCTGGTACTACTTCAGAGTCCCAGACTCATTTTCCCCCTTTATCTTCAATAGTTTTCTTCAGCAATTTTTGAATAAACATAACTATGAAAGGATTCCAGACACCGCTATCCTGATATAAGAAGATATTTCATCTAGTTGGGTTTTCAAGAACATTGAACTCCTTCCAAATTGTGAGGATTATATAAAATAAGTAAAAAGATTATAATATATGAATTGTGTATATGTGGCTAGAGGTTTTTAAAAAAAAATTGGAAAAAAATAAAACTAAGGAGACAAAACAGACTGTTAGCTTGTTAGGATGAAGTTTTCTGAATCTAGATAACTTCTGTAATAGCAATTTGACAGATGAAGTCTAGCTTTAGAAAAAAATAAATCCTAACAAAAGGCAATCATTTTCATGCAAATTACAAGAGTTAAGACTCTGGTTATTAGCATCCAAACTAGAGAAAACTGTCAGCCTTCATCATCCGTAGACAAATGTTTTAATTTGAAAATTTCACTAGCAAATTTTCAAGCAACAAATATGCCCCTTTATCAACGTCTACCTTCATTCACAATTTGCAACTTCATAAATAAGAAGTCTGAGGCCATGAGTTCCATATCATTCAGCAAACAGCTTCCTGTGACTGTGTGGAGTTCTCATTAAAATAAAATTCAGATGAAATACAACACTGGAAAACCTCTGCCTTCAGAAAAATATGGTGTACATATCTCCTCCTAAATTACAGGAGAGATGTGAATTCTGGCTCACCAGACCATAAGAGATCCTAGAGGCTAGGCTATTATGGTTAATGAACCGTTTTCAGTCCAACTACTCTAACCTGAGAGGTTATAGACTGAAAATACGCCTGTAACTTGTGAACTTTTTTTGTATTCATTTATTTAAGATCTCAATTAAAAACCCACCCTCACATATTTCTTGTAGATCAAGGCACTTTGATCCAATCAAGGAATTTATGTACTAACTGTAGCACACTGGAAGGCCTCTTGTGCTGTGCTACTAATCAAAAGGCAGAGATGCACTTAAACGATTCATAATAATGGTATTGTGACACGGAGCTGTTCAAAAACTTGGATCTCGGGGGGAGGGAATAATTAATGACATGTTCTCAAGATGATTGAATAATTCCCTCCGAATGCTGACAAATGATAGAGTCAAACACTCAGCAGAGACACTGCTTTGCCTGTCTCCCCCTGCATCCTTAAGGGAGGTAAGTGCCTTAGTTGCTATTTTACCAGGGGCAGCTCTAGGCATTTTGCCGCCCCAAGCACGGCAGGCAGGTTTGCCTGCGGAGGGTCCGCTGGTCCCGCGGGAGGTCCGCCGAAGCCGCGGGACCAGTGGACCCTCCGCAGGCAAGCCGCCGAAGGCAGCCTGCCTGCCGCCCTTGAGGCGACCGGCAGAGCGCCCCCAGTGGCTTGCCGCCCCAAGCACGCACTTGGCGTGCTGATGCCTGGACCCGCCCCTGTTTTTTACATATAACATTCTGCTTCCCAGAATGCACCACTTATCCGAGGGAAATGGATTTCTGTCCTCAAGAACAGTCTCAGAAGTGCTTGCTACAAAAGCAGTCATAAGAACATAAGAAAGGCCGTACCGGGTCAGACCAAAGGTCCATCTAGCCCAGTATCTGTCTACCGACAGTGGCCAATGCCAGGTGCCCCTGAGGGAGTGAATCTAACAGGCAATGATCAAGTGATCTCTCTCCTGCCATCCATCTCCATCCTCTGACGAACAGAGGCTAGGGACACCATTCTTACCCATCCTGGCTAATAGCCATTTATGGACTTAGCCACCATGAATTTATCCAGTCCCCTTTTAAACATTGTTATAGTCCTAGCCTTCACAACCTCCTCAGGTAAGGAGTTCCACAAGTTGACTGTGCGCTGCATGAAGAAGAACTTCCTTTTATTTGTTTTAAACCTGCTGCCCATTAATTTCATTTGGTGACCCCTAGTTCTTGTATTATGGGAATAAGTAAATAACTTTTCCTTATCCACTTTCTCAACATCACTCATGATTTTATATACCTCTATCATGTCCCCCCTTAGTCTTCTCTTTTCCAAACTGAAGAGTCCTAGCCTCTTTAATCTTTCCTCATATGGGACCCTCTCTAAACCCCTAATCATTTTAGTTGCTCTTTTCTGAACCATTCTAGTGCTAGAATATCTTTTTGAGGTGAGGAGACCACATCTGTACACAGTATTCGAGATGTGGGCGTACCATGGATTTATATAAGGGCAATAATATATTCTCAGTCTTATTCTCTATCCCCTTTTTAATGATTCCTAACATCCTGTTTGCTTTTTTGACCGCCTCTGCACACTGCGTGGACATCTTCAGAGAACTATCCACGATAACTCCAAGATCTTTTTCCTGACTCGTTGTAGCTAAATTAGCCCCCATCATGTTGTATGTATAGTTGGGGTTATTTTTTCCAATGTGCATTACTTTACATTTATCCACATTAAATTTCATTTGCCATTTTGTTGCCCAATCACTTAGTTTTGTGAGATCTTTTTGAAATTCTTCACAATCTGCTTTGGTCTTAACTATCTTGAGTAGTTTAGTATCATCTGCAAACTTTGCCACCTCACAGTTTACCCCTTTCTCCAGATCATTTATGAATAAATTGAATAGGATTGGTCCTAGGACTGACCCTTGGGGAACACCACTAGTTACCCCTCTCCATTCTGAGAATTTACCATTAATTCCTACCTTTTGTTCCCTGTCCTTTAACCAGTTCTCAATCCATGAAAGGACCTTTCCTTTTATCCCATGACAGCTTAATTTACGTAAGAGCCTTTGGTGAGGGACCTTGTCAAAGGCTTTCTGGAAATCTAAGTACACTATGTCCACCGGATCCCCCTTGTTCACATGTTTGTTGACCCCTTCAAAGAACTCTAATAGATTAGTAAGACACGATTTCCCTTTACAGAAACCATGTTGACTATTGCTCAAGAGTTTATGTTTTTCTATGTGTCTGACAATTTTATTCTTTACTATTGTTTCAACTAATTTGCCCGATACCGACGTTAGACTTACCGGTCTATAATTGCCGGGATCACCCCTAGAGCCCTTTTTAAATATTGGCGTTACATTAGCTAACTTCCAGTCATTGGGTACCGAAGCCGATTTAAAGAACAGGTTACAAACCTTAGTTAATAGTTCCGCAACTTCACATTTGAGTTCTTTCAGAACTCTTGGGTGAATGCCATCTGGTCCCGGTGACTTGTTAATGTTGAGTTTATCAATTAATTCCAAAACCTCTTCTAGTGACACTTCAATCTGTGATAGTTCCTCAGATTTGTCACCTACAAAAGCCAGCTCAGGTTTGGGAATCTCCCTAACATCCTCAGCCGTGAAGACTGAAGCAAAGAATCCATTTAGTTTCTCCGCAATGACTTTATCGTCTTTAAGCGCTCCTTTTGAATTTTGATCATCAAGGGGCCCCACTGGTTGTTTAGCAGGCTTCCTGCTTCTGATGTACTTAAAAAACATTTTGTTATTACCTTTGGAGTTTTTGGCTAGCCGTTCTTCAAACTCCTCTTTGGTCAAAGGATTTAGGCCTCAATTTGGAAAAGCATCCCAAATTCAGGACAACACTTTATCACATGTGCTTAATTCTCATTGAAGTCAATAGGACTGGAGCACCCACTACTGGCACCTCAATATTTTGGTGGTAGGTATACAGGACTCTTCATTCATCACTCATTTCATGCCACCCAAGCCTCTGTGGGAGTGGGGCCATGACACTTAACCTGTGCATGGGGAAGAAAACCTGACTCTCTCTCATCTGAGGATGGTGGAAATGCTGCTCAGTACACAACAGCAGCTCAAGGAGAGTGCGAAGACAGAGCACTTGCCCTCCACGGCTCCCTGAACCCTCTACCAGGCTTAGCCAAAGCTGCTCCAAACTCTAGTCTATTATACACCAACCCATTGTGTTGCCACCACTGTCACTAGAGTGGCCCAGAAATAATCTCATAATGATAAAGACATTAAGAAAGGGGAGAGGACCTATATCTTACCTGGTCCCTCTATACAGGAGTGTGTGCCTGCCCTGGTCAGGGAGGTTCACAGGATAGGGCTGCGTGCCTGCCTCTCCTCCTGGTTTCCAAGGCAGCCAGAGAAGCCATTATTTTTAATCCATCAACATCCACCCGGAATCTTGAGACCTTTCCTTTAGGATGTGGGCCTGGGTGAAGAATTGGGACTCTGTTGGGCTACCCTTGCAAATATTGACTAGTCCGACAGGCAGCTTGCTGTGCGAGCCGCATTGAGCAAGTTACACCTATGCTGCGCTATTCCTACTTGCTCCCGAGAGAAAACAAAGCCTCATGTGGTCTGCGTCCTGGGAACCATACAGATAATTATTTCCTTATCATTCTGTTGCCAGGTGAGATCAGTGGAGCTGCTCCTGTGAAAAGTCCTGATATCTAAATCCTGGCAGATGGGTGAAAAGGTGTTTTTGGTGGTGGTTTACTCACTGTGGAACAGACTCTGTTTCCAGATTAGCAGAACTTCAGCTAGGGTATACAAGGCTATTTATATTATATATCTACACACACACATACATACAGACACACACACACATCCTTCCCTTATCCGGTTTAGTCATTCCTGTAGTATTTGTCCAACAAATATGGATGCCTGGGCTGTAAAGGCAGTAAGTGGTCGGAGGAATGGATATGCAAATGATCAGAATACCTTCTCTTTTCATTTGACAGGACTCCAAGACACAGATCTTATAAAGAAGTGAAGGAAAGCTACCACCGAGATTCCGCTCAGCTCCATCAGGCTGATCCACTTCAAATGCCACGGATATTTTTGAAAATAAAGTAAGTGGCTTGATTTTCCAGAACGAGCTAGAGGTGCTCAGCACTTTGGAAGAAAGAGTCATTCATGTCAAATTAAAATGGTTTCAAAATATTAGTAATCATTTTACATTTTGTAAGAGTTAGGAATGAGAATTTGTTTATGGGGGGGAAGAACCGAGAAAAAAAACTGTACTTAATATTATACATGACTATAGCAGAATGAAAAAGATTTTCGTTATATAAGATCATTAAAATGTATCACCTTAATTCTTACTCTTCTATACCAAGCCTGCTAAATCAATAACCTGACCATCCTCCCTGCCAAAAGGAAGTGTTCAGAACAAAGACTTGTACACACAATCAGCATGTTCAGACTATTAGTGTACCAAAAGGGAAGAGTTCCTTCAGTTCAGTGGATGAAATTATATGGGGAAGAAGGGCAAGACAAAGCCTTACGTGCTACTTACCAGCTGTAGGTGCCTGTATATGGACCTGATCATTCAGGTATCTCTAAGGTATCCCACACAATGCTAGTTGCTACAGTACCGTGACCTGCCCATTTGAAGCAGTGCCTATGTTGCCAAGCTCTACCTTTCTTGCGATAGTTTTGTTTGTACTGGTCTTTCCCGATGTGCAGTCATACGTTTTGGTTGAAGCTTATGTCCAAGGCTCCACCTTTCTGATTATTTTTTTGGTCATCTCCTCCTGCTGTCTTACCCTAGGCAGAGTTTGTTGATTTCAGGCAATAGTTTATGGCCCATTTGTTCACCCAGGTCATTAAAGAATCAGAGTTACAGAGTGTAAGGCCAAAAGAGACCACCACATCATCACTGGCCACCAACACTACTCAGCACCTGCACACTAAACCCAATGACCAAAATTAGGCAAAGGTATTACATCTCCCAGGAGATTAAACTATTATGTCTAGTCTCCACAGGCAGAGAACAAGAGGGACCAAGGTGCACCGATGTCCGAGCCCCCCGCAACGTCAGGGAAATGATGTACCTAGATAATCCTGGCAAGTGACCTACAACCCACGCTGAAGAGGAAGGTGAAAAACTCCCAAGGTCACTGCCAATCTGACTTGAGGGAAAAGTCCTTCCTGATCCCACATATGATGATCATTTAGACTCCAAAGATGTAAGCAAGATACAGTCAACTAAGCACATGAGAGAGAATTTAAGCCTGTTGACAAATTACGACATTTAGACTCAGAGTACTGGCCCACCTCGTCCCGTGTCCCATCTCCAGTCATGGCCATGTCTGATGCTTCAGAGCAAGGAAACAAAAACAAACAAAAAGAACCCCAACCAACCAACCACCACCTCAGAATGCCCTGGGAGGGGAAAAAGTCCCTTCCTGACTTCTGCAGGTGACCGGCTGAAGCCCTGAAGCATAAGAGAAAAGTTTTGTATTTGTTTGTTTTTAACATCTGCTGAACTAAAAAACACCTGAATGGATTTTGATGAAATTTCTGTTCATATAAACCATTCACTTTTGTGCTGACACTAAATATAAGAAATGTAATATGCCCAAGAGGAGTTTTTGTTTATAGAAAGTTGTGGGCAACTGAAAAAAGAGAGTCGATGGGGAACATTATTATAGAAGTTGCATTTCAACGTTAATTATATTAATGCAGTTTCTGGTCCCTGCTATAATTTCACATCATCATAACCTTGTTCTATGTCACCAGCCCAATATACTCAGTAATTCTTATTTATTCTTAATCTAATTTTACAAAAGGTCATCACAGTCATTCTTTCTAACTAGCAAAACGTTTGTTTATAATCCCCACCCCTGCCATATCTGATCAAGTTACAGTGAAATGTACACCTGCAGAGGGATATGCAAATAGTGTTCACAATACATATTCAAAACAGAAATCTTCTTATTACCTAGTGAGATGGACCTCATTTTGAGACTGAGGTGTTATAGGCTTTTAAACTGCTGCAAGATTAAAACTCCAACTAGCTTCAGACGATGCAAAAATCATAACTTATTTTAAAGACTTTGGGGTGGGGGAAAGAGTGGGAGTGTTCCAAATCAGAGCTAACCAGCAGACACAGATCTGTATCACTGAGTCTCATTTACATCTTAACAGTGTTTTAATAAATATTATGAGTCAACAATTAGCCATGTAGGGGAATATAAACTGTCAGTATTCCTAATTTTTTATACTGAGCGAGTTCTGCAAATAATATATTATTGAATTCGTAGCTGCTGAGTGATGCCTTTTCATGACACTCAGTGCTTTCCAAACTCAGTCTTCCAGAAAGGAAACTGGGTCTAAACATACTGTTTGCATTAGATACATATGGCCCAATTTTCACAGTGACTGCGCAGATACAACTCCAACTTAAATCAGTAGGAGCTGCTAGTGTTCACCCCATTAGAAAACCAGGCCCCGGTGCAAACTCTGGTGTTCTACAAAGACACAGTGCTTGCCCTAAAAGGCTTATAAGCCGAGCGCCTCCTTCTAGGAGCAGCATGGGGACTCCCCCTTTTTGAAGTCAATGGAAGTTGCGGGTGTTTGTCCTCTCAAAGGAGACCATCAGTTCCTTGCAGGAGTGAGTCTTAAGCACAGAACATATGGACAGGTTATAGAGGCTGACAACTAAGCAGTGATGCTTAGCATGGATCTTTCTAGCTCCAGAGGTTTAGATTTATTTGGTAAACATTTCTTTAAGGAGAGTGCTGAGGCCCCTGCCCTCTTGAGAGCAGCACGGTTTCAAGATGGCCCTAAAACTCAACTGTGTGGTATGATTTTATAAGATTTATTCAATACCTTCATTATCTCTGCATGGACTGGTAAAAGCTCAAAGGACTGTGCAGTCCAATGAAGTTCCTTGGAAACAAATACATGAGAAAGAGGAAAATAGCCAAACCAAAACAAAAAGCAATCTCCTAAAGGAATCAGTCTACAATACTCGGAATGTAATGCTCTTAAAACATCCCCATAGTATAATCTTACTGAAAATTGCTCCCAAGGGAGAGATCCAGGAACTAGTATGAGTCACGTGTGTCAGTGAACACAATTATGCTGAATAAATAACTGAAGCAGGGGCCAAAGGGAGTTCAAGCACAAATGTACTGTTCCCCAGGCAGAATATGCAGTAGGAAGAAAATGGATCTCTTGTTTGTTTCTCTTTCTATTCTGTCAATCAATCTATTTCCTTTCTCTGGACACCCCCTCCCCTAAGGCTGAGGGAGCTTTGCTAGAGAGAGAAAGACGTAATCCCACACAGCAATAAAATCAGTGAGCAAATCTCACAAATAAACTGTGCCCAGGAAAGTCCCTTTCAGCACCAACACTGGCATTAAAGGGATTTTGCAAATGGTGTCAGAATCGTGCTACTGGAATAGTTTTTTCCTGCAGAATCATGTGCAAACTACCTCTCTGGGAACTTGTTTCCCAAAAGGGAGCACCTTATCGTCCCCAGGGGAAAGATACACTGGCTTTCATTGGGAAGACCTACCCCCAGCTTCACACATTTAGCCTATGGTCTTTTAACTTGTTCAACCTATGGGTAAGAGTTCCTGTGTCTCTCTAATTTCTATACACTAGAGTACAATCAGTGTGTCTATGACCATGGCAGATATAGGGCCCAATCTCTTGTGACCGATCAGGGCTGGAAATGGGAGCATCATACCATAGAAAGCCACAAATCTCCCTTTTCCAATGGGACAAGGCTTTCGCTTCCAGCCTTGAAAGGCAGTGATATGACTGGAACTTTTTACGTGCATTTCTAGACATTCTAAGTTGTAACGGTTCCAAAATGTATTATTGCCCCCTTCTTCCAAGGCCTCCACAATGGCTCTCTCAGGTCTGCAGGAACCTGGCTTTACAAACAGATCGGCCTGATCGTGGGTGTTTGTATAAACTTTTGTGTTTCTCACAGTACAGCAGATATGTCAAGCATTCAAATTACTATGTCATTTGACTCTGTGATATAATGTGAAACCACCATCACCCACATCAACACAGTCACTGTTTACACAGTATTCAGTGCACTAAAAGCAAATGGCGACAGAAGAGGAGGCTTTAAACAAAAACGTGGCCTAAACAGCATATGCAATCATGGAGGCAGGGAGCAGACTTAATGTTTTCATTCCTGTTGGATTCTGATGGCCTACTTAACTCTCTTAGGACTCTGCCAATCCTGAATCACGGAATATTAAACGGCATGGCATCCCACACCAGCCTCCGTTTTCATACACATGCCTCACACACACAAGGATTTTTATACTGGAAATTGTTTGCAGGACGCAGTCAATGCCTTTTGAATAAACATTGCTTAGCCCCTCGCAGGGTTCAGTTCTGCTTCCCTCCCATCCATCACTTTCTTCCTGCCCAAAATATCCATGGACTCCCAGCGGGGCCAGGGCAGACTAGCAGTGGCAGGAGAAGCAGGATCTACCTCCCTATCAGAACGTTCTTAAAGTTTGTAATATGAAATTGATCAATAATCTGAGCGAGCCTCAGGAGCTCACCTCTGGCTGGCGATCACACAGGTAGCTGACAGTTTAACAAAAGAGATAAAGCAAAAACGAAGATTTCTTATGCACCAGCCCCCTCTCCATTGGCTTTTGGTGCTGCCCCCCTCAACCCCCAATGTTTTGTACTGAGGTTTGTGGCTGCCAAGGGAATGCTGCTCAGTGATGCCTTACTGTCTGAGCATTGTGAACACTAGCCGAGCTGGGGAGAGAGAGAACTTGTAAATGGGTGCTCTGGTACCATGCTGGCTAGTCGCTGTCACTGCACAGCCTTTTTAAAAAATGTAACTGATTTAATCCTCATTACCAGGAAGCAGTGGCTTTACGTCCAATTTTATTGTGCACAATAAATGATAGACAAATATCAGATGATTTAGGGACTCCCGGATGTTAGCCTACTGGAGCAATGAATTGGGTTTACCATGCAGAGTGCCAAATTCTCCTTCCACTTGCACCAGCGTCCTCACTCAGAAATCAGTGGAGTTACTCCAGATTTATACTGATGCAGCTGAGAGCAGAACCTGGCCCAGTCTCTGAGCAGTGTCAAGGTAGCATCCACTGCCTCCTTGCACTGAGGATGACAACAGCCATGGAACTTAACTGGGAACTTCAAGTGACTTTTTTTCCTTTTTTATATTGACCTGGAACCTGATCTGAATTCCTAATGCAGGAGCCAAGCTACCACGGGGTACGATTTATGATTATTTTCATAAGACAGGCCTTGTCAGGGATTTTTGATTTGATTTCATTCAGTTTCTCTATTGCAATGCCAATAAACAAGTTTCACATTTTGAGAGTGTAGTGCATTCAAGGCTGGTGGAAGGCAGGGATGGACCCTCTTAAATGTGATTTCTTGGTGTCCTCAATTCTAGGAGCTGTTCCTAGGGGCACTGAGTTTTAGATGATGTGGAAAGGAATTTCTTGGTATCTCCCTCCCCCCATACAACTACTTTTAGTAATTATTTGAACAAGATTTAACTGAGATGAAAGAGCTCGTTTTGCCCTTTGATGTGAATACATAACTAGCATTAACATTTTATTATTAATGGGAGTTGTGGACACAGTGAGGGAAGAACGCATTCCCCTAATTCCTATTTTAAGCTAATGCTTTGCAGAATTCTTGTAGCTCTAATAAGCAACAAAATGGGTAAATAGTCTGTGTACCGAAAGTATCCATGTTAACAGCACACTGAACACACATATTATTAGCAGGAATATTTATCAGCATCCAGTATTAAGGTGACAAAACAGCTTCCATTTATAAGCGCCAATTTTCAACATAACTTTTTCAGAACTTTCTGACATATTCACCTTTTGGGGCTGTTATTTTCTATGGGGTTGGACTTCCCCTGAAAGTGAATTTTTCTGGAAAGGGTGATCAAAAATTATACAACCAGTTTGAGTTATAAGAGAATAAAAAGCATAAATTCACCCCAGTGGGAAAACATTCTATCCTTATTTATATACTGTATTTAATGTATTTATTTATTTAGGAAGAGTTGGTGTAAACGGGTCGGACTCACCCCTGCAGCGCCTCCTGTTGGTGACTCCGCGGAATTAGCTGGGTTTCCAGCACAGAGCACCCTCTGCAGGCCAGTGGTCCGCCTGTTCCCTGGCCCCGAGTCCCTCCCTGGACCCTGGTGCCCTTTTACATGGGGGTGCTGCCCCCTGGCAGTAACCCCTTTCTCTCAGGGAACCCCCACCCTCTATCCCCACCTTGCCTCAGTGTATGGCCACTGCCAGTCATTGTCTAGTCCCACGTCCTGGGGCAGACTGCAGTATCAGCCTACTCATCACTGGCAAGGAGGGTTTGGACCTGCTGCCTTGGCCTACCCCTGGGCTGCCTCTGCAACCCCCAGTACCTCTTAGCCCTCTGCTAGGCCGCAGCCTGGGGCTTTCCAGGCTGGAGCTCCCCAGCTCCTCAGCCTTTCCCCAGCCCTGCTTCACTCAGGTATCCAGTCTCTAGCTCCCTACAGCCAGGCCCTTCTCTCTCTGAATACAGAGAGACAGTCTTGGCTTCTGGCTTCCCTGGCCTTCTTATAAGGCCCTGCAGCTCTGTTTGGGGCGTGGCCCCAGCTGCAGCCACTTTCCCAATCAGCCCAGCCTAAAGCCCCTTCCCAGGGCTGTTTTAAAGCCCCAAATGGGCAAGAGCGGGTAGCCACCCCACTACAGTTGGGTAAAACCAGCTGTAATCTGAACCTTGACAGGGAGTGAATCCCCACCAAGGGCTTGTCTGCAGGGGAAAATTCACCAGTACAGAATAATTATACCACTATAGCTAAGCTGGTGTGACTCCTGTACAGATACTCTAATGCAAGAATAGAAGTGACTTATTTCAGGAATAGAATATCCACACTGGGAGTTATGGTGCAGTATAATTATTCCACTATAATTATGCCAGTCCATTTCCCCATGTAGATAAGGGATAAGATCCAGTGCATCCATGTGTCTTTGCTATTTTCTTTTCTTTAAAAGGCATGCTTTGGTCCTGCTTTGAGCAGGGGGTTGGACTAGATGACCTCCTGAGGTCTCTTCCAAGCCTCATCTTCTATGATAAGCAATTGAAAAATTATACTGCTCAACATGTTCAGTGACGTCTGCTCAGAGTTCAGCAAAGCCTAACTAAGCTCCAGCTCCTTTGTAACTAATACTGGGTGAAAATTTTTTGATGAATAGAAATTTCATCAAAAATGCAGTTGGGGGAGGAGGGGAGTTCTGAAACTTTTTGTGAATCGGAGTCTAATTTGATTAATAGTTTCTGCCAAAACCTTTTTTTTTTTTATTCCTCCCTTGAAGTAAAAGGTCCATTATTCATGTAGCTCTATGTGTGAGATCATTTTTATTTTCTCATTGCATGGTCTACCGGATTCAGCAGGGCCGGCTCCAGGCACCAGCGGAGGAAGCACATGCTAAGGGGCGGCACTCTGTCCATTCTTGGAGCAGCACAGTTTTTGTTTGTTTGTTTGTTTTGCTTGGGACGGCAAAAATGGTAGAGCCGGTCCTGGGATTCAGACACGGAAATAGTAGCTTCTACCACACAACATATGGGGTGCACCATGCCACCAAATTAATGTTGCTATTGGAATGTAATGTTTCCATTTCCAGACCTTGAAATTTTAACTGTGGAGGCATTGTGGTGCATTAATGTTGATTTTGCAATTTATAGGGCATCTTAATGATATCACACTGTTAATTTCTCTGCTAAACTTAAAAGGTTAAATCCTTCGCATGTATTTCTTACATGAAAATGTGATTTGTTTGCAAAACACTGGATAGAAATTAAATTAACAAAACAATCAATTTAATATTAAGCCAGTAAATAGTATCCAACAGAACAATAATTAATCTGCAGACTGTTTTGTGAATTCAAACAAAAATAATTGTAGAATTAATGTTTATTTTGATTTTTGCACATTAACAATTCTGTTGTTTAGACATGCTACATACATTTGTCCTGTGCCATGATTAATTTTACATGAGAGCGGAAAAAATTCTGTACTGTATGGTGGTTTTGGTGTACATTTTTACAAGCAGTAGCAAAATGCTTTCTCCAAAAAGGGGCAGCAGAGAAGACAACTGATAGATTATACGCCATTAAGTTGTCACTAAGCCTACATTGTACATCTTCCCTCGAGTGCAATTCTCGGATGTTTACCTTTTAAAAAAATTGGTAATATTTTACCTCTAAAAAATTCCCTGTAAAAATGAAGATCAATGGGGCGAGTGGGGAAGTGTACACAGTGCTTAGTACAAAAAATAGTCAATATAAAAAATATTACTGCCTTTCCACAGCAAGGGAGCCATTTTATCATGAAAGGTTTGTATATAAAGAGCAAAATATACATATTACCAATAATCTGCTGCACAATCTTTTTCACAAAGTTGCTTTGTCCCTCACAGGAGATGACGGATAATGGTATTAACTGCAGTAATCCTGGGCTGATGTGCGAAACATACCAGAGTATAATCTCCTGTCAGTCAATGTCATGGCGTTATATAGGAGACACTCAACTCGAATGGAACCAATCCTGCCCTCTTTCAGCAGGGAAAACCCCTCTGAAATAAACAGAAGCCTTCTCTGAGTAAGGATGCAGGATCCATCCTGTAGAATGGATCCCTGCTGCCCATGCTTAATGACACGGATGGAAATAGGATTCTGCAGGCGCACAGGACATCCAGATGCAGGAGTGAGCCAGCGGTGTGGCCCCTACCAATACTGTACATGGAAGGGGCAGGTTCTGGCCTCCTACCCTTTGTTAGTACAGAGTCTGCTGCAATGGAGCCAAAATCCTGATTGGGGTAGAAGGCTAGATTCCGACTTGTAAAAATGTCCCTAGCCCTGCAAGACCACAAACTGGGTCTCTTCACTCAAAGGGTGGCGGGATACCAGGAAGCAGGAGCAAAAGCAGCCAAAGCAGGGACTCTGGAGATTCAGAGATCTTCCTACCATTTTGCCCGGACTACGTTTGCCCTGTGCTGATTGGCTATTTGCTTCAGCCCCCTCCATCTCTCTGATAGGCTACATCTAGATTTGTGCTGGGAGGTGCAATTCCCAGATCGTACCTGGGGGTCAGGCAGGATTGTACGTGGGAGTTAGCCTGGGAGATTCAAATGTAGACACGCATCCATAGTATCTTCACTCCACACCTGCCTCTGCCACTCTCTTCTTCCCGGCCCTCTCTCCCTCACCTCCTTCCCCTCCTAATTAGTGTCACACCCTGCAAAAAAGAAATTGTGACAGTTACAGGCCATGTCCTGCCATCACATCACTCACTTTGCTGATGTGTTCTAGCCCTCTTCCTGCCCTGTGTCTGTCTGGTCTATTTAGATTGTAAGTTCTTGGGGGCAGGAGCCAGCTAACAGTCTGTGTTTGTACAGGGTCTATCACAACGAGGCCCTATTCTTGGTTGGCCCTCGGACATTGCCATATGATACACAAGTAATAAAACAATAATAAAAAGGAGATGATGAATTAGCACACCATTTCCTCTGATACAGGACATACCTGTTTTCTGTAAAACAGGCTTAAAAGTATATTTTCTATTGACTTTTTTGTAAAAATATACAGAGAATGCATGTTGTCATTAGGAAATAAATATGAATACGGTGGCATACGGAAAAGAGTGGTTTGCATGCATACACACGTATGTGCATACGGTAACAAGATTGCCTTCATCTTCTTACTCTGTCTTGTTGCGGATTTTAAGTATCTCTGTCTCAGGTGAAGTGGTTCTTTCCTATCAAAACAAAAATCTCAGAGGGACGAAAGCTGCCAACTGTGGGAGTGGTAGCATGTGAAATTGCTTTCTTGATTCTTCATATGCTCTGCAGTTATAAATGCTAGCAAGACGAAAACTCTCAGCTCACACGGGGCTACAGGGCGAGACACACAGTATGTAAAAAGCCACCGTGAATATGTTTCCCTCTACTGGTGGGGGCACTTGGGGTACTACCTAACTAGTGGAGTGGTTTTTTTTTGCACATATATTAGAAGTCTGTGCTTTGGTGCCGAAGGTCCTAGGTTCAAACCCTGCTAAACTAAAAAAAAAAATGAAAAAGTAAAAAATAAAATTAAAACGAACAAGAGAAAGATACTACAAACAAAGACCTTTTCTAGACATAGTTTATTAAAATCGGCTTATCTCAGGTCAAACAACATTGTTTCACTGGGGGAGCAATTTACAAAATGATGGAGCAGATTGCTTTGGCCCCATACACTTGTAGAAGCAGAGGGCACGGATCAGCATTCATGCTGCACTCCCCATCAGTACCTGGCTGGGGCAGCTAATGAACCAATCAGAGAACCAAATTCAGTGATGAATTGTGGTCACATGCCACCTGAGGCATGTTATGCACACGCTAAGAAGATGATCTGTAGACGCTAGAGGAGAGATTGTAGCTATATGGGGCAGTGCTGCTCCATGCCACCCCCAATGCAGGGCTGTGACCAAAAGCCACAACCTATGCTGGAATGCACGAGGCCAGACTTTGAGAGCATTAGCCCCACTTCAGCAACCCACTTAAGCATGTGCTCAACTTAATGCCAATGAGACTTCACCATGTCATTAAGTGCTTTACTGAACCAAGTGCACCATTCCCCACCCTTCAAAATCAAACCAGCTGTTCCCACCACATACAACAATGGAATTTCAATTTTCTTTTAAAAAAAATCTGAATTAGAAATGACATTTCCTGTTAAACATCCAGCAGGTTACCATGGTTAGAAACATAAAGTAAATTAATTACACCAGATTAGTGCTACAACAGAAATGAACACAATCTTTTCTTTAACTAAAATTCCTATTATACTGGGGATGTCACTGAGATATTAATAGTATTTAAACATAAATCCTTCCGCCCATGAAGCCAACATAATTGTGCACGGCATGCCAGCTATTCTATTCGCTTTGGAAATTCAGCCTTAAAACATTTTAGCTTAAGCCTTGTCAGTACTAATCCTAATGCCTGATGCCAAGATGTGGGTTTTTTATTACTGTGCACACATGAAAATGGAAAACCTTCATGTAGGATTACAGGGCACAGTAACGACCTCCCCTGCATTAAGGCATGAAGGTGTTACTAGGCACCAAATGGGATTCTGGGATAAAAGTGACATTTGACTCCCCGCCCTGGTACCTAGCCAGCTATGGGACTGTAAACATATGTCCCTTTGAGTGCACTGCATTTTCATCTAGTAGGCAGCTAAAAGAAGAGGAAGGCAGGGGAGATGGATTTGGCTGAGGCAGCTAATGAGCTGCTGCCTACTCCTGGCTGAGAAAAGGACGGCTGATGTTCTGTGTTGTCACCAGAGCCTGGCTGAAGGATGGGAGTAAAGTCCTGTAGGTGAAGGAAACGGAGAGGGGGAGAGGACAGCTGGCCTGGCAAGACAGGAGCTAGAAGTCAGCCAGAAGGAAGTGACGATGAGGCAGAAGCAGGACAAAGAGAGGAGGCAGAAAAGTGGGTGGGTGGGTGGCAACATTCACCCCCGCTTTAGCTATTCACCTTTTTTGATCCCCCACATCTCTGCTGGTGTCTTTCTATGGACCTGTCAGAGCAGGGATTGATTTATTGGTTCAACAGAGAGCTTTGTCCAGGGATGGGTTTGTAAGCCCAGCAATGGCTCTGGAACAGTGGCCATGCTTGTGATTATTTCAAAGGGATAATAAAGCTAGATTAGAAGGGGAGAGAGAGACAGAAGCGAAGGGTTACTCTCTTCCCCACCCCTCTGACCATCCCATCTGCTGTCTTTTTCTACAGGCATTAAAATAAAAGGGAGACACTTTGAAGCATCTTTTTATTTGTCCCTGTTTTATAACCTATCCCAGGCCCAGCCACGCAGCTTTTCAATCTTCCTGCTGACCTTGAAATGTCAAATGGTTATAGGGGCCAAATCACCAATCAATGACTTTATGTGATCGGACAATAGTTTTGCACAGGGTTTTTGTTGTTGTTAATTCTTTGCTATACACTAAAGGAGCGCTCTGGCATCAGAGAGGCCCTGGTGAAAGCACAGTGCGCTCAGAGATGGCAAGAACAAGCTCTTTGAAAAACAATCAAAGCCTAACTTTCAGCAGTTTGGGAACGCGGAGGAAATAAAAATACACAGTGGGCAATGCTGTGCTGTCTTCTCGAGTACACAAGCATGTGGCATTCGGGCAGCTCCAAGGCAGCGGGTCTCAAAACTTCCTTGCACCGCAACCCACTTCTGACAACAAAAATTACTACACGACCCCAGGAGTGGGGAACCGAAGCCTGAGTCCGCCTGATTCCCACTGCCCCGAGTGGAGGAGCCAGAGCCAGAGCCCAAGCCCCACTGCACTGGACGGGGAAGGGGTCAAAGCCGAAGCCCAAGGGCTTCAGTCCCAGTCAGGGGGCCTGTAACCTGAACCCCACTGCCCAGGGCTAAATCATCCCTCCGGCTGCAGCCCCGGGTGGTGGGACTCCGGCTGCAGCCCCAAGCCCCAGCAAGGCTAAGCCAGCTCTGGCAACCCCAGAGTGGTGTATGCAAGGAGTGCAATATTTTAGCACAGCAACTTCCCGCTCAAAGCAGATCTGGTGTCGCTTGGCTGCTGTAAATGAATTAACCCTTTCCCTCCTAGAAGGCAGTTTCCACAGTACTGCAGCAAAACCAATGCATTGCAGCGAGAATCCTGCAGCCAAAGAACAGTATATTACTGCCTTCTGGGCAAATCCAACTGCTCCCCCATCCTTGGGCACCGAGGGCCCAGGGCTCCCCACTGTGCACAGAGAGGCAGCATATCTGGAGCCCATCTGAGGGATGCACACCCCAGCCTGCTGCAGACTGGCCTGCAATGGGGGCTTCCGTTTTCCATTGTTATAGATATGACTGGTGCCTTGGGTTCCGTCCTATAGGGTTCCACAAAAACCACAGCCTGCTCCAGGGTAAGGAAACTCGCAAGGCTCCCCCCGGTTGTTTTGTGGGTCACAGAACGCCTGTCAAAGCTCTACAGCAGTGGCTCTCAAACTTATTTGATGCCTCCCCTTCTTTGTGTCTGCAGAGTTTACACCCCGCCACCTCTACCACACAAGTACATATACCGATAAAAAACATCTGCACTCAACGCTCACTAGATATCGCAAACAGCGAGGCACTAATTCAAACACAGCCAACGAGACATTGGAACAAGAGCAAAAGCAAAACTGCGATTGCGGTCGATGCTTACAGCTAAATGTGCACGTCGCGTCATAGCAAACGGGATAATGTACCGATGGCAACGACTTTGTATAATGCTAGGCATGCTTAACAGAAATCCAGCAAAATGCACAGTGCCATCTAGGGGCCTGATAGGTCTGGAGGAATCAGCTTTTCTAGTTACTCATTGCTGTGAGTAAAACGTGCACAGTAAGGTTTTTCCCTGAAAGCTTCTCTCACACCCCCAGAATACAGTCTGTGCCTCTGCCCAGTTTGAGAACCTGTTGTCTGTAGCAGCCTTCAGTGTGCTCTACAACACAGGGGAATCAGAAGCTTTGAGGACCACGGAATGGTTGTCTGACTTGACCCCTAAACAATCGCTCCTCTGCTCCTCATCAGTTTCTCATTGAGGAAAGGGAGCTACTTATATCCTGACCCTCCTT
Source organism: Mauremys reevesii (assembly GCF_016161935.1). Taxonomy (NCBI): domain Eukaryota; kingdom Metazoa; phylum Chordata; order Testudines; family Geoemydidae; genus Mauremys; species Mauremys reevesii. The sequence goes on along the minus strand of NC_052629.1, from coordinate 123,476,949 downwards.
CCCAGCATGCTTTGTTCTCAGGTGTACATCTCCCTAAGAACTACAATTCCCAGATTGCCTTGGTTCGGGGCTGAACTGGGAACAGAGCTGTGCCGGGCGGGGTAGCCTGCCATAATGGATTGGCATGCCCTCTTACACCTGCTCCTGTGCCACTGCTGGGGAAGTCTAGAGATTGAATGAGGCAGAAGCAGGTCCTCTGGTTCTGCTACAACACAGATCTGTGGGCCATTTCCCTCCACTCCGGTAGCTCTGTGAAGGCCTGAGGCAGCAGTAACAACCATGGAGCAGCTCCATACCCAAAAGGACCTTCCTCAACAACTCAAGCCCTATGAAATTCCCCTGTGCCAAGCCTTCTTATCTCAGCTTGGCTTAGGGAACAGGATTTGCCCATATCATGTGTTTGGATTACTGTCTCCAGCTATTGGGGTGTCTGGGGTGTACAGGAGAGGTAATACCTTTGAGTGATTGGAACTTCCACACTCCTTGAGTGGTCCTTTTCCTCTCTGGTCCTCACTGTACACCCAGATCTCACCTGTGGCTCCAAGTAGCTGTAAGTATGAGACAGCAGCCACACCCCGGTAAGCTGCCTCGGCAGACGGGCTAAAGCAGGTGAGGGTAACCGGAAGTGTGGAAACCGATGGTGGTTCAGGGATTGCCCTCCCAAGCATACAAAGACTGTTTTGGTAGCCAAGGCAAAAGAGACCATAGATTGGTCCAACAGCTTGGAAAGCAATGCAGCAATGCATTGTGGAAGGTGAAAGGCATGATGGGGAACTACAGAAGTCATGGCTAGCCACTGCAGCTAAAGAATCCTCCGGTTGTAACAGCTTTTATGCCCCTGGGCCAAGCTTCAGAAGCCGCGAGAATGGGATTGTCCCAGTGCAGCGACTCTCCCATTTTAATCAAGCTCATGCTCATGTCATTCAGGCACATCTCACTTCAAACGTTCTGTGGCGACGGGGGAGTGGCAAAGTGACAGGTGAAGATGATTCCTGGCAGTCATAGCCACAAGTCTGCAAGCAGGCGGCCTGGGACATTGGTTGCCCCGCCCTGACCCAAGCACAGCAGGGAAGTTCGGCAACAGGTAACAGAGCAGCCCTTTATGGGATTGCACTGCTTTCCCTTTGTAAGGGAAGGGGCTAGAAAAGGTGCCTCAAACATTGCCTGCCCAAAATTAAATCCGGTGAGTTTACTACAGCTGGAGGATCATCCTCAGTGTGCTCGAAAACCAAAGACACCTAAAAAGGCACTTAAGATTGCTGCTTGGAACATCAGGGCTATGATAGACAAAGATGATACCTCTCAATTTGAAAGAAGAACAGCTCTCTTTTCAAAAGGGCTAGCCCGGTATGACATTGACATTGCAGCACTCAGTGAAACTAGACTGGCAGACGAGGGCATTATTACAGAACCGGCTGGGGGTTACACCTTCTTTTGGAAGGGATAAGAACCACACGAAGATAGAATCCATGGAGTGGGAATTGCCATCAAGACCAAATTCTTGCAACGTCTTGAAAACTTTCCAATAGGCATCAACAAAAGACTCATGAAACTCCGGTTACCACTAAATACCAGTAAGTCGCGATTTGCTACCATCATCAGTGCATATGCGCCCACCTTAACAAGCCCTGACGATGCTAAGAAATGGTTCTATTCTGATCTCGACTCTCTCATCAAATCACCACGAAGTGACAAACTAATCATCCTCTGAGATTTCAGTGCAAGAGCAGGTAAAGATAACAACTGGCAAGGTGTCATTGGGAAAAATGGCATTGGAAAAATGAACAAAAATGGTCTTCTACTCCTAAGCAAATGTGCAGAACATACTCTGACAATTACAAATACCATCTTCAGACAGGCAGGCAAATATAAAACTACATGGATGCACCCCAGATCCAAACAATGGCATCTAATAGATTACATCATTGTCGGACAATGACACATAAGGGATGTCAGGATCACCAGAGCCATGCATGGAGCAGAATGTTGGATGGATCATAGAATGATTAGGTCAATATTGAATCCACACATTGTACCCACATGCCAGAAATGCCTCAAAACAATCAAGACATCCCCGATATTGTTAAACTAACCCATGCATCCTATCGAGACAAACTACAAAGTGCACTAGAAACCAGCCTTGGTGATAACTCTGTCTCATGGGAGGAATTCAGAGACAGTACAAAAGTGACATTCTTGGATGGAAGAAAAGGGCTCACTGTGACTGGTTTGATGAAAATGATGAGGAAATCACAGTACTCTTGAAAGAAAAAAAATGAGGCTTTCCATTATCTGGCTAAATGATATTCAGTCAAGATTCGCTCATGATGGCTGATGGCAGGACAGTCATCAAAGGCAAACATGACATGGAACAGAGATGGGTTGAACATTTCAGCCAGCTGCTGAACAGACCACCCTCAATTAAAAAAGTGCTATTAATCAGACACCTCAAAAGCCTGTTCAGTACCACCTTGACTCACTACCCTCACTTGAAGAAATAGAAAAGCCAATCAGTTTGATGAGCTCAGGAAAGTCCTTGGGCAGAGATGGAATACCGACAAAAATATATAAACCTGCGTATCCAAAGGTGGTAACAGCACTCCAGAGGATCCTTACTGACATCTGGGACAATGAAGAAATGCCACAAGACTTCAAAGATGCAACAATTATTCCTTTATTTAAAAATAAAGGCAGCAAAATGGTCTGTGATAACTACCATGGGATATGTCTCCTATCTGTCACTGGAAAAATCTTTGCTCTTGTCCTCTTGAACCGACTGATTTCATTTGTCTCAGAAGCCAATCTACCTGAGACTCAGTATGGATTCAGACCTGGTCGTAGCACCATAGAAATGATTTTCAGTACCAGGCAAATACAAGAAAAATGTATTGAACAAAACACGAATCTGTTCCGTGTTTTCACGGATCTGACAAAAGCATTTGATACAGTCAATAGAGAATGATTATGGATGATCCTCAGCAAACTTGGTTGCCCACTAAAACTGGTAAAGATCATTCGTTTATTTCATGAGGGGATGCAAGTTCAGGTACTTTTTAATGGAGATCTCACTGACTCCTTTCCCATTTCAAATGGAGTCAAACAAGGATGTGTCCTTGCCCCTATACTGTTCAAGCTCTTCTTCACCCAAGTCCTCAACCATGCTACAAATGGGCTCAACAGAGGCATATACATCAGATACAGACACGATGGCTCAGTCTTCAATCTTACAAAGCTTAAAGCAAAAACAAAAGTAACAGAACTATGAATAAGAGAAGCACTTTTTGCAGATGATTGTGCTCTCCTAGCACACACAGAGGGAGATCTCCAGTGCATCGTAAATCGCTTCGCTGAAGCATCAAAATTGTTTGGCCTTACAATCAGCCTAGAGAAAACGGTGGTGTTGCACCAATCACCTTCACTGTTCCATGCCATACCCCCTAGCATGTCCATTAGTGGAATCCAGCTAAAGCAAGTTGACAGTTCTACCTCTCTCGGCAGCAACATCTCCAATGATGGATCTCTTGACAAAGAGATCATGAACAGGGTACAGAAAGTGTCTCAGTCATTAGGAAAGTTACATAACAAAGTCCTGAAATCCCACAACATGACCCTCTCAACAAAAATAAAACTTGATCATGCTTTTGTGTTCACATCTCTCCTCTCTGGACACCATACAAATGGCATATCAAACAGCTATGGGGGGAGGGATAGCTCAGTGGTTTGAGCATTGGCCTGCTAAACCCAGGGTTGTGAGTTCAATCCTTGAGGAGTCCACTTAGGGATCTGGGGCAAAAATTGGTCCTGCTAGTGAAGGCAGGGGCCTGGACTCGATGACCTTTCAAGGTCCCTTCCAGTTCTAGGCGATTGGTATATCTCCAATTATTACCTAGCATGAGGCCTTCCATATGCAGTTTCTGGGCACCATTATGGGGATCCACTGGCAGAACAAAATTACCAACCTGGAGATTCTTCAAATGCCATAAGCATTGGGGCCATGCTGATAAAAGCCCAACTATGCTAGGTTGGACACATCATTAGGATGCCTGAACATTGACTCCCCAGAAAAATGTTCTATGGAGAATTGGCACAAGGACACCAGAATGAAGGCCGCCCCAGAAAGCACGACAAGGACAGTATCCAAGAACAGCACATGCTTTGGTGCAATAAAACCGGATGTTCTTGAGAAGGCGGTGTTAAATAGATCAGCCTGGCGACACCTAGCACTCAGAGCTTTCCTAAGCCTTTGAAGAGGACGGAAATAATCAATTGTTAGCTGCAAAGGAAAAGCATCATGCTATAGCTACCAAGACGCTCATCAATGACTGTCTGCTCATGAGCATGCACATCATGCTTTGGACTTCAGAGTCACTCCAGAATCCACAAAAAGAGAGAGCATGAAAACATCATCATCGAACCGATGGACCACACATACATCAGCTATTAGCATACCACAGCTACAACCACAGTGCAAACCACAAATACCATAATCTATACATTTATTGTCGGCAGTAAATATGTGATTTCACTGAATTTCAGCAATTACAAGTGCTTCATCCTTTCCTTTAGCCAGGCGGCAATATAAATATGTTTAATTAGTTAACGCACCCTGCCAATTACAACATCTGAGGACAGCTGAGACTGTTGGTCCTAATTATTTTAATATTCAAGAGAACCACTTTAACATAACAAGATAATTACTCATGGATAAGGGTTTACGAGAGCCAAAACCTTTCCTTTATTTTCTCTATTGCTAGCCTGGCTCTTGTTACATTTCTAGGCACATCTTCAATTTAAGATGAAAAATTGTCATTTGTGAGAGCCCCACATGTGAGAAGAGAAATAATAACTATGTGCAATCGCTGTTAACAGTATAGCAAAGTACATTTACTATGTATAACATGCAATTAAGTTATAAATGGAATCCGAGAGAATCAGTTTATTTATTTATTATAAATGATAATTTTAGATGCACTGAATTCATCAGCTAAGAAAAAAATACTGTTCTTTGTGTTGCACTTTAATCCACCACTAAATGTCAATTGTCCTTTTGTTACTGTAGCTTGTTTTCTTTTGTGAGTACTTAAATCCTTTTCCCATTGACCCACTGGTCTTAATGTGACTAGCAATGTAAGGACTATTAATATGATTTAAGGTTGAAATTTTTTATCAGTTATACATTGCTATTATGGCAGACCCAAAGAATCATCTTCCAAGGGCTCTTCTGACTCTTTTATATATATGCATATATTCATTAAACAGGTAACTCTTTGTTTAAAAAGTGTTTCTGCTGCCCTGACGGACAATAATCTATGTATTGGCCTCTTGATGCACACTTACAGGGATGTGTATACTCACAGACTATCCTGCCTCTAAAGAAACTATCGCATAACTAGTTAAATGTTTTGAACATCTCTCTCTCTCTCTCTTTGTACCTATTAATTGTGCTATAATGGGAATGCAGCATATTTCAACTAGTGGAACTACTGAGCAGTAAATGGTCCATTCTTGGATTCTGTATCAATACAAATCTTCTTTTAAGGAACCCATATGTCACCCAACACATTATGTGTGCATCTGTCGTACAGTTTCTAAAGGGAGAATGGGAAGGTCAGATATCAGTGATCCACACGAGGTATGTAGAATTATAATATGGGTAGATTAAGGACCTAATCATGCAGTATTTCTGCAAAGGACACTCCCATTGAGTTTGTTGGATTTTGGGTTATCCCTTCCTAACCAGACTTGTACAATGAGTAGGGTATGCACCATCTGGAAATTTTATCCAATCATCAGTTCTGGTCCTGTAGTAGCCAATTATTAAAGCTAAACTCATTTAAAAGAGCTAAGCTGTTAATTGACGAATATTGAGGAAGACATTATCACTGGATACAATTAGAATTTTTTACTCATTATCCATTCCTTTTGGATCATATATAGTATTTGTAACTCCTCTTGCAACCCCCGCTCCCTCCCCAGAATACACAGAGGAAATCTTTTCTAGCTATAGCATCATAAATCATATAGCATCACTACATTTTATTTAAAGGGGTAAAACTCTGTATGTCTACAACTGGGTTTTAATTTAAACACAAATGTTGTAAAGACAGTGCATAAGAACATAAGAATGGCCATACTGGGTCAGACCAAAGGTCCATCTAGCCCGGTATCCTGTCTGCTGACAGTGGCCAATGCCAGGTGCCCCAGAGGAAATGAACAGAACAGATGATCACCAAGTGATCCATCCTCTGTCACCCATTCCCAGCTTCTGCCAAACAGAGGCTAGGGACACCATCCCTGCCCATCCTGGCTAATAGCCATTGATGGACCTATCCTCCATGAATTTATCTAGTTCTTTTTTGAACCCTGTTATAGTCTTGGCCTTCACAACATCCTCTGCAAACAGTTTCACAGGTTGACTGTGCGTTGTGTGAAATATCTAAATGGTTATGATGAGTAGGTGCCATTAATCCAAATAATAGGCAAATGTTAAAGGAGACAGAAATATAGTGTTCGCAAAGTTAGATTAATTTAAAATACAACCCTGGAGTTATATTAACCAATTACAGGAATGGCATTTAGCTGTAACCCTCCCCCTCAATTCATAAAAAAACAAATCCCAGCCATATTTATGTATTGGGGATATGAGCTGGGGCTCATAGGAAAATAGGAGACGAGCTGGGGCAGTAATTCAACAGGACTTTAGGCTGCTTTTACTCCATTACCGAGTCAGAGCCACTCAGATATGGCCTCACACTACACAGACGGAAGGATTGTTTTTCCCAGATGGGGTTCAATAATTAGATATTTTTAATGAAGCCCTGGACAATGATTGAGGCTTGGATGCTGTTGGCTGGGATAAAGTAACGGAAGGCAGATGAAGCAATTTGCTAATCTGTCTGGTGGCACAAAGTCAACCCCAATTAACACATTTGTCAAAGGTGAATCATATTCCTTTAGTGGTGAAGGGCTAGACATGCAGCCATCTCAAGCATATGGGGAGCGTACGTTCCAACCGACACAATACATCACTTCCATGGGTGGGAGTGCCCAAACTGCACTACAGAATCCTATACGAGTTAGAGATGGGAAATATCTGCTAGATAGTTTAGTCCATATCCCTGCCAAAATATTACCACTAATGCATTGCTAGCTTTTAGTCTTTGGTCCAGTCCATTTTCAACTGCTCCAAGCAATGGCACTTGACATGCAGATTGGTACCCCAGGCATTTCTGGTCAATTACAGTAGGAATAATCATCTTTCTCTGTGCCCCTTGCCTACCATCATACACACTGAATAGTCTTAAAACTCAGTAAATTCAGGATATACCAAGCCAGCACCAATTTGTAAAATAAAACACTGTAATCCACTGGCAAATATTAAGAAGATTTACTTATCCCCAGACTACACTAAATTACTAAATTAAGAGAGCAGGGAATTTAAGCGCTAATTCTGTACGAAGACACCAAAGAAACAAACACCAAATCCCTGCTAAAATTCCTGACGAGACAAACATATAATTCATCTCCAAGCAAGACAAATTCCACTTAAATTTCAGACAAGACAAAGACAGTTATTTGTTCACTATACAAACATATGGCTGAATTTCTACCAGAAGAAATCTAAATAAATTCCAAATGGACAGACTACACCTGATAAGAAAAAAATATGCAGCATGGATATCACATGTGGCCTTCACGCATAAAATATATGCTCAAAGCATGTGTATCACTACATACCAGTATTGTATAAAGGAACTGAAATACCTATTGAGCGGAAAAGAAAGGCGCGGATTCCTGGAAGTATCAATCTACATTATTCTTGGCAAAACAATATCATATTGGTCCTGCCAGAACAAAATTGGAAAGTGTGAATTCCTGGCAATACAAAGATAACAGTGAAGTTCCTAGCCAAAGAAGTATATCATTCTTGGTGAGCCAAGCATATTGTACGGCTTGATTTGCTGATAAGACAAACTTGCATTAGTGGAGAAGTCAGACCATACAGAAGTGGGCACCAAGAGAAAACACTACAGTTCAAGCAAGTCGTTCGCATTTCTTTATGACCCATATCACAATGATATATTTCACATCCACAAATGAGTAGCAAGTCTTTCCTTGTGGGAATATTTTCTGCAGTTTGGGGAGACAGGGAAAAAATAATTAACATCTTCATCACACAGGTTGCAAATTTCCAAAATACAGAAACAAAAGCTTCCATAAAAATGTCACAGACTTCAGAAAAAGTGTTCTTCACATTGACTTATCAGCCATGAGAACCTCAAATCCATTAAAAAATAAAGCCATAGTTATAAAAAGTACATGACATTACCATATGTCCATTATCAAAGGCCAGCAAGCTACTGCAACTTTGTTGTCAAGCTTGCAATGAGCAAAATCCAATATTTGTCTGTAACCTTGTTTGTGTTCAGGACGCTTGAATTTTCTCCTTCATCTATATTAAAGTCTAATTGAAAATGCCATGTTGGGTTTTTTTTCCTGACTGATTAAAACCACTTCACTGATGCAGAATGCCTATATTTCTTGTGATGCTTTACCTTGCTTTGGCAAGATGCAACAAATGTTTGTCTGTGCCATTCTCCTGTAGATTTTCTTAACTGAGACATATTCTTTCTTCATCTGTGTTCAGTTGCAAACATGCAGAATGGGAGGAGAAATTCTGTGATTACCATGAATAGGGCAATGATTTTGTCACCACAGTTTTTCATAGATACTGTATGCTGAGAAGGGCAGAAGTCACAGAAACCCACTTTTAAAACACCAACATTTTTTATTTTAAATAACATTTGTTTGACCATTCTTTGTGAGACTAAGAAAAGCACCTGTCTTGAGGTCACAGGGTTAAACACAGATGCTGGGATGGACCTTTGTAAATCAAACCTGACCTTCCAAATATTTAAGAATAAAAATTGGCTGTTTTTAGCCTAAGAAGAAGAGAACTCATGACCCCCTGGGGGAATCTTTGCGTCTCTGTGGTGCTGTCATTGAGATCATGTTGTCTATTACACGAGGTGCAATGGATTACAACAGATGACCTGCAGCTCAAAATACTCGTGGGGATCAATCCCCAGGGTGCTGAGCACACTGGTCTCCATCAAACAAATCATTTAATCATGTGAGCAGTTCCAGTGAGCATGGGCATAAGCGCTTTTCTAGACTGAAGTCTACAGCGAAGTGTGTATACCTGTTTACCTCCCCCCGCCAACCAGTTATCCCAAGATGTTGAGTTAAAGATAATATTTAAATGACATTTTATTCCTGTGTCTATTCTGATAACAGAATGAAAAGCAAACACAGTACAATTTTGTTACCTAAACATTTGGTTAGCTGAAAACCCTCCACGGAAAAGTAAGGATGAGCATGTTATAATGTGTTTCAGTGCATTCCTTACCAAGACAACTGATAAACATTAGATTTGGAAAACTGGATAAAATTCAAATGCATAAACTAAAGTTCCCCCAAACGAGATAGAGGGTTTGATTCTCCACTGCCTTACGCCTTGTGGGGTGATTGATCCCAATGCAGAAAGTACCAGAGCAAAGTGGAGAGGGCCGAGAAAGAACCATTCTAATTAGAGGATAGGAAAGGAGATGGGGAAACAAGATGGGAGTAGGGGGTAATGTAACACAAGATAATTTTAGGGGTAATCACCTGTGTCATGGTTGATGTGGGTATTAATTGGAGGTGATGTTTACTGGATGTCCTATCTAGCTCCCATTGAAGTTAACAGGAGTCTTTCTACTGGCATGAATAGGAGCTGGATCAGGCCCTATTGACATGGTCCTGTGAGACAACAGATGCCCCCAACTCCTACTGAATTAAATGAAAGATGAAGTTGCTCAGCTCCTCATAGGATCAGGCCATAAATGACCCATATCAGGCTTTAGTGAGACATGTTAGACAATTTCCTATGTTAGCTTCTACTCCAAATACAGCTACAGACGTGTCTTCAGCAGTGTTCTCCTCACTGTAGAGTTCTGTGTCCTGTAATTTATTTTCAGTGTTTTGCTCTATGTATTCAGGAAGTAAAGTCTCAGATAATTAAACCCGCCCCCCCCACCCCAACTGAGTAACACTAACTACATAAACTCCAGGGACAGGTGTGAAACCCATCCTGCTGCTCCGATGGAGGAGCTTCTATTTATTCTTTAGCTGCAAATTAAGTACTAAATCTTGCCCCTTCATATCTGAAACTTTAATTACTGTAGCACTACCCTCAATACTTTTCATTCTTTTCTCCTCTCTGGAATCTGCCTGTGGCATATTACATTTAGAAGGCTGTTTTTCATCTCTACTCCTAAAGAGAAGATTTCCACTCTTCAAAAGAGATAATAGCAAATGATTAATTGATTCCAGGAGGTGAAGCATTCTAACATTCCTTTATCAGAAACCATTGTATAAGATTTTAAATTGTGATGTAGGAAACTTTTATTTCTACATCAATGTCACCAAGACCTGAAGAAAACTATGTATTTCCTGGCTGATCACAGAGGTAAATTGCCAGTGATATCATAATAGCAACTGGTTCTTGTAAACTACTTTCCACTGTCTATTCTCATTTCAACTTTTTGATTATTATAATCCTGGAGAACATCTTGTCTAACATCTTCAAGAACAGTTTGTGTGTATGCTGGAGGTGTCATCTTCATTCAGGTTCAGTGTGATGGGGTGGATTAGGCCCTGAGGCCTCAAGGCCCTGGCACACCCAGAAAAGGGCAGTGGAAGGAGTCTTCCAAGCAGCCCAGAGTGGCAGCATGGGACACAGCCAATCAGAGAGGGGCTGCAGGGAGCAGCCAATCCAGGCCCAACAGGCCCATATAAAAGGAGCTGCAGTGCGAAGCAGAGTTCAGTTCTTTGCTGGAACTGGAGGAGTGTGGATGGTGTGCCAGGCTGGCTAAGGGAGCTACAGAACCTTGACAGAACACTGCTGGCTGAGACCAGTGGGAGTGAGAAGGAGCTCCAGGCTGGCAGCTGGGACTCAATCAGTACAAGGCCTTGAGGGAAGGTTGAAGAATATGCTGGGGCCATGGAGAAGTGGCCCAGGGAATCATAACAGCAATGTAGCTTAATTAAAGGGACATGGTGGATGGTTGCTATCTTTAGGATCTCTGGATTGGAACCCAGAGTAGAAGGTGGGCTTAGGTCCTCCCCACCAGCCACTGATGAAGTGGTCTTGACTTGGATTCACCACCGGAAGGGGAACTGAACTGTTTAGCAGCCCCGCTGGAGAGCTAGGGCCAGAAAGGCTCAGAGAGACAAAGAGTGTCCAAGGTGGGAGCCCTGAGGGCATGGCCAGTTTGAGAGAGCCCAGAAGGGGCTGAGAGACAGTCTGAACCAGGGTACTGAGATAGGCCCTATTGGGCAGACTGAAGACTGAGCCTAGGGATAGGGCTGCAGATAAAGAGACCTTACAGAGAGCACTGAGATAGGCCCACTGTTGGACTTATACCCAGGAAAGGGTTTGATTTTTATCTCGCATACAGATGGTGTGTGACTCGGCCAGAGGGTCAAGTCACTAAGACCCCACCAAAAGCTGGAGAGAAAGTGCAGGCACATGCATTTGGACAAGTCGCTCACGAGAGGTGAATGACACCCTGTTACACTTAGACATTAGCATCTTTTGACCAGTAAACACTAGTCAAGCTACCACAACTACAGTCTTAGGGCAAGTTTGTGAGAAATAGGATTCTGAAGTTAGGCTCCTAAATCCATAGTCCATACCTAAATGAGTGGCTTCATTTTCAAAAGTGCTGAGCACTCAGCAGTTCTCATTGTGATGAAGAATACTCTTCGGGCCTAGGTGACACCTTCAGCCCAAGAAATATCATTACATCAAATAAATATTGAAATACTTTTGTTGTGTTACAGGGTGCTTAAAAATATTCAGAGCTCTATACTCCTCTAGCTGCCTGGCAGCAAGGCTGCCTCAGCTGCCAAGTTTGTATTGGCTCCTCCTCAGCAGGTGACACCTGTGACCATGTTGCCTAATCTGATCTTAAAGCACCAGCTCCTGGGATCATGTGATTATGGGCAAAACTTAGCTTTCACTAAAAAAAAATTCCTAGCTCTTCTGGTTGTGGTGGAACAAAATTAGAACACAAACCAGAAAGGCTGTAAGCCAGAGGGCAAATTCAAAGAACCAACTATTGATTATTTTTAACATTTTTTGATTTGGGGGGCCTGATTCTTGACTTTGGAATGCTGTGGGTTGGCAGCAATGCGAAGCACAGTTAGTGCAGCTCAAAGAAGGACTAACTGAAGGTTCTTTCTCTTGCCTTATTTTTCAAGGTTTGCACCAGCTCCAATGCTCTTCCATCAGGCTTGTCGCTGTCTCACTGCATCATCAGCACATTGTTCAAAGTGTTCGGGGAGCCAAGTGAGGCCTCAGAAGAACATACCTCTCCTGTAGTTTGAGTCTCTCAATGTTACTTCCACAAACTCATGAAGCAGAGAAGAGCTCACAGCAGGTCTCTAAGAAGTTAAGGGGGGGTATGTGGTTTTAAAGCATGCTGTAGGGTACAGGTATATTGTTGTACCTCTAAAACCTCTCCTCCTCATTCCCCCCTCTCCGGCAGAATCCAAGTTGGTGGAGGCAAATATACATCGTCTCTCATGGATCCCATGTCACTCAATTCTGTGGATATAACCTAATGAACATCTCTGCACACAGGAAAAGAACATGCCCTACATGTAGGCTGCACTGTACCAAATAATCATCATAAATAATTAGCACTTACAGTATATGGCTCTTTGCATTCCCAAATCACTACAGAACATTACGACTTGCTTCTCAGGTGCTGAAGTGTTGCATTGTTATATATAATGTGAGGAGAATTAAACACTCCAAAGCTGTACAGTTATGATCCAATGACACACCTGCTAACTGCTCTGAATACTCACTGGTCAATTTGAAGGCTTTTCAGATAATAAGCTATGAGTAGCAACATCCTGTTAATAATTACCAAGAAAAGTAGGAAAACATCACAAAGCAGCAGAGCATCCATCCAATTCCTGTGGTTAGGTGGAAATAGAGAATGGAAACCAATATGCATTTTAACAAATCTCTTGTCACAAGTACTCTCATACTGTACTCCTCTGCTGTGTGAAACGTGTTTTGAAGCTTCTGAAAATTAAAAGGAAGGGATGGGATCTATGTTCTGGTGGTTTTTTTCCTCTTTCTTATGGGCAAGAGTGATCTAGTCAATATAGTGTAGTTGGACTTTCAGAAAGCCTTTGATAAGGTACCTCTCCAAAGGCTCTTAAGTAAAGTAAGCTGTCATGGGATAAGAGGGTCCTCTCATGGACTGGTAACTGGTTAAAAGATAGGAAAGGTAGGACTAAATGGTCATTTTTCACATGGAGAGAAGTAAATAGCAGGGTCTCCCTAGGACCTGTACTGAGACCTCTCCTATGCAGCATATTCATAAATAATCCGAAAAAGGAGTCAACAGTGAGATGGCAAAATTTGCAGATGGTACAAAAATGACTTAAATCCAAAGATGACTACAAATTGTTACAAAGGGATCTCACTAAGCTAGGTGACAGGGCAAGAAAATGGCAGTTGAAATTCAATACTTATAAGTGCAAAGTAATGCACACTGGAAAATATAATCCCAACTACACGTATAAAATGATGGGGTCTAAATTAGCTGTTACCACTCAAGAAAGAGATCTTGGAGTCATGATGGATAGTTCTTGGAAACATCCACTAAAGGTACAGTGGCAATGAAGAAAGCTAACAGAATGTTAGGAAAGGGATAGCTAATAAAACAGAAAACATCATAATGCTACTATATAAATTCATGGTACACCTACTCCTTGAATACTGCGTGCAGTTCTGGTCGCCCCATCTCAAAAAAGATATATTGGAATTGGAAAAGGTTCAGAGAAGGGCAACAAAACTGATTAGGGGTATGGAACAGCTTCCATACAAGGAGAGATTAAAAAGACTGGGCCTGTTCAGTTTAGAAAGGAGATGACTAAGGGGAATATGATAGAGATCTATAAAATCCTGAATAGTGTGGAAAAAGTGAATATGGAAGAACGAGGGGTCACCCAATTAAATTAATAGGCAGCAGGTTTAAACCAAACAAAAGGAAGTACTTCACACAACCCACAGTCAATCTGCAGAACTAGTTGCCAGGGGATAGTGTGAAGGCCAAAGTATAACTAGGTTCAAAAAAGAATTAGATAAGTTCATGCAGGACAGGTCCATCAACAGCTACTAGCTAATTGGTCAGGGATGCAACCCCATGCTTCAGGTGTCCCTAAATCTCCAATTGCTAGAAGCTGTTTTGAGTGCAGGGTTGTACTGGGTCTTTGCGACGGTTGGATGATATTGCACTGACTTCAGTAGGGCCAGGATTCCACCCAAGGTGTTTAGAAAATGAGATCTGCAAAGCTGCCATGTGACTCGAGGGCCATTTCCAAATGCAGAGCTTGAAGGAAATTTTCAATGCCACATACACCAGCGTTTGTCACTCCAGCAGATCTGGAGAGAAGGCTTTCATTTTTATTTACCAAACATCTTCATGTTTTTGACTACGATCAAACAGAGGAATTCTGATGGCAAACCCTTTTGTTCTATAATATCATTTCATGTCGGTTTGGTGTGTTAATCAAAGTGTCAGGCATGGCAGAAAAGAACTCATTCAATCCCCAAATGAAGAGAAATCTGAGCTTTTTACAACCGGCGCATTTTCCAGTGGATAAGCTTTTTCACAAAGTAATTATTTCACTTCCCTGAAAGATTACTGATTACTCACAGAGGGAAAAACTAAGAGAGGGGGCTTTTATCTTCTCTATGTTCCTACAGTTCTTGTGCAAACTTATACTTGTTACCATGAAAAATGACAAATTTGCCATCTGATCAAAATGTTAACAAGGTGAGTGTCAGCGAGATGGATCACTCACTGTCACTGCAAGCCAGAACATGAGGATACATTGATATTTCTCAATATAGTCACTGCTTCCCCAATGTTCACTAACAACATTTCTACTTCGAGTGTAATAAATCACGCAGAAATAACAAGCCGTACAGGATCTCTAGCATATGATAGATTTGTCGTAATAGCACTATCTGCAAGGTAGAAAACAATTGGTAATGATCTATAGAAAGACCTAATCAACTGCCATTTGCTATAATATGCCAGATGAAGCCAAGATATGAAATCCATAAGGGTTCTTTAACCACTCCCCTCACACACACAGGGAGCCCAGCTAGGAAAGGGACAGGAGGAATGAATGAGCAGCGGGGGTCAGAGAAGCAGAGAGGAAAGTTAACAGCATGCCTCAGATGCAATCATTAAATTATACACTGCTGAACAAGGAGAGGATAATCACAGATGCTGAATAGTTCCTTAACACTGATCAAAGGTTTTGCAGAGTCCATTACTTTATTTCCCCTTTATTTCTTTTTAATTGATTTCAATGTTTTACAAAGCACTTACATGAAAGTGAAACACAACGCTATCGGGAGGGAGTAACCAATGGGAAAATGCCCATATGGAGTTGGAAGGGAGCCTCCACATACCGAGGGCAGCATTTGCCGGGATGCTCCAGCTGCTTTGTGCTGCTCTGGTGACGCAAAGCAAATGGCTGCTTCACATCCCTGGCATGGCACAAAGCCGCTGGAGAGTCCTAGGTCCCAGAGTTCTCGCTAAAGCACAAACAATCCACCAGATACCCCCTTTTAGGGAATGAAACCCTACAATCTCCTAGTGGCACAGGGAAAACGCACAGGGCTACAAACAGTTCAATTCCAGTTCTGCCAACACAGATACTCGGCTCAATATCATCACCATGATCTCTTTGCAAGGAACTCCGTGCCTGCTCATGTGTTAGAACCTTTTCATTCACTTGTAGAACTCCCAGCCTTCCGTGATCTCTAGTGTCCCCCCTAGGGAGATATTTTCTAGGTCTAGACAGTAGCTGGGCTAATACTGCACTGATTATGTCCTGTACAACCCCATGGGTTTCCAACTGGGTTGCAGAGAACGTACGGTGAGTCAGAATAAATCCTCCCCGCGCCCCCATCATTTCAAGCAAACCTCTCCAAGTGGACTACAGATACGTTCAGAGCAGATAACATTTACTCGAGCTATGGGATGCAGTGCAATGAATCTACCTAGGCAAAGGAAGATTTGGTTTAAAATATCAAAACACAAATTCAATCCATTTGCCTTACAAGACATAACTGAACCATTTTAAAAAAATGGTGGGAAGATGATTGGTCTGCGGTTCACTGAATATTAAACGAATGGAAAGTGCACATTGCAGACAATCAAACATCAAGGGGTATAATTTTCCTTTTCATTCATGTCCCTATGCACTGTTCATAAAAGGATACAAAACATTCTGGCATGAAAGGAGAGAGAAGGAATGAGCCAGGAGAATGAGAAGGAACGTGGCCACCCCATCCACTGTTGTGTACGGCCTTTCAAGATGAAACTATCACATCGATGTTAAGTACAGAGTTTACAGACAACAAATGTCAGTGCTACGACACACAGGTAGCACTAGCACATCTGGGGTTCTGGGGCTATTCGCCTCTTTGTACGCTTGCCTAACTCCCATTGCCACTAATGGGAGGCACGCGCGCACACACACACAGCACTTCTGCAGTCGTCTTTTCCCAGAGCAGAAGCCGTTTTCTCCAACATGGCCACCCCATCATGATGTAATACTTTGCCTTCCAATTTATTAAAGCCTATTGCTAAAGAAAGGGCTTGCACAAGTGCATGTATCACGAGACCCACAAAGCAAACTATATAATCAATCCACCCAAGTCCTCTATGGTGCAAAGGATGGTGGAAGTATGTTTCAAATATCCATTGGATTAATCAGGCATTTCCTCCCCAGGTTCCTATTTTGCGTACTGTAGGTTAGGGCTGCAGATGAATTCCTGTTTGGTGGAGCATTAAGGGAAACAGCATTGCTGTATACATATAAACTCACCAGCATGTATTAATCATCCTTCTTCCCCTTCCCACCCTTCTTCACTGGGCCAGGTTCACTAACGTACGCTGTTAATTCAAGGGAAGAACTAAAAGTCCCGCTTTCCCTTTCCTGGGAAGCTACAAGGTCGTGGCGTTTATGGACAGAAGATTTCTCCAGCGTAGAGCAACTCAGTTAGCAACCAAGAGCAAAGAGGTATGATTTTGTACAAATATTTTGCCATTGCTTGCAGTGTTTCAGGCTATTTTCAAAGCACCTAAGGGAGTTAGGCACCCAATTAGCTCCCTTTGGCTCCAATGAAAATCCGACCTTAAATGCCAACATTGTTAACATTTTAAAAAGATATTACCTCATCCACCCTGTCTCCCTACCATTGTTAACTGTTTCACTGCCATTCATTTTAGCAGTAGCATCCAGCCAGTGTGTGGAAGGATGGATTTGAGCACCTATGAAGGAGAGGAATGGGGGTGAGAACCATGTGTGTGTGGTGGAGGTGGCCAATACCCTAGTTAGCTCCATGTTCCCTCTACAGTCTTATCGCTCCCTGTTACCCTGCTGCCCCCCACATCACAGCAGCACATTGTCCACAGCTCCCCATCCCACACAGCTTTGTTCCCGCCATGCTCACTCACAGACATCTGTGCTCCCCAGCTCCACCAACGCTTTCGGACAGTTAAAGCTGGGGACGCTATGCTGGGAGGGAGACCAGTGTGGCGTGTTGGGGATGGGGGAGGGATAGATATTGGGCTAGAACTTCCAAACTGGCAGTATATCCACCCTGAGGAAACAGTGGGTCACTGCCAAAGGGACTAAGGGTTGGAAGGTGCTGAGGGAAAGGTTTTCTCCAGATCCTGAATGGCTTCAGTTTATACCTATTCATCAACGCTTTCCCCTTTTAGGGCTCATCCTGCAAGGTGCACTGTGCTCTCTTGTGAGGTGCTGGACACTCTCCACTCCCATAAAGTAGAAAGGCCTCAGCACCTTCCAACCCTTAGGTTTTGTTTTTAGCTACGGGACACGTGTATTAACACTGTATATGTTGAGACCCTGCCCCCTGCCCTCACTCTCCTGGGACATTTTCACAGTGAAGGGTTCTCCCCCCTCCAGATGGACACGTTCATCTTCCAGAGCAGGAATCCTTTGCTATGGAAAAGTCACCAGGAGAGCAGGGATGGGGGTCAGGGGAAGGATAGCTCCATGGTTTGAGCATTGGCCTGCTAAACCTAGAGTTGGGAGTTCAATTCTTGAGGAGGCCACTTAGGGATCTGGGGCAAAAATCAGTGCTAGTGAAGGCAGGGGGCTGGACTCAATGACCTTGCAAGGTCCCTTTCAGTTCTAGGAGATAAATAAATATATGGAGATATACTTATTTTTTTAACATACAATGTGTTAATACAGACTTCATGTAGTTAAAAAAACAAACCAAAGGGCAGTGGACCAGAGCAAAACAAAGTACCTAACAATGCTCACGCTCCCACGTGGTACGAGATTGACAGTTCAGAATACACCCCATTTGGCCCAGCTTTACAGTTTTCCCTGTGGAAATAGCACCATTTGATACACGCTTTTGCAGATCTAAGGTTAAGGAGATGAAGGAGAAAGTATTAATGAGATTCCAATGGAAAAACAAGGTTATTAGGAGTAGGGACCATTTCAGCACGTTGTCCTCACTCACCAGCACAGCAATGGGAAATTGAGTTTCAGGCAATCTCCAAGGTGGTGCGTAGTGGAGAAAACCTGTCTTAGCAGATTGTCTTCTTTTCCTTTAATTACATCACTTTCATTCCCCCCTTACCTTCCCAAAGCAAATTTATTTCTTGAGACCAAACAATAGTAATGACCGTATAGAAAGGCTCACCAGGCACGAGAGGAGAGGAAATAGCAGCAGCTCGAAATGACAAGAGGTTGCAAAAAGTAGTGGCAACAAAACGGTTCCTCCGTGCCTTGTTGTCTGTCGCACTTGAAACCAGAGTCAAAGCTGCTAAGCAGTGAAACTAATTATTTAGCTTGCGTAACTGCTCTTGTTCTATTCCTGTGTCTTATTCCTCTCTACACATGGTAAAGTACAATATTTTGACAGTTATTTGAAATAAACAAAGTGCTGATACGTACCATCCAAAAGGTCTCTGTACACATGCAGCAAAAATTATTCAGCCTCATGTCCTTGTATAAATGATTAATGGGAAAAAATCACATACAAATCTAATCCTACCAGGTGTCAGTACAGCTTGCTGTGGTATAATGCATAAGGACAAAGGGTTGGCTTTTCAAAAGTCCCTAACTCAATTGGGCATTTGATTCCCATTGAAAATCAATGGGAGTCAGGGCTTTAGCAGTCTGAGATTTGAAAATGTCATCAGAAATCCATCCTTGCACAGAGGACCAGCACACGGCCTTACAACCATATACACCTACTAGTGTCTTGCAGGACTCCAGTAGAGCACAGGGCTTTTACTGGGCCGCTTGCACAGGGGTAGATTTCACCCTAAGTAAATAAATGCTATGGGCCAGGTCCTCAAGTGGTGTACATTGGAGTGGTTCATGGACTTCAATGGAGTGGTGCCACTTTACCTCAGCTGAGGATCTGGCTGTATAAATGCCGGGAATATCTGTTCCTAAAATAACCAGGAGAAGGTCAAATCTAAATGATAAGAGCCAGGTTTTCAAAGGTGGAACACGACACTGTGTCTGCAAAACTTTACATCTGTGGGCACAAAAGGGGCTTAGGCCTGCACACTGGATTACTCCACACGTAACGACCTGTTTGTACGTGCAGTGGCCCATTTTACACATCCATTCTTGCGCCCATCTCAACGGGGGTTTGTGCACACACTTGCATTGGGTGAATCTTTGAAAATTTGTCCCTGAATGGCAAAAATCTGTTCTGCCTTTTACTGCCTGTCAAGGCAGAGGATTTACATCCTATAAATGGCTTCTGCCATATTCACGCTGAGGAACTGTTCATTCATTGATATTCCAGGGAACACTGTATAACAGTTAAAGCAGAGTTGCCTACAGTCAGAGCTCCTGGGCTCTATTCCTGCTCTACCACTGAATTGCTCGGTGACCTTGGGGTAGTCTCTTAACCTCTTCTGTGATTCACCTGTAAGGTACCTAGTATTATTACCTAGCAACCTCTTCAAAGCCTACGCTGAGGTTGTAGTACAGATCAAGAGAACCTTCCTGTCAGCCTCCCCTGAGGTTGCCAAATCCTGCCCCGAGAAGCTATTCAGGGTGGTAAATCACTTCATCAACACTCAATGCCAAAAACCTGCATCACAGCTGAGCAGCAAGCACTGCAAAGAACTACAAACCTACCTCAGGAAATACGTTCAGGAAGAACTTCTCAAACAGCCTGGATCCACCCCATCTGTGCCCACCAACCAACAGCGCACCTGCATTCCCAGAGTTCAGTGCATTTACTTGTCAAGAAGTTCTGGACACCCGAAAGGACTCACAACCCAAGACTTGTGAATCTGTGCCAGGTCCTTCCTGGCTTGGGAGAGAAAATCATGAACAACTGGTGCTACTCCTAAGCAAAATAGCCAACACCTCATTCAGAGGAGGATTCTTCCTTTCCTCCTACATGCAGTAGTCCAACCACCACTGAAGAAACCCACCCTGGGTACATCAGTTCCATCCAACTAGCACCCAGCATCAAACTTCCTGTTCCTGGCCAAGCTCATAGAGAAGCCACTACAAGCTCATCTACCCAAAGCTAATGTTCTAGACCTGGCACCATCTGGATTCAGTCCAAGACACGGAATTGGAACTGCTTTAGTAGCACCAATGGACAATCTCCTGTTGTCAATGGATAGAGGACAGACATCCATTCTCATCCTCGGGAACCTCTCTGCAGTGTTTGGCACTATTTCCTAGACTTTTCAGTTGTCTCTCTCTGGTTAGTTTCTCACACTAAGTCCATCACCATGGCATCTGAACTGCTACTTCTTGCTTGTGCTCCAGGAGGCAGCCCAGTTTTCAGTCTGAAAATCTAGCGACTCCAGAGAGGAGGGCCAATTAGCACACAGTATTGCAGCAGCTCCCTGCAGAAGTCCAACTAGCCCACGCTATCGCATAACCTGTGTGTTGTTTACAGTAAATATAATAAATGTGAGGGCTGGAGAACAGTAGGGGAGAGGGTAGCAGATTTTCACATCATCAGGAGGGAAATAGACTTTTAAAAAGCCAGTTGTGTCTGTGCACAACAATGAAGCTTTATGTCTATATAAACTGACAAGTCAAATTGTACTCCTGAGCCCAATTCCCACCATCAGCACCATTTTACTGTGATTGCTTGCCTCCTGCCTCTGCAGCCTTAATGGCTCTGTCTGCCAAGATGGGCAGTCAGTCTGATGAAAATAAACATTAGCTGAATGGCTTGGTAATTAGCTTATCTCTCATTCATATATATATATGTGTGTGTGTGTGTGTGCAGATGCACACATATATATTCACACACACACACACCTGTACAAACACACACACACACACACACATCTGTAGTTCTGTCTGCAAGAGATGGATCGATTCTTTTGCTCATTAACTATGTATTTAACAATTGTAAATTTACAGTTATTTTTTGAAGCCCACGGGTTAACGCTGCTACAGGAAAGCACTGCATTGTGGTGCTCAAATCAAGCCTTAAAGTGGAAAGGAATCAGACAATACTGGTTATGATATTTAAACAAAACCAAATTGTATGTAATTATCCTGACACTGTATCAATCTAAATATTCCCTTGTCAATGATTTGATAACTAGCTCCTTTCCGAAGCTGAAAAGCAGTCCTATTTATCCATATATACTCAGTAGCTCAACATGCCTGCAATCCTTCCTCTTGTAGGATATCCTTTATAGTATCCAAGCTGAACAAAATCCAGCAAAGCCTATACATATTTCCCCTGCAGCCTGCACTCTATGGCCCTGATCTGTAATCAGATCTGCATGGACCATTGTGGGTCCTGACTGGTGAGGGATCTACATGGACCCAGCAGCCCAAACACATGGATCCAATTGCAGCACCAGAGCCTGGAAGAGCAGTGTGTTATGCAGAGAAGAATGAGTTTTTTAAAAAACATACTAGTAGAATGAGAAGCCATATTCCAGAATTATTCTTCCCAGAATTATTTTGTACATCTGCCTTTCCTAGATGAGTGCCCCTTAAAGCAGGATACTGAAGGTGCAGAATCTGACTATGTTTTCTTTACCAATGAATATTTTATCTACCATTTTAAACACACTAGATGCAGTATTAATTCATGACACTGAGATTTGTCTCTAATAAATGCAGTCACATTTTTTGTTATCTCTAACTGAAACTCTAATTTAGAGTGTTGTCCTTGTGAGTCTACAGAGAGCCTGAGACAAGAGCTCTGAGAGATGGAAACATCTCAATGAGGTGTTTCCTAGGACGCCTTAGAGATGACAATTTAAACATTCCCACTCTGAACTGTTTGCTGATCACTTCAGCAGAAATATCCAGCGAACAAAGGAAATTTTCAAAGATGTTCAAATTCCAATGGAAAACTGGAGGCCCAAAAACAACTAGAAGTCTTGTGGCACCTTAAAGACTAACAAATTTATTAATGCATAAGTTTTCGTGGGTTATGACCCACTTCTTCAGATGTATAGAGTGAAAATTACAGTAGGCAGCATAAATATACAGCACAAGAAAAGATGGGAGTTGCCTTACCAAGTGGGGGGCCAATGATTCAGTCAGGGTGGATGTGTCCCATTCCCAACAGCTGACAAGAAGGTGTGAAAGTCAACAGAGTAAAAATTACTTTTTGTAGTGCTAACAATGCCAATTCCATCAGGCCCAAAGGTTCCCTGACCACTCTCCTTATGCAGTTATGCACTGTGAATTCAAAAACCTGCAGCATATTGAAAACTGGAAACGTGGTGACAATGCTTATTATTAGAACTTGCCAGAAAAAAACATTGTTAATGAACAAGAGACTGTCGGTCTCTTACAGACCAGAACAATATGTTTCCCCCACAAAATAATCTCACTTTCAAATTTTTTGACCAAAAAAGTTTGGGTTTTTCCTCAAGATTTTTTGAGACAAAATAAAGTGAAAAATTTCAAAAGCACATTTTGAAACAAACATTAGTATTTCAAAAATGTCATGAGGAAACCTTTTGTTTCAACTAAAAAAGGGTCATTATTTCATTTTGATTTTTGGAAACCAAATAAATTCAATGTCTATTTTCAGTTTCTGGATAGTTGGAGTTTTCGCTCACACTCTCCTTTTTTTACTTCCCCCTCTTTTTTTCCAACAATAAAACAGTTGGGGAACAGTGAGCAGGTGTGTGAAAGTGGGGTGGAGGGAGGAAAATCCCATTTTCACATTTATTTACCGTTTTCCACCTCGAAAAACTGGAATACAAGAAGGTATGCAGTATAGAATACAATGGCTGGAAGCTGAAGCTAGACAAATTCAAACCACAAGTAAGGCATGAATTCTTAACCATGAGAATAATTAACCACTGGAAAAATTTACCAAGGGTTGGGATGGATTCTCCATTACTGACAATTTTAAAATCACGGTTTTTTCCAAAAGATCTGCTGTAGGAATTGTTTTGGGGAAGTTCTGTGGCTTGTGTGATGCAGGACATAGGTCCCAATGCTGTGGGTGCGCTGTGGCAGGAGCACCCACGGAAAAAAAAAGTTTGCTTAGCACCCACCAGTCACAGCTGTTTGGTGGCTCAGGGAGGGGATTGGGGGACGGCGGAGAGCAGTAAGCAGCAGGCAGGTGGGGGCCTTGGGGAAGGGGTGTTGTGGGGATAGGAAGAAGTGGACTGAGGGCGGGGCCTCAGGGAAGGGGCGGAGTGAGGGCGAGGCCTCAGGGGAGGGGGCGGGGCAGGGATGGGAAGAGGTGGAATGAGGGCGGGGCCTTGAGGAAAGGTGCAGAATGGGGGCGAGGCCTCAGGGCGGAGCAGGGGTGGAGCACCCTCAAGTTAAAATAAAAGTCAGTGCCTATGATACAGGAAGTCAGACTAGATGATGACACTGGTCCCTTCTGGCCTTGGAATCTATGGAAGATGCGGGGGCAGAGGGAGGGGAAAATATCCACTTTTCACACTTAAGTTTTTGTTATTCTTTTCCCATTGGAAAAACTAATGACCTTGAGCCTGCAGTCACTGGTAAATGAATCTTAGGCGAGATCTATTTGTCCCTAAGTCAAGTCAGAACATTGTGGGCAGTGAAAGATTCCCCACCCTGCCCCGCTCATAAGCCTCCACCTTGCTCTGTTGTTGGCCACAAGGCTGCCAGCTAGAATCAGCTTTGGTGGTGATTTTGATTGTGTGGACACTCGTCCCTGGAAAGCGAGCAGTGAGATATTGTTCCCCACTTCGACTCAAGCGGTTGGCCAAATCCAGAGTGTTGTGGGTTGTTCCAGTTAGGAGGAAAAACTGATGAGAGAGCCAAGTATTTTCTTTGATGCAATCTTGTTTATTTACAAAGAATGTACCAAGTCCCCTTTCCTTGAGCCCAGGAGGAGTCAAACAACAGGAGACAGTCTCTGCTTACAGCTCCAAGTGTCTTGAGCGACTACTAGAAGACCCCTTTGTAAGCTTCTCTCAGGGTCACGTGCAGTGCTTGTCCAGGGCGTGTCGGTCTCTGACTCTTACTTCCCACGCACACACTGCCCACTAGCCTGGGGGGAAGCAAGTGGCAATGTCAGCCCAGCGCGAGAGGGAGGGCTGAGGAGAGCAGCTCGTGCCAGGCCAGTTGTGCGTGGGCAGGTGGCAGGGGTCCTCAGGCTGGCCCCGTGAGCAGGGGAGAGAGGGGCATCTCAGGCCAGCCCTGCGGGCAGGTGGGGGGTGAGGGCCCTTGGGCCAGCCCCATGGGTGGATGCGCTCACGCTGGAGAGAGAGTGGGGGCTTGGGCCGGCCCCATGCGGTGTCCTGTTTTCCCTTTGGGAAAATATGGTCACCCTAATGAGGCATAGGCTAGGCCTCTGTCCCCACTATTAGTAGTCCTGATGGGACTCCCAGGGGTGAAGAATAGTGAGACACTGCTTGTAATGGAGCCTATTATTGCAAATTAAAATGAATCAGCTCTATCAGTTGCAGCTGGTTCCAAATTGCCAGTGCTTCCCCTCACTCCTATTATTTTTCTGTTAAACTAATTACTTTGTATTGACTTTCTTCAGTGGGGAAAAAACACCTGCCAAAACGATCTGCTGTACGGTACCCTGGGCTTCAGTCTCGGTTTACTTTGGGAGTACCGAACAGTTGTCACCTCAAACCCCAGCAATAGCATGAGAGGCAATATTGCATTGTAAGGCCATGCAAATATAATGCCAACAGACTCCAGTTGTCAACAGGTGGAATTGAACCGGGGACCTCTGGAGCTTAGTGCATGAGCCTCTACTGCATGAGCCAAAAGCCAACTGGCTGTAGACCAGACTAATTTTCTCTCTCTCTTTAAGTGGTATCGGTGCCACTAGATGGGACAGAGCCCCACCCCAGGAGGTGTGTAGGTTACACAAACACTGCAGTGTAAAGAAAAAAAAGGTCTGGCTTCAGAGAAATGAGAAGTGCAGCGGCTGAGTGGTTCAGGTACTCCACTGCAATCCAGAAGAGGTACGTGTGAGTCCTACTCAATCTCACAGTGAAAGGCCACTGGAAAATGGATACCAGATCCATTGGGATAGGGCAGGCAAAGGTGGTCACATCGCTCCCTTGCGTACAGTTGGCTATGAAACCAAGGAGCCTTAACTGCACCAGCCCAATGAGCCATTGGCTCCGGGAAACTTTGACTTTGGAATGAGTTTTAAGTGAAAACTTCAGTTACTTAGTTTTCTTCTCATCTCATCAATTTCAGGGAATCTAAATAGGATACTCTTCTCCCCACCAACATTAACGCATCAAAAGTGGAATAGGCCTGAGGACAATCTTACCTTTAGGGAACTAAAATATACAAGCAGCACCCGAGCTACTGAGTAATTCCAAGAACAGGCAAATTAAACAGCCTTGGAGATCATGTTAGCACTGTTCTTGTCTTTGTGACTAACTTGCTTGCCAATGACTTGTTGTCAAGGACAGGAAATGGCAAATACTCTAAAAGGCAAACAAAGCCTATATCCTGGGGGGGAGAGGGTAAGAGCTCTTTTGCACTGATCAAATCAAAGCACTCGTCTCCATTACAATAAAGCCTAAATGTGAGCAAGGGCTTCAAGCTAACATTTTGTACCTTTAAGGGAAAGACTGTGGAAACCTCGGAGCCAGGCTGCTCGAGCAGAACCAAGTCAGCAAAGGGTGAGAAGCAATAAAAGCAGTGATGGAATTGAGAGAGACAGATGGGCCACAGGGCCATTAGACTGCATGATGATATGTAAAATGCCAAATGTACATTTCCTTCCAGACAAATTCTAGGTATTAAAGGCAGGTATGTGATCATGAAGAATAGCTGTTTTAATACAGAGCCTTCTAATGACATCTAATTTGTTTCCACACTCAGGATGATTCCCTTTGACATCTCCAGAGCTGATGGAAGGAAGATTTCAGTAAAATAAGTGACTGTTAATCAGACCTGGGTATGATGTTTATCCTGCCTATCTATTTCCCATTGAGCTATTGAGTTAAGATGCGTTGTGTATACAATACACAGAAAGTAGAGTAAGGTCTTAGAGGTTTCATATGTTGGATTGGCTAATATCGTGCAAGCTCTGAAAGGGCAGAAAATATCACAGGCAGTGGAGTTTCCATCAAGGGAAATACATATGATGCTAAGATGTGGCATTCCATTTCCCTATTGAAAAATGTGTCCGTTTTGGCTTATGGAGGTTGGATGCACGTAAGAAATATGCAAATATGTTGCCAGCCACTTTGCTACTGCACTCAGGATAAGGATTTCAAAATATGAGACCATTACAGCATGATAGGATAAACCTCATGGTCCACTGAGAACACGATGAGTAGCATTAGTAGAAGTGGAAGCAATCTCACCTATTATACATTCATACATTAGATAATATAGGAAAATACCAGAATATTAGGCCCTCACTACATTACATATTCCAAGACCAGAACTGGAAATGCTAAAATACCAGGAGAAAGGATCTTCTCACAGTGTTTACAGCTAGGCCCACAAATCTCAGGAGAGCCTCTTTCCCTTGCGATTTCCAGATGATTTGATTTTCAGTCTTCAATTCTGTTGGTTCAAGTAGAATGAATAATTTGGATATTCTTCAGAGAGAGATGCACTCAGCTGAACTGAACTCCTCACTCGAACTATTGAGCTTTCCACAGCCCTAACCACCACCATCTGTGACAGGGACATGACATGAATACCACGCACCCTAGTAATAAATTGCTGCATGGCCAAGTACACTAAGAGGACTTCTGCTTCAGTCTCCTCAGATGGATGTATCCTGCATAACCACGTGCAGCTCAGTTTGCTGAACTGACTCATTCTGCTCAATTCTCGGCATGATCCCAAGCCACATGAGGCAAAGGACCAACCTGTGCTCATCGGCTAGTGGAAGAGTCAGGAAATGCCTTGCTACTCAGAAGGGGAATGATTTTTTGAAGAATTATTTTGGCAAGACCAGAATGAAGTTCACAGCCTACGGGAAGAAGACAGTTCCACCAAAGTGAAAGTAGAGAAGTAGGCAGTGGGAGGGAAATAGAGCTCTTTTGCCCTCTAGTGCACCAATTCACTACATTCTGTCCTATCTCACCCCCATGGGCTTGCACAAGATGTAAACGAGGAAGAACTTGGCCCTTAGAGAGTTTAGAATATAGCAGATTGATCTACCAACAGGCAGCAGTATGTTGCCATAAGGTAGTGTATAACCCCGAGGAATGGATTTAGAAACAGCTTATTAACTCTGCATGCTGTTAATTTTCATGGCGAGACCAATCCAATGCCCACTGACATTGTTGGGAGTCTTCCCATTTACTTCAGTGGGCACTGAATCAGGTCTTAAATAACTTTCCTTGAACAGTAAAATGGGAAGCTACTTTCAGGAGGTTCTGCAACTGTGCGCTTTTAATGAGTCCTCCACTGGGCTTTATACATAATGAGGCAGCAAAAGAGCTTCTGTCAGCACTTCAGTACCTAGATGTGTTACAGTCAAAGCTACAACAAACCACTCACTGGAGACCTTAACTCTAGGCTTGTTTGGCTAAGCTCGCGGATTCACCATTGACCTCCAGTGCGGCCTGGTTGAAAAGGAAGCTAGAACGCTGTGGAGTCTTATGCTTAGCTGCTTCCTTCATCCTCCGGAATGGCAAATGAACACTACAAGGTGTTCCTGTGCTGCTGAAATGATTTAATGTAATGTGCTGAATGAGATCAGCAAGTCAAAATATCTTTCCCGAAGTGATTCTCTTGCTGTCTGTCTGACTCTCAGAGGGAGGAGAACAACAGATGGTGCAACCGGAATACTGCTGCTGCTTTAAACGTTTTACAAAATCTCCAAGTCATGGACTAATTCAGACTTTAGTTTTGATGAGGTACAATGCAGCAGGCTCAGCAGCAGCACCAGCCCAGCCCTTTAACTTAGGTGCATTTGATCCCAAAGAGCATCTGGGGATTGGAGTCTCAGTGGCTCTTTTGTTTTTGTGTTCCCCTTTATTCATCATGTTTGCATTTCTCACCAGGCTAGGCAAGGAGCTTCTGTCTAGACAGAGACTAGAAACTTGAGCGTGGGGGAGAATAAGCCCAGTTACAGACACAGAACTGTTCACCTGAAATTAATTGATCTAAATATGGTTTGCATTGGTAGTAACTGTTTACGGAAATAGGATGGTGGTCTCAGTCCAATTACTGAGGATAGAGTGAGAGCACCCAGGGTTCTTCATCCCCAAACACATCACTAGGTGCTAAATGACACCATTTCTAGCAGTGCTGGTAGATACTAAGGATCTCATTGACAGGTAGACTGAGTTTCATTCACTCCTCTAGAGAGGTCTCCTTCAAAAAAGGCTGAGTCACCCATTGGATGGACAATGCCGGCATGTCTCCAGTCACCAAGGCTGTCAATCCAACATCAACGTTCATTAATAATGATGGTAACACAAGCCTGTTTTTTTCTGTTGTCTATGCACAGCAATGAAGAGCCCCACACCCACCGCAGTAAGAGAGTTATCACCCTCAACCTAAGGCAGGATGATTATTTTTATTATAGTAACAGCTAGTGGCTTCAGCTGAGATCAGGGCCCCATTGTGTTAGAGTTTCTACAAACACATAGTGCTCCTTAATCGAGGTGCTCTGAGAGTGGAGACACATTTCAGGATAATGTCTTCAAGGTCTTTAATACACTGACCTCTGATAGCTACATAGTGCTCACGCTCATTGTATCAACACAGAACGTAGCTCTTTGGTAGACTTTATCCATTCATGCACAACTGAATCAATCTGTCGTGTCATACTTTCGCAACAGAAAAGAACCGATCCTCTATTGCAAAGCAGATATTCCTTGACAAAAACACCCTTACATTCCTTGATGGATAAATATAAAGATCTCATTCGCTTTTAAATCAAATGAAAGAAATACAGATGACAATATGCACGTGTTTTGATTAAAGCCTTTTCCTAATAGCTATCCAGATCTTCCACGGCAGTTCCAATCTTCAAGAAACAATAGAATTCATTGAGAAGAATGCTTCAAGATTGATA
This sequence comes from Mauremys reevesii, assembly GCF_016161935.1. NCBI lineage: Eukaryota > Metazoa > Chordata > Testudines > Geoemydidae > Mauremys > Mauremys reevesii. The sequence continues at coordinate 123,447,338 of NC_052629.1, read as the reverse complement.
CGAAATGGGTATAAACCAAGAGTAAAATATAAAGGACCTGATCCTGTAATTGCTTTAGGAAAGAAACTTAACAGTCACGTGTAAGTTGTCTGCAGGGTTGGGCTCCAAATAATTTCAGGAAAACGGGAGGATTAAAAAAACCATACCTTTAGCCTTTACTGTGACAAAGGCTATGGTGGTTCATTAGCAGTCCCCAGGAAATAAACAAATCCCAGGGAGTCTCACTGCAGAGACAGAGGGAAAGCGTATTCCAAATCTAGTAGGTTTTTTCATTTCTAATGATTCTATAAATATTTAAAAGTAATCAAGCAGAGGCATCTGAAGTATGCACTAAGATATGTATGCCTAGATCAAGTGACTTATTGGAGGAAACATGTCAGGAAAGGCATTTTGGGATTGGATGTTTTTCTTTCTCTCTCTTCTTTTGTAATTAAGTTTTCCAATACTGAACCATTAAGAAAGTATAAATATGCACCAAGAACAAGAGGCATCATCCAACACAGCCTGTTGGTCAATCCCATAAAAACATACCAAGCAATAAAGACACTGTTGCAATTCAGGGCAATTGCACCTGTATTCTCCCTCCATGGACAAGCCAGGGCACCCACTCTAGGTTCCTAGCTCCTCAGCCATCCCCCGTCTTGGGTAGAGACATACAACTCTCTCTGGCTCCTGACTCCAAGCCACACAGTTCCCTGCCTTCACTGTGAGTTTTACAGTAAGTCAAACTGCTTCAGCAGGCCTGCTTTGCTTTCTCCTCAGGGGCTATAAACAGTGTAATTGCCCACAGTTAATCCACCACACAATTTTTCTAAGCAAGCACATTTATTCTGAAGATAAAAGCATTTAGGAGAAAACGTACTGCATGCATGCTAATAGCTTTCCACATGTCCCTCCATCCCCAACTCCAGTCATCGCTTTGGCAGATGATCCATCCTTCAACCTACCAAGGGGTTTTCTGTGGTTACAAGTCCATAAGAACTGTTAGCTGAGAACGGACACTCCTGTAAATCTGAGAGTTCCTCGTTTATACAGTTTGTGCCTTTGATCTTGGAACTCTGGGAACAGCAAACAATTGTCCTCCCTGCAGGGCGTAGATTCAAAGGGCTGGGTTTGGGCATAACCAGAGGCAGAGGGGATGGCGTAAAATTGCATTGACCTTCTCCTAGCGATTTCCCAGAGACTCCACTTCACTCTATTGTCCTAACAGTTCATTGTCTGCCACATTGTCCAATATAGTCCTTTGATCACCCAGACCCACAATATTACAGAACCTTTGCATTTAATACACTGGACTCCAAAGATACTTAAACCTAATTCAGTCAAATCTCCCAAAGTACAGGGAATTCCATCTGTCACAGACACATTATTTTCTACCTTTAAATATTCCCCTTATGCCTCAACATAGTGTCAGAAGACAGAATTTCTGAGCCTCACACCCAAATGCAGGATAAATAGGATTTACCTAAGGGGGCTCAACCTATTGAAGTCCTGATTCCCATTCCTCTGCTCAAACCATTACTCAACAACAGGGCTATTCATTCCCAAGACAACCCGGGGTAGGAGGAGTGGGGGGAAATATCAAGAGGATGCAGCTCCTTTCCAACATCTTGTCTCCAGAAATCCTAGTGACTGATGCTCTACATCTGGGCATGTTCTTCACTTGTCAAAGAGTGAAGAGTGTCATGGGACTTGCCAGCAATCTACCGAGCATAAACAGATGACAACGTGTCACAGTCTGGAAGGCTCTAAACCAGTTAAATTTCTTCGGAGATTTGCGTTAGCTTGTGTTGAACCAAAGCTGTGATCAGGACTTTGCAGAGAATCCAACACAATAGTTACAGAGCATTTGCTTATCTTGCAGTGCGGCTGGGTTTGGTGTATGTCCCTGTCAAAATGCTTTGTGACAAGTAGGCTGAGCAGCACGTATACACAGGCTATATGTGAATGGGGCTTTGGGGCAATTACAGAATAGTGTCTATGTTTGCAATCCAAAATATAGCTCCTTTGATCAGCCTCCCTCATGTAAACTAATCCACACATACAGCCAAGATACTGATTGACCTCAGACTATGTTCCAGGGGAGTTGGGATCTGAAGAACACTCCCACCAGGGGCGGCTCTAGACCCCAGCGCGCCAAGCAGGCGCTTGGGGCGGCCGTTTCCCGGGGGGGCGGCATTTGGCTCCGGTGGAGCTCCTGCCGCAGGCATGCCGGCAGGAGCTCAACCGGAGCCGCGGGAAGAGGGGACCCGCCGCGGGACCGGGGAAGGGCGGCGCAGCGCTCCGCGCTGCTTGGGGCAGCCCGATTTCTAGAGCCGCCCCTGACTCCCACAGCCTTATCTCACTGGTTAGCAGTCAACCTGTTACAGAGCTGCAGCCTGCCGATACAGAGTGATCTGCTGACCTGTCGAAGATCCACACATGGATCTTCCTGACAAACTGATACATCCTTTTGTGACAACATGAGGTTCTGCTACAGTACTGGTCAGTTTCAACCCCTTCCCCCCCGAAACTACACACCTTCAATAGCCAGCTTTCGTGTTTAAATATTGTGATAATTTCTGGTTCCCCAACACCCAAAAAATACCAGAAAGATTTCATCCACTGCTCTTACAGTAATGTATTGCTTAACAAAACAAAACAAAAACAGCAGAATTTTGTCTTAAACTACTTAAGCTGGGTCTAAATGACAATTTTTTGGGACGATACAGTCTAACTTCATACAGTTTAAAGGTTTGAAATCCAGACTTAACTGTAGTTATTGAAAAACATATGTGGCTAATTATCAGTATTTGAACAACTCTGGGGTTTAAATTCATCCTCAAAAGGATATATAGGTCCATTTAAAGCCAGATTGCTGTCTGATTTTTCTTTTTGTTCACTATTGCTCCAAACACCACCCACATCTGCTATAACTGAAAGCAATGAGAAAGAAATATCTTGTTTCTTTGTTTACTTTTTTCCATTTGACAGCACTTAGCGCATAGTCTGCTTCACTGCGCTTTACCTGTGTGTATGGGTTTTACATGCAGCGACGGGGAAAGAAAAGTATGTTTAAAAATTGGAAAATGTCACTGTAAAACAAAACTAAAAAAGGCAGAGGAACTCGGGGACTGGTGTGGTATCTAAAACTATTTTTAACACATTTTTTAAATATTGATTGGATTTCAAGTTGCTGATATTCCTTCAATCACAGCAGTACACAAGTACTGCCATAATGAACTCATTTGGTCTACTTGTGCATCGTTGGTTACTTGTGCTTTCCAGGGTCAGGACCCCCATCCATCCCATAACTCTCACATACACATTACTGCCAAAGCTAATATTTCACTGCCATAATCATTTTACATAGTCATAACATTTAGAGATGATCCAAAACACGGTATAACATTTTTCATTTCAGAATGTGTAAATAACATTCTATAGGGAAGCATCATCATAGGCACATCACAAAGGGGAAAAAAGTGCAACAGCAGAAAAATATGATGAATTCTTCCTAAAACAGATGGCGTGGTGTTGAAAAAAGTTGACATTAATAATTTCCAGGAAGGAATAAAGTTTGTACATTTAAGTGTGTTGATTAGAATTGTCATTTAACTCATTCAGATTGTTATCAGCTGGGGAAAGTGGTAATGCCCAATACAAATGTTCATTTAAAAAAAATCAGTAATTACATGAAAATGTAATTGATTATGGCTCCAATCCTGCAATCAGAGCCACGTGCATTTGTATAGCAAAGACACACACATCTATTCTGCTTAATTTTGATCTCTAGGGCTGAACTATGGGCTTGCCTGGTTGTGTGGCCCCTGGAGCAGGCCAGGAGGCAGACAGTGACTCTGAGATTGGTAATCAGCCTGCTGGGTTTCTTCTTGCCCTGAGAGGGAAGTACACTGCACCACGTCTATGGCCAAGGAAAGCTATTTTCCTCACAGTGCTGGCGCAGCTATGCTGACCCGTGTGTTGGGGCATGGTGCAAAATGCTGCCCATTCCCCACCCTGGCCTTCCCACTCCTGCTTTTATGCATGAGGGACAGAATGTGAGAAGAACAGGAGTACTTGTGGCACCTTAGGCCTGGTCTACACTAGGGGGGGATCGATCTAAGATATGCAACTTCAGCTACGAGATACGCAACTTCCTGGCTCCCATTGGCCCGGAGCCAGTGGGAGCCGCGATCGGCCAGACCTGCAGATGGGGCAGGTAAACAAACCGGCCCGGCCCGCCAGGGGCTTTCCCTATACAAGTGGCGACCCCTGTTTGAGAAACCCTGGCGTAGCTGAAGTCGACGCATCTTAGATCGACTTAGATTGACTTACTTCGTGTCCTCAGGGCATGGGATCAACGGCCGCCACTCCCCCGTCGACTCCGCTTCTACCTCTTGCCCTGGTGGAGTTCCGGAGTCGACGGGGACAAGACGCAATACATCGATCCCCGATAGATCGATCACTACCTGCCATACCCTTAGAGACTAACAAATTTATTTGAGCATAAGCTTTCATGGGCTACAGCCCACTTCATCGGACGCATAGACTGGAACATATTGTGAGAAATATATATACACACAGAGAACATGAAAAGGTGGAAGTAGCATGTGAGACTGTATCTTCCTCTGTACAACTACGCACAGCAAGGGTAGCTCACATGAACTTAAGGGGTCGCCCAACACTTCTTTACAGCCCTATGTATTGCATAAATTGCTCCTTGGCTTGCAAGAAAATCCATACACTATCCTGTTTGCTGTTCTGTAATCACCAGTTTATTTGCCAGCAGTTTAAAAATTCAAATTTGGTGGCATTCACTTTAAATAATGCCACTTTATCTAGGGCAAGACCTGGCTCATTAAGTTGATTAAACTGACACTCACTTTGGTCTAGCAATAAGATCTTTGAATGAGACCTACCTCATCATAGACACTGTCATTTCTGCTGAAGTCGCCAACCTTCCTTGGAAGTACATGGACATGAACGTGCTGAAAATTCAAAAACAACAAACAATGGTGATTATCATGATAAATTTTGTAGGCTGACAGTGATGTTTTCCTGACATCCTATTACTACACACTGGCTCCCACGCTATTATTATCAGAGGAAAAAAATGTTACCCTGTTCTATAACTGTACTGCAAATCTTCGGAGACTACGGAAGATGAAAAACATGAGAAAGCAACTTTGTTGTAATGTGAGCTTTTGAGTGAAATGCCAGAAAGTTTAGGAATTATTCCGAGTTGTCAGTCTGAGTTGTATTTAGCCAGCACTTTGAAATGACAGCATATCTTAACGCTGACTGTTGTGACTTTGAAACTGACAGGAATAAGAATTTGCCAACTTCGGATTGCATTAGAAGGTAGATAGCAGGTGTAAGCCGGGGGCTGCAGGGTCAGGGTTACATTGTGTTGGCTCGGCAGTGTTCTGAGAAGACTACGGGATAAAGGAAATTCTCCTCAGACTCTGCTGTCAAACCACACAGCTGTTCAGGTAGCAATGGTATTGTCGGGAGGACACATGGGGATGTACAGAATGCCTAACAGCATGTATTTTGCAAGACTAAAAAAAGATAAATTAAAGTTTTGCTTTTACAACATCTTCCAAGAAAGTGGAACTTGAATGTTGCTGGTACAATCTGTGGCGGAGGGCCCTGGTGGCATAAAACCCACTGAAAGTCCAGGTTCTGGGAGTGCAAAGGGCTCACAACTCTTATGAGGAAGAAGAGTTAAGGGACGAGTACAGCCAGAACGGGCGTGTGGAAATGAAGGAGCCCACTGATGTCAATGGGAGTCTTTCCATTGTCTTCAATGGACAAGGGATCAGGCCCCAAAGTTCCCTCCATATTCGGCAGAACCCCGGCATTGGTAGCTGCAAGAGCACCACCCTCCATCAAAAGCATCTCTTCCTTGTTAGCTGCCTCCAAGAGGTGTGATGTACTGTTGACATCAACAGCTCAGCTAAGATTGGCCCTGTTATTCTATGGAGAGAGAGGGGCTGTATTTAATCATGAACTCCGGGGAAAGATGGATAAATAAATAATTTCAAATAATGAAACGGGGATAAAATTCAAACAGGTGAACCCTCATCTTTTAATAATTATTACTGCTAAGAATCCTCACACCTGAGCTTGTGCAGAGTTTAAGACTAAGCTTGTGCAGAGCTTAAGACTAAGCTTGTGCATGACTAGCCTGGCGAACAGCAAACCAGGCTATTGCAGCGTATTTCAGCATCCGAGAAGAAGTGCTAAGGTGAATGTACACGCAGCCCAACTGAGAGAGACTCCTACAGGATTGAAGCCTTTTGCCAGCTGGCTCTAAATTCAACAACGAAGCCTATCACAGATACTGCTACTACTGGGGCAAACAAATAGGTAATTGAGTCCCAAAGTTCAAATATGCCTCTGGATGAGCTAGAGAAGTAGGGGGAGAGGGGCAGAGAGCGAGAGATTTAAAGTCCAGCTGCAGCAGCCTGTGCATCTGTGGCCACAGCAGTAAACCTCACAATCTCTCTCAGCTATCTCTACAGCACCCATCAGAGTGGTATCTGAGCCTATACTAGAAATTATATCACAGCCATGGGATATTGAGCATTTATATAATGCTTTCCAGTTTGAGCCTTTAACAGCTTCTCTCCTCTCCCCCAGCCCAGTGGGTAGCTAAGTATCGCTATCCGTTCACAGTGGGGACCCTCGGATACAGCCGCCCAAACGCCTTCCTGGTGTAACTTCACTGCAGTTTATCCCCGTTTCACTTTTGTCCCTGACTCCCTTCTTAGCATTAGACAAGTCATGTCAGTCAGTCTGGCCCAACTCTATCTTGGATTCAGCCCCATTGGCTGCAGCAGCAGCTGGGCCAGGGAAGTTCCTGTGACGTGTACAAAGGAAGATTCAGGAGCTGGAGGCAGCCATTCTCAGCAGAGAGCTGTCCTCCGTGGGCTCCCCTGCCAGCAGAGACGCCACATGAAGAGCATCAGGCCAAACTCCCCTTCGCAAAGGCTTTTCCAGGCTGGATGAAGGGGGCTACAAAATGGCAAGATGGCTTTGCTTTCTCTTTTCCCTGCTCTCTCTCTTTTCGTAACCCATCCCTGAATACAACCCTTCAATTTGTCATTGGGGAGGGAGAGCAAAGGGTCCTAGTTAGACTAGGATTTAGCTGGTGATGGTCCTGCTTTGAGCAGGGGGTTGGACTAGACGATCTCCCGAGGTCTCTTCCAATGCTATGATTGTACAAAGCCTCATACTCAGTGCCTAGATAGAGTCAAGCTGGGGGCATCAGAAACAGCCCTGAGTGCTTTGTGCAAAGTGTTATCTGGATTTTGCCCCGGTATCACTTGCTGAGTTGCAAATCAACCCCCACTGATGAACCGCAGAACACATGGCTCAAGTGCAGATTGAGCCCAAAAATCAAAATAATTTTGCCTGTTTGTTTGGTAGGAAATTTACACACTGCGATACGGTGTTAGCTTCAGTCCATAAAAAGCTTTTGCTCACTGGAATAGAGAGAAATTACAGAAAAAGTTTCAGTTAGCAAGGTAGTCTGAATACCTCTCCCTTTTTAACTAGACTGACCTAGAGAAAGCTGAGGCATACTCTATTGTTTATGCTGAAGAAAAATAATAATCAGGTTACAGCTGAAGATGCTTTTTGTAGGTTAAAAACTGTGTTTTTTGAGTAATACATCAGTGATAGTGTACTGATAGTGGATTATACTAATATATCATGAAAGCGATAGTGCTGGTATGATGTATTAGTGTAATACATCATCTGGGCATCATTGCTCTGATGATCTATTGCTCAAAACCGAACTGCAAGCTGAAAGTTGCTCATTGGTACCACTGGGCCTTCAATTTTACATTTGGAAAATTAAGGATTTTCAAGAAAAAGAAGAGAATGGAGCTTAAAGGTTGTGCTGGAAATTTCACCAGACCAGAAAGCTTTTGGGGTGCTTCTTCGTTTTTAAATGTACACTATATTCTGTAAATAACCTGCCATTCAGTTTCTCTCCTTCTGGAACACAGGTCTTGATAGTTCCCTGACACTGGAATGTTTGAATGCATTTCTGTCCATTTGTCTATAGCCTTAGATCAGCTAGCTAGTGGTAGACAAAGACAAACAGAGCTATTTTTAATAGTTGTTTTCATTTCTGTGGGAAAGTGTCCCAAGGTATATTTGGGATAGGTACTATATATGACAGACACAGACAAGCTGGGCAATTCAAGTAGGAACATGATCCAACCCCTACTGAAGTCAATGGGAAGGCGCCTATTGATTTCAATGGACTTGGACTCAGGCTCTTAGACTGAAAAAAGCAGTAAGATACAATGCACGCTGACTTGCACTGTAAATGTTTCCTAATGTGACCCTCTATCCAGGAAGGCTGCCTGCGATTAGAATGAAAAAGGAGAAACACAAAAGATATACCAATTGTATTAAAAAAAAACAACCCCTGCCCATGTTTATACCAGCATCTGGGCCACTTAAAAACAGTAGGACAATTGCATGGTTCGTTCCCCTTTACTATTTGCATTATGTTTTTATGGAACGCGATCTGTTGTAGAACAAACTCTAACTACCCTATTTAAAAACCAAGAGGGATGCTTTTCGGATGAGGTAACCACGACCAAGTAAGAAAGCAGGTGCTTTGACTGCAGATATCCCAGATACCTTTTTGGTAATTAATGTGCCCCACCCTTGTTTGGAAGGACCACAAGCAGCGAAGAGAGCAGGTCACTCTCTAGATCCCACACCCTTCAACTGTCAGCCCTGCCCCACTCCACCGAACAGCTTTCAACCTCTGCTGAGCTGCATTTCCTTTTTCTTAAAGAGCGCTCTTTGGTTTCCCATTATTTTGATACAACAATCCATGGTACTGACATCAGGACAGAGATGTGTGAACTTGCACCTGCAGTGCTTTGTGTGTTTAGCCACTGGTTTTGTTTCCGTTCGGATTTGGCACGTTCCAAACACCAGTGTGTGCCAGTCACAGAAGAAATCCTCCAAATGCTCTTTTTTACGACCTTCAGAAAGTAATGCCTTTTAGACTGCAAGCTCTCTAGGGCAGGGACTGCCCCCTCTCACCTTCGAAAGGTCCGACCACAGTTTAAGTGCTCCCTCAATATGAAGAATGATCAATAAACACCAATTGCTAATGGGGAGATTGATCAGGCTGCACGACAGGAAGCAGTGACAGCCCCATCACTTGACAACCCAGAATGCCCTGCAAGAAGTAAGCTTGCATGGGCCAGGGAACTGACTAGATCCAGCAGATCTTTGCCATCTCCAACATTTGTGTTTCAATGAAGGAATCTTAGGCTCAGGACTATGCAAAATTTTCAATGTGACTTTGGAAGTGGCAGGTTGCCTAGGTCATTCAAGAGTGCACTAATCTCTCTAATATTGAAATCTGGCAAAGAGGCAGGCATTTGTGGGAATTATACCTCTAAAGAATTATACCAGTGAGCGTGAGCTGCAAAATACTTGCAAAAATCTTAGCCAAGAAAACTGGAGCCTGTTTTCCTAGAGATAATCCATCCTGCTCAGGTGAGTTTTGTTTTAATATTATAGGCCATGCACAGAGTGATGCCTATAGCTAAGGTGATATACATATATAGAGAGTGAATCATGTTTGAATAGCCGATCAGTCCCCTTGCACTAGTTATAGAAATGTCTGTTGATAGGCTAGGAATAGCTTGCAGAAATGGATGTTGAAGGTGATTTTGGCAACAGATGGAATGGCAACAGACAGGTGTTGAATCAGCCATCATTAACATATGGCACCGTGAAGGATATAGAAGATCCTGTACTATTTTATTACTATTGTGTGTGCCGTTTGCCTGGTTGTTATACTGCTTGTTTCAGGGTTACAAGGATAACTTCCAACAGGAAAGGAAACAATAGCCCAGCTAAGAGTTTGTCAGCACTGATCTGGGGCTATTAACTGTAACCACCACTGGTGGGATGAATAAACTGGTTCAGGAGGCCCAGGACAAGGAACCGGGGGCCCTGAAGACAGCGAGGGAAACACAAGGGTGGCACGGGGCAGACTGTCCCCTCACACCCAGAAGTGGGGGTGTCTGGATGAGCTAAGCCTATCTAAATTTCGGTAAAACAAAGTGTGAGAGGTAATAGCCTTTATTGGACCAACTTCCGTTGGTGAGAGAGACAAGCTTTCGAGCCCCACAGAGCTGTGAAGCTGGGAATACCTTTCCCAGACGTGAAGAAGAGCTCCGTGGGGCTCGAAAGCTCGTTTCTTTCACCAACAGAAACTGGACCAATAAAGGCTATTACCTCGCCCACCGCCTCTCTCTAATATCCTGGGACTGACATGGCTACAACTACACAGCATATAGGTTAGACAACTGCTCACAGGCCCTCTATGGTTTTAATCCTTTTCTCTTGTTACGCTTTGATTCCTTCTAGTTTGTCTCACTGTATTCTCACATTGGTCACAAGCCCCAAAGGGATGTCTTACAGGGCATCCAGATCCACTCAGGCCTGCTCTGCAATCATAGCTGGTATAAAGGGTTTGCAGTCAAGGAGCCAGTCTGGAGTGAGAGAAAGGTGAGATTCCACGGAGAGAGGTGAAGGCTCAGAGCCTGTCACCTGTGCAGACTGCACTTGTGGGGGAGGTGTCAGAGGTACGGCCAGCTCTGCTCTGTGACAAGCATTACAACCTTCCTGGCAGATAAAGGCACTGATCAGGACAAGCCACTTTCCCACTTGTTACCGAGCTGTGCTCTGCGACCGGCGGCGATATGCCCCAGGCACAACGTTGCAATCAAAGGGACCGTGGTTGGGAAAAGAGCAGAGTTTTGCTGACCGCACTTTCTTGTTTGCTTGAGAACTTCTGCCGTCCATTCCAAAGACACTGGATTTTACAGGAGAAAAAGCTTCTCGTGACAAGATTCACAGCAAGAATTCCAGAATAATATCCAGCCTCTGAGTAAGACTGAGAGTGGGTGACAAAGGGTAACATACACACTACTTAGATAGCAATATGAAAAATAGGACAATTCTCCCTTCTTGTAAATTGGTCTTCCCATATCACATCCATTTGTTATTCTTGATTAACTACTTGATTAGTTGGCCTGTAACAAAAGCACTCTGTAAAAGAAAGGTCTGAACACCTGTAGGTAGTTAGTTACTAGAAAAAGCTCTCTCTACTGGCCCATAAAGATATGTAGCATTATCTGTAAGTTAGTAGGTTCAATAAAGTTGTTGTTGTTGTTATGCAATGCAAACAACTTCAAAGGTGCAGCCCTTCCCATTCATCAGTTTCTAGCAAGCCCCACCTAGGCAGGTCTAGAGACCAGGCATCTACAAATTCTTGGTTTGTCTTGGTTTCCATCTAGCTGGTATGGAGAGCCCCCTCCCAAGTTCTCGCTAACCCCACACCTCCTACAGAGGCTTCCCTGGTTCCTCTGCCTGGGAGCACTGGAGAGCTTTCACCAAGCTGCCTTCTTCTCAGCAAGATCCTTGAACCCTCACTGGCTGCCCTTGTATTCCCCAGCAGACCTGGGTCCTGGTCACAGGCTCCCATCACAGAGGGCCGGCACTGAGAGGCAGAATCAGCACTAGCGGCTCACCTGTAACAGGAGGTTACAGGCATGGGTTGCAGGGAGGACAGTGGTGCTTTTAGCAGTGAGAGAGTGCTGGGGAGAAAGGGAAAGCTTGGAGGGGAAGATACTGAGTCTAGTATTGGTCATTTAGGTGTAAGATGATGGTGAGACATGCAGGAGATGTCAGAGATGCGGGGGGATTGGATTAAGGGAGACAGGCTGGGAGCTGAAAGATTGAGTCATCCAAACAGAGATGGCAGCTGAAGCTTTGTGAGCGGATGGGATCACCTAGAGACAGGGTGCAGAGACAGAAGAGGACCAGGGAAACAGCCCTGTGGGAGAATGGGGGAGGATCTCCAGGCAACTCCCATGATGCTTTTGCTTTTTCCTTGCTTCCAAGGGCTAAGCTGCAGGGTTGTACTCAGACAAGTAACCCGAGCAGCCACTCACACTGCTGTGGCCACACCGCTAGTTTTAGCACGCTAGCTAGATCAGCACTAACGTGCGTGTACATCTGCCCGAACTGGGAATGCCACCTCCCAGTGCCAGCCTAGCCAGACCCTTAGTGAAGTATATTTTCAAACAGCTCCCACTGAGAGATTTACCAACTTAGAGATCCAGTGTCCTCAGTAAACGACTTATCTGCCGACGACTAGGAAATGTTACAAAGAGGAGCTGTGGGTGGGCCGGAACAAAGACCTCTGACACCATAATGATAGGAATGGAAGGGAAAACTATGCAAGAACCTTTTCAAACCCACTCAAGAGCTGAGGTTAAAACTTATACAGCACAGGGGAACGTTGAGCGTTTACTGGAGGGCAGCCAAAAAGCAGGAAACCTGGCATGAATCATGATAATTAGCCCATGCAGCAGCACCGTTTGCGTCAATGTGGGTCCTATGGCACTGTCTTTCTGAGAGGTAACGAGGGACTGAGTGAAAGTGAACCAGGCCTGCAGCACTGCCACTGAGCTGAAAGCAGACTCCTTGCCCCCTCACCCATGGCCCGAGGCTCAGCACTTGGGAACAACTCTGTGGAAGTCAACGAAGTTCCACTGCCGTAAAGCTGGGACGAGAGGAGAATCTGGCCCATGGATTCTTGCCATCTACCTCTCACCTCTCTGCATGAGCCATCCTATTGCCATTCTGTCTCTGCAAGCTCTGGGAACTATTCTAGGATCATTTAAACAATCCAGAAGATAAGGCTGGGCCTGGGAATCAGGCACTCAACTACCACAGAATCTGGTTATTTAATTCCCTTCAGATCTTTTCAAAATCCCTGCTTCCGGGGGCAGAGCCTCTCCTTTCGATGGGCTGCAATCCGGAGCCCTGCAGCAGCACTCCCCTTAGCTCAACGCCCTGGGTGAGGAGGGAAGGGTTTGGCCCAATGAGAGGTATGTCCTTGTGTTAACTCTCCCGCCTGTGCATGCAGAGTGAACAACTGTGCCCTTTATGTGAGCAAGGGCTGCAGCCAAAGGACATTGATCTCAGCAGGTTTCCCTCCCCATCAGAGCCAGAGAATGCAGGGGCTGTCTGGCCTGTCATTCAGCTCCTTTGTGCCACTACAGGGGTGCAAAGGGGCCGGATTCTGGCTGCAAATACCCAGCACAGAATGTTCAACAGAGGGGGAAGTCCCTGCCGGTGCATCTGAGCTGGGTCTAAGCCCTGCACCTCTGTGTCCCCAGGAGCCGTTTTCAGAATTGTTAGGGCCAGGGGCTTGCCAAGCCAATTCCTGGCCACATCCTGCATGGTGCCAATTGGAGCTGTGGTACAGCCCTGCCCTGTTGTGTTTACTTTGTTGTCAAGCAGTAATAACGCTGTAGTATTTACATAGTATCTTCCACCCAAGGATCTCAAACCATTCTCCAAATAGCAGTGAATTGAAAACCTTGCTGCACCCATGTGAAACATCGTCTCCATTTTACAGATAAGGCACAGAAAGGTGAAGTGACTTGCCCAAGGTCCCATAGGAAGCCTGTGGCAGACTCCAGGACAGATCCTGGATCACCTGGCTCTCAGTTCTATCCCTTGCCCTAGATCAGCCTTTCTCCTTAATATCCGTATTTGCCGCAAAGCATTGGATGCAAATTTAAACTGTGACTGCATATTCCCCCCCAGTCTTTACTTATGCCGTGATGAATGCATATTGCCTTAACACTTGCCATACACATAATTACAGTTCTTTAATTTGCTTCAATAACATGTATTATAATAAACATTTACTGCTCCACGAATAAACATTGAAATGAAGCTCCTAATGGGGGTTATGTGTTTCGAAGCCATTCATGGCATCGGTAAAGTCTCTCTCTACACTTAATGAAAGCCATTTCCATAATCTGTGCATTATTGCTTAAGCCTCCCTTTAGGAATATTTTACAAAGTAAAATTTCTGTGAAATATTATCAGCCCAAAGAGAAAATGTTAAGAGGATTATCAAATTGTCCTGTTAAAGGGACAGCGCATGCTTTCATGTCCCTCCAGAGATGCTAACACACTAATTATGGGGAATGTGCTAGCTAATTATCTCACTGGTCCAGTGCATTATGACTGTGCTTTTCACTTCAGAGACCTCATTTAATGAAAAGAATGGGAGCCCTCTAAAAGGTCAGATACAAAGGGCAATAAAATGCTAATTTATTTTCTAGCGCTAATCAGATACATTTCAGACCCCGAAAAAATCTTGTAAGGTTCAGCAGGCTCCAAGAGGTAAAGGTAGAATCAAGAAATGAATGACAAATATTCCTGTCCATAGAGTCTGATACAGCTTAACTCATTCTAATTCATACCGTCCCATAACTAATTTCCAGGGGCTGATCCTCACCTCATTGAAGTTAGTGTGAGTTTGACCATTGGCTCTGATAACAGATGGACTTGGTACCTGAAATGAGATCTAAAGACCATTGATGTCACTGGAAAGACTCTAGAGGACTTTCAGGTCCCTAGAGAATTAATAATGATCTCTCTCTCTCTCTCTCTCTCACCCCCACACCCCCACACGGTATTTCTCCACATGCATAGGGACAGCTGAGATAAGCGGTGAAATATACCTTGTCTCCACTAGAAGGAAATAAGAGCATCCAAAATAGTTCCAACAGTCCAACCTCTCTTGAGGACAGGAGCGGGGATGGAAACGATGGAGGGCCAGCAGAGAAATTCAGTTGTAAATGGATTTACATAGGAGACAAAAACAATGACTTGCTTTTTTGGGAGGGGGGACACTAATATCTCCTTTGGATGGTTATCTGTTACACAATTGTTGCAAGTATGTTCTAGAGGGACAGGGTTCGTTTCTGAGGGACTGAAGTATTGTTCATGTCTTCTTCCTGGCTGCTCTTCCATTCATTAGAGCCATTCAAAGAGGGGCCACTGCAAGGAGAAGGTAAAGATTTTCAGTGACAGTCCCTAAACCAAGCCCCACAACTCTGGGTGAATGATGAAATATCACAGGATCGGTCAGTCTGTTGGCCAAAACTCCCCAAGCTTTGTGTCAGTCATGAGTCCTCTTCCATCCCTGAGAGCCACATTGCCTTAGAACTGGTGCTATCTCTGTGCCTAGGTGCAACAAGCTCAAGACCAAATAAAGTTATTTATATACAAAAACTACACCAAGCAGCCATCGCTCCCTGAGTGTAGGAATATTTTTCTGTTTTATTGCCAAGTCTGCACATTCATCAGAGCGCTTTCGCTGCTTCAGTGAAATCTTTTACATGTAAAATGATCTTCTGCTATAAAAAGCTGATTGTAGGCGATTTAGTATTTCAAAGAGGGCAATTTATGTGACTGGAACAAAAAAAACGTTCAACAGAAACAGAATTTTTACTTAATCAGAATTTTTTTAATGTTTCAGTGTGGTCTTCGCTTCATATTTTTCTTCCCACGGTACTGGCCTCTATCTTTCATTTAGCTTGAAATAGAAGAACTTAGCTAAATCATGATATTTCTCTATTTGCATATATGTCATTTTCCAATCTAGTCTTCACCTTGTATTTAATGTGTTCTTAGAGTCATCATATGCGCAGGTGCCGATCTTGCAATTGCTTGGACATATCCTCAACTTTAAGCCCCTGAAGTCAATGGAACTGCTCATATGCTTTAAAGTTAAGCAAATTTGTGAGTGTTTGCAGGATCAGAGCCTATGTTTTCAAAAGGGCCGAGGCCCGCCATCCCCTTTGACTAACACAGTTTTATTCACAAAGGGCAAAACTCCTGTTTATTTCAGTGGTGCAGGATCAGGCTCAAAATGAATTGCAATTGTAAATCTCAGTACTTGCACCTCTTGCCACCTGAGTTACATCTGCAGGGAGGGTGTTCGAGACTCAGGCAATCAGATTTATCCTCGCAGTTCAATTCTGGGTGCCAAATGCTGGCACAAATTACATCTGTCAAAGGAAACATAGATCCTTTAAGTCGGTCATCTCAGGCCTGATTCAAAGCTCACTGAAATGAATGGAAAGACTCATTGACTTTGGATCAGCCCCCGAAGAACCGCAGGGTGTCACCACCAATGTTACCTCAGGTTTGTGGTGGTGTTTTGTTTCTTTATTTGTTTTTTTAATAAAACTCAAGGGCAAGCCCACTCAAAGGTCTCGAAAAATCAATCTCTACACATTACTGAGTGTGACTAGCAGCAATGAGAGTTACCATCCAGAGAAGAAAGGATCTCATCTCCCAAACTGATGGTGCAAATGCTCATTCATTCTAGTGCTGCTCTAGCAGCAGGCGATTTCTTCTTACTCTCCTTCAGATTTGGCCTGAATCTGCTCCATTAAAGTCAGCGGCAAAACTCCCATTAACTTCAATGGTGCAGTATCAGGTCCCTTCTGAGTTAAAGAAAGATGACATCAGAGCTGGTCAAAAATGTGGAAGAATAATTACAAAAATCGTCCCAGCCTTTTGTGGGTTTTAATCCCAATTTAAAAACAGCTTTTTTCCCCAGGTAGCACTTTGCAATCAGATGTTATCACATTTCGTTTTTCTTTGCCTTGTTCATATTAGACTCTAAACTCTTCTGAGCCAGGACTGCAATTTACTAAATGTCTGTACAGCACCTTGCACAAAACGACCCTGAGTCGGTCTAGGCCATTATGCACTGCTACAATAACAATAATAATCAATCCAAAGAAAGGTTTCATTCATTAGTAATTGGCGAAAAACAAAACAGCCGTTTCACTTTGCAGATTTAATTAAGGAAATGTATATCTATTCAACCCTTCTGTATATTCATGAGCCATTTACAGGCAAATGGTACACTTAGTAACAGAGCTCGTCTAGTGCACCCTAACCTTGATCCACATGAATTACCCCTAATTGGGAAAAGAGTTATTTCAAAATCATTTACATCTGAGAAGTGCTTTAAACCTTAGAACTTTGTAAGATTTCTAATAGACACTGCAGTTTGCCAGGCTCCCAGCTGAGACTGCCAGACCTGCTGTACTGGAGAACTTGCACCAGGCATTTGGTCCAAAACGTCCATTGATTGCTGTGATGAAGGCCACATGGGCAGGAGGTCGGTAAACGTGTGCAGTTTATGATTATGTCCCTAAGTCGTTTAACCTTCCAAATTAACATTGTGTGCACCTTGTCACCCAACAGGGGGCTGTACAAGCAGGTGAAAAGATAGATGTATATTCCTAATGACTGCTTAGGAGACTGCTGAGCTTTGGTCTGTGCCCATGTTGGTTCAGTTCATTAATGTAATTAACCAACAATCAATCTTTCTAAATTAGTTACACAAAAACAGCCCTGCCAGATCAACTGACATGAAAGTGAGGTCACGCTCCGTTTCTGCACGATTTAACACTCACACTGGAACAGAGTACGGGCCGTTAGAAGCATGGCAAACTGGAGCCAAATTCATTTGAAACTCTACAACTTAATTACAGTGTACAAAATCTGTGCAGCTGGCTTGGTGTTATTTTGCACGAGCTGCCATGTTTGCTGGAAAACACCTTGGTGATCCAAAGAGCTCAAAGAAGTAAAGAATAGCAGACATCTGCTCTCAAATACATATGGTTAATCAGAAGATTATAGAAAACTGTTTCTCGTTAGTGAAACAGAAAGTTGGCCCAAGCAGACGGCTTCACAGTTCCCCGGTGTCAGCACATGAGACGCACCACCACAGAGTTCTGATTGGCATCACCGAACTTAGAAAGAACCCTGACAAGTGGAAGAAAGTGACACCAAGAAAGCGGCTCCCTCGCTGAACTTGCGGTTAGCACCTGGCCTCTTGATTTGGGCTCACAGGAAAACGACAGGACAAATAAGACAGAAAATGGCTTTCATGGAACAAAACGTGATCTGTAAAAAGCTCAATGATGGCTCTGAGCAAGGGACAAGGGCAGAGCAGGAGCAGACTGAGACTCCGAGAATCATGCCGCACACCTGCTTGTTGCCTCCTGCTCTGGGAGGAGAGGTCGGGAAGGCCTCTGCTAGGCCTACATCCCCCTCAGGAGCAGGCTGGCATGTTGCCAAGGTGACCACGTCTCCACCCATTTCCCCAGCTCCTTCCCACTCGCTCCCAATGCATGCACGGGGCATGAGGCGGTCGTAGCTAACCATGGTATGAATGAGCCAAACTGAGCGCTGGGCTCAGGGGAACCAGGAAACCGATCCCCACACTTTCCATTCGCAGCCCTCTCTCTGTGCCCACTGCGATGAACACACCAAGTGGAACGCACACACTTCCATTCTGCAAGGTGCAAGGCAGGTAACGGGTGATTGTTTTCTGGATGCAAAACATGATCTGCACCCCTGTGGGCGGGTGCCCAGCAGGCTAATTTGAGGCTAGTAGGCAGTTTGCTTTTTAACCCTTACAACTGAACCTGTGCTAAGCTGCTCTTCACTTCTCCCAGGAGGCTGGGTTTGGAATTCATCCTTATGTTCACCCAGTAAGCCAGCATCTGGCTCGTCTTCATCCCTCACACTGACTGAGCGGATCCAATTGCTTCCACTGGGTATAGCAGAAAGCGTTTTGCTGACATCACTACTGAGGCCAGGTCTGATCTCCGGTTGAAGCAGCCACATAGGGAATACGCAGAAGTGAATCTGGCACCTAGGAAGCAGCACGCGGGGAAAGTCTGTCATGAGCCTATGAACTGCCGAGCCTCGTCCTGCAAAGTGCTGGGTGCCTGCCAATGCAGCCTGGCTGAGTGAGCTTTGCAGAATTAGGGCACCCACAAGTCCCCCTGAATCCAATGGAAGCTGCAGGCACCCTCCAACCGTCACTTTAAATGAAATACTGAGCACAAAGACTGAGAAAGTCGAGATAGGGAATTGAGGGGGGAGGGCTGGTTCTTGGGGCTGGGGAAGGAGATGCGGGTAAACAGTCATCAAATTTAAGGCCAGACAGGACCACCAGATCATCCCGTCTGACCGCCTGTATATCACAGGCCAGCAATACCCACACACCAAGCCCCCAAGAGGGACCGCAAACCTTAGTTCTATTTTTAAAATGGTGTGTATGTTAGCTTGAGAACCAGGGGTGTGATCTGCCTCTGGGAAGGAAAAGAGCCATGCGAGAACTGTCTCTTTAAGTATCCCCCACCCTCTGCAATGCTGCTTCAGTAAACCACCCCAGCAGGAGCCCCCGGAAACAGGACTGAGGCAAACATAGGCGAGTTTAAAATTAATAGCAGTGAGTACCGTTAATGAAAGTCGCCTTGGCCAGTCAGAGCAGCTTTCGCCCAGTTGGATTTTCTAAGCTTTCACACGCAAAAGAAAAAGCACACTCAAGAAATTCACAGCAGCAAGAGGCAGCATATTATCAGCTTATGCTGCCTTATGAAAATGCTCTGACTCTATAAAGCAGCAGATCTCCACCAGCACAAAGATGAGGGGTTTACCCTGATAAGAGCTGATTAGTTAGCATATAGCTACTTCATCGCACTAGCCTTCTGGTAGATGGAACTGCAGCGGTGTGTCATAGGCCCTATACTGCTAATCACAAATGGAGTTTGTCCTCGAAGGCTCAGGACCTGTGCTTTTCAAGCAGGAGGGTTTGAGTTCTATCCTCACTGTTAACATGAATTTGCTAGGTGGGTTTGCATCTGCCTTTAATATGGTATAAATCAAACACCACCGAGGGCCTGATCTGCATTGTTTTAGCACCCAAACTTCCGCCGAAGTCAACAGGAGTTTGCGATGCAAAAGGAATGCAGAACAGGGGGTCCAAAGTGTATGTGACATCCTCATAAATGCAATTAATCTAGTAATGCTGAAAGAATTACTAATCAGAACAGAAAAAACTCCAGAAGTCTTCACATTAATTCTTCTTTGCTACTAGACACCCAGTGAGCACCATGACACATTGCCATTTACAGAGGGATAGCTCTTTATTTATGCAACCTATTGCTCACATTTAACTAATTAGGCAGCCTGGTACATTTTAGAACTTGTGATCTATGTGCTATGTTTGCATAAGTGCAGCATATTTAATGTAAGTACAATTGTTTTAGCACCTCCAGCAGCATATTAAAGACTTCATAAAATTAGAAGAGTTATTGACTCCAACTTTAATACAAGTTATATGTTTTAAAAAAGCCTATTAGTTAAGTTGAATTAAAGGAACATTTACTCTAGAGATGCATCTGGAGCCTCACAAGTTTTGTAATAAAGGACACAAGGGATCAGAATGTGCTGTTTGGGAACAGGCAAGCCAGTTCAGATAAAATAAGAATTGACCCAAGCCTTCTACCAACCTTTTTGCAGGCTGAATGTTTTCTAAAATGTGTCTTTCCGCCCCTCCTCCCCGCTCATTTCTTGGTACTCACCAGACCAAGGGCCTGATCCTGACAGGTGCTGAAAATTTGAGACTCCCATTAAGGTCAACAATAGCTGCAGATACTCAGCACTTCCTTGGGATTCATAGATTCCAAGGCCAGATGGGACCATTGTGATCATCTAGTCTGATCTCCTGGATCGCACAGGCCAGTGAATTTCCCCACAATAATTCCTAGAGCAGAAATGTCCAGGGTTGGAGAATCCACGGTGACCCATGGTCAACTGTTCTACCCTCACTGTTAAAAAAAGTATGCCTTATTTCCAGGCTGAATCAGGTCCAGAAAAGTGGCAATGCCCCCCGAGAGGCTATACTGCCCAGAAACCCGAAGTACTGCAAGGCTCACACAGTACATCTACACAGGAAAGGAAGGTGTAATTATAGCAAGGGGAGCTTTAATCTAGCTAGCGCAGATAACAACCGTAGTGAAAACGTGGCGGCACAGGGTTCAGTGCACAGGTGCCGGAACAGGTGGGGTCAGGGGGCCATGGCCCCATCACTTTTGAAAGTGGGAGGGTTCTGCTGTCCCAATTTTTATTGGCCGTAATGGTCAGCGATGGCGGGGAGGGGGCGGAGAGGCATGAGCAGGGGGCAGAGTCTTGGAGGAAGAGGAGGTACAAGGGTGGAGTCTTGAGGGGAAGGGGCAGCTCAGGGGCGGGGGCTCAGGGAGAAGGGGCAATGTGGGGGCGGAGGTTCGGGGGAGGGGCACAGTTCAGGTGCTGGCGGCACCCTCACACTTCTAGGGACCTTCCGACGCTCCTGGCTGAGTGCAGGTTAGCTGCCCCAGAACAAGCCCTCTGGGGACCAGGGCTGCGCACTTAGCTTGCTAGTCTGTGTTACGGTCCATGCTGCTGCATCTTCACTATTACCGTTACCCGGCTAGCCAGCTTAAAGCTAGTGTGTGTACGTGCCTTCATTTGTAGGATGGACAAACTCACAGAGAGCAACCTGCTCGAGAATCCCCGGTCAATCTCCGGTAGGTTCAAAGGTGGGTTTGGTCAGACATTTTCCATCAAAACTGTTTATCTGCTGAAAAATTGGGTTTTTGACTAAAGAAAATAATTTGCTAAAAGGATTTGCTTTCCACAGAAATTTCTGAATTTTCATCAAATCACTGGTCAAAAGCTGACTTTTTTTTTTTTGGCAAAAAGTCAACTTTTTCTTTGGAAATTTTTGCTGAAAACATATTTATGTTGTTTTAATCAAAATTTTCTATGGGGAAAAGCAACATTTGTCCGACGAGCTCTACTCAAAGGGTCTGGAGGGTCTAAATAAGGTTTGGTGAAGCATATAATCCTGGGGTCTTTCTCCAGCCCAATTCCCTGCACCATGGACATACTGCGGTCACTCATAATGCTCCACATTCTCTTGCTTGCTCCAGCTGGCCGAGTTCCAGCCCTTCCATAGGTTCCATGGCCAGAAGGGAGAATCACTAAGGCTGCAAGTTTGTCATGGAGGTCACGGAAGTCATGGATTCTGTGACTTTCTGGGAGCTCCAGAACATCTGCAGCGGCCGGTGTGGCTGGCCCCGGGGGCCAGCTGCATTGGCTGTTGCTGGGGCAGTCTCGGGCCATCGTACCCTCCCCCACCCCCAAGCAGCAGCAGGAATTTGGAAGTGGGAGGGGGCTCAGGACTGGGGGTTGCAGCGTGGGAGGGGCTGAGGGCTCTGGGCAGCGCTTACCTCGGGGGAGCTCCCTGGAAGTGGCAACATCCCTTGGCTCCTAGGCAGAGGTGCAGTCAGGGAGCTCTGCGTGCTGCCTCTGCCTGCAGGCTCTGCCCCTGCAGCTTGCACTGGCTGTAGTTCCTGGCCAATGGGAGCTTCAGAGGTGGGGCTTGGGGCGAATGCAGCGCACAGAGCTGCCTGGTGACGCCTCCACCTAGGAGCAGAGGGAGAGGGATGTGGCCACTTCTGGGGATGCGCAGAGCCAGGTAGGGAACCTGCCAGCCTCCCCCTCCCCCATCACCAGTGGGGATCCTGGGCTGCACGCCACTGCCTGCTCCCCTCCCCCCTGCACCAGTGGGGATCATGTGCCACCACCCCCCAGAACCCACAGCACCCCTGGGCCACTCCCCCACCCCAAGATTCAGCCAGGGGTATATAATACAAGTTATGGACAGATCATGGGCCGTGAATTTTTGTTTACTGCCCATGACCTGCCCATGACTTTTACAAAAATACCCGTGACTAACACGTAATAATACTCAATAACCACCTAGTCTGACCCCCTATCATAGCACAGGGCGTCGAACTTCCTCGAAACAATTCCTGCTTGAACCAGAGCAGCTCTCAATTGAAAAATTGCCTGTAATGAAAAATCCTCCACAACCCTTGGGAAATTGCTCTGACCCCCCTCACCATCCAAAATGGACACCTGATTCCAGGCTGGATTTGTACAGCTTCAATAAAAAATGACTCCTCACTCCAAGATGAATGAAGAAGGGAACTGCCTAGATTCAGATGTCTGGGGTGAGGGAGAGGAGACTGGCCAGTCTCTGTCAGGCTAACTTGAAAAATGTGGTTGACTCAGCCCCACAGAGAAGCTACAATGCACGGAATCTAAATTGTATCAATACCACCATCTGAATCAGGCTCGTTAAAATGAAGGAGAGAATCTTGCTGTGTTTTTCTCGATACATTAAACAAACAAGATTGCTCCTTCCAGAAGTGGCCGAGCTACTGTGTTTATGGTCCATTTTCAGCCCAGGGCTAGACTGTGGCCCATCCTATAGACCCACCAAAGGGAGTAGGGGGAGCAAGGGAGAGCAGCCACCATGGGGCCGTGCTGTCTCTTCCCCTCTATGTGGAATAGGTACGGAAGGAGCAGGGAATGGGTGGATGGAGCCTGGGCTCTGCTTCAGCATGCCAGGGGAAGAAACAGCACCAGGACCAGGTATGGGGCTGGGACAGGATATTTCCTCTGCTGGAGCAGGGGAATAACCAAGAAGACCTTGACAATCTGCTCCTAGGGCAGCACAGCTGGGCCATGCATGGGGCTTGTTGCAAAGTCATAAATAACTGACCCCTCGTTCTGAATCCAAACCAGCATAAGCATGAAACAAACGTTCACAATATGCTGGGAAGCTTTCCGTTTCTCTTTTGCAGTCAGCACTTTCCCCATCCACAAACACATACAAACCACCAGCGTATATTTCTGAAATGTTATTCAGGCCAGATTCAGCTGGTCAGAGAAAGAGTAGCCTGGAACCAGCTGCGGGAAGGAGAAAGGGCAAAATAGATAAACAAAGAAAAGATCAGAACCTGAACAGAATCTGAAACTAGAGTTTAAATGCATTTGTTAGACTGTACTTAAAATACAACAATAATGAAGTGCTCCTCGCTTCTCGTTTTTGCTGGTTTCTTGTCTTTCCCATTTTGATAGTGAATTATATCAGGATGCAGGGGAAGTGGAGCAGGTTTTCAGCATTAGCAGTCAGTATAAGGAGGAGATCATGGCAAGACAAAGGCATTTTAGGCTCTGAGTTATTATATTTTTTAGAAGACCTCCACCTTGTGAATACAAATCTTTGAAAGATCACTTTGCTGATGGATCTGCTTCTTTGGCCAGTTGCCTGTGTAACTATCCAGATGTATACATGCCACTGCTGCTAGTTTGTCCAATATTTGTCCTCCTGTTACATGACTCGGTTACGAAATCAGTTAATGAGACTGAGCCATTACATAGATGAAAGGCTATTAAGAACGGATGTCCAACTGCATAACCTTCATACGATGCCAGGTGTGCTACAAGGGAATGAAATGCGTCAAACCTTAGCAGGAGTGTAACAACACACTGAGCTGTCTTACGTTGTGATTCTGCTCCCCATGAATTCTGGGGTTTTTTTGTTTTGTTTTTAAAAAGCCCTGTTGGTTAGCATATTTCTTAAAAAGACAGGCCAGGGGATTTTACCCATGATCTCGTAAAATAAGATTATATGATTGTTTGGAAAGATTTTTAGTCAAACCAATTAACAGCTTCCCATAAATAAATAAATAAATAAATAAATAAATAAATAAAAGAATGAGGATGTTCCACTTAGATGTGGAATGAGAATAATTTAAGAAATTATGGACTAGCACTTGAAAGAGAAAGATCAGGTACATAGTTATCCTCCATGTATATTCTTTGAATGATTGTTGGGGGTAGACCTGGGTTGAAAAAAGTTTACCATCCTATAAAAATTGAGACTTTGAAAATGTTTTCTATCCCAAACCTGCACAAAGTCAAATTCTCAAAAAATTTTATGAACAGAAAAATCTGAAAAAAAATTGGTGTGGGTCAATCGAAACAATTTGTTTTGATAATTTTGAAATGTTTAACTTAGAGTTTGGCTATTTTTTGAAAATGTAACTATAAATAGCTGAAATTTTGAAACAAAAATAGTTTCATACCAGAAGAATGGAACTTTTCATTTTGAAAACATTTCAACTATTTCAAAGCTTTTCCAAATTTTTTTAGTCAAAAAGTTGGTCAAAATTGACCCCTTGTCTCAGAAAGTTTGTTTGATCAATCAGCATTTTCCAACAAAGTAACACTTCATAGAACAATTCCTGACCAGCTTTAGCTGTCAGCAAGATATTGTTATGAAGAGAGGTAGAATTTGTTATAGTGATTTTCTAATATTTGCCACTCACAGTAAGGAAGCAGAAGAGATCCAATATATTGATGTTAAAACAGCGTGATCAGAGAGTGTGATCTATATTACATGACAATGTCATTATGCACCAGTGGGATATCTTTCCTACGATGAATGCCTAAAGTAACTGTAAGAAGGTGCTGGTGTTAGTATGTGTGCTGGTTTCCCTGTCCACTTTTCCAAGGATCAACCCTTTGGTATGTCTACACTGCATCTGGGAGTGAGCCTTCAAACCGGGGTCCACAGACTTGTGCTAGCGGGGCTCGCACTAGTGCCCTAGAAATAGCCGTGTAGACGTTGTGGCTCAGGCTTTCAAGCCAGGGGCAGAGAGGTGAGTCTGAGAGCCCAAGATGCAGAGCCAAAGCAAAGCCTGTACAGCTATTTTTAGCCTGTTAGTGTGAGCTCTGCTATTGTGAGTCTCTGGCCCCAGACTGAGAGTGAGGAGACGGTTTGGGGAGTGCATGACAGGGGTGATGTGACTGCAGAGGGCTAACAGCACCGGCTATAAATTGACTGCCTAGACCAAGAGACCCAGGGTCAGAGAAGGCGTTCTCGTGGCAGCCAGGAATTGCTACCAAACTGGGTTGGGGTGGGTCCTTTCCCCTTCCCGGCCGGTAGAAAGCAGTGATATATTTCTTACTATTACTTGGAGCCTTTTGCTCCACCCATTATTTAATAAAACCTGCCCCGAGGGAAAGGCTATGGTACCGGGTTCAAGCATTGGACATTCCTGGGGCTGCCCCAGCTGGTGAGTTTGCCCGCTGGCTACAGCATCTCACCTTTAACTGTTATTGGGACACAGCAGGCTCCCTTTGTACCCTGCTCCCGTCAGGCTGGGAGCATCAGGGGCAGCAGGCTGGGAGGCTGTCTGCATTTAGGTGCAGTGAAAGAGGGCAGGATAACTCTGGAATAGCTGATAAAGGAACCAGAGGTTTCTGTTTCTTTTTCCCAGTAAGGACTCTTGTCATGCCCTGCCTCCCTTCAGTTTTACAGAAATAACCTGTGCTATTCTGGGAGCCAGGGACCACATGCCATGGGAGTCAGATGCCGAACACGCTTTGGTTCCACTGAAAATCCTAACCACAGAAAACACACCAGAGAGTGGCTAAGAGCTCCCCCAGGCCTCGGAAAATCTACCCTCATTCATTCATTGTCAATGTAAGTTTTCATTAACGTACGTCCTAAGTGGCTGCTTTCGCTGCTGATGGCTGGGATCTAATGGGTGATGGCAAGATGGGACGTGAGTTTTCTTTGCTACTCTGAACATTCAAAGCAACTCAGCATTGATCGGCGCTGTGGTGGAAGTGCCCTTGCCCCAAATGGGGAAGAAGTGATAGTGAAAGAATTCATTACCACAGGATATAATGATCAAAGCCGGGTGCCTGGAGTGAGGCACCTCCATCTATATTTAGGTACCTAACTGAGTGGCCTCTTTTTCAGAGGTGACGAATGCCTGCAGCTCCCATTGACTTCAGGTACCCACGTTTGAGCTGTGTGGCCTTTCGTCTCCAAACCCCAGCTAATTTAAGGATTTAACATTTCAAAGCTAAGGATTTTACCCAGTCAAAAGTTCCACACAGCAGTAGCACCTAGGGATGAGCGAGATGGCACCCGGGCCAGGCAAAGCAGGAGAAGAGAGATGATTATTCGTCGCAGCACGTACACTCGAAAGACAGGCTAATGAGTTCTAAAATGACATAATTTAATCCCAAGGCTTTTCAAATACAACGCTAGAGCTTTCCTTTCCCTAGTCATTACATAGCACATAAGGAATCTCTAAATATGCTCCTCCTGCCCTTTGAAATGGAGGAAGAATGGGCAAAACAGCTGGTTCCTCCAGGGCCAGAGTTTCCTAT
This sequence comes from Mauremys reevesii, assembly GCF_016161935.1. Taxonomy (NCBI): domain Eukaryota; kingdom Metazoa; phylum Chordata; order Testudines; family Geoemydidae; genus Mauremys; species Mauremys reevesii. The sequence goes on along the minus strand of NC_052629.1, from coordinate 123,420,533 downwards.
TTTAAGTTCTCTTCAAATAGGAATTTCTCTCTCTCACATGTGGACTGAACTCATCTCGCCTACCAGCACAGCACGGCCCAGCTATACAATGCAACTATCTTTGTGTAGCATCTTCCTCCTGCGCTCGATAGAATCACATGATTCAGGCATTTGGAAATGCATTTGGATTTCTATCGGGATAGGCAGGGGTGGACCTAGCCAGAGCTCTAGGCATCCCTGACACCAGCTGGACCTTTTTCAAAGACATTTGCTCTAGAACCACTAGACGTGATGGGCTTGCCGCAGGAATCGTGGGGTGAAATTTGCTGGCCTGGGCTATGCAGGAGTTCAGACTAGATGATCATAAATGGTCCCGCCCGGCCTGAAAAGAAATTCTATCCAGTCACAGAAAACATAAGTGAAATTCAACAGCAATTGACCCCGACAGCAAGCAAAACTCTCTTTCCCCCCATAAGTCCCATCTCCATCCAACCCCATCCTTTGAAGCAGTGTGTGCTGACGGCCAACACATCTGGGATATTATGGTGCAGGGGAGCCTGGTCCAGAGCTGCGGGGCCCTCACTCTACAGAGGGGGACCCAGGTCCAGGGCCTATGTTGAATGCAGCTGGAGCAGTACGGCACGGGGAGAGGCAGTTTCTCACATGAGTGAGTCCTGGGCCATTTAAGACTTCATATGTCAAACCAATGCCCTAAATTCAATCCAGACCCCTACAGGCAGGGGATCATCAGTACCATGTGCTGCCCCAGAAGCACGGCTGAATCTGTGAGCCGTCACATCCTGCACCAGCCTTACACTGGTCAGTTAAGGCTCCATGGTCTGTGATGTAAAGACATGGCCTGGGGGAAAAGTGAAAGCACTTAAAGCATTGGCCCGAAGGCCAACAGCAGCAGGGAAGAACCTTTACAAGACAAGCAACAGAAAGGTTACTATGGACAGTGCTCTGGGAACAAGTCTGGGTTGTGCAGTGAATGAGGCTGGAGAGCCAAATAAATCCCCAAACCGATCATTCTTCTGCCCCTCAGGGGCTGCCCTGCAGTTCTCTGCTCTTTCTCCCCATTCCCAGGCCCTGCCGAGTTCCCCTAGGCTGTTTCCTCCCAGCAGGTTTCCCCACTGCCCCCCCTCCCGGGACTCTGGCCGTTCCCCCAGAAACCTCCCTGCTTCTTACAGGCCGGATCTCAGGGCCTCCCCTGTGACGTTCTTTCCAGCCTGCCGTCACCAGGCCTGTTCGCCAGGCTCCTCTCCCCAGCCTCAGGTCTCTGCCCTCTCCACGTAGCCACAGCTGGGGTCACTAACGGTAACTGAGTCCATATCAGACCCAGCGGGGAGCTAACTGCTAGGTCCCCCCTTAAAGGGCCAGCCAGCCAGCCTGCAGAAGTCTGACGATGTGCACAGAATGAGGCATGGGACCGCAGGAAAGGAAATCGTTAAGTTATGGATTAAGCTGTGGTTAAGGCAAATGAATGACCGCTTGCAGACCTATCCCTGCCTCTGCCACTGAGTAACTATGTGATGGGCAAGTCACTTAAACCAAAGCTCTTCACAGCTGTCCACTAACTGTGCATTAGTCACTTTTTGGGACCCAACTTGTGACACTTGAGGCCTGACTTTCAGAAGGGCTGAGCAATCAACTGCCTCTGAAGTCAAGGGGAACTCTGCAAAATCAGGCCTTAGCTATCTCAAGTTGGGCACCCAAAAATTAGCTAACACTTCTGACAGTTTAAGATACAGGCATTGATGTTCTTGCGGCATTCTGGTGATGACTACAGTTGAAAAGTTCAAGAGGAAATTAATAACTGCAGAGTTTGAATGGTAAATAAGGACTGGGGCCACATGTGGTATTAAGAGACTGTCAGTGAGCATTGTCCAGTCTGTGCACTGAAAGAGTTAGGGGTTCTATGGAAAATGTTGCTTGTGATCATGGAATTACGACTGTATCGCAATGGAGTGAATAAAGGTTGCAGAGGCAGTCTCAATGCTGGCATTTCCTAACTCCTAACAGCTTAACTTCGCAACTCTAACTTTCTTTTCACAATATATTTTCGCATGTAATTACTAATACTAACTAGGGAAGCTCACTGATTCATACACAGTGTTCTAGGATAACAGTAGTTTCAGTAGTAGGTCATTATTATTTGCTCTTCATTTATAGTGAAATGATCCCATGAATCGTATTTTTTTTATTGAATTGTTCCATTTGTCACTTGTTTAATTGGTAAAACCAGAAATTTTGCTAAAGTCAAAAATTTGACTGATATTTAATAAGATTAACCTAGGTAATGCCGTAAGATTTAACTGACATTACTTGATAAATAAGAGTTTATGCTGTGATAGGTTCTAGCTCACTGTTAATCTGATTTAGGATATCAACATGAAATTCTTTTCTTTCAGCTTTATGCGCTGGCTGATTTCATGCTGACTTTAAGATGCTGAGTTTAATAATGATCGCATTGGTAGCATATTTATTTGTTTTTGTTTATTGCAGAGGAAGTTTTCTGAATAATTACACAGAAAAGTCCACAGAGTGGGTTGGATTGATTGGTAGGCAGGCTGGTTACACAAACTGAAACCAAGATGGGTGTGTAAATATTGTGAGATTAACTGTGTAGGAAACTTTTTTCCACACAGGTTCCGTGCAATTGTAATTCTCAACTCAGCAGTGGAGGGATTAGAAGAAGGATGGTCCTGGAGGAAAAACTCCCTGATACAAATGCAGAAGGTGTGGGCTCAGTTCCCATCCTGCCACAGACTTCCCATGTGACCCCGGACAAGTCTCTTTAATCCTTCTGTGCCTTGGATCAATACAATAGGGATAGTAAATCTCCACAGCCATATAGGCAGCATAAATCCTTCAATATCAGATCCTGGAGTGATGGGGACCATAAAGGAACACAGATGGATGGTTCGATGAGGGCCTTCCCCCACAACCATCCCCATCCTGAATTACCACTCTCACAGATGAGTACATGGCTCTAGTAGGGTGACCAGATGTCCCAATTTTATAGGGACAGTCCTGATTTGGGGTCTTTTTCTTATATAGACTCCTATAACCCCCCACCCCCTGTCCCCATTTTTCACATTTGCTGTCTGGTCACCCTAGTCTCTAGGCTTAAGGAACTAAAACTGAGGTCCATGGAACACCAATAGTCTAAGAAGCCATCCCGATTGGCAGACAGAAGGAAATGTTTGGGAACCATGCATAGGGGCGTGGGGTCGGAATGCTGTCAGAGAAGGTCGGTCCCCAGGGAAACGCTCTTAAATAGTGATTTGAAAAATTATAGAGATGAAAAACCTATTGCACTTGGTCAGAGAGTCACAGACATTTCCCTCCTGCTCTGGTGCTGCCGTAAGCATAGGAGTAGCCCAGAAACACAATCTAGGATCAGATCCTTCTGTCACAGCTGCTTTTCTCCGAGAAGTGCTCCATGATACATGTGTGTAATTATTATTTTAATGTATTCAGTTTATACCGTGACATTCACAAGCACCACAGAATTAACACACAGCAAACAATTACAAGCATCCGTTTCACAAGGGAGGAGCCTGACAAGTGCCCGGATCCGTTTTGCCAGAGAATGCACTAAATCTGTCCAGACTGAATGTTCAAATGAAAACACAATGTTCTGACCAGCAAGAAACTGAAACATGAACATCATAAACAGTCCGGGAAATACACAGAAACCAGAAGACATAGGTAGTAAATTTCCATTATCCTGTGGATATTAAAAGTCAGCAGCAGAATGTTAAAATTAAACCTGCGTTTAATGGGCAGACAGTGTAACTGAATAAATAACGCAGGGACTGTGTGAGTTGCATTAAAATAAGGGAACAGCATGACATGAGGGGCCCATTCTGGGCAGATATAGAAAACAATGCATCTCCTGAAAGGAGTTCCTGCAGTAGCCCTAGTGTGAAGCAATCACACACAGTGACATTTTCCATTGCAGGAGGAATTAAGCAATTGAGGATTTTAGAACAGTTGAACAGATGATATCGACAAGACCAGAGGACTGCGCTGGCTTTGGTAACCAGCTAGAAAGCACAGCCACAGACTTCCCAGGGCCCGTTCTACTAAGACAGAAGCAGGATGGGCCCTTCAAACACAAGAACAAGGGAGGGGTCATTCTAACCAGCCCCTAACTCACTGCGTAGTTTGCTTCACTCCCACTCCGACTCTGTAACGGGCAAACGTCAACAAAAGGAGGTGGATTTGATCAGTGTGGAGCACCAGGAAGTTTTGCAACAGACAACACATTAGATTGAATAACAAGGGCATGACTGTAAACTGTGGGTATTCCTAAAAACCCCACCCCGGGCACATAGAGACGGTGCCTGGAGGAACAACTGCATGTGCAGTGGTGGATACTTGACTAGGCAAAGCTCACTGAACCCATAAAAAGACTCCCGCTGACTGCAGTGGGCTTTGGCTCATGCCCCCAGTGCCCTGGTTTGCACACTCAGAGGTGGGTTTTTGTAGGTACAGCAGATACATGGGTATTTTTTCACGATCAGCCACTCCGCCCACCTTTTGTGACCCTAATTCATGCCGTGACTTAATCTTCTCAAGTACCTTTAAAATATCAACCTAAAATCTGCACACACTAATGAGGTATATTTAATTTACTTAATGACAAGACCCTGGCATTAATGCCAAATTAAACAGGTGCACCCTTGCTACCCAGAGGTTCAGGTATGGCGGCGTGATAGGAATATAAAGGTATTAAATACTATTCATGAATCTCTCCCTTGCCTTATGAACAGTAACACTGAGTCTACAAGCCATACAATACCACATCAACACTCCTTACCAAATGGGCATCAATCCCATAGTACACAAATAATACACCAGAAATGGTTACAGCTTCAAAGGACAAATAATACCCAACTCAAAACCTTACAGTCTAGGAAGGGGAGAACCATCCCGCAGGCTACAAACTTAAAGTTGTCTGGGTATCCCCTTGGGGTCTGTGATGGACAACTGTGTATTTGCTTGGAGTAGGGATTATGTGTACTTGTGAGTGGGTGTGGGTGGATGGGAAATTAATTTCTGGAGTTGTGTTTGGCTTTATTCTGTATTTCCTGGTCTCTGCAGTTTGCATTGGGCGTTATTTGTTCTTAGCAAACCTAACTGTTAACCAAGATTTTGTATGCCCGGATTACTATTTAACCCAGTTCTATAAGGCTCTGTCCAAATACCATAGAAGTCAAGCGGCCTGGGATCATGCTCCAGACCATTAATAACAGTTTTGCAAACTAAATGCTTTCCATGTGAATAGTCTTGGGAAAGTGAACAAAAAGGGTCACTAAGACACGACAATTGAAAACAGATGAAAGTTTGTGAAAAACTTTTCCCAGTTCTTAATTAGCTCTGTACATTTGGTTTGAGGAAGAATTCCAAACAAGATGGCAATATTTTTTTTTCATTTATTCCTAACTCATCCTCCCATGTGAAGCTCCTCTGTAACAGTATATGGGGAACTCAGACAATACAATTGCCTGGCAGGCTGTTTGACATACAGGAATATCTTATCATAGGAGAGATGCATATGCTTCTGATAAAGGTATACAGTAGGTCACGTGGATGTTGAAAGCTTGATAATGCCCACTGTACTGAAGTGTCACTTAAGCCTTCTGTGCAGAAGTGACTAGTTTATGCCGGGTCTACAGTAATTTACATCTCTTAGAAGGATGTATATAGCCAATGCCCAGGGAATTATTCTACCACTGGACATGCTGATTTTGCTGCTTATGAAGAAGCTATTATCTAACAATGAGTTTCTATTGCAATCTTCTCTCCTTCACTGGAATTTTTTAATCACATTCTTCAATCTCATTCAATTCATTATTTGTGGTGACAATTACTCTGTGTCTTGCTTTGGTTTCTAAAAAAGCCCGGTACATATGCATTTTAGTGAGTATAACCAATAAGCCATTAAATTAACACATATTGTTATCATACAAAAAACTCATGCTTGGAGTTAACATGTACCCTCATGTCTGAATACTGCATAGAAATGCAGTATTTTTGTAGCTGTGTCAGTCCCAGGATATTAGAGGGACAAGGTGGGTGAGGTAATATCTTTTATTGGCCCAGCTTCTGTTGATGAGAAAGACAAGCTTCTGCGCTTACACAGAGCTCTTGTTCAGGTCTGGGGAACTTTTTCAGGCCATATCTACACTAGAGAGTTTATAGCAGCACACCTGAACTGATGCAGCTGTGCCACTGTAAGATATCCCATATAGCCGCTCTATGCCAACAGGAGAGAGCTCTTCTGTCAACATGATTAAACCACCCCCAACGAGCGGCTGTAGCGATCCACACCGGCGCTTCTGTCACTCTGGTTTTTTCACATCCCTGAGCAACATAAGTTATACCGACAAAAGTGCTAGTGTAGACATAGCCTCAGCGTCTCACAGCTACATACAAGGTGGGACGGGTTGTTTAGCATAAGTAGTTAACACATATTTGAAGGGGCCATTCAAGGTGAAGTGGCCAGTTAACACCCTCCAGTCCTAGGAAGGAAAGGGAGAATAGGGGGGAAAGCACCTGGGGGGTGGGGTTGTTAATGGATTACAGATTGTTGTAATAAACCTGTAACCACTCCTCTCCCCACAACACACACACACAGCTGCTTCTCTCTCCTCCCTATGACTGGATTGGTATTAATGGGCCACTTCACCTTGCATGGTCCCTTGAAACTACTTCTGCTAAACAATCTGTTCCACCTTGTATTTAGTGGTGACACTCTGGGTTAGTTCCCCAGACCTGAAGAAAAGAGTTCGGTGTAAGCTTGTCTCTCTCTCCAACAGAAGTCGTATGCAATGTGGTTGTAGCCATGTTGGTCCCAGGATATCAGACAAACGAGATGGGTGAGGTAATATCTTTTATTGGGCCAAATTCTGTTGGTGAGAGACAACCTTTCAAGCTACACAAACCTTGTCTTTCTCACCAACAGGTGGTGGTCCAATGAAAGCATTTACCTTGCTCACCCTGTCTTTGTGCATAAAAACCTATCTTGTTTGCTCTCTATTGCCATGAGCATGTTTCTGTGGGTCATAAAGGGCTGCATTTGCATCATCTACATGAAAGTAGTGGGAGTAGTTGAGCTGTTTCGTGTAATATGAGACCATTACCAACTCCGTTTACAGCACTTTTGCGCTTTCTCTGTACTGTTAACCTCAGAGGGGCCACTTCTTTTTCTTTCAGCAAAGCTGGCAAGAGTCTCTCTCAGTGGCATGCAGTTTAGTCTACTATTTCCATTTACATATAGAATCAAATGATTTACTTAAGGGATGCCAACATATTGTCCACATTGTGCATGAGTCTGCCACTGTTACTCACACAGAGTAGTATATTACTCTGTCAACAGTCTTATTGGTTGCAATTGCGTTTACTCATGGAGTAAAATATTACTCAGCATGACTAAAGAAGGGGCAAATCTGGTTCTTAAAATGGAGCTTTGTAATATGTGTATTTATGATCAATTTGAGGAAATGTAAGTGCCCCATTTTTTGCAAACTAAAAGCCAACAGTTTGTCAACAGCTTTACCACAATCATTATTCAAGAAATTTAGCGGTTGGAACGTTTCATTCAAGTGCTACCTCTTTGTGGGTAGAAAGTAGAAAATTATTCAGTTTAAGATGGCAGAATTCACAGTATAGAAAAAGAATGCTATAAGAGAAAAGCAGGAAGGTAATTACAACCTTTGCAGCAAAGCACTATGTTCCTGTGCAGAGAACAGCTTTACCTAGTCTCAATCCACATAGATTTTCATTTAAATACAGTCCTTTGCTAATTCTACCACTCTGAAGTTTACTGCTGGGAGCATGACAAAGATGGTCTTTATGAACAGATGGTCTTTTAAATACAGACAAATGTACTGCACACTAATGGTCCTGTTAGAACATAATGTCTAAAAAAGGAAGAATGTGAGACCATACTATATGCTAGCCCTTAATTATGTAGGATTTTTTTCCTTCTAAAGACAAATTAATCACTAATGAAGCTTAATCAGTAGTAAACAGGTACCAGTGTACACTCACTCATGTACAAGCAGATGTGTATTGATTATATGTGACTCAGTACAAATTTGAGTGACTGTTGTTTAGGTGTTATTAGTACAGGGTGGGAAAATGCGTCTGTAACTCCTGCTTCCTTTTTCCTTCCATGACAAGTTGACAAATCTAGTTTGTCATGAACAGCTGCGTGCTAATTTAAAAAGGGCTGGATTACAACTAAGACAGCAATTGGTGGCATCCTTTTGGTACCCAACATGCCATCTAGTAAGTCCAAATTTGATTCAGGGTGCAACTGGAGAGGTTTTTTAATGGAGCTGCAATCCAAATGAGCAGCATATGCTTGATTCTTCCTTCTGTGAGTCATTCTGACATTGGTAACATTTTTGTGTGTGTGCAGAGATCCTAAGTTTTCACACAAGCTGTATGGTCTGGCAGTAACGGCGACTGCAATGAAATACCTCTAGGGACATCAAAATCTGTTCCTTTACAAAAGAGCCCCTCTCTCTTTTATATTCCAGAAGGGTTCACCTATCAAGCCCCACACCTAACTGCACAGAAGACCAGACAAAGGCTGACACTGTGTGATACCTCTGAGCCTCAGTTACCTTCACATTGCAGCAGAATATCTGTGGAATCAGAAGCTCTCTTGGCTGACGAATAGAATCAGGTCAGAGCTGACAGGCAGAGAAACTTAGAAATTAGGAACGAGGGTGAAATCCTGACTTGAACACCAGACCACCTTTTATTAATTCAAATGTTTCCCTCAGAAAGATTCCATGGCACAGTTAGTTAAAGTTCATGGTAATGCCGTTCAATCCTCAGCAAACTGAAGCCCATTTTAAAATAGCCAGCTCTACAAATAACATACCGGAAAACGAAGGAAGAAAAAGAGCTTTGAGATACTTATTTCCACTCCCAGTCCCACGGCGGGGGTAAAATTTGTATTTAAAACTTTTGAACCTGAGCAGCCAAAGGGGTATTGTTCTTCAGTGTCTAATGAGAGCAGGAAGTCCCCCACCTTTCACCCCCCAGGAATATACCCTGGTACACCTTTTCCAACAGGCAGAAATGAGCAAAATCCATGAGAACCACCAATGGCCAGGATGAACCCCGGCGGCATTCAGGGCAGAAGGCAGCAGAACAAAGGAGATGCCACTGCACACATGGATCAAAGCTTGGTATCGTATTACCTGCCTGTGGATCCCCTCTGCTCCAGGGCTACCATTGTGCCACTGCACAGAGACCCAGCCAATGGCACCAGGTAATTCCTGCTGGAATCATGTGGCCAGAGGGGATGGGGTCCAGAGCTGTCTCTCCAGGATGGCTCACAGCTTTGTGGTTATCTAGTAACCTCATATAGGAAGGAGCTCAGGGTCCACAAGCTACAACTGCGCAGCAGAGGGAGCAGGTCCAGGAGACCCTACAAGATAAACCTTACTGAATGTTTTGTTCCCATCCCACTAGCTTTTTGAAGTGGAGGGGGAAAGCTTGGGAAGAAACAGAGGGAGGCTTTATGGTGAAGGCACTGGACTAGGATTCAGAGGATATCACTTTAGTTCCCAGCTCTACCACAGACTTCCTCTGCGACCTGGGACAAGCCCAGTAATCTCTCTCTGCCAAAGAGGATAATGATGCTGCCTTTGTCCGCCTTGTCTAGTTAGGCCCAATCCCACACTGAGAACTGCAGAGACATACCCTTCACTCAAGTATTTCGCAATGCAAGATCAGGGCATTTGATTGCAAGCCATCTGGAGCCAACTTCTGTACAGCAGCTGCCGCAAAGGGACTGGTCTCCGTTGCTTCTGTAATCTAGATATTAATAACAAATCCAGGGTGTATCTGAAGATAACAGTGATTTTAACAGGGATTAGAATTTCCCATTAGTTGCAGTATTTATTTTTCCAGTGATTTAATGGATAGTGACACACGCATTTTGACGGGTCCTGAGGAGCATGAAAATATAACAGAAATTAATGGATAGGAAGCCAGAAAACTGGTGATTCCGTTATCAAATAAAGAAGGAAAAGCTATAAGATATGTAGCAACACACACACACACACACACATTTAAGACAGGAGAAAGCCCGGAAAGTCAACTCTTCTGTCAATTTCTTCAACGGGCCTTCTCCCACTCTCCCCACTTGCCCATCCCTTTCTGGAACAGAACGGTCTCAGGTGGAGAACAGTAGCACCACCCTCTCTTCATTGTCAGAAAGTTAATATGCTGAAACTTTTAGACTCTTACCTCTCCACCCTACTGAGCTGAATTGGCTCGCATAACTAGAATTATGGCTTGCCAAAATATTTAGCTATATCGAGTTCATGCCAAAAAATATGTAGATGAAGCCACAGGAACTGTAATGTGTATGATAAAACAGGGAGACACATTTAATGCCAGTTTAAATATTAATTCTTATCCTCTTTCCTCTGACTGATATTTCGCTTGCAAAGGCTTAAACTTGTAGGACCAAATTCTGATCTGACCTTCTGGGCAGAGTGGTGAAAATCCAGAAGCCAATGGATTTAGTCTGGATTTACTCAGGTGTGCCTGAGAGCACAATATGGCCAATTGCCTCATTCCCCATATATTCCTGGTCTTGAACACCACAGAAACTGCTTAACTGCATGTTGGAGACAAGGTGGGCGAGGGAATATATATTTTTGGACCAATACACTTGAAACAGGAGGTTAGCTACACTGTGCACACAGGCAGTCTGTGCAAAAACATGTTCATCACATTGACACCTCCACCTACCTAACCGCCCCACAACAATAAGTAAATAAAGAAACAAATCAATCTGCACAGAGAAACAAAACAGACCCCAAGCAGAGTTCATACCCTGGAAAAAGAGGAGAGCCAGAGACTCCATGAAGACCAGCATGGACCAGCTGTTGTTACTGATTTTAGGTGCTCAGTTACTACAGTGAGGGAAGGGCAGTATAAAATCCTAACACAGACAGACAGATCATTGCTACCTCATCCTTTCCTTCCACTACTCACACCCGTTTATCTGTCTCCTCCATGCGTAGTATCTTCTCCTTCACCTAGGTCCCAAAATCTCAGAGCTTCCATCCACATGGAGCTCAGGGTCTCAGACTGTTGCCATCGGAGTCCCAAGGAGCTACCTGCGCCAAGGAACTTGGAGACCCCGATGTCCTAGGACTGCAGCTTCAGGAAGCTTGGTAAGAAGTGACCCAGGGAGGGGAAGTGAGTGATATCTCCCACCCGTGTAAGGTCACCGTGTTGCAGTTAGATTTCCTGTTGACCCAGTGGTGGAATGGTCTGCCACTGATCGAGCCGTGGGTTGGGACTTAGTGGAGTCGGGTGGGCCCAGGTCCCTCTACCGCAGCCACCATCCTTTCTGGTGGCGGCCCTGGATCTGGCCACTAGGCTACACATCCCTGCACTAGAGAGCTGCTGTATTGACTCTGGCTGCTAGGCCACGCTGCCCTGCACTCAAGTACTACTGTATTGACTCTCACCATTGGACCTCATCATGGTGAGGCCCAAGACAGTCTGGCAGACTGTAACCACAGTGGCTGCACACCCACTACCCACCCCGACAGGAGACAGGGTGTGCATACACCACCACACCATCTCTTATTTCTTGTCTTACACATTTTCAATAGAGCCCATCCACTTGAAAAATCTTTGTCTGAAATATTCTACTCACTAGAGTTACTAGTAACCCCGATGGCTACTATAGCTGAGAGAAAGTGTCTGATAAATATTTTTTGCTAATTTTATTTATTTACTCTGTCAGATGCAGAGACACTTTGGGCTTGTCTACACTACCGCTTAAGTCAATGTAAGTTACATCACTCGGGGGGGATGTGAGTGTGGAAAAACCATCCCTCTGAGCAACATAACTTACATTGACTTAACATGGTGTCTACACCGTGCTATGTTGGCGGGAGACACTCTTCTGGCAACATAGCTTCCACCTCTTGTTGAGGTGGATGAATTACGTTGACGGGAGAGTGCAGTGGTGCTGATTTAGCACTGTAGTGAAGACAAGCCCTTTCACTCTTCACCCTGCATAGTCAATCAGAAGATTTCTCCCTTACTGAAAATACTCTTATGACCATCAGGCAGGGAAGCCGAAAAAGAACAGAGTGAAATCCTGTCCCCACTGAGGTCAATCAGTGTTTTACCATGGAGTCAGGAGTCACCCCTTTGGGTCACAAGTAATCTCTGGTAGCCTAACTCTGCTCCTATTATGGCCAATCAGAATCTGATCATTAACAACAACAGGAACAGAGTTGAGGACTTTTGAAATCCCACCCTTAATTTTCTGTTTAATGTAAACTCATTTCAGGACATACTATTCAAAGGATGGCCTATGAAAAACTGATATTTTGATTGATCCATTTAAAAAAGAATCAAGTTGATAGTGTCCCTTTAGTTTTCCTTGTTCCCAACTTCTACCTCAAGGTACTGTATGGACTAGGTATGCTAGAGAACATTTAGAAATCTCTAGCAAGCGGCAAAACGTGCTTTCCCCCTTGGATTTCAATCTGATTCATGAATAACAACATTTACACTGCTTCTTAAAAATGTGACATCCAGTATTCCTGTGCAATTTTAAATTTACAGATTCCAGACATATTTGTATCTGGTCCTGTAGCAGAGCCAGAGATCAAAGTGATGATTAAAATCTAAGTTCTGGTGGAAGTTCAATCACTTCAAAGTCTGTATGCAGCAGCGCTACGATACATACATACATACATACATAGTTTCTGAAAGTATGTGGCTAGAATTGGAGTTCTCCACCAGAGGGAAATGAGTCGAGACTTATGTGCCAGCAGATGGCACTCACAAAGCTAGACCAAAGTCTGAGTGCCAAGTCCTCTTACATGATGAGCAGGAGTCCTCAAGAGATGTCTTCCTCCCCACACTTTTGATAATACGGCTGACAGAATTTCTATCCATGGAATACATATTGCCACATCAATGCAGCATACAGAGCGATCGTCTATGTCAAAGTCACCCAGAATTCTGCTGATTAATCGGGTAAAAGTGATTTTAAAAACCTCTTTAAACCAAGAGACTCAGTTACAGCTCTTCCTTTTCCATTGCACCCTTATTCAATGGTCCTTCCACACAATGAACATATGGATGCAATCAGCTTAACTCTGTCATTATTTGGGGTTTGTGCTGCTGTTCAGAGGCTCCAAAGTTGGCGCCCTGGTCTCAGCTGTCGTCACTGAACGAACAAAGAGTCCGAGACAGTCCCTGTTCTGAAGGGCCATTCTCATTACAACGTAAATCGACAGATGCAAGGTAGGAGGTGAAAGAGAGAGGGGCAGTGACTTGCTCAAGGCCAAACTGTCCAGCTCTTCTCCCAGCTGGGACTCATTTTTAATTGGGACTGGCCCACCCTAACTGAGCTCTCCAGCTCCAGGTAACTCTTTGAGAGTCAATGTGGAGTTTACACCCATCAGAGGATCACACTATTAACTGTCCATCTTTGCTCAGTTTGTGCCTTTAGTTCAACCTCAGAGCATGCGGAGTGGGGGTGGGAGAAATAATAAACAACAACGGCTGGTCACAGACAGGATGGAGGATGGCCATCCAGACCGACCAGAATCTCAGCATGATCATCGTTATTCATTTGTTAAGTGTCTGAAGAGTTTCTGGTGCTGTAAAATATAGAGGAAGAGAAGCACTCTGCCTTGAGGAGCTTAAACTAAGAGAGGTATCCTAAAACCCTTCCTCATTTGCATAGTCTTTCTTCACAGGACTAGGCCCTTGGACTTCAATGAGATTCTCTTCCTCTGAGCTTTCAGCTGCTTCCCATTTTTCTGAACCACTGCTAACATTTCACAACAACCACTAAACCAACATTTCGTATATACAGCCTTGGACAGAAGGCTGGTTACTGTGAGAACTCTGGGAAGAAATGCAGCAGACTCTCACCGCCACTGGGAATATGTGCTTGTGATATAGAAGCTGCACAGACTTCTTTGCTTTCAAAGAAACGCAGCACAATGGGAGTCAAGTGTCAGGATTTCCAAGATGGAAGCATTTCACCAATATCTAGGTACACAGATAAAACAAATAAGAAACAGACAGTCTAAGCTAGCCCAGAAAGGCCATACTAAATGTATAAGTCTGTAAAGCACCACAGTTTTAGAACACATATAAATCACTAAGAAGCTTTGTAAACAGACATATTGTTGTTGATTTCAAATTACCCTTTACTCTGAGCAGTGTGTGCTATTTTGCAGGCTCAGCGAAAGAAAAACCCGTGTTATTGATCTATAATTAAAAATTAGTTGACATGAGTCCTTTGTGAATCGGTACTCTACAGTACTGGAGATATGCTGGTTATAGATCTTTCCCGAGTGACAAGATGCAGAGATAAATTGACTATTCACATAAAGCTCTCTTCCATCACATTAGCTCTATAAATAGTGATACACTGGGAAACAAAAATCAAGCACTGTGTTTGAATATTTAAAAAATGGGGCTTATAATTGATTTCATTGGAATTTCTTATACACCACTCAATTTCCATGCAGGTAATTTGGAAAAAAAGACTTTGTCTTCTAATTGCTGCTTTTGAAAAACATTTCAAGATTTGGTTATAAATTTTTTTTTAGTGTTTTCTGAGCAATACCTAGAAGAAACTGACTGAAAGTCTCCAAAATACTTTAGCAGGTCTAGCATACTAATTTGGCTATATTGTCATGCAATATTTTTACTAGGATTTTATTTTAAAATGATTTATGCTCTTTTTCGCTTCTGCTTTTGCAAACAGCTTTATGTTTCCTGTTCAGGTTTAGCAAAATTGAAAAGCATATTTTCTCATGTAAAGCTAAAAACACATTTGTTTTGTTCATCTTCTGACATACACTAGTGACAGCTTCTCTACAGAAAGTCCTTATGATACTATGAGATAAATGCTACACTCAGGGAGATCATTGTATTTAGCTACGCGCAGTCATTGGATCTCTAGACACGTGCCGAGCCGCAGAACTCCTAACACATTCTTCTGTGACAAACACATTTTCCCAAGGTACAGCTCTGCCTGTGTGAAGGGTTTTTAGATATGGAACAGCATACACACATAGTCTCTAATGACCTCTTCCTAACCAAAGCTCAGAACCACTACTCCATCCTCATTCTCCTTGGCCTGTCAGCTGCCTTTGACACAGTCAACCATATTTCTCTTGAAAATTTGGCCTCCATGACTCCTGTCCTCTCCTACCTCTCTAACTGGTCCTTCAGACTGCCCTTTGGAGGTCCTCCTCATGACCCCTCTGTCCTTGGTCCCCTTCTCTGCTTCCTCTACACCTTATCCCTGGGTAATGTCCTCAACAAAGACAAATTCAACCACCACCTCTCTACTGACGATCTACAAATCTACCTCTCTATTCCAGACCTGTCTCCTGTCCAAACTAAAATCTCTGCCTGTCTCTGCCACCTCCTTGTGGATTCATAGATTCCAAGGCCAGAAGGACCATTGTGATCATCTACTCTGACCTCCTGTAGAACACAGGCCAGAGAACTCCCCCAAAATAATTCCTGGAGCAGAGCTTTTACAAAAACCAACCAATCTTGATTTAAAAATTGTCAGCAATGGAGAATCCCACCCTCCAGCCGACCCAGGATGCCAGTCTCCATTGCCCACTTGTTACATTTTCAAAGCAGCACCTTCATGCTTTCTCACACAATACCCCTCACGCTTCAATGGAGCTCTCCGTACATAGCCACAAAGCTACTTCATCCTTCCTTACAACCCTCCTTTACAGTGATGCCTACAAAACCCTGACAACGGGTAGGCCACGGTTCCCGGGGCACCCAGGCTTGTGAGTCACTTTATTACTCTCTGCCCCCAGTGACAGGTAGACTTTCCCTTCACCTTGCCGGTCAACAGTAGATGCATCCCAGTCCCCTTGAAACATTCCCCTGTGAGATCCAGCACCTGACACTGGCTACCCCCAGAAATCCCAGATCCTCTGCTCCCCAGTTGACCAGTTTTACCTTAAATCACTGCTCCTATAAAATGCACAGCACTTGTGAGCACTTATAATAAAACAAATAACGGTTTAGAGAGTGTGATAGAAACAGTTACAATATAAAACACAATAATAAAGTGTGAACTAGGGCCTACTCTTTTTAATCGTTACCTGTTCTATCTAATAAAATAGGTTCCTCCCCACCCTAAATTCAGTCTGCTGCAGAGCTGGCTGGTTTTCCAGGAACCAGGATGCAATTTTTCATGAAACATCCCCACTGAACAAGAAGTCTCCTCAGTGACTGGATCCGGGGTATCTTTCACCCTGTGAGATACTGAATCAGTCTTTTGTCTGCATTCAGAGGCAGGACAATCCTCATTCTGTTATAATGTGCCCTTTTTACCTCAAAGTGGTTTTGATTGTTTTGCAGTTGTGTCTGATGGTTTTCCATTGACTTCTCAGAGATGGGGCAAGGATAGACAACTGTGCCTTCCATTACATCACCAGCTGACTGGGAAGGGGTGACAATACCCTCCCACTTGAATAAACCACCTGAGATATAAGATTCCCAGGTGACTAAATTTTATTCCAAGTCCATAAGCATGCTTTTCAATGTAGTTATATTATTCCTTAGATATTACCTGTACACAATGATGATGAACACTGATAACTTACGAGCTTTCAGTAGAGATCTCACATGCTACCCTATAGAGAAAAACACCATGAAAGTGGTGTATTAGGCACATGAGTTTGTCATGTCTGAGACAGGAGTATCATATAAAGGACAGTTAACCCTTGGCCAGTGACACCAATGGACCCTGTATCACAGTGTGCTGATACCACACCTATTATGCTGACCTCATTTCTGCTCCCCCATTGGTTTGTTTGTGTCCCTCTGCTATATATTATCTTATACCTAGATTGTCAGGTCTTTGGGGGCAAGAACCATCTTGCTCACTGTGTTTGTACAGCACCCAGCACAGTGGGATCCTGGGCCATGACTGTGGCTCCTAGGGGCTATGGCAATACAAATAATAAGAATAAAAATTAGCCAGTAGCCCAAAACCTGGATCTACTCTTAAGTATACTGGCCCAGATTCTCAGGCCAGCTCCATAACTCCTTGTGTTCTCATTGGCAACTACTGGGTGTGGAGGACTTTTGAAATTCTGGACCCAATTGTGGGCACAGTTCACTGTGAAAACTGACCCATCATGTTCATTCAGGTGCCTCGTTCCAACTGCCAAATGCAGAACAGCCTTTCTATGCATGTTACCTGAAATTTTCAGAGCTGACTAGAGGGTTTTGGCACACAATTCCAATTGAAATACACAAATGGTGTGGCTAAATCCCCTAAGCAACTGTCAAAATAGCAAAGCGATCAGTATCATTTCAAGAAATGTTGGTTACTAATTTGGACTGGCATTTTCTGAATCCCATTTGGTGTCTGATGAAACATGAGGCTCCCAACAGCTAGAATGAAAAATTATCCAGTGACCCTGGTCAATATTAAATACCACAAATTAGGTTGAAGATATTGTAATACTTTTGCTGGGTTATTCTTCAGATGATGTTTGCCATCTTCAAGTATTTGAAAAGAATGCAGTAGGCATTGCAACATTTTGTGGCATGCAGCACTTTCCTACCGCACAGGGGTGTTGTGAAGGGTGTTTCATTACAGAGTGTGAGGCGCACAGGTATTATCATGATAGGCTCCACATACGTACCTAAAATAGACAGACTGTATTATTTTGATATTATTTATTTAAAGAGACATACATGTATTTTACTCAAACTAATGTCTGCCATTATAGCTAAAAGACAAAATGTACAGGAGCAAGGCACACACACACACACATTATGTATATAGAGCAGACAAAATACTGCCATTCTTAGGCTACTTAATGTATATTACAGGGCATTTCTAGAACATATACATCGTCTACACAATTGCTATTTTACATTTGGCACAGCTGCACTGACTGCTATAAAGCAAAATTTGGGGGGAAATGACATTTTTATATGGAAAATGTGTTTGTCTCATTTGTTACACAGAGCAGTTTTGTACACGTTTAGCATGGTATGAAACCATTCTTTTTCAGATACTATTTTTGCACCACTTTCCTGACTGTTGTTAATTAAGTGGCTCAGGGTCAGAGCCTCTTCTCTCACCAAGCTGCACTTGCCCCAAAAGCATAACAGAGGGCAAAGGTGGCATTAAGCTAGATTTTGGCACCTACTCTAGTTCTGCCAGTAGATATGCCAAGCCAACACCGATCAGATAAAAGTACAAGTAGTTCCATGGAAAACCATGAACTTCTGAAATGAAAATCTGTTAAGCAATTTTCAGGTGATACAGGATGTAGCAGGGTGCTGGCCAAAAAGCACTGACTCAGCCCCTGTTAGCTCAGAGCCTGCTAGCTCAGCGCCTAGTAAGGGGAAGAGATTGGAGCTGCCAGGCAGTGGCTGATTAAAGCCCTAAAGGAGAGAGACACCTGTGAGCTTGATGGGGGAAGGCTTATAAAGCTAGCAGGAAGGAAGCAGGAGGGGAGGAACAGGACAGTGAGGGCCTGTTGCTCCCAGCTAGCTGTCAGAGCAAGCTGTTCCCCAAGGGGCTACCTGCCTGATAGCGCACTGTATAAAGTGGGAAAATACAAGGCAATAAAAGGGCACTGGTGTTTGAAAGACTGGTCTCCCAGCAATTGGTGCTGTAGAGCAACGAAGAGCATGTCTACACAGGACAAACTGGATGAGTGATGTGTTGTGACAAGAATACTCCTTTTGACCAAACAACATCCCCTTTTGAAGCTCCACTATCTAAAATGTAGCAAACATGCAGATCTGACTTCAGTTGAGTTAAACACTTTTGGGCATATGGGAGAAACGTGAGGAGCATCATTCCAAACCACAACACTCCTCACAAGTCATTTTTCAGAGATAAACACATGCGGATCCCACAGAGTTTTTTGCCCTACAGTATGCATGGGGCTATGGACTGTAGGTGGTAGCCTAATTAAATGTTGCTGAGAGAGACTTTGCAAGCATTCTCATTGTACATTCTGCTTGGGGTGCTAAGCTTAAGCATCATTAAATTGGCACAAACATGATAGACTGCAAAATAAAGCTAAGACATTAGAGATGGGAAGGACCCCATGTCCAGACTCCCTGCCAGTCCAGGATTGTTCCCCATGGTATATTCTCAAATGCTTTGTCCAGTCTTGTTTTACTCTTTTTTTTTGTTTTCTTTTGGGTTTTTTTGCTTCTTTTCTTATTCTTGTAATTCATCCATGATTAGAAGCTCGTTAACACTCCCACAAAACAGCATCCAGGGCCAATGCCTCAGTCCCAGGCTGGAAGCTCATTTGGAGGCATTTGTTTCATAAACCTAAACTAGGAATGAATGCCTCTGTACTTTCTTCTTTTAATTAATGAAGAAAGCTTAATATGCACTTTTTCATCAATCTGGCACTAAAATTGATAAATTGCTTTTGTAGCAATTTGAGGAAGAGTTTGGGGCTATTAGAAGAAAATTATGGTATGCTTTTCTCTCCATGGTCCACTTGTCTATTTCAAAACTAAGGGATGTTTCAAATAAAAAATAAATTAATTATTAGATGGAGAAAATATTGACATCAACTACATCCATATTTGTATTAATTTTTTTCTAAAGGGAGCCACAGGGTACATTTTAATGTTACATAGAAATATAAGACCTTATTCCTATCTCGGTAACACCAGGGTAAATCAGGAGTGACTCCACTGAAGTCAATGTACCTTTAACAGTATAAAATTGCTGTGTGATTAGAATTACATCCATAGTCTGAAAAAGGCCTAAATTGTAGCTTTCTACCCTCATCTACAATATCTTGGGGTTTCTTGAAAGCAGAATATTTTTACACAGAAGTGTTGCATTGAGTCTCCAGGGAATGCATCTTGAGCTTTTAAATGAAAAGGTTTGAGTCTTTTGCTTCTGATATCTTTGAATCTCTCTAGAAGGACATGTTTGTTGTGTGCTGCATAAAGTCCTCTTTAGTGCCCTACTACCTGCAATTCACCTTGCCTGTTGCAACTTTATGAAATTACCAAATTTTAAAGAAACAGAAAGTAATTGGATCACAAGATTGGCTCCAGCTAAATATTAGTGAGAGAGGGAAATACCCAAACTCATCAAAAATGGCTAGTTTTCTAATAAACCTGTTTCGTTTGGAGTCCTGGTGAACAGATCTAGCTTGGTGTTGTTCATTCATGAAATTATAAAATAAAGCAGAAATCTGATGAATTCCTTTACATTTTTAATTCACCAGTGTCTAACTACAGAACACAGAAATTACCACATCTTTAAAGGCACCTGGAAAGCCAACATGAACACTGAGGTAAGCCTAGGATTATGTGCTGAATACAGTTACCTACCAGGGTTTGATGGTTTTAAGCCTACGATTATGTGCTGAATACTGTTACCTACCAGGGTTTGGTGGTTTTAAGCCCAAATCTAAGTTTTTAACATGCTCTGAAGTCCTTTTTCCCTTCTGTGAAATCCTCTGGATCACCCAGCCTTGCTTCCCCAACCCATTCATTGGAACCACACTAGCTCTTTTGCACGAGGAGCTCTGGAAGCATGATCAACACTTGCCCACCACTGAACAAAGGTTTAATTTGGGGTAGAAATATAAACATTTCCAGGATATCCCCATGAGAGGTTATACTCCAGAGCAGGGGCGGCTCTAGGCACCAGCGGGCCAAGCGCCCCGGCAGCGGCATCCTGGGGGGGCGCCATTTCCTCCGGTGCTCCTCGCTCCGCCATGCCAGTGCGGCGGGTCGGGACGGAGGACGGCGGACCTGCGCTGCGCCCTCGCGCGGTCCCCGTCCGTCTTCAGCGGCTCGCTTGAGCTCCGCGCGAGGACGCGCGCGGCAGGCGCGGTGTCCGTGGCGCCCCCGCAGCCTGCCGCGCGCATGCGCGCCGGCTGCCGCCGAGCCAAATGGCTCCCCCCAGGCGAAGAAGGGACGGGAAGAGGGACCGGCCGGACTGGGGAAGCGG
Source organism: Mauremys reevesii (assembly GCF_016161935.1). Classification (NCBI taxonomy): domain Eukaryota; kingdom Metazoa; phylum Chordata; order Testudines; family Geoemydidae; genus Mauremys; species Mauremys reevesii. The sequence continues at coordinate 123,399,517 of NC_052629.1, read as the reverse complement.
CGAGCGCGCGCCCTGCGCTGCTTAGATTTTCTGTGTCCAGCCTGGAGAGACATCATCCTAATGTCTCATATCATCCCCCCAGCAACAGGAATTAAATGTTGCTGGAGAAGACAAAAGTAAATTAAAGGTAACATTTCAAAGCAGTTTGGTACACTTCCACAGTTCCTATTACACTTTTTATGGACTCCCCATTCTCCTTTACTTGTGGGTTTTCATTCCCTTTTCCCCTCTTATTGTACATTTTCATTGTATATCATGATAGAAATGCAAAATTAATTAAAAAGAAATAATTCTGGGAAAATATCATTTCAAGTAATGAATAAAGAGCCATTTCCCATAGAAATGTCAAGTAGCAGATGAAGGAAATCAGCTTTAATTTACCAGATTGTAATCCATTTTAAGAAACTGCTTACCACTAAGCTTTACTCCTTAATTGGAGTATTTTGTCTTTGTGAACTTTTACTTATTACTGAATCATGATATTTCTTGGCTAATACGCTATAAAGAGCTAATTAATAATAAGCCAGTCTAGCCAATGCAGATAGACCAAAGTGAAGAGAGAATTAGATATACATTATTCGGAAATAATGGTTACACTCTGAAAAACAACTAAAGGATTTTATTGACTAAACCAGTTTAACAAATGACACTTAAGTAATTCATTGGCAAGTTAGAACAATGGTGGGATTGTAAGCTTACTAAGTAATTTTTCTACCAGACATCACGCTGCATTGGCTATATATGTTTAGTATAATTAATTAATTAAGACTGAAATATTTCAGTGATTAATTCTTATGAAAAATTCATAAAATAGAATGGTGTTTAAAGAAGGAGATTAAGGTTGTCTGTGTTTATTGACCGGGCCATACAAATAATCTACTTCAAAATATACACTCAAAATTCAAACCCAGCACACGGAAAGCAGTTCTTATTTCAAACACAAATAAAACAAAATGCTGATATTGTTCTTATTTTTGTAATGCATTTTATGGTAATTTTGCATCTGAGAACAACTTTTATCAGCCTTTATTAAGGGCTAAATTCCAAACTCAACTTAGATGCACGTAGTTTTCACTAGCTTCATCAGAGCACGTCAACTCTTCATAAATATTTCATTAGGAATGGTGGCGTACCCGATCTGAATACCACTGCACCACCCAGGCCCAAAGATACACACATACCTCATATTCCAGCCAATCCTCTCCCCACAACCTCAGCCTTTAGGCTTCCATTTTCATCCTTTCCAGGCCTCTCCTTCCATTCAGCGCCCTGCACTCTACCCACCCTCCCAACTGCTGAAATCAAGATACAGGAGAAGGTTAAAGATCTCTTCTGTACCACCTGAAACCAAATGACTCCTCTCAGCCTGGCCTGGTAAGGCCAAAGATACACTCCCTTTATCCTGCTTTTATATTAAGGCTCCAAGCCTGTGGCATGGATGTTTGATTGCGCAAAGACCCAGTGAAACCACACAGGGCATCAATCTGTCTAGGTGCCGTCTTACTTAATCAATGGGCTCTTCATAGATTTTAAGGCCAGAAGGGACCATTTGACCCTCTAGTCTGAGCTCATGCATATCACAGGCCATGATGTTTCACCCAGTCACCCCCCGTACTGAGCGCTGCAAGTATCTGCCCACCATTTCCAGGATCAGGGCCTGTTTTTTCAAACTCATATGAGACAACAAAAAAAGAGCTAAAATTAAAATGACAGAAAAATCAAAAGAAAAGTAATTTCTTGGCATTCTAGTCTTAGCTCTTACCGCTGCATGTAACATTTGACCATCTTCTGTGCAGTCTTAACATTTGCTGCACCTCAGATGGAAATGGACATGGCTGGGTGACAGCAAACATATCTGACCCCCACAAGGCTCTTCAACCTACTTGGCTGTATCATTCATATTTATCTCTTGTCTGAATACATTCATTTATAATAAGCCTTTTCTTAAGGCTAAACAATAATGAGAGTTCTTGCAAGCTCAAAGCTCAGATTTCTGCATGCTCAATAGAATTTGTAACTATTGTAAATGCTTTCTATAAAAAAACTAATATTTTTTAATCCTTCCTTCTGTTCTGAATGAAAAGCCTGCTTCATATTTGATGTATTCTAACTGTATTAGTATTTGTTCTCTATGGATATCAACTCTCGATTATAGTTATTTGCATGGTAATGCTTCGTACATAGAAATGGACGTGAACAATATGTAGAAAGAAATTGTGAACTGCAAACACTTCAGACTCTCTCTTTAGGAAAAGGATCAGAAGGATTATTCCCAGTGATTGTGGCCAAGCCTATAATTATCAGAGGGAAATCTAAGGTGAAACTCATATGAAAATTGTAATTTAGTTTCACATAAAAGTTAGATGTTTAGGTTGGTTTAATTTTATGATGATTTGGATACAGAACAAAACTACTTTTAATATCTCAAAGTGCCATAGACATATAATGAGTTAAATACCTCTCATTGCACTGTCCTTGGTTCAGATCCCTCCCGCGAACCCCCCATGTTGTGAGAGCTACACTAGTTCAGCACTGCTTATGCATCTGCTGTGCCGGGACCACCGCCCATCATGTCATTGTTGTCTTTTGCTCCCTCATCTGCCTATTGTACTCCCCTGTTGTCTCTTGTTTTATAGTTAGATTGTAAACCCTTTGGGGGCAGAGGCCATCTCTTTGTATGGGGTTGTCGAGTGTCTAGAACAACAGGGCTGCAGCCACTAGGTCCTGCCATAGCACCACAAACACCCACCGGTGCAGTGGCCGTGCAGGCAATGGGATCAGCCACTGTTCAGCCAACAGCGACTCACAATCTGCCATAAACATGTCTTTGTTTTGCATTGGGAGGGCTGATATTGACCACGATAACAAGGTTATCCCCCTGCTGCTTGTTTAAATAAAAAGCGCCATGGGACATTTCGCTTGCACCTGGACAGCCACCAAAAGACATGAGCTGGATTCTAACTTCTGAAGCACTAAAACTCCAATGGCACTGTCCTCTCCTAAGACTGTCTATCAGCATTAGTGGTCATTCTAAAGGCAAATCTTATGTAGGACTTGAACCTAACACTGGGAGGAAAGAGGGCTATCCATACTAGCACCTATATTACGACAAGATTTTTTTTTTGTTTAAAAACTGAATCTAACTGCAGTTCCATTCATGATAATGACCTACATAACTTTCCATGATGGGTTACAATTTATCATTTCTTAATGGGAAAAGAAATGGACATTAGTAAAGAGATAGGGTTCTGGAAAACGCTTGGTTGGAAACCTCTTAATTAAAATATGCCCAAGCACAATTTTGAGAACTGCAGTTACAGAACAAGATTCCAGTGAATAACTTTCTCCCAAAAAGATTCTATTCCTCTTTAGAGTTTACTACAATGTAATTAAAACTAACATGAAACAAAATAATAAAATCCCAGACTTCTATCAAGACATCACATTTTCAATAGGGTTCTGTTACCTTCACTTCTCCTAAAGTAGAACATAACTCCACACGCCTCTTCAATTTCTAAAAGTAATGTCCCACCTACCATGCAAAATGTGAGCATACACTTTAAACAAGGACTGATCTAAAGATAGGGGACTAAGATATGTAGGAGAGTTTTTCTAAGGAGGGAAAGATCTCATTAGCCATCACAACTGCATATCTGCAACTGAGTTTTAGGGATGGGTGAAAACTTGTATCTAAAGCCGCCTCCCCTGGAAGACTGAAGAAATGTCTGATGCACAGACTACTATTGGAAAGGAGTCTGACTATAGCAGAGGGAACTCAAAGGGCTTGTCTACACTACTGCTGATCTCTATGCAATTTATGTTGCTCAAGGGTGTGAAAAAGCCACACACACCTCTGAGTGACATGAGTTACATTGACGTCAAGCGGTGTCTACACCGTGCTATGGCGGTGGGAGACACTCTTCAACCGACATTGCTTCTACCTGTAGCTGAGGTGGAGTAGTTATGACGACGGAAGAGCACTCGCTCATTGGTATAGCATATCTTTGTCAGATGCGCTGTAGCTGCAGCTGTGCCAATTATAGCACAGCAGCGTAGACTAGCCCTAAGACTTCGGTCTGCATGGGTTTGTTAATATAAGGAATCTGCACTTTATTGAATTTTTACCATTTATCATTTTTTTCACAATGCATCAACAAAATGATTAAAGTCACTACTAAATTACATTGTAATTAAATTGGGATATTGTTAAATATTTATTTGGTTTCATTTATCTATTTTTGGCGTGGTACTACCAAATGACTATGTGTGATGTCACTACACAAATGCTGATGTGATTGCATGCAAATGGTGCATTATTCCACAGCTCAGGTTTGCCAATGCTGCACTGAGAATTTCTCCCCTCCAACCATTTTATTTAATATTTTTAATAAACCGATGAGCCCTGGAACGTAAGAAAATGTGTCTTAACTGAAAGAACCCCTGATATCCCCCTCTGTGTTCACACACTGAATACAATTGGTGAATCTAACAGGAAAGACGTTGGTTGCCTCACCTCAGCTCCCAACATGCTACACTCCATGGCATAGGGATGTGGCATTAATAGTTTCACACAACTGGATATGCTGAGATAGCAGCTGAATTAGAGAGGCAGAGTGACCCAGTGGATACGGCACCAGAGTGGAACTTAGGAGGCCTGGGTTTGATTCTTGGTTCTTCCACTGAATTCCTGGGTGGTCCTACACAAGCCACTTTTTTCTCTTTGGGCCGCAATATCCCCATCTGTACAATGGGGATGGTGATACTTTATTATATCTACCTCCAAGGTCAGGTGCTTTGAGATCTATGGATTAAAAGCACAGTATAAAACCCAGTACTACTATCATGAGAATGTTTTCATCCTTGAAAGTCCTGTTCAGGTGAAGAAAGTTGCTGTGTGACATCTCAGTTGCCCTGTCTCCCAAGAAAAGATTTGATTTTAAGCCCGGCCCCAGCCTCTCTCAAACAAACAAACAAAGAAAGAATTAACTGCAAACACTTGGTATGTTGCGTGCCTTCTACAACAATATCAACAACATAGTTTTGATTATTTTGTGCCCTTAAAAGAAGGATGTCCCTTTTAGCATCTTCTCCCAATCTATTTCCCTACCTCTATGATTCTTATTCTTGGGGGAGAGAGGGGGGGTTCAAGGAGAAATTCTTGCTGTTCTCCGCAGGTGAGTATTTCCAGTTATGATGCACCCTGCTTGGTGTCACACCATTATTTTTTTTAGCAGTCTGCCTTTCAGGCACAAAAAGGACTGGAAATTCATTGCTTGATGTTTCCCCTAGTAAATCTAACTGTGGAATATTAAGGGGTGTTAAATAAATTGGACAAAGAGTGGTTCGGGAGTAAAAGTGGCAGACGCTGCCATGAATGAGCAATTAGATGTTCACAAACCAGCTTATCACAAACTCCATGCCTACAATATCTATTACTGTAATGACCTTGAGGGTTGACTCATTCTCCCTTAACCTAATGAGCATGCTGAGTATAATCAATTAGGTTTGCAATTAAAATTATAATTTGTCTAACAAACTCTTCTTAGCTTTCAGACATTCCTTAACAAAGCCAGTTACACACTGGTAGAAGATAAATATTAATTTTCTGTTGTGTCCTCATTTTTACATTTAGACTGTTGCTAATTTACTAAAGCTTATATTATATTATATTATTATTATTATATTTTACTTTTCAGCAAAATTTTGTTCAGTTTCAGCATTGAATGGCAAGGGATAATTATGACCGTAAACAGCAAATTATCATTCCCCAATAGGGTTTGCAAGCTACCATTGTCAGGCTGTGGAAATTTGTTAGTCTGGTCCACTGTACAGTTATTAGAAGTGTGTGTTTGTGCATGCACACATACACACAATTGGACTGGGTATTTCACTAAAGCAAACTGGAAGACGTTCAGCTTAATAAAGCTGAGAATAGGTTTGTAAGCCTGGACCTGCTGAGGTCAAGCCAAACAAATGTAAGCAAGACGCACCCTTAACAGATAATACACCGTATGTCGTTGCACTTTACTCTTGCAATCTGCTGCTAATTATAGAGTCAATCAGGTAGGCAACTGTAGAATAACTTTTTAGCAAATGCACCCTGGTGCTCAGCAAATACTGGGAATTATTATTAAGCAGAGACAGCAATTTGTTCATTAGAAATTGGGAAAGTTTGGGAAGGTTTTTTTTAAACCTTTTCCAATTTTCTTTAATAAAGCAGAATAAAGGCTAAATTCTGTCCTGCATGTACCAGTTTACAGGGGTCAAAGAGGAGAAGTTAGAGCTCTTCTTCCTACCACTCACCACCTCACATAAGCAGCAAGTCAGGGTATCACCATGATTCTCAAGGGAGTGCTAGGAGAATAAGCTTTAGCTTATTCAATGTAGGCCTGGTCCAAAGGCCATGAAGTCAACAGAGCTCTTTCTATGGACTTCAATGGGCCTTGGATCAGACCACACGTCCATAAGAGGGCATGGTCAGCAGATTTCTAACTCTCACCAGACACTGAATATGTTGCTGTTGGCAGCAAGTGGTACCCAATGGCACATGCTGCTCATGGTGAGAGGAGCAACACCTGGCTGGCACTGAATGAGTCTCTATAGGCCACACAGCACCTCTGTCCCACTCACCATGAAGGACAAGGATGATGTTAGCCCTACGCCCTGGTCTACCCTTAAAATGGAGGTTGACTCAGTTAAGCTGACCTAACCCCTGATGTAGACAGAGCTAGCCTGATGGAAGAATTGTCCCATCGTCCTAATTACCGCTGCTCCAGGAGATGGCTTACTTACACTGATGGAAAAACTGTAAGCAGAATCTACAATACTGGTGCTACAGTGGCATAGCTGCAGCGCTGCCATTGAAGCGCCTGTAGTGGAAACGTGCCCTAAAAGTGACATTAAACCAATGTAGCATTGTTCGTAGCCCTGGTCTACACTACAAGTTTAGATAGAATTTAGTAGCGTTAGATCAATTTAACCCTGCACCCGTCCACACGACAAAGCCATTTTTGTTAACTTAAAGGGCTCTTAAAATCGATTTCTGTACTCCTCCCCGAAGAGGGGATTAGTGCTGAAATCGACCTTGTTGGGTCGAATTTGGGGTAGTGTGGATGCAATTCGACGGTATTGGCCTCCGGGAGCTATCCCAGAGTGCTCCATTGTGACCGCTCTGGACAGCACTCTCAACTCAGATGCACTGGCCAGGTAGACAGGAGAAGCCCCGCGAACTTTTGAATTTCATTTCCTGTTTGGCGAGCGTGGCGAACTCAGAGGTGACCGTGCAGATCTCATCAGCACAGGTGACCATGGAGTCCCAGAATTGCAAAAGAGCTCCAGCATGGACCGAATGAGAGGTACTGCACCTGATCGCTGTATGGGGAGACGAATCCGTGCTATCTGAACTCCGTTCCAGAAGACAAAATGCCAAAACATTTGAAAAAAATCTCCAAGGGCATGAAGGATAGAGGCTATAACAGGGACCTGCAGCAGTGCCGCGTGAAACTTCAGGAGCTCAGGCAAGCCGACCAAAGAACCAGAGAGGCAAACGGCTGCTCAGGGTCAGAGCCACAGACATGCCACTTCTATGATGAGCTGCATGCCATTCTAGGGGGTGCCCCTACAACTACCCCACCCCTGTGCTTCCCTCCTCCCACACCCTTCCCGGGCTACCTTGGCAATTATCCCCCCATTTGTGTGACGAATTAATAAAGAATGCATGAATTTGAAACAACACTGACTTTATTGCCTCTGCAAGCGGAGATCAAAGAGGGGAGGGGAGGGCGGTTGGCTTACAGGGAAGTAGAGTGAACCAAGGGGGCGGGTTTTCATCAAGGAGAAACAAACAGACCTTTCACACCATAGCCTGGCTAGTCATGAAACTGGTTTTCAAAGTTTCTCTGATGCACAGCGCATCCTGCTGTGCTCTTCTAACTGCCCTGGTGTCTGGCTGCGTGTAATCAGCAGTCAGGCTATTTGCCTCAACCTCCCACCCCGTCATAAACGTCTCCCCCTTACTCTCACAGATACTGTGGAGCACACAGCAAGCAGTAATAACAATGGGAATATTGGTTTCGCTGAGATCTAACCGAGTCAGTAAACTGCACCAGCGAGCCTTTAAACGTCCAAAGGCACATTCCACCACCATTATGCACTTGCTCAGCTTATAGTTGAACTGCTCCTTACTACCATCCAGGCTTCATGAGCCATGGAAGCAAGTGGTAGGCTGGGGTAGGTGCGACCACACGGTGCTACCGACTGGGAGAGCAGCCTGAGCCAGAAGCCTCCAGCTGACATGATATTCCAGGCAGGACTGAATCTCTATTAGATGAAACTTAAAGAAGATAATGACCTGGAGTCATTCCCATTTTTGTCCAGGCGCCCCCAACCGACCTCACTGGGGATGGCCAGGAGCACCCATGTCTGACCAGGCGCCCCCGACCAACCTAACCAAGGTCGGCCAGGAGCACCCACAGGACGACAACAACGGTTAGCAGTCGTATTGCACCGTCTGCCATCCGCAAGGCAAGGCAAGGGGATGCTGCTGTGTAGCACTGAAGTACCGCGTCTGCCAACAGCACCCAGGAGACATACGGTGACAGTGAGCTGAGGGGGCTCCATGCTTGCTGTGGTAGGTCGTCTGCATGGGTAACCCATGAAAAAAGGCGAGAAACAATTTTTGCCATTGCTTTCACGGAGGTAGGGAGGGGGGCCTGACAACATGTACCCAGAACTACCCGCGACAATGTTTTTGCCCCATCAGGCATTGGGAGCTCAACCCAGAATTCCAATGGGCGGTGGAGACTGCAGGAACTGTGGGATAGCTACCACAGTGCTACGCTCCAAAAGTCGACGCTAGCCTCCATACTGTGGACGCACACCGCTGACTTAATGTGCTTAGTGGGTATTCACACAATCGACTGTATCAAAGCGATTTCTAAAAAATCCACTTCTATTAAAGCAACCTAACTTCGTAGTGTAGACATACCCTTAGATGCCAAATGTAGTGTGCAGAAGGGAATTAGGAGTAATAGTCAATGGGTTTTGTAAGCGATCTGTTTTTAAAATCGTAAACAAAGGACCCTTACTACGCAAGTGAAATAAAGCCTGAGTGAAGAATACTGCTCGCTTAGCATGCCTCCCCAATGTCCCCGGTTTCAAAGGATGTCACATGTTCTAATCCCAGAGGTCCCTATGTTCCCCACAGCTTGAGCGCCATTTGCCTCAGGAATAAAGACTCACAAAGCTGAATTATTTACACTGAAGGACAGCATCTGTTCCTTGGATGAATGAGTTGTGTCTCTCCCTCCTTCTGGATCTTTGTCACACGGGTGCAGTCTATGTTTGGAGCAGGGCCCGTTCCAAGGTATGGGTAACAGGACCAGGGAACACAGCACAAAAGAACAGAAAGCGAGCAGCAGTCACGTCTTCTCAATACACTACAGCTAAGGAATACACTGGCCAATATTTCCTATTTATTTCTGGCAAGAAAATCTAATCCAAGTTCATTTTTTAGAAACTCAATAGTTATTCGAAATTAGATTACTCAGCAAATTAAATAATACATTTCTCTACCTAGGCACTGCCTCTGCCTCCATTGCTCCAAAACACAACTTTGCTCCCTCAAGCACTAGGAGTCTTAGTTTCAAAACTAGTTATGGATTTGATAATTTAATAACATGGAACAAGTAATTGTTCAGGGGGATATTTATGATTTCATTAGATTCTACTGGTAATCAATAGTTATCCATTAATTCATTAATTTACACAGTCCTCATCTTTGTCCAAATACAGAAATTCTGTGGAAGTAGATTTTTTTCTCTATTTGTGCTCATTCAGCTTTCCTATGGAAGGAGGCTGTATATATCCAGCTGTATATATTAAGTAGAGCAAATAAGTGCGCAGCAGGAGTACATGTGTGCCCTACAGATCTGACTGTGGGATGAGCTATAATACTAAAACCAAGGAAAAGAAATAAAACAACAGGGCCTATTCTCCACGGGATGCATGCATAACTCTCATTAATGTTAATAGAAGATATTGAATGTGTGTGCACTGAGGGGAGTTTATTAGAATCTAATAAATTCTGTGGTTTTTCCTTGGTGTCATTCCTATAGTTGCACATTGTGACAGAGCGCTGCTTTGGGTGAAAAGAAAGACATACAAAGAAAGTAACTCCATACCTCAAATTATGCTTTATGGACATTATTAAAATAATCTACTGTGCATATTTAGTTACTTAGATTACACAAGCAAATTGTAATTGGGCATGCAAATAAACAGTTGCACATTTAGCTGGTTGTTTGCACACCCAAGGTCAAGTTCTTTGCTTTGTAAATATGTGTCACTCCATTGAACCAGCTGAGAATTGGGCTCAAAGTCCCAGAAGTTATGTGGGGAAGTGGGACTCAATGAATCGGAAATGGGGTACAGAACTATTCGCCATGAGGTCTCCATTTTGAATACAAACAAAAGGCCTGAATAACTAGGTTAGTGCTTCAGTTCTCTTCAGAGCTGACAAATATGAACAAAAACTACCACTAAAATTGGCACTAACTGGTTTGCTTGTTAGTCTGAGCAAAGAGAGACCAAGAACTGAATGGGTTTGCAACTGATCTCACACCCCTTGAAGTGGCCTCTCCATAAAGGGCTCAGGCACCCTGATGAGCCATTACATAGAGCTACCAATGCTGTGCCTCCTCTCTGGGCAAACAGTCCTACGGCTGTCAAAATGGGACTGCTCACAAGCATTCAATCCATTTAAATACATCTAAAACCTGCTGCTGGAATGACACCCATTTAAGGTTAGAATTTTAGCTGTTTTCTCCACCCTCTGATACAGAGCTTGGATCTATGCCATGGGATGAACAGGAAGCAATGAGTATTCATTGGGGCAGCTACCACAGAGGCACCTGGCCAGAGGACTAGCGGGAGGGAAGGAGATGAGAGAGGGTTGTAAAAGGGAGTGGAAAGAAGGAAAATAATACTAGAAAAAGAAAACAATTAACAGGATGGATTTCTAATATCACTTCACACATTTTGCTTGCCTGTCTTGCCTACGTACACGGTAAGCTCTTGAGGTGACAGACTGTCTTTCTGTGTGTTTGTGCAGCACCTGGCATACTGTAGCTGCTCAGCATTAAAGAAGAAAAGGGGGTGACAAGTCGAATTCCTGAGCAGATTACCAAACAGCACACGTTTTTTCTCCATGGAAAGCTTGATTAGCGTAACACTGGATGTCTGTTCAACTTTTTATCCTAGAGATTGCAGGCCTTGTTATGGCCTACCATACATGCTTGCTTTGCTACACTAGCAGGCAGGATTTATTCAGAGGAGACAGTATTCAATATCCATCTGTGCATGCAGACACAACATTTTGTGGGCTTCCACCCAGAAGTAAACAAATGACAAATTTCCCAGACTTGCAGTCTTCCATTGTGGTGCTCAATCTCTGTTCTCATTGAGGAGTTAGAGATTAGCACACTATGGTTGTACTCAGTAACGACAGACCGTACCCACACCATAGCGCAGAGTGGAGCAGAAAAGCACGGGAAAGGGGTGTGGATGTCATGAATCTGCATTAACCACCCCTCTCTGTAGCCCCAATTTGCCCTTCAAAAGACCTTCCCTGCCACCTCCACGTGGCTCTTTTGGGAGAGGTGGTGGTGGGCTAAGGCAGGGAGCTCCTGTTCCATGCTGAATAGTCTGGAGGCAAAGGGACTTTCATCAGGAATTCCAGCATAAAACCAAACAGCAACAAAATTCTGCTTGGAGGGTTCACAAAGGACACATACAACAGGGAGGAACGTGGGTCTTCAGGGAGCCCTGCTTCCAGGAACGAGGGCAGCGGGAAGGATTCCTGCACCAGGTTTCCAGAACAGATAGTGTCAGCATTCCTTAATGATCCACGCCTGCGCTAACCCCACCCAAAAGGTAAAGATTATGATCGTTTCTATGATACCAGCACCAGAGACCCCAATACCAGCAACCCAGGATAGGCTAGAGATGGTACAACCAGGCATGTGATGAGAAGGGAAAGGGAGGTGATGCAATGTGCCGTCTGTTTCCTAGTGTGTCAATAGCAGAGACGGGAGTAGATCCCAGGTCTCCTGGCTCCCCGTTCAGTGCTTTACCCACTGCACAACTCTGCCTCTCAGCTGACATGGGGAGAATAGTTCAGTCATTCTGTAAGTTCAGATGATCTCTGAGTACTTTATCCTTCCCGTGAGTTATCCACTTGGAAGGGCTGAGTAGGCTCCTAATTCCAGCTCCCGCCCTGTTCTTACTGCATGTCAGGGCTTCCTTCAGCAGTTTAAGAAAAGAGGCTCGTTCAATCAGCTCTCATTAGTTATCATCTGCTAGAAACGTTCTGTTGATAAAAAATGAGCACGAGACCTTCTGATCTGGCGACAGGTGTTGAAAACTCCTGCAAGGAACTGAGCATCTCAGAACCATGCAGGTTGAAGTCCCATCTAAGGAAGAGTAGGGATCATGGAAAAGAAATGGGAACAGGTAAGATTTAAGATTAATTTTGCTCACCCAGCCAGTTGTTATAGTTAAAACTTTATTTTCTGAGAACACATATTTTATCCCAAAATTGGACAAAGATGTTACAGCTGGAAACCTACAACTCTGTGTTGAACTCGTCTGTCAAATGCTAATTAAAAGGATCAAAATTGTTAAATCATTCAGTTGGTCTCCATTGATTCATTCCTTATTGCAGCATTAGTTCTGGACATTTGAAATAGCAAGACACAACAAAAGTCAGGAATGCCTTTAGCTAGGAAATGAATTGCATGCGGGATTCTGAGAATCTGAACTGGAATGTTTTTCCTTCAAAATCTGTGTAGGTATTGAGTACTTATGTAATGAAATAAGAATCATGAACAGCACCAGCTTAATGCAGACAGTACAATATATGTAATATACTTTAATCCTGACCTGTAACACCTCTTTCTATTTAAGTGGCAGGTCTCTTTCTGAAGAGAGTCTGCCAATCATGCTTAAATGTATCAAATTCATTGGTGTCTTTTCTGGGATGCACAAACTGGGAGGAGTAGAAAACCACCAAATTAGTTGTTGGGCGTGACATAAGTTAGAATCTGTTCTCAGGTCTCCAAGTGGGAAAAGGCCAGTGCACTAAATCAGGGGCAGAGTCTACTGTGAGATTCATGACCATAAATCCTGCATAACTCCACTGAAGTGTGTGCAGTGATTTCTGCCCTGCTGCCATAAACCCCAATTTGGGCCTCACTGAGGCTCAAGAGAATGCCAGAGCCTCTTATGGTGAATTAAGAACTAGATTTTGTTCTATTTTTCCCCTTTTCAAAGGCAGCTCTGTTACACATGATAAGGTAACATTTTCCTCCCTCTTCCTCTTGTCCCATCAAGAGCCGGGTGAGCCCTTTTGCATGAATGTTTTATCTGATAAATGTAACCTTGGTTTTCTGTTTGTAAATCACACGCACACAGGGACTTTGTTTTCTACACACTTCTCCACTGTGAGCTAATGTGGTGATGCAGAACATAGACTAACATATGCACCACTGGGACTGAGCACCATTAAAGGTCAAATCCCAGATGTATTTGTCATTTCTAAAGATCAGAAGATGGCCTAAATGTCTAATCTTTCAAGTGAGAAAACCTGTCTGCCTTACATTTTTTAGCATAAAATTTACTCAAGCAGTACTGGGTTTTTATGGGCTTTTTATGGACAGCCCTTCATCCTCTGCAGTTGATGTAACTTGCATTGAAAAATATGGGGCCAGATTTACTCTTTTATTTATTACATGAATTTATAAGGTAGCCATCACTCTGGTAAATGGGTGCCCTTTGTCTGGCTTAAATTGGATCATTAATATTCCAAAGAAGAAGAGCAAAACACTATGATCCTCTGATGCCACAAGTGACACAGGATGGAGTGGGATCCAGCCAGACAGCTGAGACACGGAAGTTTCACAGCTCAGTCAGCTGCAAATGGCTTTGGGCTAAAAGATGCAACAATTTCTAAAAGTGGCCAAGTTTGTGCTTGCAGGAAGCATCCTTCTGTCTCTCACTTACACATATATATAAGTGAGGGAGAGGCTGGTTCTGTCCATGAGCCGCTGTGCATCCTTTCTTACCTGTGTTCCCTTTGTATGGGCAGTTCCTTAGAAGGACGAGGGCCCCACCAATTAGGTAAGAATGTGGTCACAAAATAACAGCAAAATCATCAAAGGTTGGAATTTTGGCGTGTGGTATTTTGCTATAAAGTGAAACATATTGCTAGGAACAAAGCTAGTCAGAAAAACCTATTAACACTGGATTCTAGCTTTGCAGCACTTGTTTAATAAATGATTTACACCCCATACAGAGTACAGCACAGTGTCAAGTCCAGCCGGTGGGTTAAATGGCAACACTTTCATACACAAGGCATTGCATGTGTCTCAGAATGAACGCTATTCTGCCCTGAAACAGAAGGTTGTTTAACACAAACACTGCATTCGCTGAAAAGTGGTGAGAAAAGGTTTAAAGGTGTTTGGATGACAAGTTAAGAGGTAGCATAACAGAGATGAAGCCAGGAAAGAGCCCTTGTACACTAAGCTCCAGAAAATTAATCAGGCAGTTTTGATGGCTGGACCTTAGACACTGGCTGGGATTCATAGAAGATCTGTCTTTGCAGAACAATGGACTGTTCTGTAGGACCTGCACTCAGTGGGATTTGGCTAGATATACTCATTCACACAGAGACTGGTTTAAACATAGTGCTGTAATGAGGAGCAAGTATAATGAACATTGAAATGAAGGGTTCTTTCAAATTCAGGTGCAAGAGCTTGAGTCTGATCTCGGTGACCCTAGTGCAGATCAGGAGTCACTGCTAGAGCTCGATGGGAAGTTTTCATTGAAACATTTTTCATCAAAAGATGCTTGCAGGAAGGGACAGGTTTCGACACAGATCCATTTTGGGAATTTGACATTTTGGGGGCTTGGGGTCAAAATGACTTTTTGCTTGGAAATTTAAGTTAATTTATAGTAGAAAAGATATTAAAAAGTTCACAATCAAAATGAAACTTTTCAAAATTATCAAAACAAAACAATTGGAATGACCCAATCTGCATTTTTTTTCAATTTTTGATTCATGAAAATTGTTAAAATCTTGACTTGTCATCCCAATTCAGGATGGAGAAAAAATGTCAACATCTTGAGAATTCTCACAGGACAGGAAAACCATTTCCCATCCAGCTACAGCAACTCCACTGAGGCAATGGAGTTCCACTAGTATAAATCCAGAGTAGCTGAGAATCTAGCACTGTCTTTTTTTAATAAGGAAGCAAAATGATTTTCCAGATTGCTTGGAGGAGAGTGGCATGTTTCTTGCCCAAAGCCTCTTCGGAAAAAAACAAAATGGGTAAATATTTAAACTGACTTCCTCAAACTAGGCCTGTAGCTTTCTAGTGCTCTGGATGAAGAAGGGAACCTGATGCCCTTCATGCTGAGGGTAATTATGTTTTCAATAAGCAGTGTGTGTCCAGTGCTGCTGGGTGTCCCAGCAGGGACCATGTCCTCACAGGGGCGTGCTCTGGCTTGAGTCTAGGAAGTGACTGACTGGCAGCTACGTTACTCACATACCTGAAGTTGCATAACTTAGATCGATCTCCCTCTGTAGTGTAGACAAGGCCTCAGCCTCGGTGCAGATATTCGTTTAGTTGCTGAAGCTCTTGCTGGGTATGGAGTGGTGTTGTGAATTGGGCAGGCACATTTCTGCTGCCAGAAGCAGCAGATGAACCTCACACGTGCTCCAAGTGAAGCGTGTGAAAGCCTTCAGGGGAGCGAGGCCTATGGCGCGCCAAGATCATTACTGCTTGTCCAGCCTGTTGGCCTCTCTGCCGCCAGTTTCAAGTCTCTGGCTTGTCTGCCACTGGAGCTGCTGGTACAGTGCCAAAACGCTGGGACAGAGGCTAGGGGTGTAGCCAATGGCATTTTATACCAGTTAATATCTACATGTGAATGTGGATCATTAAGTTGAGTATTTAGGCCCATTCACTAGCAACAACCCTGATATATTCTTTGGGGAGTTTTTTAGGGGATGGGGCTTACAGTTAAACCAAGGAAAAGGGAGACTTTTCTAAGAAAGCAAATAGCCTGGGAAAGAAAGAGCGCATTCTTAGCCGAGAATGAGAGAGGTTTTCTTTCCATTAGGCTGGCTCAGACAATGCCCTTTGTAATTTCCAGTTTACTTTCCCCATTTATAACTATAATAAATTGATTGCACGATTTTTTCTTGTTTTTACTTTACAGGCCAGTCCATACAGAGCCTATTTCCGGTCTGTCTAGGGATGTATTACGATATTACTCTGCAAGTAAGTCTGGGATCTAATACCATGACATGCTTTAGTGGGAATTCAAAATCATCGAGCCCCATCAGAATTCACTGCAAAAGAGACTCTCGCAATGGCTCCTGTCTCCTTACTTTCAGGGAGCCTCGCAACCTGGTATTTCTACATCAGACTTCGTTATCCAAGTCATCATTTCCACTTAGCAGTGCCCCAGCCTTTGGTGTTCTCAGAGTGGTGTCACATCCATCAATCACTGGGGAGTCTCCATGTTCTTAGTACGCCTGTGTCTCCTGCAGCCTTCAAACAAAGCATTCTGATTTGGCAGGTAGTGCAGCCACAATCTCGCCTGTCCTCTCATCAATGTCTGCTGAGTTCTAATTACAGAAAATGACCTGTATTGATTGCATGCACCATGAGAGACGTCTAGCATCTTCCTTCAACTTCCTGCATGTTATGATGATGTATATTACAGTAGTGCCTAAAGAACTCCTTGAAGATCAGTGCCCCATTTTGCTAGCTGCCTGAAGGGCTCACAATCCAATTGAAAACAAAATGCAACAAGTGACTGTGACAAACCAATGGAGTGAACAGAGGAAGAGGGTAAAAGAAATGAGATTCTGTGAATACAGTTAAGCATGGGAACAAATCGCCTAGGGAGGTTGTGGAACCTCCATCATTGGAGGTTTTTAAGAGGAGGTTGGACAAACCTCTGTCAGGGATGGTCTAGATAATCCTTAGTTCTGCCTTAGTGCAGGGGACTGGACTCAGCGACCTCTCGAGGTCCCTTCCAGTTCCTTCTTTCCCCCATTTCTATTATACATAGGTTAGCTATTGCAAAACTTGATGGTGCAAAATAATTCATTTTAAAAATTAAATTTAAAAGCCCCAGATCTCTCTGGCTATTTTAACCAAATAACCATAATTGCTTGGCTGATTTCCTGTTGGCATCCCAGAGATAGGACTTGAGAAGGGATCTGAAGGAGAAAAAGGCAGTGAATTATTATGGAGGAGCAGAATTATGAAGTGCCTGGAAGGCAAGGACAAGAAGCTTGAATTTAATGTAGTGGAAAATAAGGAGCCAGTGGAGGGCTTCAAAATAAGGGGTGACAAGGTCTGAAATGTCCAACTGGAGCAGCCAATACCTAGAGACACTGCCTCTTTCCGATGCAGCATATTCCTAGCTTTAAACAGATTTCTCATCAAAAACCCCAAACCCAAATGTTGTTTAAAAATGGAAGGAAAGTTATGAGCTGAAAGTAGCCACTGCTGTCCTGAGGCTACTGGATTTGCAGTGCCAATTACAGAACTGCAGCCTGACATATTCTACAGCAAAGCACCATCAGTGTGGTTTGAAAAGCAATAAGTGAGGCTACTGTACTTTGTCA
Organism: Mauremys reevesii; assembly: GCF_016161935.1. Taxonomy (NCBI): domain Eukaryota; kingdom Metazoa; phylum Chordata; order Testudines; family Geoemydidae; genus Mauremys; species Mauremys reevesii. Next base: position 123,381,819 of record NC_052629.1, on the reverse strand, counting down.
AACCATTTTTTGCACATCTTACAAGCTTTCAAGAGCAGCAAAGGCAAACAGACCATTTGGTCTCAGGTCTCATAGTGCATTTCTACGGTTCAAACCCTGTTTGCTTTTCTTACTTGTTTTTTCACTTGGAATTTTAAATTTGTTTATAACCAAGTATGTTTTGCATTTTGCACTTTTCTTCTGAGTCATCTTTGTGTTGCTCTCTATTAAGAGAGCAAAAGACGGTTTTCAATGTGTTATTAAACAAGGATTCACATCTGCAGAGAAACTCTGTTGCCATATCAAAGCGTTGTGGTTAATAATTTTAAACCTTCTGATACAATCAGTTTGTGATGTGATGTGATGTAATTAATTTGAGTAGTGAAACCCCAAGTCCAGCGCATTAGGCAGATAGGATGAAAATGTTTGCGGTAGGCGTAAATAAATACTGCACTCTTCACTTCAGCTTAAGATTCCTAAAGAATGCAAACCAGGTGGATTGATTTAGTGCAGCATTAAAAAAGCATCTGCGAAAGAAAAACATGCACATCAAAAAATAATGGAGAAGCAATCTTCGCAGTGTAAAATAATTAGTGGAATATGTGACACCCAAACTAAATTTCTGCATACGTACTCACACTGCCAGCATCGGCCTGGCTTTCTTATTTCTTTACGTGAACCTGAAACTGGTGAGCTGGCAGGCAGTTGTGAACATTGCTGAGAGGACTGAGATTTTGACACTGTTGCAGAATGAGATGTGTGTTAATAGGTGTTTGTGCAACAGACACTTGCTGTGCAATATTATCTTGTCTCTACAGATAAATTAGCTGCATCATACCCCTGCCAGCTTGATTTGTGTAGCCTTTCGAGAGTACAGAATGCCTGGCGTTTCTCAGGATGGCTGCAATCCCACATCAAAGGCCAGGCAGGCTCAGGGTTTATTCCCTAGTAAGCTCTATGCCCACAAAGTCAGGATACACATTTATTGACTTGGTCTTACAAAGAAGGCTGTAGATTACACAAGGGTAGATTTTCAAATGCTGCTCACTTGACATACACTTAAAAGCCCTGTGTTAAGCCACGGAGCTGATTTTCCTGCTCCAGTGCAAGGATTTGGATGGTCCAGGTGCACACAAACCAAACCACCACCTTCCATTCCAAATGCAAGGGGCACTACACAGACCTGCCCTGCACTAGAGAAAACTGAGCACAGACTGCAGAAGTAAAAATTCTTTACAAGAGAATCTACAAGCAATTTTCCCCCTGTGGAGAGGAAGAAAGAAACAAGGAAAGAACTGCATGTGAGTCATGTCCATTGAGGCACTACTGGAAGGCAACTGGACACCACAATGATGGGCACAGTAGAAAAACCTCACCAGAATAAAACAGAAAGGATACAAATGTACGTGCACAATTCTGAACGACAGTGTCTGCTTCTTTCACACATGACTGGGGAATGGGCAGAACCCACCTCCTGGATGCACAATCAGATCATTGCCCCAGACTTGAGAGTGGATTGTATCTCCCACAAGCCTACTTGGAAGTGGAAGAGGGAGGAGTCAGCCATCCCTGTAGAATTGCCCCTCCATTTCCAGGCCCTTCCTGGAGCCCAGGTTGGGGGTAGAAGAGGGGTCCTGCAAAGAATCTGTGTCAGAGGTCTTAAAACATACTGCTCCCTTTTACTCTGCACTCTAGGATTCTGCAGGATTTCCTGGCCAGGCAGATGTGTTGAGTCCTGTTGCCTGACAGCCAGAGTGGGGAGGGAGCAGGAGACCCCTGAGCAAGTAAAGATCATTCATGGGGTCTGGGATGGACTCACTGCTTCTTCCATAGGAAGATCTCTCTCCCACACACACAAACAGGAGTATTTAGAAGTAGCACCATGAAGCTGCCTAGAACTTGCAACTGCATGCTCTGTATAAGGAAGTGGGTGTACTCGCCGTCTGAGCAACCTTGACTCTGAGCATTTGAGCTTAGGTGACAGACGCTCATGATCACGAAAGGCAGTATTAAATTGAATGAAACATAACAGACATGGCTGTAACCATCCATATTAGCTGCTACAATACCTCTAGGTGGACGTATTTGAAGATCTTGGTTCTACTCTGCGACAAGCCACCATTCAAGTGTCCCAGTAGAAAAGAGAAATCCAAAAACAGTGTAAGCAGGGCAGCATAAAGGACAATCTAGCCAGTCATTTGATATCATGGCATTGGCTATCTAGCACTAGGCTCTGGATTGGCACTGCAAAAAACTATATAGGATATCTGGGTAAAACCTAAACACCTCATGTAAACACCACGGAATCACAGCTGCCATCAATAGATACACTAAAACCAACAGAATCATCTCCTTGACAATCAAGATATCTGTTATATATACACAGTGTAATGTGCACACACACACACACACACACAGAACATTTATAATTACAGACGGATCCATACTGAAGCTACAATTTATACTTAAAATAGGATTCGACTTCTTTCATACGCATGAAAAAGACAGCCTAGCTTCTCCAAAATTACAGCACATCCTCGTGGAGCACAAGAAAGAATTGACGTAACTCGGCTCATTGGTTTATTAGTTGTAAGCATTTTAAAAAAGCCCCCTGATAAAAAGATTCTTGTTTCTTACCTTCTTTTGCAGACTTCACTAGCAAACAAATTGCTAATTTTCCAGACTGACTCACTCATGCACTGAAGCAAACTCTACAACATCGGCTACTGATTAATTTGATTGAAATGCAACTTTCAGTCTTCTCAAATGTTCATTGAGGGTGACGCTGTTGTTAAAAGTAGGCAAGCTACAGGCCCCGATCTGGCAGACACTTGTGCAGGTACTTCATTTTAGGTCCGTGAGTAGTCTGAGTGTTGCCAGGATTGGAGCCTTAATGTGATGGTTGGGATGAGCATCATGATGATAGCAGGCTGGTACGGCACCGAGTGGAAATGTTAATGTAGGACTGTTGTGGCTGGGCTTTTTTTAGTGTTAGTGGCTGTTGGAAGGAATTATACTGGAGCAATTTTAGCTTTGTATCTAGCCCGCTAGATCTTTTGCAAGCTTCTTAGGGTACGTCTTCCCTGCAGAGTTAGCCCTAGCTGTTACCGGAATGTTCTCCTACTACAAAAACCACCTACTCAAGGTTGGTGGCATTTTCAACCCAGGTTAGCTGGCTAGCTCTGGGGTACGGGGCGACACCCAAGTGCTGCTTTCGCCTGGGCTGATAACTTCTCTCCCGCACACACACTTTGCAGTGGGGATGCAGGACAAACCAAGTGAGTGCAGATAGTCCTCCAATGCTTTCCCACAATTTCCCCCACGTGCTCAGAAGAACAGACAAGTTCTCCCACAATTCACTGGGAAAGAATAATAATGATAATAATAATAATTATTATTATTATTATAATTTATTATTATTGTAGCGTTAAGAGCCAGGGGATTGGCCCCAGATGTCCTAGACACACCCGGGGAGCACAGCACTAGGGGGACACACTCGGCGAAGTAGGACTCACACTGGGGAAGGCTAATCTGTCTGCTCAGACCCAAGCTGACTGCAGCACACACATAGCCTTACGGACCTCAGTGGCAGATGTGCTGTAGAGCGAGGAGAAGGCTAAATATATGCTCTGGCCCACTGTCTCTAATTAAAAATGAAATGCAGTCCCTTCCCCAGAATGAATTTGACACCCTCGAGGTGAATTAATAACATTTTCTGTTTGGGATTAGATAACTGTGCATTTCTCATATATAAATAACCAACACACTACATATTTGATGTAAGATGTGTAAATTATTCATGTATCAAGTAAGTGGCTTCAGACTTCATGATCCCCAGCCACCTGGGAGGAACACAGCTATTAAATTACCCATCCCCACTGCACTATTTTCCTTAAACAAGACGCAGATCATAGTAATCTGAGGTAGGTTCTGAAAGTTCCTAATTCTCTGAACACAATCATTGTTTGCATTTTCAGGTGAGATATGTCATCAAAATGATGACAACACACTGTAGCTTTGTCCAATGATGCCGAAAAGTGGAAAAATGCAACCTGCTAACTTCCTATTTCTGAAAACACACTCACTCTTTCTAAGTGCAGGGGCTGATCAGTGGGTCATTACACTTGTTAGGGCAGGTCTACACTAAGGGCGGGGGTTGAACTAGGGTACGCAAGTTCAGTTACGTGAATAGCGTAGCTGAATTCGAAGTACCCTAGTTCGAACTACTCACCCGTCCAGACGCCGCGGAATCGAAGTCCGCGGCTCCAAGGTCGACTCCGCCACCGCCTTTTGCAGTGGAGGAGTACCGGAGTCGACCGCGGCGCTTCCGGAGTTCGAACTATCGCGTCCAGATTAGACTCGATAGTTTGAACTCCGAGAAGTCGAACTCACCGCGTTGACCCGGCTGGTAAGTGTAGACTAGCCCTTAGAAGTGCGGGACGGGGCATTCCATGGGACCGTGTGCCTACATATTTTCACAATTCATTGGCTGGACCGACCCATGCACATACGCTTTGTACAAATAGAAAATTAGGTATATTTACCTGCTTTTTTTCTTGGATCTTTTAAAGCCTAAATATATATTAGTCACTGTCCTCAATCAAGAAAGATATGCACATTTTTCACTTCTAATTTTGATCATTAGCACTTATGTTTTTCTCACTTTTTAAAATAGCTTCTCAGGAGCCTCTCATGGAAAAGACAATATGTACCTGGTAACAGAAAGAAATATTGTGTCTTGCTTCCAAAATCATGTTGGGGTTTAATGTCAAAGCCTTCATTTTTTAAAGAAAACTAGGCTGAAAATAATCATTTTCACCCATCAACATCCTGTTCCCAGTGCAATCTAGCAGCCTAGCATGGGAGCTACAGAATCTGTTTTGTTGCAGCACTGCAGTAAGTTGTGTTTCAGTGCTATGCATCCCATAAGCTTCCCAGCGGTCTGGAGATTTTCTTATTTCCCCCCTGCTCTCTGTTAGATATTCACAGCAAGCAATAAACGCAATATCAATGGTAAGGTCAACACGCCAAATTGGAAGTAAGTAAATTGTTTCTATTTGCCATCATTTGGTTGTCAGAGTTATCTTAATCAACCTAAACAGCTTCTTCAAGACATATAATCTGATTTTACAAAGTGCTAAACCATAACCATCTTCCTTTGATTCCAAGTATAAAAAAATAGCCCTTATTTAATGCTCAGGCATATAATCTAACTACATCTGTGTTTGCATTTGCACGATGGGGGAGTGAAACGTGGCCAGAGAACCATCTTGGATTTTATCTGTTTTATTACTCGAATGGAGAATATAATAGATTATTTTTTTTGCACTAGCATGGCTTAAAAACTGTTTTTAAGCTTCACTGGCTCCTTTAGATTTGAACTTTGCTAACAAGAATGTGATGAGAGAAAGCGTGGATAAAAAGAAGTACAGTATGCTTTTCTAATGTATTTCAGTTTAGCTGGTCCTTTCATCAGCCTCAACTCATTCAATCATGAATAGGAAAGGCAAAGAAATTATGAAGGAAAAGGCAATATTTTCACTGTCTAAACAACAACAAAAATGGCTTTCCCTCTGTAGCTTTCTATGCATGTGAAATAAACATGGTACAGCCAATTATCATCTGAGAGCCTCTCTCTGTAAGGACAGAGATGGTATTTTCACAGCTGAAAACTTTTGCCTAGTAAAGAAGAGAAATGTAAACACAGTTCCATGCAAATTCAATCCAAGTATTGACAGGCATAACAGACCCAGAATTTCTCTAACCTTAAGGATAACAAAATGATACAGCGATGTTCTGCAGATGACTAGTTTTGATCTTTTATTAGTTCTCATAATTGTCTCTTGTTAATTTGTATCCTGCATAATAAGCATAAGCACTCACCTTCACAGTTTGCCCAGCTTCAGGACCATCCTGTAAGCAAAAAATAGAAGAGTCAGATAAGTGGGGCTAACAAGGATCTCCTGGGGATTCAGAAATATTACCCATTAATAATTTAAATCCAATTTCATTGTGTGTTAATTGATAGTATTCTCCTGGGTCCCATTCAGCACAAAGCATGTGGGACCAGATGCTTTTACATTTCAGGTCATGATTAAGGGAAAGATAATATGTGAAAAGGAAATAAATACTGGCACAGTTGTTATTTTTCATGATCTCAGATCCCAGTTTTTAATTGCTAGCAATAACGTTTCTGTTATTCGTGGACATAAAATACAGAACTGTAAGCGCTGCTTTAAATCACAGCCAGTTTATTTAAATTCTTGTTATGTCAAAAATGGGGTTAACCTCCAGATTTGCTTTAAACAAAAGGATTCGTTATTTTCTATAAGACCACTGGGTCAATTTAGTTCAGTGTGTCACCCCAAAGAATACTTCAGGTAATAAACCTACATAACACACCTAGCCAACTACTGGACAAGGTTGCCTGTGGCGAGAAATTTTGGGCTGCAGGCAATGAGTTTACTCCTTCAATCATGGGCTGTGAATACCCTCATTAAGAGCTGTGCCCTGCAAACACTTTCTACTAGGAGTAGTACTTACTAGAAACCAATGGATCTTCTCACCGTTGTAAGCACTACACCTGGTGGTGTTTGCAGGGAAAGGCACCATTTTAGCTGTCATTAATTATCCAGACACTTCTTTGAATCCAGATACAGTATTTGATTGTTAATCTCCATCAGCTGTGAATGCCATAGGTTATGCTATGCTGAGTAAAGCAAAACTTAACTTCCTTATATTTGTTGAGTATTTACTGCTCCTTTGGTTTGAGCGTCCTCTTGTCGGTGGGTTATGGAACAGGGTAAAAAGCTCAATAAAACTCTAACAGGCAACAAAGCCTTTGGAGCCAATTAGTTTACAAACCTGAATCGAAATGGTGAGCGAAGTGCCACAGAAATGTTTCTCCACCACATTTCCAACCATTTGTGTTGTTTGAAATAAATCAACCACTTCTTCAGGACGGAGATCGCGGAAACGCTCCACGGGCCGGAGTGGGCAAACAAGGACATCTGAAGTGGAAGTCGTTAAGGCAGAAGTGCAAATCCAGGTATTCCAGAACAACAATTTGTTCATTTCCCCCCACCATAACCATAGGTGCTCATCCTGAAGTGAATTTCCCCTTTATTATTAAACTTGCCTTGATTTGAGGATCACAACTAAAACAAAGGAAAGGGTTTATGGTGAAAACACAGCAATCGCATTGTGGCCTCCTCAAAAACCTTCCCCATTGCCTCACACATATGACTTCTGGGACAGCATTTTCACACCTTGGTGTCTAAGGTTAAGCCCCTAAATAGATATTGCAATGTCTTCAGGAAAGTGTCCTGAGCACTCACAGCCTATCACTATTGTAGGCACCTTTTACTAGAGGGGCCTCTGAACTGGGTGTGTTCCAGTTGGGAAGACTCTGACTACAACTCCCATGATGCCTTGGGGAAGAGAGAGGGACAAGAGATATCCTCTTCAAGGGAATGCAAGGAGAGCATGCTGTGGGCTCCGTTTTTGGAGAGGAGCTGAGACTGCTTGATGGAGCTCCATACTTACAAGGAGCTGCTGCTAAACTGCTTGTAGGAAGCCAGAAGTTGCTGCTGAGAACCTGCTGGGACTTTGAACAAGCAGGGAGCCTCAGAGGCTGTTGGGGGCTTCACTGGAGCCAGGACAGAGACTGTTGCTGTGCCCAGAACTGACTGAGCTGGGCCTGCAGTGATTACGATGACCAGTGAGCTACTGGCTGTTGGTAGAGACCTCACATGCCATCTTTTGGTGAACCGTCATGCAGATATCTGACCCAAGGGATCCCTGTAAGTCACCATGCACATCCTGTGCCTTCTGCCAGTTATCAACAACTGGTCCCTGGCTCACAGTTGGCATGTAGCACCTCTGAAAATCAGGCTGCATTTCTATAGGTGCCTAAAAATGGATAGAGGGTAAGTGATTAGTGATTTGGGCATCCAACCTCAGACAGCTTAAAGGGGTCTGATTTTCAGAGGGTGGGTTCTCAAGCAAAATGGCCTTTCAACAGGGCACCTAAAACTGCTGGTCACTTTTGAAACTCTTGGGTATAAAGCCCCAACTTTAGGCATTCACGTTTAAAAATCTGGAACTACATCAATAATACCATGGTCATTACTTCAGCAACACTGCAGTCGCAACGCACTAGAAATGCTCATTTATTATTAACATTATGTATTTGTGTAAGTATAGTTAGTTAATTAGAGCGGTTTCCTTTTAAGCCTCAGGTCCAGAATGCTGAACACACATTTTTGCTTATTGTACCTCCACTCAGAGCACTTCATGAGTCAGCGGAATGTACCATCAAGTAAACAAATGAAAGTGTACAGAGACAATTCACAAAGGTCTTGCTTAGAACACAACTGCCCCACCTATCCTACCACTACATACAATCTAAACAGTACTAGAATTCCTCATTTGGGACCCTGCAAACACTACAAAGCATAAGCGTTTCTTAGTGTGAGTACAATAGGGCTGGTCAAAGTAGCGACCACTTAAGGCTTGCTGCTCATCTAGTTCTACATCGGTGGCACTCTGTGGGTTTCAGTGGAGTTGCTCCTGATTTACACTAGTCTGACTGCAGAATGAGGCCCTTAAATAGCAACTTTAACCCCATGGAAACGTTGATGACCATATGGTATGGTAAGTAAGCAAATTATTTGTGCAGCATTAAAACAAGAGCTCTAAGAATGGTTTGGAAAAAATTAAGCTACATGACATTGTAATACAGAAGTACTGTTTACTGTAATTTTAGTCCTGCAACTGTAATAGGTTTTGGAAAAGGAATATGCTGACATCAAGATAGTAGTTTTTCCCCCTTTCTGTACCTCAGTTTATCTTTACAGAGTTTAGTCTTTTCAGGACTTGGTTTTTATATATATAAAATCACCATCAGGAGGAGCTCCCCAAGTTTGAGAACTTGCTACTATCTCCGGTTTAAATGCAAAAAAATTATGTGCAATATACATACACACACCCAGTAGGAGGATTTATCCTTCTGTGTGTGTGGAATGGGGACCAACCCCACTATAGGGAATGCAAGCTCCCTGAACATAAGAACATAAGAAAGGCCGTACCGGGTCAGACCAAAGGTCCATCTAGCCCAGTATCTGTCTACCGACAGTGGCCAATGCCAGGTGCCCCAGAGGGAGTGAACCTAACAGGCAATGATCAAATGATCACTCTCCTGCCATCCATCTCCATCCTCTGACAAACAGAGGCTAGGAAACAAGTGGCAGTCCCACAGTCTCCTTCAAAATCCTTTTGAGTCTCTGAAATGTCAGTCTGACATTTGCGCAGCCTGCAGCAATGCTGCTCCTCTTCTCCTCCAGCGGGGTGAGGGAGCCTGTAGTCTAGGTCCAACAAACCAGCAAAGTCCCAAGAACACAGTCCTTACAACTAACCCTTCTGACCCTTGTGCTGCTCTACAGCTGAGCCCTCCAGTCTGGATCCCACTCCTCCTATTTATAAACTCCTCTCCCTTCCCTTGCGTTCCCATTACTTTGACTCTTACAAAGTGACACAGGGTGTGTCCCACCAGGCTGCTTGCCCACAGTGGAAACCGCCTAATAAGTAGCTTCAAATGGCTAATGAGCACAACTAGTGCCCACCACACCAAATTTTTGGATGATTCTGGCCCATCTAGCCGAGTCACTTCACCCAGCCCTGGGAAGTCTGTAGGCATACAGAGTCCCCAAACGAAAACAAGAACTGTGTATACCCTCCCCATTGTTTCTTCCCTTATTTAACCCCCTGATCAGTGGGTTACACAGATAATCACTGTATCAATTGTACTGTATACTACTCCTGCTGTAACCAGCAGATACGCTGAAGTTAAGAGGTTCATGGAAAGGTTATGTCAGGCTGAGTTTCAAAAACCCCAGGCGATATTAGTGACTTCTCATTTCAGATAAGTGCAAAGGACAGTTTACTTATATAAACAAGGACACAATTCATTCACAAAGCTTATCAAAGGGAAATATATTTGCAATTCTGCTTTGAAAGAACGGAAGTTTCCTGGCGGTTCTGTTTTGATCACTTTTCAGAATCAGCATGGTGATAGACAATAAGGGAGCGGATATCTGCCTAATTGGGACTAGCTTTTTCAAAAGACCTCCTCACCTAGAAGCTCCCGTTGTTCTCAAAGGAACAAGAGAAATCTAGTGCCAACTGTAGGTGCTAAGCACTTTTGAAAACCTGTTATGTAACAGAATAGCAGAGACATTCACTAATTGTTTTACTATAATTCCTCCTATTAAAATATTTTGAAAAAGAAGAACTACGTAGTGATGTGTGTTTAGCTAGCTGGAATTAGAAAACAGAGAACATTAGAAAATTGTCTGATTTTGAGGGCTTTTGGTTCTAAGATGCTATATCACTACCCTGAGCTAATGCAGCTATAGGGCGTAATAAAGCTCCAATAATTTATCTGCTAGTCGTCCAAGCATATTGTACAAAGCACCTTCCTAGAGGATGCTGTTGGTTGAACTTAGCGCCCAAGGGGAAAGTTGAAAACTTGCTGTGCAGCCCTGATTTCCATAGCAGGAATAAAGGAACAGAAAAACTAATTAATTTTACTCATAAAAAGGAAATTCATGTCAACAGTAAAACAGGAAAAGGGACATTTGGTTAATCTGAGTTCATTTTTCAAAAGGAAAGAAGGCAAGCCCTTGCCCTTAGGACATCTGATACTTAAATAGATAATTATCCTTCTTCTGCAGCACTGCTTTGTTATCATGGGTCAATGAACCATTCATAAATGAAAAATTTCCCTTCACTTACCTCTAGCAAAACTGCTGCTTATATTAAGCTACTTGCCGTTTTCTCCCGTTAAAGTTTTTCCAGTTTCTCCCTCACACACCTCCTGATTTCCCAGACCAGTTGTTTGGTCCCCGGCTAGCTTGTGGCGAAGGTCTCTGTAGCGAAATGAGACTCATCAGCACGGTGCCTCCTGCTGGTGATCTTGGGAATTAGCTCAACTTCCGCCCGGAGCGCCCTCCGCAGGCCAGTGGCTCACCTGCCTCAGGACCCGTGTCCTACCTGAACCCCCGTGCCCCTTAACCTGGGGTTCTGCCCCTGCAGTACCCCCACTCTGAGTCCTCCCTCCCAGTGGAACCCTCAATCCCCTATCCCCACCTTGCCTCAGTGGCTACTGCAATCATCATCTAGCCCCCGCTCCCTGGGACAGGCTGCAGTCTGTAAACCACTGGCACATCACTGGCAAAGGGGGTTGGAGCAGCTGTCTCTGCCTAACCCCAGGCTGCACCTCTGCAACCCCAGTACCTACTTTGGGCCTTTAACAAGGCCTCAGCCTGGGGAGTTTCCCAGCTCCTCTTGCCTTTCCCCAGCACCGCTCTGCCTCAGGTACCCTGCTCAGCTCCCAGGCAGCCAGGTCCTTCTCTCGCCACAGCTAGAGAGAGACTCCTCCAACGTCTGGCCCAGGGCCAGGCCCCTAACTGAGCTGGCCACAGCTGTGGCTGCTTTCCCAATCAGCCCAGCTTCTTTTAACCCCCTGTTCTCCAGGAGTGGGGCAGCCTCACACATAAATTGCTGCACTGACCATAGTTTCTACAACAATGGAGGTACATGTATTACTTGCCACATGGCTCCATTGTGCAAAAGAAAGGCCCAAGCTGGCTCAGGCCAGCTTGTGTTTTTATAATGTGAAGCACAAGTGAAGACAGATGTAATGGGTGGCACATTGGACTGTGACAGAGGAGACCTGCATTCTATTCTTAGCTCTGCCACTGACTGGCTCCTGGCAAGGCAAGACATTTCATCGTTCTGTTCTTCCCTTTCCCCTCCCACATTTTACCGGGTCTTGTCTACTTAGACTGTATTAGCTCTTTGCAGCAGGGACTGTCTCGTATTAGAGCTGATTGGGATTTTTTTGTGGAACTGTTTTTTCACTGAAAAAATGATGATTTGCCAGAACCAAATCAGTTCACAAAACAGGTTCAGTTTCAGCGAACCTCTTGACTTGCTTTTTTGGAAAAAAGTTTTGAAATAGCTGGGTAGGGCTTGGATGGTTTTTAAATTAAAAGCTTTGGGTTTTTTGAGTCAAAACAACTTTTTATTTTTACATTTTAGTAAATATAGGGTAAAAAAGTCAAAGTCAAGATTAAAACATTTCAAAATGATTGAAACAAAATACTGATTGATTGAAATTTTTCTTGGTTTGTGAGTTCGCAAATTTTTTTGCGATTTTGACTTTCTGGCCTGCTTAGTGACAGAACAAATTCTGAAAACTCACAGATTTTCACAGTACGGGAAAATGGTTTTCTATCCAGCCCTATTAAGTGTTTATTCAATGAGGCCCTGAACTCAGCTGGGACATGGAGGTGCTACTACAGTAGAAATTAATATAATAATATAAACTATAACATTCTATTCAGGGACTTTTCCCCTTCCAGTCACCCTTTTAAGTTACTGAGACTTCTTAACAAGCTAAAATACATTTTAACTCCATTTTTGGCTGTGTAAATGATAAATAATTCAAAGGCACACTCACAGACTGGAGTGTCTCCACTGAAACTTTCCATCATTTCAAAAATAATTTGGTGATAACTACAAAGAATAATGATGGAAATTGTGAATCAGAGCTAAAAGAACATGAGAATGTAATTAGGACAAGATTATAATTAGGACAAGGTATCAAGCGGAGTGCCCCAGGGATCTGTCCTGGGGCCAGTTTTGTTCAACATCTTCATTAATGATCTGGATGATGGGATGGATTGCACCCTCAGCAAGTTCGCAGATGACACTAAGCAGAGGGGAGAAGTAGATATGCTGGAGGGTAGGGATAGAGTCCAGAGTGACCTAGACAAATTGTAGGATTGGGCCAAAAGAAATCTGATGAGCTTCAACCAGGACAAGTGCAAAGTCCTGCACTTAGGATGGGGATTACAGTGGACGAGAAGCTGGATATGAGTCAACAGTTTGCCCTTGTTGCCAAGGAGGATAACGACATTTTGGGCAGCATTAGCAGGACCATTGCCAGCAGATCGAGGGAAGCGATTATTCCCCTCTGTTCGGTACTGGTGAGGCCACACCTGGAGTATTGCATCCAGTTTTGGGCCCCCCACTACAGAAAGAATGTGGACAAATTGGAGAGAGTCCAGTGGAGGACAACAAAAATGATTAGGGGTCTGGGGCACATGACTTATGAGGAGAGGCTGAGGGAACTGGGATTATTTAGTTTGCAGAAGAAAAGAGTGAGGGGGGATTTGATAGTGGCCTTTAACTACCTGAAGGGGGGTTCCAAAGAGGATGGATCTAGACTGTTCTCAGTGGTAGCAGATGACAGAACAAGGAGTAATGGTCTCAAGTTGCAGCAGGGAGGTTTAGGTTGGATATTAGGAAACACTATTTCACTAGGAGGGTGGTGAAGCACTGGAATGGGTTCCCTAGGGAGGTGGTGGAATCTCCTTCCTTAGTGGTTTTTAAGGCCCAGCATGACAAAGCCCTGGCTGGGATGATTTAGTTGGTGTTGGTCCTGCTTTGAGCAGGGGGTTGGACTAGATGATCTCCTGAGATCTCTTCCAACCCTAATCTATGATTGAAGTATGTATATATAAAAAGGCAAATGCCAAAATGAATCCATTATGAGATGTTGCCATTAAAAAAATCCCACAACTTTATGTAAGAGTAGGACAGTTTAAAACAATCTTTTGGTCAAATTCTTATCTGGGCAAATCTATTTCCCTCGAATTTCCCCTGGAGTTTAAAATTAGATAAAGTATTCCTCACTTCCTGTTGTAATCCATTGCATAGAATTGCTATCTGCTGTTAAAAAGCGGATGTGCTTCGCCCCAGAGTCGTTCAATGATGGGTGAAGTGACTATTTCCTAAATAGTGAGGGACTGTAAAGAGCATTGGGATCCTTTTGGATCAAATAAGCTTAAATCATCCTTCAATTAGCATAGTGTCTAAGCACATTCTTCAGACACATTTTTAAATCCTGCAAAGTTGTTCATGCATCCCTCTGCAAAAGAATGTGGATAAGGCAACTTCACATAAAAGAAGAAAGATGCATTGCACCTCTCAGAAATGTAACGAGACACCATTTACATTTTTGTAGTGATTCTTCTACTGTAGAACATGTTTGAACTTTCATATTTCCATTTTCTAAGCACCGGAATCAATAATTTCATGATTTCTTTATTCATTGTAAATTGCCATTGAATAAGTAATGTTGTATTTTAAGCTTTGATGTGCGCAGCTACATATTTCCTTCAAATTCTTCTGAGTCAGTCCATGCCATTAAAGTAGAATACATGCAATTTAATAAGCGAACTTCTTTGTTCTAAGGCGTAAGACAGCTTGTTAGACTTTATTGTAACTTACAACGGTATGGTCCTCCATGGAAATCCGGTAGAGGTCTCTCAAAGGCCATTTCTTCTCTCTAACACACGTGTGGCTATATTGTATGTGCTTGTATTGATTTAGTAAATGGGAATTACTAAACTTTCCAGAAACTATAAACACATCCCCTTTTATTACTCGACTGGTCTCCAGTTCTATGCCATAGGAGTGGAGCAGTGGTGAAGCAGACCCAGTATTTACAAACTCATGTCACTGAGAAGCATTTCCTTCAAAGTGAACATTTGCCAGAAGACTTCCCATACTCATGTAACTTTGTTTTTAAAGGCTTTTGAAATGCCACTTATTGATCAATCGATTCCAAACCATCAAAGCCATGCACAGAGTGGTTAAGCCCCTGGACTGGAACTCAGGAGATCTGGGTGCAGTTCCCAGCTCTCCCAGACAGACTCCCTGCATTATTTTTCTCTTTTAAGATGTGGAACATTGGCATTTAACAGTTACATCATTTTTATTTAAAACCCTATGTAAGACAGCAACAGCCTGCTGTGTGAGCCAGCTACTGTCTGTTCTGCCCAGGACAGTACAGAACCCCATCTTCCAACATCAAGGGTAACCTTTGGTCTCTGCAACTATACTCTCACCCTTAGACAAGGATTGCTATCCCACAACCTCCCTTCGGATCCTGGACAAGTCACTTCACTCATCAGTGCCTCATACCCAGTCTGTGGAATAGGGTTAGCAATCCTTCCTTTCTCCCACTGATGGTTTATTTAGCTTTTAAGCTATTTGTAGCAAGGGCTATCTCTCAGCACGTGTATAGAGCAGACCGGGCACAACGGGACACTAATATTGCTTGGGGAATGTAAGCACTGCTGTAACGCCAAATATAACGAGTGATATATATGAATTTGATTCTATTTTGCTATGTGTGAGTGTAAATCCCCAACATGTGCATGGATTTTTGGGAACATGCATGCAGAGTACAGTGATCACTATTAAAAACAGATAATTTGCCAAAATATACTACATGGTGTGATAGACCCAGGCCAGTTGGGAACAGCAGAGTAGTAGAAGGGAGATATACTGGCCACTGGATAAGCAGTTTTCTGTTCTCTGAGTGACCAGAGCAGGGGCTGATCCAGGCTAATGAGAACACCTGACTCCAATTAACCTGCTAAGAGTCAGGTGAGGCTGTTAAGCACCTGACTCTAATTAAGACCCCTCTGGTGCTATAAAAGGGCTCACTCCAGTCAGGCCAGGGGGAACCAGAGGAGAGGAACTGAGAGCCAGAGGCGTGCAAGAAGCTAAGAGTGAGTAGGCACACTGCTGGAGGACTGAGAAGTACAAGTGTTATCAGACATCAGGAGGAGGGTCCAGTGGTGAGGACAAAGAAGGTGTTGGGAGGAGGCCATGGGGAAGTAGCTGTCGTGCAGCTGTACCAGGAGGCATTCTAGACAGCTGCAGTCCACTGGGCCAGTGCCGTAACAAGGGCGAAGCGAGTGAGGCACTTGCCTCAGGCGCGCAAAGCGGAGGGGTGCAGCTCTACTGGGATCGGCAGCGATTCGGCGGCAGCTCTACTGCTGCCGCTTCTTCAGCGGCAATTCGGCGGCAGGTCCCTGAGTCCCTCTTGGAGGGAAGGACCTGCCGCCGCCGCCAACGCTTAATTCATTATTCGGCGGCAATAATGTCTGAGAGGGACTCAGGGACCCGCTGCCGAAGAATGAATGAAGCGGCGGCAGCGATTCGGCAGCGGGTCCTTCTCTCCAAGAGGGACTAAGGGACCCACCACCGAATTGCCATCGAAGAGCCTGGAGCCGGCCCTTGCCTCGGGCACAAAAATTCCTTGTTATGGCTCTGCACAGGGCCCTGGGTTGGAACCCGAGGTAGAGGGTGGGCCCGGGTTCCCCCCAAACCTCCCAACTCCTGATCAGACAGAGGAGGAATTGACCTGGACTGTGGCTTCTACAAGAGGGGAAGGTCTTTGGGCTGTTTTTCTGATCCACATGGTGAATCTCTGAGGCGAGCAAATCCGCCAATAAGCGCAGGACCCACCAAGGTAGAGGAGGAACTTTGTCACAATGGTTATTTCCTGTTTTGTTCTGTAGGGGGGGAATCTAATCTCAGCTACCACTGATCTGTAACTGTTAATAGATAAATCAGACATTTACATGTTGACAATTACAGGTGGAAGTTTTCACCCTACAAATGCACATGAAATTTTGGGCTGAAAATCAGAGCCAGTCACACTTTTAATTCACTTCATTTGACATTGGAATTTGAAGCCCAAATTATTAGAATTGTACATCTGGGGCTTACTGCAAACTCTAGTGAAGTCAATGGGGAATGGCCTTTGGATCAGACCCTTGGTTTCCTGATGTACTCAGTGCAAATTCCTACACAAATGACTAGCTCAACATCTAAACTGTCCATTAAGCATGCAAAAGTGCAGGCATTTCTGTATGTGCTGCTGTAAAAATATGTGCTGATATATAATTTTAATGAGAAAATGTTAGAATATTCTCTGATAAAATCAAAAAGGGGTGAAAATCCCACTTCTGAAAAACTTTAGTCTCAGAATGGGCTTTTATCTCTTTAAATCTATTTATGTGTGGTATACAGCACACTCTGCATTTTGGTGTTTGTTTTGTTTTTTCAACCAAAGCTTTATAAAGACAAAAATGAAATATTTTCTAGGTAGTGACATCCAGACAGTAAGGAACATGTACCTCTAACGAGGGGGCAATGCACTAACAATTTAGTTCTACAAATTACTTGATGTTTAAAAGAAGAAGAGATCCCACAGCTTTTTGGTCTTTTACAAATGAAACTGAAACATTACTTGCCTTTTTACAATACCTGTAGTGTAGCTCTTTTAAATCACCTGTGTTTGATTGATACCATCTCTATTAATATTGCCTTAATAGTTTGCGTCCAAAAGCTTCATTTTGATGGAGAAGAAAAACCAGGTACCTACACAGACCGAATACTCTGATATTTCTTCATGTATTTCATGAGTCTTTGTTAACATCTTACAAGAGAGTGTTTGTTAATTTGCACTCCTGTCTCTGATGATCCCTTACGGCTGAATGTATATCACTCATTTACAAAATGACTCTCAGCAAGAAATCTCTTGTCTTTGAGATTAAGGCCTGGCTCATCTTACGTCTTATAGCTCCTTATTGTTGTATGAATAGCAGGATTAATGCTTCATTCCGCACATGCAGGTTGCACAACCTGTTATGCTACTAGCTGCAGGTATTGCTACAATATATTTCTAATGGGAGGAAATACACAAGAGATATTCAGAGATGAGCCCCAGTGGGTGTGAGACTTTCAACTTCCTACTAGTCGGTTTGACCCTACCTGGGGAGCGAATGAGGTCTATTGGCATGGCTGGCTGGAGGCAGAACTGCTAGTTTCATGGTGATGTAGTGAATCCGTTTATTTTATAAGTCAGAATGAAAATAAAATAATCTTTCAGACCACGTATGTGACGTCTGATGAGAATGAACACATAACAAAGACAAGAAACTAGTCTTTTCTTCAAGTGCTATCCTGCATGATCTTGGATCATGTGGTTTAGAGCACATGGAATCTAGTGAGCTTGGCTACACTTACAAATTTGCGGCACTACAAAGCGCCAGTGTAGTCAAAGCCCCAGCGCTGGAAGCCGCGCTCCCAGCGCTGTCCGTTATTCCCCACAGGGAGGTGGAGTACTGACAGCGCTGGGAGAGTTTTCTCCCAGCGCTGGCGCTTTGACTACACTTAGCGCTTCAAAGCGCTGCCGCGGCAGCGCTTTGAAATGCAAGTGTAGCCACAGCCTTAGAGGTATCCAACATCTTATCCTTGGGATTCAGCTGGAGCATTGTGGCTGGGGGCAGACTGTTTGTCATGGTTTGTAAACATGACTTCTCCTAAAACCTTTATCCTAATAAAAAAGAATCCCAGATCTCAAAGAAAGTGAGAGAATGCAGAGCTAACAAAGCAATACCATCAGAAAATAACTGCTGGTCATTTATGCTTTCTCCGCCCCTGCACAGGTCCCCACTCTTGCTGGCCCGCTGCACTGGGGTAGATTTCATTCAGTAAGGACAAACGCAGATTTGCAGAAGCTGCTGGAAAAAAGAGTGAAGATCTAGGCAGGAATATATAGTGCTAGAGGAATATTTTTTGGGGGGGGTGGGACGGCTTGTATGCCTGGATTTTCAATGCATGTAAGAAAAACTGGAGTTAGGCTATTTAGAAAACAATTTTTAAAGCTTATTAATTTGTGGGAAAATATATCTGAGAACTGTAAAAATTATATCCTGGCATGCCAACAGAAATGACTCGTAACAGAAACTGAAAAATTGCTTCAGATTATTCAACCACACACAATGTATGTTTCTGTTCCTAATCTACTCTGCCACTTCTTGGTGTTCATAAAAAAGCATTAAGATAAATCAAATTATCTGAACATCGTCCATCTTGATAAGGCAGCTTTGTACATATTTACATGAATACAGAGGGCCAGACTTAAGCAGTAAAACTGAGAATTAGCAGTTGCAGTGGAACAAAAGGAAATCAATATAAATCTGACAGATCTGTGTGCACTGCGATGATAAGAACAAAGCCTTAAACCTACATGGCTGCTTTTTACAGATGTTGTTCAATCTATTATTTACTATAACCAATCTTCTAACCCCATTGAAGCTGCTTAAAATAATTCTTAATGCCACTGAAAAATGCAACACCTCCAAAACATGGACAAGATTTTGTTTTGTTTTGTTTTTTGCTATATTTTATTTAAATATAGAAGTTGTATAATCTGAATCATAGTAGGTGGCATCAAAATAATCTGTTACTCACAACATAGTGATTCCAGTGACTGGAAATGGAAATATAAGGCAGGAAAAACTAGATGTTCTACCATCATCTTTTCCTCATTTCCAGTCATGCCTTCCTTCCTCTAATACACCAGGTGAATGACTTCAGGCTATGCGGACCATGTCCTGACCCTGACTTGCCCACCCTTGCTCACGGTGAGCAGTACTTCATTTCAGGAATGGCTCATTAGGCTAGATAGTCACTTCAGGTGCAGCCCTGAGCAGTGGCAAGGACATAAGATGCACCAACCCAGGGTGCACTGTGCCTCAGAGACACATTTCTGGCCCACAGTCTTCTCCTGCTCCAGGGGGTAGTAATTTACTGCAGGCTTAACCCAGCAGTGCTAAAAATATGATTTTGACAGCTATATAGTACCTTGTATCTTTGAGGGACCCAAAGCTATCTCTCTCTATACACATATGTACTCTCTATGCATAGCTCTGCATACACACAAACCACATACATCTGCTATGACTGAAACGCAGCCACCTCTAGAAAGTAGAAACCAACAAGTATGTAGCATACAAGTGTGGGAGGGGATATCTTGAATAGAACACAGGGGTATGAAGAGTACCATGGGATCTAACATGTCCATGCAGAGCAGCCAGCAGCTCTGTCTTAATGTCTCATCCAAATGACCTGCACCACAGGAAACTGCACTGAATTCATGCCCTGGTGATATCTGCACATGACATGGAGGGACTCGTTTCAAACCTGGGGCTTGGGCTCACCATTCAGCCCCTCCAGCTGGAAATTCCAATCACTTGTGAGCAAAGGTTTCAGAATACAGTTTTCATTACATTTGGAGAGAATTACTGCACAGAGAACTGGGTTAATCCACTCTATTTTTGTATTGTCTCCTACATTTCAGAAAGTGTAACAATTAATTATGAAATATTAGGGCTGTGAAAAATATATTTTCTTCAGATTTACTGGATACCAGATTTCAGGCATTAAACTTAATTGGATGCCAGTTTTAGCTTGATAGTAATGAATCATGTCATTTGTGGGAAAGACAGCTCCATAAGCCAGTATATAGACAACCAGCGTTGTCTACCTTCTATGTGGCATTTGATCTTTCTCCACAGATCTGACCCTATGATGGAAGAATCTCTGGGTAAATCAGTCTCTGTAGATCAGCCCGGGCAACTTGCCCGAACTCTGCAGAAGCAGGTGGCTTTGAAAACATAGGGTTTCATTGCTTTGTTTTAGTTTTTTTAAGGGGTCTTCCTCATTAGACAATTTAGTTCCTCCCTCCTGCTTTGTCTTCTCAGGAGTTCAGGTTTTAGAGGAGACTCTGCTGGATCTGTGATTGAGGCTGGTTCACCCAGCTTCCGCTAGTGACGGGAATGAGTGGGAGCTCTACCAAGAGGAGGACATTCAGGGCTCTGATGGGTGGTTTGTGAAGCACCATAATAGGTAGCTATCCTTTTTATGTGCAGTTTGTTAACTCTGCAATACTGAACAGTTAGTAACTCTGAGGACAGCAAGCATTTAACCATCTGTATTTTCCTTTGGTGTCAGACCAGTGGAGCAGCAGCCTGAGGAATATCATACAAGCTCAATTATCTGAGTATCACAGTAAGTTTGGATAATCATGGTTTCAGATGATGATGGTAATTTTGAAAGTAATTGGTAGATAATGAGGGACATGATCCTGTTTAGATAACAGGAAGTTTCAGAAAACAGAGGTGGGATAAATGAGGTTGTACTGTAGTGAGTGCATTTGTTCACAGGTATTAAACTAGGGAAGGATTTTCAGAAGTGTTTAATGGAGTAAGGCACCCAACTCCCATTACTTTTGCAATGGCAGCTGAGCACCATAGATGTCTGAAAATCCCCCTGCTAAAACCTTGGGGAATGATCCAACTGCTATGAAAGATTGTTAGGTAAAAGGAGCACATGGTGAACCTGCTATAGGCAAGATATCCACTGATGTCATTCCACTGACCCCATGGAACTCTTGCAATTGCAAATTCCAGTGACACAGACATTGGCCCAGTGTTTACTGTATGGGCTAATATACTGTTCTAATGAACACAGCTTGAAAACAGGGACACGTAGCTGAAACAAATGATCCACAAGAAAAGAAGCAAAGGAGTCCATTGTCATTTTTCCAGATGCTGTTTCTTCTCTCCCTCTTATGAGAATCTTTAGAAAACAAGATTAACACCTTTTATTTTAGCATTAAAATGGCAGGGGAGATCAAAAGTAGTTGTCCATGGTGCTGAAAGGCTAAAGAATGAGCCCCAAGACGCAGGAGAGATGGAAGGCAGCCCTTACCCAGTCTATAGCTGTAGGGGGCAGAAATGGGAAGTACGTGAAATGTAATTTGGGACTGATAGAGATATTTGAGGATCATGAGGAAAGGGGCAAATTCTGCAGCCTATGTACCTGGGGATTAAGATAACTATTTAGACAATCTAGTGAATCAACTTTCACTTCACTGCAGAACCGGGGGTGGGAGGGGGATGAGAAGTGCTGAAGAATCCACATGGTGGAGTTCAGCAACGTGCTACCGTGCCAATAAGATAAATTATTTAAAGCCATTCTACTGTGAATATCTTATTTTGACAATATATTTCATACCCAATTTAACATAAAACCTTGATATTTAAGACAACGTTCAGGAAGTAACTCCACATATGATATGGTGTAGGGCTCCCAGAGATACATTTTCATGTACCTGCCGGCGGTAACCAAGACATAACTAAACATAAGTCCCATTTAAGAATCAGGGAATTGCATGATTAGTGAGGAACATGTTTCTAATGCCTTGCAGACTGCATTTAATCACATTCCCTGTATTAATATAAAATAAAACCCAAACACAGATGCTAAAATAATATCAACTATTTGTCCAAGTCTTTGAAAACTGTGGAGAAGGGGGAAATCAGAATTCAGGTCTCGCTTTTTCTTTTATATAGCTCATAAGCCATTTAGGGTATGGACAATGGGGTTCTGATCCTTGTTTGAGCTCGTTAGGCACTACCCTATTATTATTGTTAATTCTCAACTCTCCTTATTGTGCCAAGGCATTTCAGCAAGCATAGTACATAAATCCATAAACTCTAAGACTCCTGCAATACTCTGGCATAAGAAGATGAAACAAAGACAAGCTGCAGTTAAACTCTGAGTAACTTTATTTGTATGTGTGTCATCTGAAATTATTATTTTACCATGATTTTCTGTTTTATTATTTTCTTTTTGTGACTTTGGAACAAAGACAGTATCAAGACTTTCTCAGACACAGTCACTGAAATGATAATGGCCCTTCCACTGAAATCAACAGAGATCTAATCTGTAAATCAAGTTAGACTACCAGTGCTGAGGAGGAACCAGTGCTTTTTGTCATGTCATTACATAGGCCTATCTGCCATTTCTTGTGGGTTACTGAGAGAAAAGGCAGTGCAGGACTCTTTACATAATACGGGAGTTTCTAATGCACAGATTACTGGTTTAATGGGGTTTTATCCTGTCATCATGTGCCAGGGGATCCCTTAAGCCCTGCTTTCCTGACATGATGTATTATGATGGCTCTTTTCTATTATCACAGTCTGTCATTTTAATGGGGATTTGCATATTAAGAGCCAGATTGTGCCCAGCCCCCGCATAGCAGTGCAAATGGAAGGGGAAGGAAGGAGGCTTCTTCTTCCCTCTTTCCTTTGTGTACCACCATGCAGAGGCCAACCACAAGGAGAGCCCTTGCTCCCAAGAAATTCAATCCCAACCTGTGCACAGCAACAGCACCGCTGTGCCCTCTTAAACCTAATTTGAGGCCCCTAGGGTGTTATTTCAAAACATAAGGGGCAGTTAAGAGGTGGAGTGTTGGCTCCCTGCACAGGGAGTAATTTCATCCAGGAAGCCTTGTGTCACTACTAACCTCTAACGAACGAAGGGGGCAGGACTTTGGTCCTGCCCCACTGCCCTGTGCAGAGGCTAGTCCCACCAGTTGAGGGCAGACAGGAGTTGAAGCTTCCGCTCTTCTTAAGGGGCAGCCCAACAGCCATTCTTGAGTGCTCCCTGGAGTTCCCACTGGGACGGGGCACCTCTGCACTGCTCTTACGTGGGGCCTGTGGCTACCTACACAATCAAACCCCAGGAACACTCTGCAGCAGTAGATGTGGTCCTCAGAATGATGCACTGTGCATTAAGAGCTCCTTGTAAAACCTCATTGTCACGGTCTGTTTTATGGATACTATTAACATTAGCCAAAGAAGCCCCTTTCCTTCTACAGAGTCACAAAACAATGTTTGAAATCAAAATTGGCTGCACGATATAAACAGGGAGGAAAAAATCGGAAAGTCCTTATCTAGCTTAAAGTAGCAAAATCAACTGATTGCAAGAGAGAAAACAAAAGTGAAAAAAATGCTTCCAGAGCTGAAGCAAAACCTTGTGTGCCTCTCTCCAGACAAACCACGGATTTCTACACAATAACGTGCCCAGCCTGCTTGCTTCACCCTCCCTACGTCCTGTGACCCTCCCCTTCTCTCATCTGTTACAGCTTGTCAGGAGCCAAGGCCCAGGCCTACACTGAGCTGCATGCTGGTGCAGCCCTGTGCCCACACATCACAACACTGCAGCAAGCAAATGGGACCAGCTTCATGCAGCTCAATGTTTCCGAGCCTGATCCCGCCCAGCAAGGAGCTCTAGCTATCCATGAGCTTGCCTGGCCCTCGTTACCCTGGTGTCTGAGCACTTCTTCCACACGCTAAGCTCATCCACTCTACAAGTCTACTCTGCCTCCAAAGTGCTCTGTTCAGTATCAAATCCTCCATCACACCATGTGCTAACATGTCTCCCTTTCTGACATCCCACCACTTTTCTTGGACCCACCTCTCAGTCCTTTTTCCTTCAGTCTTGTTCTGTTGGACTCTTACCCATGCCGTTGTCACTTCGTCACAATTTATATGACCAAACCAGCTGGGCCTGCACACCCTCATTTTTTCATTTATGGGCATTACTTTGAGTATGTCTCTAACATACACATTCCTCGCCTGGTCTTTCTTGCTTACACTGCAAAGCAAGTTTCTCTATCTACCCATGAACTTGTATGACCTTCGTCAACGTGGGGCCTGAATACCTCATGCTAATGGATTTTTATCTCATGATATCCCCGTGAGCCAGCATGGACTATTCTCGTTGTACAGGTTGAGGAAACTGAGCTATGGGGTGGATGAAGCAACGACTCCAGCACCCTGCCCATGAGATCACAGTTGAAATTATGGTTGTTCATGCCCTTAAAATTAAACACATCTGAGTGTCTTGCTGAGTAAAGCACCGACTTCATACTTCACCATGTCTGCACAGAGGTACCACAATGGTGCTGTGATCCCTGATTTGGACCTCTCAGTGCTATTAATAGCAATACATGCCTGTGGTCATTAGCAGACCTTTACCTAGAAACATTACACCATAACAGTATGCTACCAACATTAGAAAACATCAATGACTGTCACCCAGTAAACTTATGTGAGCGGCACTGGCCCAACCTCATCCCATTGTGATTTCAATTGAGCTAACACCAGTGATGGAGTTGGATGAGCAAGCATCTTTCTACAAACAAATTGCTACAGCTCTGTGCTTCTCCCTTAAATTATGACCACACAGCACTTCTCTAGTGTCCATGGTCACCCTCACAGAATTCTTGCTGAGAAAGGTGGATGTGCTTCTTCTTCCGGAGGTGACAAACTGTGTAATCCCATGGCAGCTTCAGGAGCAGAGCCATCTGGTGTTCCTCCAAATGAATGCATCGCCACTGTCATTTGTTCAGCCTCCTCCAGATTCAATTACTGGATCCGATCATCCAACTGACCTGGCCCCATGCCAAGGAGAAGCTAAGCATGTTGCTATAAAACCCAGCCTTGTACAAGTGACCAGAACCGTGAGTGCTCCAGAAATTAAATGCAGTCTCTCTACA
The DNA here is from genome assembly GCF_016161935.1 of Mauremys reevesii. Classification (NCBI taxonomy): domain Eukaryota; kingdom Metazoa; phylum Chordata; order Testudines; family Geoemydidae; genus Mauremys; species Mauremys reevesii. Next base: position 123,356,717 of record NC_052629.1, on the reverse strand, counting down.
GGAACTCTTTTAACCTGCCCGTCCGCATTTCAGACAGAACTTTGTGCACTACTGAAACTTGCTTCTGGTGGGAAAGACACTTGTAATTAATTTTTCCTGGGCTCTGTGTGACTAACAAACCATCTCAGAAATGAGTGATGCAGTCCTGCCTGGCCTGGTGCCACTGATACAGAGCAGGAGACACAAGAGATACCTAAGCTGAGCAAACACACTAACAGCAGCAGTAACTTAGGAAAAGGACAGAAAGCATTTCCTTTCACTTGTTTATAGCAACTTCAAAGTTCTTCTCAGTTATAAATCATTTTGAGCTACCAGCCTGCCTAAGGATGCCTGCACAGATGAAGGTGAAAACAGGAAGATTAGACCTTAGGTGGATAATGAGAATGTTGGTTCAATTACAGACTGTAGATTGCTAAGGTGATAAAATGGGAACCAGGAATATCTTTCAAAATCCAGTTCATCACCCCCATATGGAGCCTGATCTGCCTCTAATTGGAGTCAATGGCAAATCTCTCAGGCCACGTCTGCATTAGGAAGTGTCTTACCCCAATTCGGCAATGTTGCAGCTTTGCCCAGTACTACCAATGTAGATTGGGCCTAGGCATTTTTACCATTCAGCTAGAAACTTCAATGGAAGAGTACAAAGGTCCTAGTAAATTGCTTCTTTTTCAGAAACTAAAACAGTGATTAAGAACAGTTCAGTGGTTTGAGCATTGGCTTGCTAAACCCAGGGTTGTGAGTTCAATCCTTGAGGGTGCCATGTAGGGATCTGTCTGGGGGTTGGTCCTGCTTTGAGCAGGGGGGTTGGACTAGATGACCTCCTGAGGTCCCTTCCAACCCTGATATTCTATGACCCAAAAAGCTGAGGATATGCTGCAAGAATACTAAGAACACAAAAGGACTGTTGGTTTAAAAAATAACCAAACAAAAAATTCACTTAAAACTGATAATGACCAATTTGGAAAAAAAAAAAAAAGCTGCTGCTAGATGTGTACTTCTGTTTGTTACATCCATTCATAAGTGCAGGACAGGCAAAATGATTATGAGAGGGGAAAACTCCAGGAATTACAAAATGAAAGTTCTGTAACAAATGATACTCAATATATTCCCAAAGAGGAACCAAAGACTATTTATTGTCACTCCAAACTCTTCTGCAATAGAATAACCTAATCCGCAGTCAATGAAAACAAAAGGACTGATTCATAAAAGTTGCAGAGACAAACTACATTTTGAAAGTTTCAAAAATCACCTTTTCTAGGAAGAAAGTGATTTGTATGCAAATAAAGCCCAACCTTTGTCACAAAACCTATAAGATTTTGAAGTTGAAAAAGCCACTGCTCTGATCAAAGCAAATGCCCACTGCTGGGCTGTCACAGGCTCTTTTAATGCAAATGTAAAGACGAGTTAAACACAGAACTAGCCATCATCATAAACAAGAAACTGAGAACATGTGGCTTGGCAAGACTTTGGCACCTAATCAGCCTATGTCAGCATGACTGACATCCAGCTGAGATTGCTAGTGGATTCCTGAGGAGAACTTGGCTTTGTTGTTGGGGCTCTAGTAGGGGCTTCAGCAAAGTGAAGTGCTGGAGTCTGCAGCAGTTTGAAGGACTTGAAAAAACAACGAGGAGTCCGTGTGGCACCTTAGAGACTAACACATTTATTTGGGCATAAGCTTTCCTGGGCTAGAGCCCACTTCATCAGATGCATGAAGTGAAAATTACAGGAGCAGGTATAAATACGTGAAAGGATGGGGGGAGCTTTACCAAGTGTGAGGCCAGTCTAACGAGATAAATCAATTAACAGCAGGATACCAAGGGAGGAGAAATCTCTTTTGAAGTGGTAAGAGAGTAGTCCATTACAGACAGTTGACAAGAAGATGCGAGTAACAGTAGGGAGAAATTAGTATTGGGAAAGTTAAGTTTAGGTTGTATATATTTTTACACTTATTTCAGTTTTGTACAAAAGAGATATGGGGCCCCTGGCAAATATTTGGCTCTAGCAATTTGAGCTAATCACACGAACAATACAAAACCCACCAACTCTCAGTCCTTCCCTTCTCCAAACACTCCTGAGGACAGACGAGATGTGCAATGTGCTTTAACGATTAACAGATGTGAGCTAGTTCAGACTGAAGCCACACTGCACCGGTTTAAGATTATAGATATCAAAGTCCATTGACTCTTGAAGCCTGTTTCATGGTTTAAAACCATGATATCATAACATCCTTAATCTCATAAAGTGGCTGTAGGACATTCTAGAGAACAAAAGAATCTTAAGAAGTCCTTCTAGTTCCATGAAGCTGGCCCGTACACTAATACCTTTTCCCTAGAGGCTTACCAAATGGCGCTTTCTGCTTCATACCCCTTTAAAACGCTGTATAGTCATTCCTGCATTGGGTCCTTTATCTGCATAACAAATGTTCTTCAGAATATCAATCCTAACAGAAATTTCTGACTGGTTGCCATTGCAATCTGACCTGTCTCAGTAATCCCCAATACACATAGAAGAACTCTCACCTGAAGTCCCTCCCACACAGACAGACATCAACACACCATGCCTGAATGGTTCAAGCCAAAACCTACCACCCACTCTCCCCAGCATGCAACACCTAACAGGAGGCGGCAGCAAGGAGCGAGTACATCTTACATCTTTGGTACAGGTGAAGCAAGTAGCATTGCTTGGCATGCTCAATCAACACGCCAGGAGACATTATTCCTTGCTTCAGCATAATGCTTCCTTCAACCATTCAGGTGGTATAGTTACTTACCACCATTAGGCAAACTCCTAAGAAAAACGTTATATTTCGCTATATAAATAGAGGTGTATACCTAACAAGCCCCTTCATGGGTTGTCACTGGGGTATGAACTCTGGAACCTTCACCATCATAGCACAGGCCTCTTCCACATTCGCTAAGAGACAAACACCTGTAAGCTAGGAGCAGTAGTAGGCTGGTGTCCCCAAGCAGAACAGCCCTTGTGTTATACATACACCCTTTAGCACAAAAAAATTGTGTTGAGATCGTACCTTATCTGACAGACGTTTTGCAGCATGAGCTTTCGTGGGTGAATGCCCACTTCTTCGGATGCAAGAAAGCTCATGCTGCAAAACGTCTGTTAGTCTATAAGGTGCCACAGGATTCTTTGCTGCTTCTACAGAACCAGACTAACACGGCTACCCCTCTGATACTTGATACCTTATCTGACATTCTGACCATTCAGAAATTCCAATCCTCGAGATAAATGGGGATTGATCAAAGGTTTATAACAGAAAATATACCAACTATTTTTAGCCAATAGGATGTAAAAAAGAGGGCTTTGCCCATCCTGCTTCCATTCTTTATAATCCCCAACAGGCTTTGTGCAATAAAGAAGAGATTATTATTTAATATTTTTGCCTTACATAATTTATTACAGCACCAAATCTTTTAACCCCTTCATTTTTCCTGTCTGAGTATGCACAGAAAACTTCTCAGTGCGTTTTCTCTCTAAGGATGTAGGGCTTACAAAATAATAAGTTAGGTTTCATTTCCTCTTCCCACACTAAAATCTCAGGAAGAATTCTTAAAATTAAAAGATGCAAACAGGAAGAATCTAAAATTGAAGAAGAAATCAAGAGCTAGATTTTCAACAAAGGTCAATAAAGATGGATTTACCCAAAAGAGATACCTCTCCTCTCCTCAAATTGTACATGTATCACACCTTTTGTGGTGTCTTTTTAAATTTCACATTGGAAACCACAAAAAAGCATTGTGAAGTCATGCAATGTAAACATGCAGTTAGGTGTCCAATTACTTAAACTTTAAACATGAGTGCTACTGTTTACATGTAGAGTGGCTGTGCACACATTTTTGTGGATACAACTGATATATTGATCTTTGCAATTTAGCCCTTATGTAACTGTTGTCATTGCACTAAAAAGTATATATGCAAAAGCCATATCATTTCCATTGTGCTATGTAGCTTTGACTTTCAAAGTAAATGATAGCTCTCTATGGCTGAAGAAAATGTCCTTTTTTCTTTTGAACTAGAAGAATGCAAATTGCAAAAGGTTCATTTCTTTGTAAACAGTAATGTCCTCAATGAGGTTAAGTTAAACTGCATACATCTAAAAATTTTCGAAACACAATACACAACATCATCACTAGATTTCCAAGCAAAAAATGTCTCTGGTATAGCTTTGTCAACACATTTCCTAGCATCCGTCCAAATTACAGAACATGAAGCTGGTGTAAAGTATGTCTTCCCACATTACATCATTTTGAAAGAAATATTAGTGACCTTATCCAGTATGACTGTTATACCTGTAATAAAATTGAATCTTGGAAGATTACGCTTCTGGTCAAAGTAGTAAAATGTGACCTTATTCTATTCCACACTGACATTTGTTATATTCATTCAGGCACAAATACTGCATTACAATGATGTTGAGGGTCTGACCCCAAAACCACAACACCCTGGAAATTCACAGCTCTGAGTGAAACTTCCTCACTCAACTCCCCACTTCGCTTCTACCCACTGCACCAAGTATGAGGCACAATTCTGTTCCTGGATCTGCTTGGTGGATCTTACCCTCGATATTCTGTACATCCAGTACTGCTCTTAGCTCAGCCAGGTGAGTCACTGTGGAACGGCATAAGGCACGGCATCCATAACGTTAACACACCTTGCTTGCTTCAGGATCAAGGGGCTAGACCCTGGAAATGAACCTAGCTCCTCAAGTGACAGGACGGAGTGCTAACCCCAAAACACCGGAGCGGCTCAAGCGTGTAATTTTTCTTGTTAATTTTTTTTTATCTCCCCAGAAGCTAGTCCATTGTATGGACTAATAGCATTATTTCACTTTCATACAAAGGACAAAATTCTGCTCTCAGATCAACAAGGAGGATCTTGACATTGTCGTTCTGTTACCCCACATACTCCCACTGACTTCAGCAAGAGTATGGGGGTGGTAGAGAGAGCAGAATATCAAAGCAGAAGTCCATCGTGTGCAGATCAAAACAGAATTAAATCCGAAGTTCTTTCGGGACATAGCAAAGTGAAAAAGAGTCTAAGATCTAAGAACTTCTAATGTTTGGAACTCTCGATTAAAAGAAGGACATAACTCCATTCCAGTGCTGCCATGCTGTGAACTTCAACACCACGTTTCAACCAGAAAGCAAAACAGTTTTCACAGCCAAGTCATATCAACCCTAAACAACAAAAGTATGTGGAAGATGAAATCTGATGTGCTCAATTTTCACAGACCTTGCCATTAGCAGACAGTGCACTGAGCTTTAACAGAAACAATGAGGTTTTGGGAGAGGGAAGTACCTCTTGTCTACTTTATTATTATGTTGTACTAGACTATGTTTGACTGCATTTACAACCAAGGGACTAAGATGTAGCTGTGATAGGGAGTCACGTCTCTCCAGAAGGAGGTGTTGGAAACACTGTGCTCCTGGCATCAGCATCATCCCTGTTCCACATTTTGAAAGCGGGTAGCAAGTACCCTCTCCTTCCAGCCACTCCACATCGGTTGGCCAGGGAGCACGTGCTATGTGCAAGAGACAGGGGCAGGTCTGCGGCCGTGGCCTCAGCTTTCCTGCTTCCTGTGTGGAGACTAGTGCCTTTGGGCAGTGGGGGAGGACTGACAGAGTAGTGGTAAAGGTGCTAGCCTGGAGACCCAGGTTCAATTCCCTTCCCCTGCCACAGACTCCCTATATGACTTAGGGCAAATCACTTAGCCTCTCCATGCCTCAGTTTCCCCATGTGGAAATGGGAAACAATAGCATTTCCCTAACTCACAGCAGTGTTATGAGGATAAAGGCTGTGCAGGGGTCAACTACTGCAATATTAGGGGCCATGTCAATACCTAAGATCTGGATAAATAGAATGTCACCTTGGGCCCACAGCATACAAGGTCTGCTCCTGTGACTAGCTTCTTTTCAATCTCCCCCTGCCCTATGCACAGGCTAGTCATAATCCACTCCATGGCGTAGCCTCATCCTCAGCGTGTGTCCCTCTAACAGGGGCCCATGCCCACCTGCTGAAGATACTAAGTGCTCTTCACTCGGGCAGCAGAAACCACGATCTCCACACTATCTTTTCTAGCACGTTATTGGGATCCAGTTAGCTACAGCTATTGATCTGGGAATGCAAAATGCAACCTGGTTTTCCTGCTCTGAGAGGAAAAGAATGTGACTGTTCAGGCATGTTAACAACTGCTGTAATTAATTCACAGAGAATTTACCAAGCCTGCCTGAGCCGGACTAATTACAACTCTATTCTGACTGGTCAGATCATGCTAACCTCAGAAATCTAAACTGTTGTTGACAGTGGACCAGGATGTGAGTGAAAAACATTCATATGGAGAAATATTCATAGAGCATTGCCACTGAGGCTTCAGGAGTGGGAGTTTATAGACCCAGTGACTAGTACATGCATTTTAAATCTGAATGCCTTCTCAATATTCATGAAATGTACCAGAGTTCAATAGTTGTTTTCATGAGTTGTGCTTTCATTAGGTGAACAACATTAAACACCTGGGATACTGTGCAAACTAGTCCTCGGGGGCAAATTTTTGTGACAAATGAGCTGAGATAAATTTTACACCTGAAAAAAAAATCTCCATTTTGCAATGGCAAATTTACTACCTGTTCCAAAGAAATTACATAAAGCAACAAAGACACAATGTTAATATTAATATATTATGGTTATGAAATCCCTACAGAAAAGCTCCCACGCGGCTGCAAAAACAAGAGCAAAGCCAAAAACCTGAGGGAGGGTAAATATTTATTGACGTACGTGCTTTGATCATACTAAGGTTAGTGTGGTTAATTCCCTAACACTCTTGGTAACATCCATACGTGTTATTATCATGAAGTCTAGTGCCCATGTGGCTAAGGGTCTTTTGTGAATTCCATTCAAACCCCATTTGCCTGAGGTTTGTAACTTGCCTGTTTTAAGACATACTTCAGGTAACATGGCACTGAAGATAGTAACAGAAAGCTCATTTTCATTTGCTTGCCACCTAACATAATATCCAAAATCTTAGTTTGAATAAAAGAAGTCGCTCTCTTGGTGTTTCTTTCTTCATTACCATTAGGTCTGAGCATCTTGCAAATTCCAAAATTAAACCCAGTAAGGAATACTGGATCTCTTTCTGTTCCCCCAGATGGTGCATTTCACAATGGCAGGAGTTGGTGGTTTCTTCACTTTTAGAACCACTTGCATTGGCTGCAAAACGTGCTATCTGACAAACTGAAATTTGGCACTAACTCTTTGTGCAGACTGGTGTCTTTGGAAATTAAAACAAACTGCCAAAAAGTGTCCATGTGATACAAGATGTAAAAGCTGCCACTTTCTCTGTGCAGTTACATGTCACGATGTATTTATCTACACCAACAAGGTCAATGACACCACATTGCACTGATCTCTCAACAGATCCTTTGGAGTCATGTCTAGAGGATACTGTGTGCACCTGTCACTGCTCCCACATTAATGGAAGATGGGTTCTTCCTGTGATGGAAATGCTTTATCCAGACATACAGTGAGAGTCAATATGGCTCAGTCAATATGGTAGCATCCTCACTTCCTCTAAAGCCCAATTTTGCCACCCTTACTTTCACTGAGTAGTGCCTTAAACTGTGAGTAGGCCTACTAATTTCAATTACACTTCATGCAGAACAGGGGCCTAGTCAGCTTGAGAAAAAGATGGAAGATATGGGACCTTAACAAACGTTGCCATACATGGGTCAGCATTATAATCAACACTTACCTCTCTGTGCTATCTGGAGACTGCAGTGATTCTCTGTGCTTAAAACATGAAATCACTGAGTTGTAAAAGTTACTAACTGTTTGGGCAGGGCAGTTCTCAAGTAGTAAGTTCTGGTTGTCTCTGTGGGGCATTTTTCTGAGTCATCCCTTAGTAAACCCCACTGATTAGGAGCTAGCCACATGACTTCTCCTATAGGGTGGTTTTGTGGAGAAATACAGGGGGTCTACAAGTTAGTCTAGGTAAGTTGCCCCTTCTGGGGGCTTTCTATCAGACTTGCCCAGGTTCTGCCATCCTCACCCATGCTGATAACTAGGTCCATGACTTTCCCTCCAATGTAGCTCAGTGGGGGCAACATCAGGAAGGAGAATGCTTTGTATGTATGTTTCTCACTCTTCCTCGTTCACCACTGATCCTGCCTGAAAAGATGTGCACTTTTGTTGCTCGCTGAATTTGAAAACCAATTCAAACAGGAGGCTAGATAGCTCAGGGGACTGTGGGGTGGAGTCCTTTACCCCTATATCAATGCTCCTAACAAGTCCTAGCTCAGTCATGACCAAATGGCCCTCAGGATGTATGTGAAATCAGTTGGTGATCTCAGTGCAGTACCATGTGGAGAGACATCCACACCAATCAGCTGGCACTCCTGTCAGCAGCCTCCGCAGAGATGCGAGGATGAAGTGGACATGGAAACAGAATTGCAGTTCCACTCCTTTCGGAGAACCTTCCAGCTGATGTGAGGTTCATAGGTTGAGGCAGGGGAGCAAAGTGGTGGGCGCATACCGTGGCGTTGTTTATGCTACAGCTACGCTCTGGTATGCAGAAGCCTTCGGTTTGCAGCTCAAATGACACCTTCTAACAAGCATCACAGTCATTTCAACAGGAAAAAATCTGCCTAAGAAAATCATTCCAACAATCATTAATATTTCCATATGCATTTTTCTTCCATACACAATTCACAGTTGGTTCCTTCTCCACGACACCCTCCCAGAAAGAAAATAACCCTTTCTGGGTAATATATTGAAATGCATCAACAATTTTAACATGGTAGAAAAAAACCCTCAAAACATTGGCTTGTGTTTCTTTGCAATGTTTTCCAGAATTAACAGCTCCTAACACATCCACCTCCCTAGTCCATCCAGCTCCCCCCTGAATAGACATGGAGCCTTCCTCACCTATGCAAAATGTATCGGAGTATTAACATTACCCATCTTCCTGTATATTCTTCTGTGATCCTAGCTCCTGAGCTTAGTCCATCCTCCTTGCACATAGTCTCCCCATATGGACATTAACCCTTTGAGCCTTATCAGCTGTCAACCACTGAGGGGTAGGATGCCCAATACTCTGCATGCTCATCATTGACCAACCTATTTTCTTATAAGCATCGGGGAGTGCAGATCTGACAACAAAATATCTTTGGGGCAATATACCATCTTGGGATTCCAATGAGGGATTCCATCAGAGACCAGGATGTGGTAGTCACGCCTAGTGGTTAGAGCAGGGCCAGGCATGGGAGCCCAGAGTCAGAGGCCAGAGCCAAGGGTCGTAGCTGGAGTCAGGAATTGGAGCTGAGGGTCAGAGATGGGTTACCTGGAGTGAGGAGAGGCAACGTGGGAGCAGGGCTGGGTCCGAGGCTGGAACAAGCAGGCACAGATGCTCACACAGCTGTGGGCACATGCTTTGAGCAGCCACGAAACTGCGGCTGGGCTTAAGAGCTGATCAGCTGATTCTTCCCACCAATCATGCGCTGTTGCCAATCAGGCTGCCTACTACAGGCCAGCTGCGCTTGTTAGGTGTCCCAGAGAGTGGCACTGCTGCAAGTCCTGATCTTGACAGTGTCTGCACGACTGCACAGCGCCTCCCAGAGTCTGAGTCCTGACTCTCATACGACAGTCCTAGCCTTGCCTCATTCCTGCTGGAGAGCACTGCTCCTAAACACAACTAACGGCCTGATTGCACATGATACTCAGGACCTCCTGAATTTCCTTGCCGTGGTCAATTAGAGTTACTCTTGTAACACTCATTTTATACAGTCCTTTCTGTGTAATTAAGAAAGCTGATAAAGCAGGGGTTCTCAAACTGGGGGTCGGGACCCTGCAGTGGGTCATGAGGTTATTACATGGGGGGTCGCGAGCTGTCAGCCTCCACCTCAAACCCCGTTTTGCCTCCAGCATTTAGAATGGTGTTAAATATATTTAAAAGTGTTTTTAATTGAGGGGGGGTCGCACTCAGAGGCTTGCGGTGTGAAAGGGGTCACCAGGACAAAACTTTAAGAACCACTGATGTAAAGCCACATGCTGATTAACAGAAAGAAGGAAACAGACACTAGTACCAAAAAGACCAATGCAATGTGTGTGTTTGGTTTAATATTATGACAGTGTGAACTTCCCATACCTATTTCATAATAGACTCTTGACACATGCTATTTCTTTAATAGCAGAGGCTGTATTTATGAAGAGTAAACCTATAACTCTCTGCCTCTGTGCTGGAATAAAAACAAACCTGTCACTTGCTAAGCTTCACAAAATGAGCCCTAAACATCTGACCAGTAATCCATGTGCTGAAAACCCTGATGGTGTTCGCAATTCAGAGATATGGCCAGAAGGGACCACTGTGATCATCTGTTCTAGTCTGACATCCTGCATAACCCCCAGCGATTGTCTCTGAGTTAATTCCTGTTTGCACTAGAGCACCATCTTTTAGAAACCCAGCCAGACTTGATTTAAGAATTGCCAGCAATGGAGATTCCACCACAACCTTTGGTAAATTGTTCCAATTGTTTATTAACGTCAATTCATAAAGTAATACCTTAGTTCCAGTCTGAATTTGTCTAGATTCAGCCTCCTGCCACTGCTCTTGTAATACCTTTGTCTGCTAGACTGAAGAGCCCATTATCAAATTTTTGTTCCTCATGTAGGTACTTGCAGATTTAATCAAGTCACCTCTTAACCTTTCTCTTTGAAAAACTCGGGCTGTGCGTGCCCATTTAAACAGTAAAATAACTCTGCAAATTTAGTAGTTTTAAAATAACAGAAATGAGCCTTTTACATTGACTAACACTGCCAGCAACACTTTCTATTACTAGCATAGCTGTTTGAGCCAAAGATGCACAAGAAAGACACTTGAAAATGGTGACTTCCATATTTATTCCTCATTTTAAAAAATCACGTTCTTTTAAAATGTATTTATTCTAAAATGTTCACTCCTGGGTTGATTTCTAAGACAAATTTTGGCTCAAAACTATTCTTAACAACAATTACTCAGACAATGAGAGAAAGCACTTCTGCACCTGCTTAATTCCCATGACTTCACCTGCATTTAGGCACATGTTTAACTTTAACCAGGTGCTTAAGAACTTTCCTGAATTGTGCCTAAATTCTCAGTTCTGCCCATAGGTCTACAAATGCCCACAGTAAGTACCTACGTGCCTATTTGGCAGCTCAGAGTAGGATCTGGGTGTCCGTCCAGTACGGGTACCCAGATTAAATTCACCCCTCAGGTATCTCCCAAATGCAGTTCACTTCTGGAATAACTCCATTAAAGTTACACCAACAATGAATCCGGCCTAATATCCCTCTGCCCACACTCCATTCATAACAATGGCTGTGTCTACACTTGGAGCTGGTGCACTAAAACGAAGAATGCAGCCAGGGTAGATTGGGCAGCGGTAGGAACTAGCTGTGCTGAGTAGGGATCCACATGACTCTGATGTGCAGGTTTTCAAATAATCCTCAGGGAGACCTTTAATAGCACAACATTGTTTTCAGAGCTATTTAACTGCTTTAAACACCAAGACCCGCATTTTTATAAAGACATGCACATTTCTGGGTGTGCCTGGGTAGCACCCACAAAACACCTGAAGGATGCAGGCACCGCCGGGTTATGCATGTTCAAAGGTGTGTGCTCATGCAAAACCCCAGCTTCCACATGCATATCAGGTGATTTCATAGAAATGTCAGGCTAGAAGGGACCTTGGGAGGTCATCAAGTCCAGCCCCTTGCACAGAGTCAGGATTAAGTCTACCTAAACCAGGGGTCCCCAACGCGGTGCCTGCGGGCGCCATGGCGCCCGCTGGGGCATCTAAGTGCACCCGCGTACTGGCCAGCGGAAAAGCATCCACCGAAATGCCGCTGAAAAGCGGCATCATCAAGAGGCATCACCGCCGAAATGCCGCTGATTTTCGGCGGGATTTTGGTAGCAACGCCTCTTGACGTTGCCGCTTCTCAGCGGCATTTCAGCGGATGCTCGTCTGCCAGCCACGGTCCTCGGTGTCTTGTTGTCCAGTGCCCGCCACTCGGAAAAGATTGGGGACCACTGACCTAGACCATCCCTGACAGGTGTTTGACTAACCTGTTCTTAAAAGCCTCCAGTGACGGGAATTCTATGACCTCTCTAAGCAACCTGTTCCAGTGCTTAACTATCTTTATAGTTGGAAAGCTTTTCCTCATAACTAACTTCAATCTCCATTGCTGCAAATTAAGCTGACTCCTTCTTGTCTTACCCTTGGTGGACACGGAAAACAATTGATCACCGTCACACTGGTAAACCGGGTGCTGGCTTTTGCCAAGTCTTTAGGTGTCAGGTGAGCACTGACAAATTCATAGCTGGAAACCAGCCCTGCTCGCCTGTATGTTAATATTGCTCAAGATGGGTGCTAGACTTGTCAGGATGTGTTAAGACTCCATAAAATGCTTGTAAGTTGTTGCATGCATTAATCTTACTTGCAATATCTGTATTACGTTACAAAGGTGAAATGTAAGTTTTGCCTAATTTTGCCTAATTGCCAAAAAAGCCTGTTCTGAACTTGTGAATTCAGATGGGCAGAGTGGCTCTCCCTACCCATCCAGGAGGATTATACCAATTAAGTGGGCCATCAAAGGACTGCTTGCCCCATCTACCTATGGAGAAGTATGTGCAGAAGCCCTCGTCCCATCGGTTTGAGTGCTGGAAGAGGGAAATAAAAATAGTTGACATGAAGATTTTTCATCTCTTTACCACTTACAAGGGCTGGAACTGAGAAACGAAAAGCAGAGATCCCCAGGGTGAACCTACATCAGCCCTGAAAAGACATTCTGTGCTGACAGATTACTACATCTCTGTCACCTTTCGGAACCACAGACTCAACTCATTTGAGCATTTATGTTGTCTGCTTTAATCTGTAAATAACTCTCTCATTTCTTTTTCCTAGTTAATAAATCTTTAATTAGCTTACTAGGACTGGCGACCAGCGTTGTCTTTGGCGTGAGATCTAAGGTACAAATTGATCTGTGGTAAGTAACTGGTCTCTTGGGCCTGGGACCAATCTGAATATTTTGTGATTTTTGGTGCAAGTGACCATTTATCACTAAGTCCAGCCCGCCTGGGTGGCAAGGCAGACCGGAGAGCCCAAGGGGCCTGTCTGTAACTCCGTGGTAAGACTGCTGCAGTGATCCAGGAGTTCACATTTGTTACTGCATTGGTGAAATCTAATTATAGAACACACTGCCAGCTTGGGGCATCTGCCCTGCTTCTGACAGTCTGCCCTGAGATAGGCACTCATGGTCGTGAGCTACTCTGACAGCGTGACAATCACCATCCTCTTTATAATGATCTTTTACATATTTGAAAACTGTTATAATGTCCTCTCCCCCTTTTCTTCTCTAGGATAAACATGCTGAAACTTTCCAATCTTTCCTCATAGGCTACGTTTTCTGAACCTCTTATCATTTGTGTGAATGCTTTTCAAACAGCTTCTCCATGACATGCCAGGTCTCTGGCACTGCTTTACGGTAGAGAAGAACTGTTTTAAATGATCGCTTATGACCTTGTTTATCTGCTACTGTGGCAGGTTTTTTTAAGATCAAGATATACCTGTGGGACCAGACCCTGGCTTCTGATAACGCTACTTTGTGCCACTCCAGCAGCTCTGACCTGCATTAACAGGATAGCTACAGAATGCTTTGGCACCAGGAATCCTTCACTGGTGCAGAGATGGTGTAGCCCTTATGCTTAAAGGGCGTGCCAGGCCCGTGATCTGAGTACATGGCTCTCTGCTGATCCCTGATTGCAGAGTGGCCCTTTGAGAGCCCTTGCCACTGGGTGTAATTAAAAGCAGCCTTGAGGATGATCTAAATCAGGAGTTCTCAAACTGAGGGCAGCCAGAGAAGTGCAAAGGTGACTTTCAAATTAAATCTTTGTCCCGTTCCCCTTCAGCTGCACCAAGCAAAGCCAGGTAACAAAATGGTCAGAGGCTAAGAACATTGAGTTCATAAACTGAAATGATATGAGTAGACCCATTTCATTGCAGCGTTTGCCATGCAAAGGGGGCTAGCCTAGCATTTCAGAGTGGCATTTTCACTACAATACTTGGGAGTTAAAAATGCATTACCAGTAACTTTCCATCTATCAAAAGCAGGAGGCAAGAAGCAACATTTGTCTGGTGAAGTCGGAGAACAGTATTAAATGTGCCTGGGGCTAGACTCTGCCCTTTTTATGATCCATTTGCATAAGTAGAACATTTTCACAGAAGCCTGCCTGGCTTGAGGGCAGCATAATTTGTTATGCTGCCACTTCTTCTGGAGGCTGGTGCACCTGGCTGTGCCTTGGATTTCTATCACCATCCCCAAACCAAACACCAATTTTTAAGCTTACACTTTTGTCCATATATAATACTTTAATTCACTAGATGCATTCCTAAAATGTGCCTTGTGCTGAATTTCCTATTCAAAACAGCAGATAGCCACGTCCTGCTGCTAATGAGACCTGAACACTCCATCTGAGCTAACATGGACCTTCACCACAGTCTGGGGCATTTCTATGAGCAGACAACCCAACCCATCCTGTGAGTTTTTTTCTTTGATCATAAGAACCTCTGGAGCAGTTTTGCAGTGCCTTTTTCCACACAGGGCAGAGATTATTTGACTGCCTCACTACTGCATAAGAAGAACATAAGAATGGCCATACTGGGTCAGACCAAAGGTTCATTTAGCCCAGTGTCCTGTCTTCTGACAGTGGCCAATGCCAGGTGCCCCAGAGGGAATGAACAGAACAGGGAATCATCAAGTGATCCATCCCCTGTCATCCGTTCCCAGCATCTGGAAAACAGGCAAAGGACACCATCCCTCCCCATCCTGGCTAATAGCCATTGACAGACCGCTCCTCCAGGAACTTATCTAGTTCTTTTTTGAACCCTGTTATAGTCTTGGCCTTCACAACATCCTCTGGCAAGGAGTTCCACAGGTTGACTGTGGATTGCGTGAAAAAATACTTCCTTTTGTTTGTTTTAAACCTCCTGCCTATTAATTTCATTTGGTGACCCTTAGTAGTTCTATTATGAGAAGAAGTAAATAGGAGTCAGCACTGGCTTTCTCACTTTAACCAACAAACATACACAGAAGAATATGAAATCACTTCACTTCACCTTCCTGTGGGCTACAAAAAGCCCCACTAGTCCAGGCTGTCAAGGCTCATTACAAAAGGCTAATGGCTGGTAGCCAAAACACCTTGCATGGTAGAGGTGGTTTATCAGTCCACAGCTGCCCGAGGTTTTTTTGAGTGTTCAGTGGTTCTATCACAAGTCTGTTTTCGTGGCTTGGCTGCAACCCTTCCACCAGCTTTAGCATTCTCAGTTTCTACTTCCCACCCTCTAGTATCCCATGATATACAGTGCACTTTGATAATGTTTATCTGCATATTTTAAAAGACTTTCCGAAACGTCAAAGGAGCCTCTTCAAAGTTTTGGAAGGCCTGAGCCAGCCTCATGCATGCCTGACCCACACTCCACGGGTGATTGAGTAAATGTCCCTGGTGTAATGAGTTTATTCTACTGAGTGTTCCTGTACAGAAAGCCTGCAGCATCTGTACAGTGACTTTATAACAAATTGCACAGGGATCAGAACACATTAAAAATAAGTTGTAAGTGCTGTTCAGTCATAGTTTTAGGCCAGAAGGAACCTCCAAATCATCTAGTCTGACGTGTGTATCAGGGGCCACCAACACCACCCACACACTAGACCCAACAATTGAAATGAGACCAAAGTATTACAGCTCGCAGAAGCCTAGACTATTATGTGCCACAGGCAGAGAACAGGAGGGCCCAAGATACACCAAGGCCCCCCCCAATGGCAGGGGAGTGGCTTGTCACAGGGTTTCTTTGGGTAGGTCCATACTTACCGCGCGGGTCGACGCGGTGAGTTCGACTTCTCGGAGTTCGAACTATCACGTCTAATCAAGACGCGATAGTTCGAACTCCCCACGCGCTCCGGTCGACTCCGGAACTCCACCACCGCGAAAGGCGGTGGCGGTGTCGACCTTGGAGCCGCGGAGTTCGACCCCGCCGCGTCTGGATGGGTAAGTCAGTCGAACTAAGGTAGTTCGACTTCAGCTACGCTATTTGCGTAGCTGAAGTCGTGTACCTTAGTTCGACACCCCACCCCCGTAGTGTAGACCAGACCTTGGTTATTTCTTTATTTGACGTTTCACTAACCATTGTATTAGCTATGGCTCTGATCCTGCAAACCCTTAAGCACATTTATAGCTTTATTCACAGGAGTAGCTCCACTGGAATAAAGGTGCACCTGGGGTTAGCTATTTGAAGGATCCAGGCCTAATTATTATCAGAGTAAAATAATTATTCAGCCAACTCTTCCGGGTTCCAGTGGGTAATCCTAAACCACATTATCTGACAGGGAATTCTAGACACGATTTGAAATCAACACACAACTTTCAGAATATAGGACAAAAATATCCTTTATGCCTTGTTTATAACTCTCTGTTGGGTAATATTCTTTAGGAATTGCTATTGGCATCTGTGAAGTCAGGCAACTTAGATTCCTCTTCTGAAAATGCCACTCTCCACAGTTAGTAAGACAATCAAGTGCTATTCTAAATAAGTTCTGCCCAGTCTAGTAACACCAGAAAGGCAAACACATGCATTTTAAGAGATGTATTTTTAAACAACTGTTCTATCAAACAAAGAACATGTGAGCCAACCACATGCCTCCCTGCTGATAAAAGTTCTGAAGAGGCTCAAAAGTACAGAGCAGTTGCTCCTGCCCCTAAATCCGGAAGTCTCTTTTGGGTGAGGAAAAGGAAATGACTTCCCACCTCTTAAATATGACAGTCAGAGAAGGGTAACAGCTCCTGAGGCAGGGGGAGAAATCTACAGCCCGTGGGCTGGATCTGGCCCCTTGCTTAATTTCATCTGACCCACAGCAGCACCCCACCGCATGGGGCTGGAGCCATACACTGCCATGGAAGGAGGAGGAGGGGAAGTCCCGAGCCTCCATGCAGAGGCACAGGAACTAGGGGTGCGGGGGGTGCTGTAGCACCTCCAGGTTTTGCGCAGGGTCCTGGCCATTGGCTCCACGTGTGGGGTCCCAGCTGCTGCCAGACCCCGACCTGGGGCTCTGCTCCCGCCCCAGCTGTGGTCCCAGCCTCAGCCCCCTTACCCCTGTCCACTCCCCCCACCCCAGCCCCCGGAGCCACAGCCTAGTCTTGGCCTCAGCTCTCGGGAGAGGGGCCATGGACAAGGGTAATGGGGTGCAAGGTAAAAAGTTTGGGGACCACGGGCTTTCAGGATCCCCACTGCAAAAACTGTTCCAGTGCCACTGCCTCTGCCCCACCCACCCGCAGGTGAGTGGCCCGTGACTGATTTTTGCTGTGGGTCAATGGCCCATGACAGAAAAGAGGTTCCTCACCCGTGTCCCAAAGGACCAAATATTGATCCCAATATAGCTCTGTAGCTAAGGAATCCCTGGGCTTCTGCTATGAACCAGCTATTAGAGCCTCTGCCATATCCCAGTGAATGCACGGTTGCTAGGGAACCCCACTTTGCACTACGCGTCCCCCACCACCACATGAGAGAATTCTCCATCCCTGCAGCTCTCAGAGAGAGACGGAAACGTCTGCTTCCAAAACATGGCAGAGTCCCCGGACCAAGAAAACAGATGTGTAGCCAACTCTTGCCATCTGAAAACCTTTGTGCGGGGAACTCAGGAAGCAAAGGGATAAGGGTGTTGTGCCACTGGCTCTGCCTCAGACATCTAACGTCTGGAGCTTTGAGCAGCAGCTGGATGAGGAGGGAAATAGTACAGCGGGAGAACACAGGGAGTTCCCTTCAGGATTCAGGGAGTTGGTTTTCAATATCAAGCCCTAGATGGTTTGGGACCTGGTTACCTGAGGCATGCCTCTCTCTCAAGGTCACATTGCCACTGCTGCACAATGGAGACGCTCAAGCTGGAGTCCCTTTGCCACAAAGAGGTGGAAGCAACTGGCAGGACATTGTCTAGTAGGGACCCTCCACTATGCAGCTCACATCTGCCTTGGTCCACTGGAGGCTGAAGTTGTCGACCTGCCCCCAGGCATTTCCCCAGGCTGTTGGTAAAGGGTGGGCTGCGGATTGGAAGGGTTTGTTATGTGGGGTTATGAGTCTAGTGTTTATGCTCTGAAGTCTGATCAGATATTATAGCATATTGTGGGTGTTGATCCATGTAATGGCTACCAGGGCCACAGAGTAGGTGACTGGTCATTTTTTCTGAACTAAAAAAATAATTCATTAATGAATAAAAGACCCAGAAAGAGCTGGCCACCAAAGATACCTTTGTCCCTTCTTAAGGTTGGTATTACTGCCCCATTTTACAAATGGGAAAATTGAGCTACAGCCAAGATGAATGATTTGCTCAGTGTTAGAGCCAAAAAATGGGAAACATTTTTGGAAAAGTTTTCATGAAAAATGTGTCTTGTTTGTTGAAATTCAAAATAGTGGGGGGCAAATTGGCAACATTTCAAAAGTTATTTTTTCTTTTTTAAGGAACTGTATAGTTGGTCAAAAATGGGATGAAAAATTTGCTGTCAACATTTTTGTGAAAAATTAATTCTTCTTTGCCAAAATTCAAAATAGCTACAAAAATTCATTGAAATATCAAAACTCAGACCATTTCAACCAGTTCTACTCAGCAGAAAAGATGGACATGGACTGACTCCTGACTTCCAGGTCCAGCTCTGATCACTACAGTACTCAGCCTACAAGAGAGAGCCTAAAAATGAAGAACATATCAGTGGGAGCTGGATACACACAAGTGAGGAATTTATCTGGGTGTGTATGTATATATCTACTTCTATAGATATCTAGAGAGTAAACAGTGCAACAGTAATTGTAAATAAAATAATAGAAATAACAATAATTACTTTCTAAAATTAGTCTGATTTTTGAGGTGTTGATATTTATTTTCTATGACAAAATATTTATTCTCAACACAAAAAAATCAAAGTATTTACAATACTTGTATATTATTAATTGGAAGACTCACAGCTGATTAAATGTCATAAGATTGAGTATTCCAATTATCAGCAAAGGAGATAAAAGGAAGTGGATTAAATATTCTGGAAAGCAAAATAGAAAGGGTCTTGTTGTCCACTGTATGCAGTAGAAATTACCTTATTTTATGTAGCACATATTAAATGTTACTCTAGAATGGAATTCTCAGTGGGTCAGAGCTCAGGAATATTGTATTGTTACTGAGCCACCCTTGTATACTTAATTGTCAGTTAAGCAAATCCCAGTAATTTTAGGGAATGAGGGCTATTAGTAACCATTTATGGCACAGGGGTTTTATATATTTGTACATCTCTCTCAACACTAGTTTATGCTTTGATCCTGCACACAATTGTGACCACCAAGACACCCACTGTGCATAAAGTTGTCTGTGTGTTTGTGTAACATACTGGCAAAAGTGTGTGTCATGCTTCAGATTCATTAGAGGAGAACAACTTACTACTTCTACCTGCTCATGGAGATACTCTTTCAGCTCAAGTGGTAGATGTCTGTGCTGTAGTGCTAAGGATCAACCCTGCTGATGAAGGCACTGGTTTCATATGCAGGGTCTTGGCCTGTGGGATGGTTGTGGCTGGCCTCATGACATGTAAGTGTCAGCTATTGACTGACAGATAAAGGGGATGTTTCTTAGGCCTGGTCAACAGCAGGGGTTAGGTCACTGTAGCGATGTCTCCCAAGGGTGGGAAACATCCACACCCCTGAGAGATCCGTAGCTCCGGTGACCTAACCCCAGGTGTAGACAGCACTAGCTTGACAGAAGAATTCTTCCATCGACTTAGCTACCACTTCCCAGGGAGGTGGCTTAATTACACCGACGGGAGAAGCCTTCCCATCGGCGTAGATAGTGTCCACACTGAAGTGCTACAGCAGTGTAGACATACCCTTCATTGACGTGGTCAAAGCCTCTGGGTTTGGGCAGATGATGCTGGTTTGTTACACTTAGAGGTGATGCAAATCTCTTTACAGTATCCTGATTCACAGGCTACTACAAATACATCTCTCTACTCTGATTGGCCATGACTTACAGATCTCTCCACCCACAACAACAGGACCTTATGTGAACAGCTAACACTTCCCCCCACCCTGTTGAATACAATGAAGAGAGGGGGAACTCAGCATTCCCCAGGAGGCAAGGAGTATCTCGGAATGAGGGGCCTGGATCTGTTTTCTGCTCCATGCCAGCCAGTGGAGGCAGCAACCTTGGCACCCTGCCCAGTGAATTCACAGAGCCGAAGTGAGGCGGAGGCCCTTGTGCTGCCACTCTGCATTGGGGTGAATTGCACCCAGGAAGCATTATTATTAATTTCCCATTGCCAGCACTAGGTTTGCAGAGCAGTTCAGTTTGCTCTCTAGCTCCAAATAGTAAGTTTGCAAGGACGTATTTAGCAGTAATACAAGCACTGAAAAAAGATATTAGAAGAAGAAATCTGGGGCATGTTTTCCTCTTTCCATCCCTCCGAGCTGTTAAGTGACTGTAAATCAGATGTCTCCATAGGCTGTTATTTATTTGTTGTATTGACTTGCTAAACAATGTAGCTGAGGAGCGTTTCTCCAAGGTCCTGCCAAGGTGTACAACAGGTAATCACGCTGTCAGATTATGAAGAAACTTATACATACCCCGAAGACAAAATGGAAGACAGCTAACCTACACTTAGAGAGGCATCCTTACTAATTGGAAATTACAACTGCCACGATAGAATTGTACAGAGCTAACTTCCATGTTTCATTTGGTACACAAGCCCTTGGTTTTGAATGTCATCAATGCAGTATCTCTATTTATCATGGGACTGAGCTAGGAAACCTATTAACTATCTTTACAGATATGTGTTATCTCCTAAAGAGAGAACATTTAGGAAGAGATAGAAAGGATTATTTCTGCATTGCTTATTGTTCCAAGTGAAGTGTGGAAAACAGTTGTTATTACTCCCAAAGTGTCACAATTAACATGTGGAAGGGAGTAAAGCAGTGATAGGAACAGTATCATAAACATGCAGCCCCACCAACAGTTAGGGGGAAATCGACATTGTTGCTCTATTACTCCTATGACATATATTTGCCCAGCATTCAATCACATTGTTTACTGATGCCAATTATATCACAGTGATAAAGAACGTGTATTTTTTTTAAATAAAGAAGCAAGCAAGCACAGGGGTCTGCTTCCCACTGCTGCACCCTCAAAATGTCCATTAATCCTAAATGAAAGTCGTGTGCGCACAGCGAAGGGAAAACCAGACCCCCTAAATGTGGAACAGCTGCACAGCACAGCAGTAAAAAGAGCAATAAGATCTGAATGTCATGTCATAATAGGATTCTCTACAGAAACAAAATACTTTATGAATAATAGAATATTCCCATTCAGAATTATAGTCTCATTCTTCTGTGTTTCTTTAACCTCTTTTCTTATGTGATAAGGAAGTTACCCTTGACTGCTTTGCATTTGTATCCTCTTGAAGCCGAAATGCACTGGCACATCATCTCGGTGACACAGAAGAGACTTCATTAGCAATTCCAGGTTCAGGATGCTATGAACTGACATCTCTAGTGTGCATCTCCTTGTCACTTTACCCTTCCTTGGCACACAAAAAAATGCCTGTCAAATACTATTCTAGACACACAAGTCTCAGAGTGAAAGGAAGTGCTTTAATACCAAGTCCTCTAACTAGAAAAGGCAAAGAGATACCCGGCTGTTAATACAGAGTGATAACATTCCCTGTTGATTAGCAGCTATCAAACCCAGCAGTATTATTATGAGGCTTCTTTTCTGTTCTACAAGTATTCAGACTCGCTGCTTAGCTTCTCTGAGGACTAAAGAGCTAGAAGGGTGCCCAGGGTAATCGGAGTATTCATGAACAAATAAAACTTTGTGAGGAAACAGTTAAGATTGAACGAGAGTATCAGTGGTATCCACAACCGCCAGAAAATGTAGTATCATTTCCTCAGTAAGTAGGACAGTCTGGGAATTAAGAGTTATAGTGCACAGTTCAATAAGCAGATATGTTCAATGCTGTGTTCTTCACTCTACTGCAAGGAGAGCTTGTGTTAACCGCATTCTTCTTAGCTTTACTTCCATCTAAGAGCGACGCAACCGAGAACCTGCTCCAGCTGTAGCGGGCAGATCTCTGGTCTGAGCCGTATCAGAGGAGCCTGCCCTGCTGGGTGAAGAGTGGCCATTTGAATTCTCCAGCCCCCGCACTTATATAGCAGTAGCTGTACCATACAATGAGTCTGGGCCTTTGTGTGCGACCAAGCTATAAATATTGAAATAATAATCTGAACCGGTCAGAAAATGGAACGTCCCTCTTATGGGAATTCAGATACTTTAATGTTTGCCGTCATCCTGAGACAAAATGCAAAGTCAAAATATCAAAATACTGATTCAGAAATGTCAAAACAAAACATTTCAAAACTTCCAAATAAAATATTTTTTTTTATTTGGAATCAGCACAACACATTCAATTCTGACATTCCTGATGAAAAAATATAATCAAAACTGTTATTTCCCAGTGTGAAATTTCTTTCTGATCAAATCACATTTTCCAATATGAAAAAAATTGGGTTAAAATTTTTTGACCAGAAATAACCAGAACAGCAGCAATAACAATAAATTCATCAGATGCAGCCACTTCAGTCACACCATATAGTCCATTTTCACTCATTACCCCAAACAACCTTACACCTCTCCAATGTTATGCAGTATGACGTGCTGCACTTCTTCACCACCCAGAGAGCAAACGTTCGTCTGCAGCCTTTTTCTTGTATTTCTATAAGTGAGATTAGGGCACAAATCTTAATAGTTGGGATTCATCTACAAAGTGCTGTGTGAACATGAATTGCTCAATCCACACTGCTCCCCGTGAAGCAGGTATTAGTGAACCCATTTGGCTGACGGGCAAACAGAGGTGCAAGGCCACCAAGTGAGTCAGTGGCAGAAATGAAATGTGGACTCAGGATTTCCTGAATTCCATCCCAGCCCCAACTAAGTCCATCCACTCAATTAAACTGTCTCAGGTGCAGGCTGAATTCTTCCCTCCCGGAACATTTTAGACTATCAGAAATGTAGGGTTGCCCCATTTCTGTGCACTTTTGTTTAATTCCAGGCTGAAAGGGTGGAAGCTCAAACACTTCTCTTCACTTGCAGTGCTAAACAAACGGAAGAGAAGGAATCCCTCCCCCTCCCACCACCCACTCTTTTATTTCAAGGACAGAAAATGCACTGGGTTGCCAAAGCAAGCTGGTGCATCATTCCAGGAGGGAGAGATCCCAGTTCAGATGGCTGTGCGGGGAGATGTTTTTCTCTGTTGTTTTTCCAGCCAGACCTCTTGCCAGCTGCTGAAATTATGCAACCGCCTGTCTCCCTGGCACACAGATTCTACATCTAGACGAGGGAGGCAGAGTGATCTTTCACAAACTTTTCACTGGCGCAGCAAGACGACACTGTTCTACCATTCTCCATCAGACTGAGATTATGCAAAAAAGAAACTTGCAAAGAATTTCAAGAGTGACACCACTCACCTGACCCTGGCAATGACATTCTCACTCCAAAAAGCCTGGGGCAGACCCATGAAAAGTCCTCAGCAATGGGCTAACTCCTCTCCCGCTGACCTCAGTGGGAATTTTACCATCGGCTTCAGTGGGAGGCAAATTAGGCACCATCAAGGGGTTTTGGAAAATCCAGCCTCCGAGCTTAACTTTCTCTCCCAACAAGCCTGGAGTGGAGTGAGTGACTGCCACACTCAAGCAGCAGCATCTCCGGATGTTTGAGTAACCACAAGGGAGAGAGGAACACCACTCAGCCTATCTGCATCTCCACCTCTGCCTCATCCTAGGACCTCCCCATCACCGCCACATTGGTGAGGCTGGCTTCCCACCACGACAGCACCTTGCTCACTACGTCCCCAGCATAAGGAGCATTCCTCCTTCCAAGGGAGTCTTTCTTGCTGGTTCTCTTTCACCGCCCATCCAAGCTGCACCAGCAATCCCGCCTCAAAGCCGGAAGTGAGGACAGGGCTGTAAAATACAAATCAGATCCCAAATTATACCATTTGAGCGGAAATTTAAACAACTAGGGGCTAAGCAGCAGTTCTGCAGAAAAGGACCTGGGGATTACAGTGGACGAGAAGCTGGATATGAGTCAACAGTGTGCCCTTGTTGTGAAGAAGGCCAATGGCATATTGGGCTGTATTAGTAGGAGCATTGCCAGCAGATTGAGGGAAGTGATTATTTCCCTCTATTCGGCACTGGTGAAGCCACACTTGGAGTACTGCATCCAATTTTGGTCTCCCCACTACAGAAAGGATGTGGACAAATTGGAGAGAGTCCAGCGGAGGGCAACAAAAATGATTAGGGGGTTGGGGCACATGATTTATGAGGAGAGGCTGAGGGAACTGGGGTTATTTAGTCTGCAGAAGAGTGAGGGGGGATTTAATAGCAGCCTTCAACTACCTGAAGGGGGGTTCCAAAGAGGATGGAGCTCAGCTGGTCTCAGTGGTGGCAGGTGACGGAACAAGGAGTAATGGTCTCAAGTTGCAGTGGGGGAGGTTTAGGTTGGATATTAGGAAACACTATTTCACTAGGAGGGTGGTGAAGCAGTGGAATGGGTTACCTAGGGAGGTGGTGGAATCTCCTTCCTTAGAGGTTTTTAAGGTCAGGCTTGACAAAGCCCTGGCTGGGATGATTTAGTTGGGTTTGGTCCTGCTTTGAGCAGGGGATTGGACTAGATACCTCCTGAGGTCTCTTCCAACCCTGATATTCTATGATTCTAATAGATCTGAATTTTCACACTGTGGAAAATAATTGGTAGAGGGCTGAAAAATCAACTAACCCAGCACTCAGACGTGACTCCAGCAGCACTCTGGATTCCCACACTGCTTGATTTTGTAATGAGTAGACAGACAGGCATCAGATTACGTCACAGTAACATTCATACTGACAGGTAGGTGTCCAGGAACTGGCCTCATTCACCTTTAAGCCAGCACAGTACAGCCTCGGGTGACTGAAAGTCACACTGGGTTCAGTCATCTGTAACTCCATCTAGTCAAAGAGTGTGTTCAGCTTTGTGTTGTGAATGGGAGGAGAAGGGCACTGGACTTTATCAGAAGATGAAAACACACTGTTGTTCTACTATTGGCTACAGCAAAAACAAGAGCTAGTCGTCATCGCTAACTGAGTAATAGTACCACACCACGGTATCTGAGACACTGCATTTATCTCCTATTCGAAGCACGGCGACGGTGGGAAGCATTGTACTGACTATTAGCAGCACAGAAACCATTGGTAAATGGCATCAGTTTACATTGATCACTGTATCTTTGAACAGTGGTCAGAAAGCTCTGAACAGTGTTTGGATTGCAACATGTCCAGCTTGTTTGGTCATGTGTAGCTGTAGAAGGCAGCTAATCATTGACGGCATCCTGCACAGCAGCATTCGAAAAGATTATCCATTTGTTTATTGCTGTCTCAGGCCAATCCTCTTTGTTGCTAGGCCATGATGTGAGATCAGGAAGCAATCCCAAGAGGTGACTGTTGCACTCAAGATAACTGGAAACCACACCCTCAATGGCACCTGCAGCCTTGAGTTTTTCCAAGTTTGACAACAAATGCCTATTTGTTTTTAACGCATTCCCTTCCAGGCTCAAATGTGCTAATGGTATTTATTGCTACCGTGTGGCAGGGTTCTGAACTGTACTCTAAAGATGCTACATTTCCAGAAACCGGCTCCAGAAGTGCAAGTACTGGTTTGCTTTGTGCTTTCAGGACAACACATATACCGGTGGCCACGTACACTCTTCCCAAAGAGCACTGTGGGGTGCAGCCGAATGAGCGGAGCCAGAAGATGACAATGGAGAAATAAACAGCTGGTTGGCTAAACTACCCATTTCTTCTGCCATTTTGACATGTTTACATGGATATGGAGGCAAAGGCCAATTTTTATCTTGAGGAACTGTACACAGGGCCACCCAGAGGGTGGGGCAAGTGGGGCAATTTGCTTCAGGCCCCGGGCCCCGCAGGGGCCCCACGAGCTGCTCCGGGTTTTCGGCGGCACTTCAGCAGCGGGCCCTTCACTCGCTCCGGGTCTTCGGCAGCGGGTCCTTCATAGAATCATAGAATCATAGAATTCAAGATCAGAAGGGACCATTATGATCATCTAGTCTGACCTCCTGCAAGATGCAGGCCACATAAGCCGATCCACCCACTCCTTAGCAAGTGAACCCTGCCCCATGCTTCGGAGGAGGTGGGGAGAAAGCCGTGATTGGTGGCACTTAGGCTGCTCTACCGCCGCTGCTTCATTCTTCTGCGGCAATTCAGCGGCGGGTCCTTCCCTCCGAGAGGGACCTGCCACTGAATTGCTGCCGAAGACCTGGCCCTGCCCTAGGTCCCCTGAATCCTCTGGGCGCCCCTGACTGTACAATCAATGCACCAAGCATTAGGTCAGCTGTGAAGTGGACAATGAGCAATTACATATCACTTGTCCAGAGTGGGTTTGTTTTGTTGTGCTGGACGGCCAGATAACTGCAGGGTTTTTTTAGCTTGCTCAAACCATACCAGTGGGAACCCTACGGACATAGCCCAGTGCAGATATCTTAATCTGACTATTAACCATTGCTGGTATCCCCAGATTCTGTCTCTGTTTTAGTATCTTGGATTATGGACTATTGCAATGTAGTTTCTTTTATTGTTAAAATTTTCTCCAAGGAGCTAATCATCTTCCTAAGAGCTGGATTCAAAGTCCACTGAAGTCAGTGCAAACATTCTCACTGATTTCCCTGGGCTCTGGATCAGGCCCTCGGATGCTTTTCAATTGAAGAAAGCTGTAGCATATTGAAAATCCAGGCTCCACGCAGCAGTTAAGTAACAGACAGTGATATATTTATTATAATCAGCTGTTTGTTTTGTCCAGTGGCTCCTATACACAGGAAAACATCTTGAACTGTTGTTCACATTGTGTTATTTTCCAGGATAACTGTTTATAATATGACATAAGATGGGCAATAAGGGATGTACCATTCAGTTTCAGTTACTCCCTATCTGTCCTGCAGCAACAGTTTGTTCTGGATTATTCTTGGGTAATTGGTAAAAAGAAAATATAACTTAGGCAAGATGTTTTCTAGACAGGCTAATTAAAAAAATATGGTCAATTTCCTCACAGGCTGTTGACAATATGTCAATAATAAAAATAGCAACATAATATACATCAGTGATGAATAATTTTATGTTTCAGATAACAAAATTCCAAGCATTTTGTGAGAGAGTTGTTGGCCATCTCCACTAAGGAAATAAACTAAGTACATCACATGTTAGGTAGGACCAAAATTACTATGACTTCAAATATACTTCTAAATCATAGAAATGTCGGGCTGGAAGGGACCTTGAAAGGTCACTAGTCCAGCCCCCTGCGCTGAGGCAGGACCAACTATACCTAGGTGCAACCAGCAGGCGTTTGTCTAACATGATCTTAAAAATGACCAATGATGGGGAGTCCACAACTTCCTTTGGAAGCCTATTCCAGTGTTTAACTACCCTCATAGTTAGGAAGTTTTCCTAATATCTAACCTAAATCTCCCTTGCTACAGATTATGCCCATTACTTCTTGTCCTACCTTCAGTAGACATGGAGAACAACTGATCACTGGCCTCTTATAACAGCTCTTACCACATTTGAAGACTGTTATCAGGTTTCCCCCCCCCGCCCACCCAGTCTTCTTTTCCCAAGACTAAATAGGTCCTGTTATATATATAAATCTTTCTTCGTCAGTCAAGTTTTCTAAATATTTGATCATTTTTGTTGAACTTCCCTGGCCTCTCTCTAACTGGTCCACATCCTTGTTAAAGTGTGGCAGGGCCACCTGGGGGGGGGCAAGTGGGGCAATATGCCCCAGGCCCCGGGCCCCGCAGGGGTCCTGCGAGCCGCTCCGGGTTTTCGGCGGCACTTCAGCAACGGGCCCTTCACTCGCTCCAGGTCTTCGGCGGCGGGTCCTTCAGTGCAGCGGAAGACTCGGAGCGAGTGAAGGACCCGCCGCTGAAGTGCTGCTGAAGCCTCGGAGTGCCGCCCGGTGAGTGCAAGTGCAGCAAGCGGCGGGGGTGGGGAGAGGGAAGCCGCGATTGGCGGCACTTAGGCTACTCTACCGCTGCCGCTTCATTCTTCAGCGGCAATTTGGCGGCGGGTCCCGAAGACCCGGCCCTGCCCCAGGCCCCCTGAATCCTCTGGGCAGCCCTGAAGTGTGGCACCCAGAACTGGAGACAGTACTCCAGATAAGACATCACCAGTGCCAGGTAGAGCAGGACGATTACCTCCCGTTTCTTATACACAATACTCCTGTTAATACACTCCAGAATTCTATTAGCCTTTTTTGCTACTGTATCACATTATTGGCTCCTATTCAATTTGTGATCCACGATAACCCCCAAATCCTGTTCAGCAGTTCTACCACCGAGCCAGTTATTCCTCATTTTTGTAGCTTTGCATTTGATTTTTTCCTTCCTAAGAGAAGAACTTGGCACTTGTCTTTATTGAATTTCAACTTGTTGATTTCAAACTAATTCTTAATTTTTTCAAAGTTGTTTTGAATTCTAATCATGTCCTCCAAAGTCCTTGAAAACCCTCCCAGCTCAGAGTCATCCTCAAATTTTATAAGCATGCTCCCCACTCAGGGCTGCCCAGAGGATTCAGGGGGCTGGGGCAAAGCAATTTTGGGGGCCCCTTCCATAAAAAAACGTTGCAATACTATATTCTTGTGGGGGCCCCTGTGGGGCCCAGGGCCTGGTGCAAATTGCCCCACTTGCGCCGCCCTCCCCCCACCCCGGGCAGCCCTGTCCCCACTCCAGTATCCAAGTCACTAACAGAAATATTGAATAGTACAGTATCCAAGACTGATCCCTGCGGGATACCAATAGATATGCCCTCTCAGTCTGACAGCAAAGCACTGATAACTACTTTTTGAGTGTCGGACTGCATCAAAAGCCTTACTACAATCAAGATGTGGTTACAGCTTCGTCCCATCCACTGGGCCAGTAAGCCTGTCAAAGAAGGAAATTGGGTTGTTTTGACATGATTTGTTCTTGACAATTCCTTATAACCCTGTTATCCTGTTATCCTGTAGGTGCTTACAAATTGATTGTTTGTTCCAGGTTTGCAGTTAGGGTGGCTGGCAGGTCTATAATTCCTCTTTTCTGCCCTTATTAAAGACAGGTACTATGTTTGCCCTTCTCCAGTCCTCTGGGACCTCCTCTGTCCTCCATGCATTCACAAAGATAATCGCTAATGGTTCTGAGATTGCTTTAACTAGTTCCTTAAGTACCTTAGGATGAATTTCATCAAGTCCTGCCAGCTTGAATACATTTAATGTATCTAAATGTTTTTAACCTGTTAAATGTATGTGTCCAAAAAGTCAGTGCCTGAAGGCATGTTGGCCTTGTCCTACTTCCCAGTGTGGATATCACAGATGCTATTGAACATGGAAAATTGGGTGTTTTTATATACGTGCTGTTGACCGAGGTCAGTGGGATTTGTTAATAAATAACAAAAACCTCAACTATAGCGTATATTGTGCCCCTGCAGCAATCAATGCTGGATCAGGACCTACCTGTGTAAATTTTATTGCTGTAACCATGAACCCCATGCTTCCTCTCTCAATCACAACTCTTGCCATCTTTGTTCCAGTATTGCCTGAAATTAGAATCTAAGCTCACTGGGAGTGGAGAACTATGTCTGCTCCATGAGGCACCTAGTACGCTACCAGGCACTATAAAATAATGAACTCTAATTATATTATAACTTAAATATATGTAAAGTGAAATCCAGTCATTTGGCTTTGATTGGTTTTCCCAAGGGCCTAAGAAGACTCGGTAATTCCTTTCGCTGTACTCAGTTTGTCTGACTATGCCAGTTCTATGTTCTGGA
Source organism: Mauremys reevesii (assembly GCF_016161935.1). NCBI lineage: Eukaryota > Metazoa > Chordata > Testudines > Geoemydidae > Mauremys > Mauremys reevesii. The sequence goes on along the minus strand of NC_052629.1, from coordinate 123,326,751 downwards.
TGAAAGCTGTGTCTCAGAGGTCTCACTCTTCTACTAAAGTTGAATACAGGATTATGAGGACCAAGCTATGGGGGGAAGGGATAGCTCAGTGGTTTGAGAATTGGCTTGCTAAACCCAGGGTTGGGAGTGCAATCCTTGAGGGCGCCATTTAGGGAACTAGGATGAAAATCTATCTGGGGATTAGTCCTGCTTTGAGCAGGGGGTTGGAGTAGAAACCTCCTGAGGTCCCTTCCAACCCTGATATTCTATGATTCTATGTTCAAAAGCAACTAGTAATTTTGTGTGCCTAACTTGCACACATTTTGGTGGACCCAGATGTTTAGAATCACCTTCAAAGCCTCTCAATTTGGGTACCTAAAAATCACCGCACTCAATCACTAGTAATTTTTTTAAATCTTGGCCAATATCTTTCCCATAGTGAAAAATATTTTGGTTCCCCAAACCTTGTGGTCTTATATTTATTTTTGCCCGTATGAATCTTACTTTATATGTTCAAGCCTAGATTTCAAAAGACCTCACTCAGCACCCAACATATACCATTGTTATCAATGGGGCCTGCTGAGTTCTGGGCACTTTAAAAAATCTGGTCCCAATTGCATGTGCAGAGTGTCAGGCCCGCCCAGAGGGGTGTGGGCCAAGTGGGGCAATTTGCCCCAGGCCCTGGGCCCCGCAGGGGCCCCCACAAGAGTCTTTTGGGGCCTCTGGAGTGGGGTCCTTCACTTGCTCCGGGGGCCCAGGAAAACTCTTGTGGGGCTCAGGCCCCCGGAGCTTCTTCCGCTCCGGGTCTTCAGCGGCGGGGGGGTCCTTCCACCCCAGGGTGGAAGGAACCCCCACTGCCGCCGAAGCGGGACCCGCCGCCGAAGTGCCGGGTCTTTGGTGGTAATTCGGAGATGGGGGGGGGCCCCGCTGCGGGTCTTCAGGGCACTTCGGCGGCAGGTCCCGGAGCGGAAGGACCCCCCCGCCACCGAATTACCGCCAGAGCAGGCCCCGCCCCACCGGCAAAGACCACCCCCCCGAATACTCTGGGAGGCCCTGCAGAGTGTTTTTAAAACCAGGCCCAGCATCTTTCTCTTTTAAAAAAAAAAAAATTAACCATAAAAATTGTGATCTCTTAATTTTGTGCACAGTAAACAAAAAACCAACCCCCCACCACTATATAGAAACTGTATTTAAGAAATACTCATCCTTACTGAGACTTTTTAAACTTTGCCTTCCACTGGTGTCCAGTAAGTGATAGTTCATAGCCAAAGATGTACTTCACAATACTGTCCTACACAGTGTTAAATTGGTATTCTCTGCTCCAGTGGGCAACCCATCTAGATGTGTAAAGAAAGATCAGAACACTCACAATTATTTATGGTTGACAGACAATCTGGCAATAAGAAACAGCTACATAACCCTGGGAACATCTATATCTTGCTGAACTCATAAGAACAACAACAGAGCATTCAGAAGCGACTACATTACCATTTAAAAAAAAAAACCCAGCCATACTAGGCAAGTGCTACTTAAACTCCCTGAGTCACTTGATGTATCTTTACTGCAAACATTATTATTAATATAACAAATAAAGAGACACTTAGGCTTCAAAGAACTGCACTCTAGGATAACCTGAGAAAAATCAACTTAGAATGAATTTAGATCACAGAATCAATACCTGGGGATTAACTAACTAACTAAATCCTTCATTATTGATTGACCAAAACACTGTCTTTTTAATATGCATCACACAAGTCTTACTCATTTTTATGAACTTAAAAAAAGAATCAACACACTGTTTGTGTACTGATTAACACTCAGTGTTAAATGTGCGACGTGGGGAATGAATGTTATCTAGCACAGTGGTTTTCAAATTACTTGAACTTGGCAGTTCCTTATTGTTCCAAAATTCATGGGCTCCTGTAAAATGCAGCTCTGAAGTGTAATCAAAACGCATACTTCTCCAGCTGAATCCTCATTTCTCTCTCTCTCTTCAACCTTTTTGGAGCTCTGATGCTAGCTGCCCTTTTGCGGGGGCAGATAACAAGTGCCCTGCTCACCCAATCCACCTGGCACTTTCTCCCACGCAAAGTAATACATTTCAAGAACATAAGCTGGTCATGGAAAGTCTCACTATGTTCCAATAATTTCCGGAGCAGATTTCAAGCATGTTTTGTTTTGTTTTACTTTTTAAAAAAGAAAAATGCAAACCAAGAGAGTATGTAGTATTTGTGCATTTCCATCTCCTATTGTATCAGGGTCTATTGGGGCTACATCTAAACCTGCCGTTGTTAGGAGATTTGGTCACACTAGGATTTTTTTTCCTCTGATGTTTTACATCATAACATATTAAAATATTAAATTGTGTAAGTCTAGTAAACAGAAACGTTTCCTTGCACCGAACATTGAATTTAAACAGCCCTTTCACCATTAGCTAGCTCTCACACTATGAAACACAATGTCTTTTCCTTGGCCCCACTCCTCAATGAGAGCCGTAAGGTCCCACTCAAAAAACATGTGCGTACATTTTAAGCACATAATAGTCAGGGACCACCTCTGTGCCTAAAGTGATGCGCACACTTAAGTACTTTCATAAATGGGGGCTGTAGTGAGTAAATTATCTTGATAGGAAAAAACAGAAAAAGAGATTCACATAAGAGTCAGGTGACTGATGTCACTACACATTATTTAGCAAGCAGGAGGAAAGAAGGACTTTATGGGAGCAGAGCGAGATTGATGTAACAGTGTCTATTATACTTGCATGCTTGGAATCTCCATAGTCCCTGCAATGTCAGTGCTGGCAACTATCTACTCTAAGCGTTCCTGGGGATCTAGAAGGCTCTGAAAATCTCCCAAATTTGGCTGGAACACTGAAAACATAGGCCAGATCCGCAGCTGGTGTAAAACTGGCATTGCTGCACAGTATGTCGCCATTGTACACAAAGGTGACACCCAAGGCTGCCTGGGGTGGGGCTAGGGTCAAAAGGGGCAGCTTGCCCTGGGCCTGCTGTTTGAGAGTGCCCCCAAACCGAGCAGCGTTGTGATCTGGTGCACAGCACTGCTCAGGTTTGGCCTAGCAGCCCCTCCGTCATGACAGAGGGTTGGTCCGAACCCACAGGCCAACGGCAACACACTTTGCTGGGAGCCAGGCCCAGCTGTGTCAGGCTGCAGCCACGCTGCTGCCACGGGTGAGCGTGATGCGGGCTTGGTCTTCAGTGTCCTGTTTCCCGCACCCAGGGCCTCCCTCCCCTCCATGGTAATTTTTTTGGACTGGTGGGAGAGGCGGCACCGTTTCAGATTTTAGCCCTGGCTTCCAACAACCTCTGTTTAGCCCTGGTGATACTGTTTCTTCACTCTGACTCAGTTCTCCCCTAGGTGTGCCCAAACGCCGGGTTAACCCTCTGAGTCCTAGCACAGTGCTGGCAGCTCGTGTCCACATGGGTATCTCCTACAGAGTCACAGGTAAAATGTTCAAAAGCACCTGTCACTTAGGAGCCTACGTCCCATTCATTTTTATTCTTCCTAAATATATTTCTTATTACTTCAAAGGGTCCGCAGCCTGGAATGCAGGAGAAATCTTGTGCATCTACGTTTTTGAATATGGAACTTTTCATATGCCGAAACACACATCAGTGTACGCAAATTGTATTTGCATGCAAAAAATAGACATATGTTAACTACCAGGTTTGTGCTAGCAACTCCACTTAGGACACGCAGGAACCTGTGTGAAAAACTGAGCACACAATACTTAAATGAGCAAAGCTGGTTCCTGCCTTATCAATAAATAGTCTTAGCACAGCTGTAAAGGTTTCAGATTTGCTGTAGTTTGCAGCCACATACTAAAATTAGACACCAAGGAAGAGCGCTCGAAAGAGCACTTCCTGAAGAATGTGCAGGTGACAGTTTTCAACAATTATTTGTGGGAAAGGAAAGAATTAGGAAATGTGCAAAATAATAATAATCCACTACACATGACTCACAGAATGAAAGAAATATATTGTTCATTAAAAAAACCTGGTAAGTCAATTTCATTCAGCTCAAGAAAGCAAATCTTCCCACAGCCCTGTTAAATTCCTTAACTTACATCCAAACATCAGCCTCTAAAGCTTATCAAATGCCACCGTGTGAGGCGCAGTCCCCCCTGGGTTCCTATAAATACAGCCCACTTGACAAGCACTCCACTCAAATAAAAAAGCTGTGGCGTTCTCAGTAAATTTAATTTCTAAAATTTCATTTGATAGCACAGTCCCTCCATCTTTGCAACTCTGGAAATAAAACAAAGGGAAAATAAATCATTATGTGGAGGCAATAAAACACTGTGGCTTATAATTTTCCTTTTTCTGACCTTTGAATGTGTGCAGTTATATTTGAACTTACTTCAGTGAGCTGTGCAATGGCTGGCATTTTTCAATTTGCAGCAGTAATGAAGGAATGTAACTATGACTAATGTGCCACAGTTGCTTTGCTCTGGTCTGTCATTTCCTTCCTCTCTAAACGGTAATATCTACCATGCATTTTTAAAAGTACACAATGCACCCTTTCAACTCTATATGCCACCACACCGCTGATTTCAATCTTGCTTCAAACAACCATTATTTCCTGCACTACCTCAAACGATGTTTCGTGGGAAATAGATGAGACTGCAGACTAGTGTCATGTGACCAGGTGGCCGGAGCAGGAGTCAGGCCTCGTGGTCAGAGCAGGCGTTGGTAGCCTGGGATTGGAGCCCAAGGTCAATGCCACAGTCGGAGGCTAGGTGCCAGAGCTGAGGGTCAGAACTGAAGTCAGGAGTATGACCCGAGCTCAGACCCAGAATATCTGGAGTGAGGCAAGGCTGGGGCCAAGGCAGGAGCAGAAGCTATCGCAGCTATCCTGTGAGCAGCCACTGAACTGCTGCCGGTGGGCTCAAGAGCCGGTCTGCTGATTCTCCCAACCAACATGGTGCCCTACTACAGACTAGCTGTGCTCGCTAGGCCTCCCGGAGCCTGCCTCTGCTGCAGGCCCTGGTTCCTGCAGCCTACAGTCTGAGAGAAGGAACTGATGGCTGACAGAGGAGCAAAGCTGCAGTGAGTTTTCAGTGACTGAAGATGAAGTCGGTTAACATAAAAAACTAATGAATTAAACCCGGTGGTGATTTGTGTGTGTTGTGATGATGGCGAAGATGCTGTTTTCCATGTCAGTTTTCTCTGGGGGACATGAGTGAGATCCCCAGTTGATACAAACCAGAGGAGTTCCACTGAAACCAGGTTTCAGAGTGGTAGCAATGTTAGTCTGTATCAGCAAAAACAACGAGGAGTCTTTGCGGCACCTCAGAGACTAACAAAATCAATGTGTTAGTCTCTGAGGTGCCACAAGGACTCCTCGTTGTTTTTACTGAAGCCAGGGGAGCTACGCCAGTTTACACCCAGCAGAGAATCTAGCCCAATAAATGAATTCAGCCTCTAGTTTCTATTTGCTGTCTACAGAAGCTGAGTTTAGTTAATTGAATCATGTAAACTGGTTCTTCTGGATTCCTAGCTGATGCTCCTCTCTCCTGGGGAAGCTGTGAATTTAGCCCTGGTAGAAACACCCCGAACAGTGATCCTCGTCCTGAGTCCTGGCACTGGCAGGTCTCCTAATGGAGCCTCCTGTAATCTTCCTCGTCTGGAAGGACCAGACGGGCAGCAGCATGGGCTGTTCAAAATAGAGGGATCCTGTCCAGGCTCCACCAAAGTAGCCCTTAAAATCACAGTATTATTCTTCATCCAATGCCCTGGTGATAAGGCAATCTCTAATTCAGGAGTATTGCACTCTAGCTCTCAATTCCACTGAAATCAATTGAATCACATCTTATTAAACAAGTATGCCTTGGATCTGAAGAGACGGTGTACTGCATTTCAAAACAGACTAGAGTCCTTCTCACAGGGAAGATTTGTGCGGTGAAATTCTTATTTTCAAGGTCTGCAAAGCGAGTTTATGTTTGGAAGTATTGTCCTTAAATATTTTTTAAACTGCAGTATAATTATATCTAATATATTTTCTGTGCAATTAGAGCTCTAACTTCCCTTTGTATTATAACATCCCAAGGTGATTACATTCATATCGATTACCTATTCCTAAAGCATTATGAATGCATTTTCAGAAAGTTTTCTAAAGAGAAAGATGCCCCGGTCTCCTCCCCTTTAGAGCAGTGTGAAAAATTAGCACCATCGGGAAAATCATCAAACTTTGCCTTTTTGGAAGTGTCACACAAAATACTAAACACAAAACAAAACAACAACAACAAACGCACACCACACCATACCACACAGCCAGACCCTCCCCAAGAATCTAGCAAAGGATCGGTTAATCTCCAAATTTGTTTCCCCTCAAACTATCTTTTGACTATCATCATACTATTATTCAGTCCTAGTTAGAGATGTACAAATATAAGGTCCTGTCTCACCATAGTGATGTGAAATATGTCGAATCTCTCTTTTGCTGAACAGAAGAGAAGTAGCAACGTTTCTCCATTTTGAACTGTAAATCATGTTTGTAATTGGTTTATGATCTGCCTGTTGAGTGTGTATTACAGATAAGAAATGTCATTGATCATTTTATTATGGAGTATTTGTTTGTGGCAGCACCCACAACATGCTAGGTGCTTTCCAAACATTCAAGAGTGGATGATAACCGCTCCAAGGAGCTCCCAGTCTAAGGACAGGCAGGTAGACATGGTAGGGGAAGGGGAAGAACAATAGGCAATTTCTGTACAAGAGAACTCAGTTCTCTCTAAGCAGCACAGCAGAAGTGGGTCTTTAAGAGGGACGTTAATGTACATAGGATAAGGGGCCTTCGCAGATGAACTCCTCCCATGTATTGGGGCTGATGTGCAAGAAGCAGATAAACACTTGAGTATATAGAGAAGGCTGCAGCAGTGCTGGGAAACTTGTAGGTTCTACAGTAAAACACTTGAAAAACGAATCATTTACATTCTCCGAGCAAATGGAAGATGGTGTGTGAGGAGGCAACACACACGCTGTAATATTTCTTCTTCTGAGAAAAGAATGCATCTGCCTGCATGAGCTCTGGAAGCTGAAATCTCTCTCTAATTAGGTGTGTCAGAAAAGAAAGGGACACCCTGGTTCCCTCTGTGGTTTCCCTTGAAATGACAAGTCTGAAAGAAATTTCTAAAAAACTGGAATCATTAATCATATTTGTCAAGGAGCCTGCAGTGTCTGGCAAACATCTGGCAGGTTGTTCAGTGATATTTGTTTGCCCGTCTTGAAGGCTGGCTTGTAAAGGTGAGGATATTTACATGGCTACTTACAGCCTGATTTTACTGCTATCACATCTTGTGCCACATCTCCTCATTCCTTTTGGGTTGCCAACAGCCTCACACCTGCCTTTTGCAGGAATCTTCAACAGACACCTTTACGCACGTTGGAAGCTCTTTGGCCTACCAGGTGGTGCTGGCCTGGACTCAGCCAGCTGTGCCAGCTGTATTTTCAGCCACTTAAATTGGAGACTGTAAAATACCCTTTACTCAAGTAGGGAGGATATTAGTGGCCATAAGAGTTTTAACTCTTTCCCATAATGAGTATCTTTATCTTGCTGGCGTGCAGAGACCACTGCCTGGCATGCTGACCGATATTGTCTCATTGTGTCCTTATACTGAACCATCTGTATTCGTGTTGGGGATTAGGTCCTGCTTTGAGCAGGGGGTTGGACTAGGTGACCTCCTGAGGTCCCTTCCAACCCTGATATTCCATGATTCTGTGTGTTGGGCAGGGACTGTCTTTGTGTTCTCTGTTTGTACAGCACCTGACACAATAGGGTCATATTATCCCCCTACACTAAATACAACTAGTAAATAATCAGCAAGTCATGTATGTTTCTCAGTTATTCATTCTATACCTAGCGCATGAACTGCTGCCCTGAGAGGCAGAATTATATTGCCAAATCTGGAGGACGTACGACCCGTTGGAACTGCTGTCACAATGCCGGTTTGTTTAAATGCAGAGTGGACAGCCGAGTCTGAATCTGAGCAAGTGACTGGCACCAAATATCAGTGAAGTAAGATACTGCTAATCAAATGGAGAAAGATGCCCATAGGAAGGTCATCATGGCAACGCTGGGAGGATGGCCTGGTGGACTCAGGAAATGGGGGGTTAAATCGCAGCTCTACCACAAGCTCCCTACATGAACTTTCTCTCTTTGTGCGCCACTGATAATTACCCTTTCAGATCTCACAGAGGACACATACATAGTGATCAAGTGCTCAGATACTAGGTGGATGCAGACAGATGGTTTGCAGGTCCTGCTCAGTCAGGGATTTTGAGAATCGCCGTACGGCCCTGTTGTGAACATAAGAATGGCCATACTGGGTCAGACCAAAGGTCCATCTAGCCCAGTGTCCTGTCTTTTGACAGTGGCCAATGCCAGGTGCCCCAGAGGGAGTAAACCTAACAGGTAATGATCAAGTGATCCATTCCTTACCATTCATTCCCAGCTTCTGGCAAACAGAGGCTAGTGACACCATCCCTGCCCATCCTGGCTAATAGCCATTGATGGACTGATCCTCCATGAACTTATCTAGTTCTTTTTTGAACCCTGTTATAGTCTTGGCCTTCACAACATCCTCTGGTAAGGAGTGCCACAGGTTGACTGTGTGTTGTGTGAAAAAATACTTCCTTTTGTTTGTTTTAAACCTGCTGCCTATTAATTTCATTTGGTGACCCCTAGTTCTTGTGTTATCATATCCCCCATTAGTCGACTCTTTTCCAAGCTGAAAAGTCCCAGGCTTATTAATCTCTCCTCATATGGCAGCCATTCTATACCCCTATTCATTTTTGTTGCCCTTTTCTGAACCTTTTCCTATTCCAATATATCTTTTTGAGATGGGGCGACCACATCTGCACACAGTATTCAAGATGTGGGCGAACCATGGATTTATATAGAGGCAATATGACATTTTCGGTCTTATTTTCTATCCCTTTCTTAATGATTCCCAACATTCTCTTCACTTTTTTGACACCGCTGCACATTGAGTGGGTGTTTCCGGAGAACTATTCACAATGACTCCAAGATCTCTCTCGAGTGGTAACAGCTAATTTAGACCCCATCATTTTATATGTATAGTTGGGATTACGGTTTCCAATGTGCATTACTTTACATTTATCAACACTGAATTTCATTTGCCATTTTGTTGCCCTGTCACTCAGTTTTGAGAGATCCTTTTGTAGCTCTTTGCAGTCTGCCTGGGACTTAACTATCTTGAGTGGCGCCCCGGTGCACTCCCTACTGGCCAAGTGTGACACTGCAGATGCTCCCTGACATGGTCTCCTTCCTCAAGATGGATGTCCTTGGCTCTTCTCACACCAGTCTGTGCTGGAGATGTGACTTAGCCCTCCAGCCAAGTCACAGAAAAAACTTAGCTCCTTCCAGGGTCTGCTAAAGTCCAGCAAAAAGGTTCTAACAAACAAAAAGATTCTTTAGGAGTGGTAGATACGCTGGAGGGTAGGGATAGGACACAGATAGACAAATTAGAGGACTGGGCCAAAAGAAACCTGATAAGGTTCAACAAGGACAAGTGCAGAGTCCTGCACTTAGGACAGAAGAATCCCATTCACTGTTACAGACTAGGGACCGAATGGCTAGGCAGCAGTTCTGCAGAAAAGGACCTAGGGGTTACAGTGGACGAGAAGCTGGATATGAGTCAACAGTGTGCCCTTGTTGCCAAGAAGGCTAATGGCATTTTGGGCTGTATAAGTAGGGGCATTGCCAGCAGATCGAGGAACATGATCATTCCCCTCTTTTCAACATTGTTGAGGCCTCATCTGGAGTACTGTGTCCAGTTTTGGGCCCCACACTACAAGAAGGATGTGGAAAAATTGGAAAGAGTCCAGCGGAGGGCAACAAAAATGATTAGGGGGCTGGAGTGCATGACTTATGAGGAGAGGCTGAGGGAACTGGGATTGTTTAGACTGCAGAAGAAAAGAATGAGGGGGGATTTGATAGCTGCTTTCAACTACCTGAAAGAGGGTTCCAAAGAGGATGGATCTAGACTGTTCTCAGTGGTACCTGATGACAGAACAAGGAGTAATGGTCTCATGTCGCAGTGGGGGAGGTTTAGGTTGGATATTAGGAAACACTTTTTCACTAGGAGGGTGGTGAAGCACTGGAATGGGTTACCTAGGGAGGTGGTGGAATCTCCTTCCTTAGAGGTTTTTAAGGTCAGGCTTGACAAAGCCCTGGTTGGGATGATTTAGTTGGGTTTGGTCCTGCTTTGAGCAGGGGGTTGGACTAGATGACCTCCTGAGGTCCCTTCCAACCCTGATATTCTATGATTCCAGTCTGTCCACTGGGCCCTCTTCCCAGCCCCTTGGAGGGTCTTTATGGCCTTGGGATAGAGCCCTCGGCACCCAGTCTGGTTCCCTTGGAGTACCCAGGCTCCTGCAGACCCTGGCTCAGAGCCAGCCAAACAACCTACCCACACGCTGGGGCTCCACTCCACCGACTGATTTCTCTGTGTCCTTTTGTAAGACCCGGGAGTCCATTACACTGTCACCTGACGCTTCTTAGTCCCACCCTCTCAGGCTGGGAAGTAGCTAATTAATTAGGACACAGGTATGGCTGTCCCCATCTCCCTTAAGGGAACCAGTCACCTGTGACAGGCCCAAGTCACATCTTGGCTATCAATGATCTTAACAATGCATCTAATTCTTGCTCCTCCATAACCAGCCCTCCTGCAACACTGAGAAAATACAGCTGGCCACACCGATTTGGCAATGGCTTCTCTTCTGTGATGTTTATGCTTGGAAGGAAAGCTTTTATAATAATTGCTCAAGGACTTCTGGCTGGCACGCTCGGAGATATTTGGAGGAATAATAAATCGTAGGGGCTGGTGAGAAGGGCTAAGTATTAATGCAGATATGTTTTCTATGAGTGTCAGCTCTGTCTGCTCAGCACAAAGACCAACAGCCTATTGAAATTATTCTGCTGTAGGCAAGAGCAGCTCATTAGCCTCTAATGACACCTGGAAAACAAATGTGATAGAAATCCCTGCACTGCATTGCGTTGTGTTTCCTGTTGCATTTTTTCCAGGTGCCAATAGAGGCTCATGTGGCTAAGGGTATGTCTACACTACGGGATTATTCTGATTTTACAGAAACTGGTTGTGTAAAACAGATTGTATAAAGTCGAGTGCACGCAGCCACAGTAAGCACATGAATTCGGTGGTGTGCGTCCATGTACCGAGGCTGGTGTCGATTTCCGGAGCGTTGCACTGTGGGTAGCTATCCTGTAGCTATCCCATAGTTCCCGCAGTCTCCCCTGCCCATTGGAATTCTGGGTTGAGATCCCAGTGCCTGATGGGGCAAAAAACATTGTCGCGGGTGGTTCTGGGTACAGCCTCACCCCTCCCGCCGTGAAAGCAGCAGACAACTGTTTCGCGCCTTTTTTCCTGGGTGAACTGTGCAGACGCCATAGCACAGCAAGCATGGACCCTGCTGAGCTCAAGATAGCAATCATGGACGTTGTAAACACCTTGTGCATTATCGTGCAACTATGCTGAACCAGGACCTGCAAAGCCAGGCGAGGAGGCGGCGGCTACGGCAGCGCGGCGACGAGAGTGATGAGGACATGGACACAGAATTCTCTCAAACTGCGGGCCCCTGCGCTTTGGAGATCCTGCTGGTAATGGGGCAGGTTCTAGCCATTGAATGACGATTTTGGGCCCGGGAAACAAGCACAGACTGGTGGGACCGCATAGTTTTGCAGGTTTGGGACGATTCCCAGTGGCTGCGAAACTTTCGCATGCGTAAGGCCACTTTCATGGAACTTTGTGACTTGCTTTTCCCTGTCCTGAAACGCCAGAATAGCAAGATGAGAGCAGCCCTCACAGTTGAGAAGCGAGTGGCAATAGCCCTCTGGAAGCTTGCAATGCCAGACAGCTACCCGTCAGTCGGGAATCAATTTGGAGTGGGAAAATCTACTGTGGGGGCTGCTGTGATGCAAGTAGCCAAAGCAATCACTAAGCTGCTGCTACGAAAGGTTGTGACTCTGGGAAATGTGCAGGTCATAGTGGATGGCTTTGCTGCAATGGGATTCCCTAACTGTGGTGGGGTACTCCATCTGTGCTAAGGGGTGGAAACATCAAAAAAGAAGTTTCCTGTTTATTGCGTCTCTGCTCAGAGTCTCCAGCAACCTAGACTGACTGACATTCATTCAGTCTGCAAACAAGACAGAGAGACCAATCAGATGCTTCTGATGTTTGTACCTGAGAAATATCCTCAAGATTCCAAAGCGCATAATTCCTTAGATGATATTGTCTTTATTGGAGCTACAAAACCACAGGATCTAGAAAGCACTATAATTAACTAAGGAAAGTACAACATTAAACAAGCCTACAGAGCAACTCCCATAACAAATTAGGACTGGCAGGGTTCTGGACTGCAGCACCTGCTGAGAAGAAGCTGCATTGAAAAGGAAGGGTTTTCTGTTTTCTACTCTGCAGCGTCCATAATGCAGACTGAAGGGCTATAGAGCTGACATCTGTGGTATTCTCATCTGATTGGAAAAAAGTTATCTATATTTTTTTCAAACACCAGAAAAGGTGTCATTCCAATCCGGGATAAGGGTTCAAGATGGTGACTCATTGCTAACAGACAGACATTTACAAAGCAATAATTCTTTAAAAGCCATGGTGCAATTATGACTTTCATCCAAAACAACACAGAGCCCTGGAAAAATCATAACACTCTTTTCGTCCTATGACTACAAAGGTGTTAACTGGCCACTTCATCATGACCGGTCTTTTATAATATGTAGACACACAATGTGGAGAGTAATATCTTTTATTGGACCAATCTGGAGAAAGGGACAAGCGTTCAAGCTACACAGAGCTCTTCTTCACATCCCTACATGTGTTAAGTACTTATGCGAAACAATCTGTTCCAACTTGTATTTAGCTGTGACACTCCAAATTCATTTCCCAGACCTGAAGAAGAGCTCTGTGTAAGCTCGAGAGTTTGCCTTTCACCAACAGAAGTTGGTCCAATAAAAGATATTACCTCTCCCACTTTGTCTTTCTAATAGCCTGATACCATCACAGCTACAACAATCCTGAAGCCATGGTTTTTAAAGAAAAATAAGAACTCTCACCATATATGATCTGTATGCAGGAAAAACTGCAATATCAAAGTCTATACATCCACAGAAACAAACAAAACATAAAAACCAACGTACAAACGCGTGAGTACCACAATGTGCTGGTGAAATCTCCATTTTTCATATCATTTACCACACCAACTAACCAGGAATGCTTTCCCAGGCTGAGACGTGATCAAATCACCATGCTATAGAACAATTACTACAGAAAAGCAAGTCCTCTTGCTGGACAGTTTTCATTAGAAGTGCACTCCTCTGCCCATCTTAGCATGCGCTCTCTCTTATTTTAAACAGCACTGATTTTATTTTCAAGTTACCTTTTGAAAAAAAATCCAAGCATGCTATAAATATTAAAATATGCTGAAACATAACTCTGTATTTATAAAACTGCAGATTAATGAAATAACTTCTGAATAGTTTTAAAAACCTTTATGCTTTTAATGTATTAAACCAACATGTTTGCAATTGTCTTTGACTAGACTATTTAAAAAACAAAAAACCTACAAAAACCTGAACCATCATCACCCACATAATCTCAGTGAGTAGAAGCCAGGATATTAGCTTGAAGAGTCCAAATTTCAGGGCAGGAAGGAGAAACTGTGACAGATCAGGAGATAGGATCGCACAATGTCACCTAGCTAACAGTGATCACTATGGTCTTGGACAGCAGAACAGCCATGACAATTTCCAACAGCAACATAATTATTTTTCAAATTAGTTTTCTGCCATGTGAAAGAGAAAATAAAAAGAAGCCTCTGATGTGATCAAAGTCCGGGAAGAGAGCTGAGTAACACTTCTCATCCGTTATTGTAGGTGAGAAATGAGGTCACGCAGCTTCAATTCATTTCTAAAGGTTCAGAGCATCTTGTTAGGAGCAACTAATTTTACCTTTAACCTAGGGAGCTGCATTGATTTGCATATAAATATTTATTCTTTTGTGCCAGCTACTTTTATCCTCACTGTTCTACTGAGCCACCAAAATAACTTCAACTAAACCGCAAATGCCCCACATTGAAGAAAGTCACTTTGCAAAAGATGTAACTGGGAAAACATGGGCACCCTGCCCAGTGGCTATTTGGAGGTTCTGCCCGTGGGCAAAGGGGGCCTAGGAAAGATCTGAATTCTCTTGCCGGGGGATGAGCATAGGCCCAGCGTAGCACTGCCATATATTATATAAAATGACAGGACCAGCTAGTTTTCATGCATCTTCCTTTTGTCCTTCTGTACCAGCAAGAAAGTCCAAAGATACAAAAGGTGGCTGCAAGAGTGTTGCAATAAGATCAGTCGTTTCTAGGGAGAAGGGAAAGAGTCTAATGGGATCAGATCCTACTATTAGCTCATCCACAGATACTGAGGTTGGAACTGGGGGTGGGGAAGGGTTTGCCTGACTTTTTGAGTAACTGGCAACCCCCTTGTCCACATACATCTGGAAGAGACCACAGCTGAATGGAGATGTTTGAAATAATGAGACCTTGAAGTCTACAATCCTTGTTTAAGGAGATAGAAACAGACTTCTCATGACTATAGACAGTACTTAACCCCAGCTGTTTTTAAAGGGACACTGTCATAGAATTTTTTTTAATTGACTAGTCAAGAAAACAGCGCCAGAGAGAGCTCCTTTTAAGTGATAAACCTTGAATTAATTAATTTTTTTAAATACCTGTTAATTTTTAAAAGGCTTTCCTGCTCTCTTGTAGATGTTTATACATGTTTCTTCACTACAGAGAAAACAACTAAATGACTGTGGAAGGAAAACCAAGAAACCATGTACAAAAGTCCTGATTCAGCAAGATACAGTTATGATGGAGGTTGGTTGAAACCTCATTGAAGCTAGGTGGGTGTAACAGCCACCCGTCATTCAGCTAGATATAAGGAGCAGCTAAGCACCTTTTTGAGCAAGATAGCTGAAACAATAGGAGATTCCTACCCAAAACACGGGCTGCATACGAGGCGAGTCAGAAATTGAGCTATATGGGTAGAGAGGTCTTGCTGTGCATTGTTTTGATGGAGGTGTGTGGGTCTGTGAGGAAAAGTGCCCAGAACCAGGTAGAGAACAGCCAAAGAAAAACAGAGAAAACACAAAGCAGACAGTAAGAAAAACACTGGAAACATGACCCTGAGAGAAAGCAAAGAGATGGAGCTTTTGAGGCAGGGTACTGGCTGGAAAGAGGCTTGGAACCATAAGCTAAGAAACTGTTGTTTGATTCTACTGTGTTTTGAGTAAAACAACTTTGTACATTCTTTATAAACAAACTGGATGGCTTCAAAGGAAAGCCCACTCCATCACCAATTTCCCCTCCGATTGGGAACCATCTAAACATAGGCTGGCTGCTCATGCCAAATGGGGGAATGGCACTTTGGCATGCACATAACTTGAAGCCTAAAGGCAGGCATATGTTTATCAGTCTTGCTCAACTGGGTCAAAAGTGCACAAAATAAACAAACTGAAAGGAGGAAAATAGTTGTTCTGCTTGTTTCCTTCAGTTTCAGTAAATGGGTTGTTACTTGTAGCAACAGTAGAAACGCCATTTTCATACTCAAATGCAAGTTCTAAGTGGGCAGCGTCCCTTTAAATCTGACATCTTTAAAAATCAGAGGCAAACCCTGGTCCCATTGAAGTCACTGGTGAATGTGCCATCGATTTCAGCAAAACCAGGGTTTGAGACATAGTTGTGAATGTGGGCACCAGGGCCGGCTCCAGACCCCAGTGCGCCAAGTGCGCACTTGGGGCGGCATTTTGCCAGCAGAGCGGCAGGCGGCTCCGGCGGACCTTCCGCAGTCATGCCTGCGGGAGGTCCACTGGAGTCGCGGGACAGGTGGACCTGCCGCAGGCATGACTGCGGAGGGTCCGCCGGTCCCATGGCTCCAGGGAACCTCTCACAGATGTGCCTGCGGAGGGTCCGCTGCTGCCGCGGCTCCGGTGGACCTCTGCTCCACCGGAGCCGCGGGACCAGCGGACCCTCCGCAGGCACATCTGCAAGAGGTCCCCTGGAGCCGTGGGACCGGTGTGCTTGGGGTGGCCAAATTCCTAGAGCTGCCCCTGGTTGGCACACAAAGAAGCTTTTTAAACAACAATTCCAGGCTGGCAGCTCGGATGCATCCTGGGGCTGAAGGATTTCATTTCATTTTATTTTTGAAACTTTTAAATAATACTCTGCCCTTTTCCTTTCTCTTCCTCCCCCTTCCACCCTGTTTCCTTCTTTCATTTGCTCCCTTTTCAGCCCATCTCTGGTCATTCATGCCCCTTCACTCCATCCCATATCTATTCCTCCTCTTCTGCATCTAGCAGTTTCGCCCACCTTAGCCTCCACCCCATCCCCCTGCTATTGCTCACTTTAAATAAACACTAACTCAAGGGCAAAAAGAAAGGCCAGGGGAGGGTGGGAGAAAGAAGAAGCCAAATACTGCTGCTACTGCTGCTGCAGTTTCGCTCTGATTTCGATGGCTCCCCTTGAATTCTGCAGCATTTTGGAGCCATTGAGGAATCAGAATGAAGTACAACCTCTGATTAGGAAGGTGGAGAAAGCAAGCCACAGAGAGAAACTGATCATTCTCCTCTAACAGGAGAAGACGGCTGTAACAGATTCTGGGAGGTAGGATCCCTGCTGGAATGTAGGATGGTGTTATACCAACTCAGAAAGAATTACAGGAGGGATGTGCTAATTATATTTTTCCACTTCAGTGTGTTTTGAACATGGTAAACTATCATTTACTGCCATTATTTTAATGATATATTATGTTGATAATGCAATCTGGGTTAATTCCCAAATGTGTAATCTAGGAAACGCAAACCCACCAACCAAAGATATTCCAATATATTTAAATACAATTTCGCATTAACCCTGCAACAGAGACTAGAACAGTCCAACAGAATTACAGGAAAGAGTCACATGGGCACCGACTAACCTTACCCTGGATACAATCTATCTCAGCTGACTTGAATCTCTGTGATTTTAGAAAAAAAAATCAGAAGACTAGATAAAACCAGTACTTTGTGTACAGATGCCCACGATTAAGTGCTTTCTTTTTAGGTCTCTCTCATCTTCTGCTGAGGGAGGGCAAACTATCAGCAGTGGATTCAACTCTTCACTGGCGTGGAGAGAGACCGACAGAAAACAGAAGTACTTTTTTATGCTCATCTCAAAGGTGCAAGGACCTCAAAGCCCAGCACAGTGAAAGCAAACTACATAATTCCAATCAAGCCTGCTTCCTCTCACTTTCAACAGTATCAGAGGCTTGATATTCTCAATGGGGGGCGGGGGGTGGAGAGGGGAAGGGTTTGGCCAAACTGAAAGCCTGCAAGAGTTCAGAAAGTTATTCTTATCTCTGACACTGGACCTGCACCTAAAGTGGGTATTTTCCTATCCATTTAAAAGGGAAGTTAGTGTCTGTAATAGCGACATAGACAGTTCTGGAAATGCATGTCCTCCATGCAGCCATGTGTATTATATACATACAAGCAAGCTGCGGTCATGAGTGACGCATGACTCCTCTATCTGAGGAGGCTGGGCATGCCCGGACCATGGCCCCACCCTGAGGCCTGCCCCCGCTCACCTTCCTCCCACCTGAAGCTCCCCAAAGCCCCCCAGCCTCTACTGGTACCTCTTCACCCCCCTCCCTCACCCGCCAGCCAGCCAGTCACTCACCGCTTGCACGTCTCTTCACCCTCTCCCACAGGACCCTCATGTGGGTGGAGGGGAGACGGGAAGAGGTGGAGGGAGGACGTGGCTTCGGGGAAGAGGATGAGTGGGAGTGGAGCAGAGTGTGGGTGGAGCCACAGCCAGGGCACCCACCCTTTTGGTGGTGGCGCACTCCAAAGGTGGCAAGCCAGCTGTCTGATGAGGCTTCGCCTCCCCTGGCCTCTTATACCTGCCGCCTCTGGCTGGCGTCACTGCATTACTCACACTCCTTTCCAAACAAAAGAGGTGCCAAACTGCCATTTGGGGAAAGGAAGGTAGATGATTTACATACTTCCCACAGTGCATTGTACTCATGGTGAACAGAACTTAACACCCAGCTCACACCATCTCTCTCAAACCCGTGTTAACATTTACACACCGTATGTAAGATTGCAATTGCAACCATTCCTAAAGTAGCTGGCAAAACAAACAACATAATATGTAAAAGGTGTCTGAGTGGTAGCTTGGGATGAAGGCATTCTGGCTATAAAGGGCCCAATCCTCGCCTCACCTACACCAGTGCAAATCAGGAATAATTCCACTGAAGTCAATGAAATTCCACTGATGTAAAGACTCAAGAACTTCAACAGCCTCCAGGATAATCTGCTCAGACAGCATGCAGGCCAACAAAAGGCAGTGTTTGGCCTGACTCCGATTCAAAACAAGTCTGTGTTGCCACTGAAGAATATTTCTCCAGGAATATATTAATCTATGTGTTTTAGGTCTTTCTAAGATGCCCATTACTCTGTTAGCCAAGTCTTGGATACATCAATTTAATTCGCATTCCCCAAATCCTCCAGATCTCATTTCTCCTCTGCACCTCAGTTCCAGGAATGTTTTTCTCTTTCGGCTCTTGATTTTCCTATTTCCCCCTATTAATAGGTAAAGAAACAGAGGATTGCACTTCAACAAGAGTAAAAACCAGCCAACCAAAATCCCCTTGTCTTAAACCTGTGCTCTCCCCTCTTTTCCAGAACACGGCACGTAACTCCAACAGTCCATCCCACCATCGGAAAAAGTGAGAGCACTCAGGTTAGTTTCACAGTGCATCAGCACAAATGTTATTTAGTGCTGGTGTTGTCAGAATTGTGATACACTAAGAAAATTCACTGTTCAGTAGAGCTCAAACTCACATGCCTGCCCGACTGGTGTGATGAGCTGGTGTTACAACAGCTCACTGTGTTGTAGGCAAACGCTGTCAAGAATGCGGGGTCAAAACATTTTTTTCATACTCTGCAGTTCTTAGGCTTTCCTATCTGGTGGTTAGAACAGGGGCATGGAAGTCCAGGTTCTCATCACAACTCTTCCACTTCTTTATTAAGATGTTGGTTGGGATGTACTAAGATGTTGAGCAAACCATTTAATCTCTGTGCCTCATCTTAGTCATTCTCAAACCAGTGTATTAATATCTACCTTACAAACAGCTGGAGATCTGGGACTTTGCAAAAGAAGGAATGGGTGCATGGCACTACTATGCATATGACTACATTATGCAAATCAGATGCATCTTTATGAAAGATTATGAATTCCATGCTATCTAATAATCTTTGAGACCCTGGTCATCTTGTAAAGCAGTCAGCTGTATTTTCCATCATTGTGCTAATGCCTCGAGGCAACAATAAACATTAACTATTCAAATGGTCCTCAGTCAGTGGAGTGTGTTGATGTTTTTTCAGGGACACAAGAGCAGAAAAAGATATTCCCCAATAGCTGTAGTTCCTTGAACTGTAGCAAATATTCCTAGCAACAGGTTCTGATTGTAGTGTCCAGACAGTGAGGCAGGGAAGAGGGATGAGGGGAGGGACTAAGGCAGGGGAGGCAGACTACGGCCCGCGGGCCAGATCCAGCCCATCAGGGTTTTCAATCCGGCCCACGGGATTGCCAACCCTGTGGTGCAGCGGGGCTAAGGCAGGCTCCCTGCCTGCCCTGGCCCCGCGCCGCTCCTGGAAGCAGCCGGCACCATGTCCCTGAGGCCCCAGGGCGGGTGGGGAGGCAGAGGGCTTTGTGCACTGCCCTCACCTGCAGGCACCGCCCCCCTGCAGCTCGCATTGGCCAGGAACAGGGAATCGCGGCCAATGGGAGCTTCGGGGGTGGTACCCACAGGCAAGGGCAGCATCCAGCAGAGCTGCTTGCCCCACCCCACCCCGAGGAGCCACTGCTGGACATACTGGCCACTTCCAGGAGCAGCACGGGGCCGGCGCAGGCAGGGAACCTGCCTTAGCCCCACTGCGCACCGCTGCCACCCCGGAGCCGCTCGAGGTAAGCAGCACTGGGGCTGGAGCCCATACCCCAGACCCTCCTGCACTCTGCATCCCCTCCTGAACCCCAACTCCCTACCCTGAGCCTCCAACCCTCTGCCCTGAGCCCCCTGCTGCACCCCGCACCCCTTCTGCGCCCCACACCCCTGCCCCAGCCCTACATTCATGGCCCTGCATGCATTTTCCCCACCCAGATGTGGCCCTCAGGCCAAAAAGTTTGCCCGCCCCTGGACTAAGGAATCAAAGACGCAAGAAATTTCTCAAAGATACTTTTTCTTTTTCCTTTTCACTCACTGATGGCTCTTGCTTCTTGCCCATGGGGTGATTTGTTTGAAGTCCTCTGATTTGTTTGTTCTCTTCTGGCTCTGCTTAACCACTTGGGATGCTGCTACTTAGCGGATGAAGTCAAATGAGATCAAATGGACTGTCCTGAATTCACTACTGGTCTCTGCAAATCCGCTGAGCGTCCTGCTCTCATATCTCCTGAGATTTGTAAAATAACTTGGACAAGGGCTGTGAAATAACTGTTGGAGAAGGGAGCAAGGCTTTAATCAGAATGGGGAGTTCTGTTGTAGCTACCATGCTCTGTAAATCATTTGAGCACACTGGGCCAAATCCTGTGCTCCTTCTTCAGTTCTGCCTGGTTACTGGGCTCACAGATTTGGCCATTTACTAGTCCTCAAGTTTTTCTGTTTGCTGCCATGTGCATCACCTGAATCCACTGTCTACAGGCCACTGGGCAACTCGGGTTTCTTTTTCAAAAACATACATTTTTTGCAAATATACACCATATCTTATCAGGGAAAGCTGACGATAAATCCTTTATCTTTAGTAAGGGCTAAATTTTATTCTGTATTGCACCTGACAACGCCACCGTTTCAAAATAAACAAAAATCTTATCAGTGAACTGCTATAAGGTGGATCTTGTATTTAGTCTAAGTACATGCATTCCCTGGCTCAGCCCTACAAAAAGGCATCATCGTAACAGGAAAGAATGTTCACTAACATTTTGCAGCAAAATTTGCATCCTATAAAAGAAGGTATGCCAACTGTATATGTTATCCACTATGTCTTGCAACTACATTACTGTATTTCTATAGCTCAGTTTAACCCTCACCAATCACACAGCTAAGCAACTGTGAAGCATTTGCATATCATCTTCCAGCTTCTAAAAAGTAAGTCTGAGGAGTCAATCTGCAATTTATTTTGTAAAAAATTGTTATCCACTTTCATATTGCCGTTGAAGAAATTGCTTTTCAAATCTACTACATCTCAGGCATACTAAATACACTTTAATGAGTTCAAAAATTTGTAATGACACTGTTAATTCTATGGCTAGCTTGGAATCAAGCCTGTCTCTTTTCTTCCAAGGAAAATAGGATTATCAAATGCAGTAAGAGAATTTTCTTTACATGATTGATGGGAAGAAGGAGTAATCACCTTTGAAGTGCCACTATATATTATATCTCACTAGTGTTCTTTTTTCTCCTGACATCCATGAGTAATTGAAAGTAAAGAAGCTCCTTAGTATGATCAATGAAGCCCAGATGACAGCCTCTTCTACAACACCTACCAACAACTGTCGGATGACAACAATGTCATCTTTGATGCTCTAGAGCTGACACAGGACAACATATCTCTAATGGGACAGATTTGATGGTCTGGCAGGTACCCCATTTGAGGGGGATGCTAACATCTCAGAAATGATGTTGCTTCTTACATGTGGAGGATGTGGGGTGTAAGGGAAGAAACAAAGCTGATAGCAGGGTGGAAAACCTATTTTTATGTGTGTCACAGACTGGGCAAGCTCTTTGTTGGAGATGGCCTTGCTGTCTCATAGTGCAGGCCATCTGCTGTCTATGGTGGAACTTCATGGTTTGACTTCCAAAGGTATCAAGCCCCTGAAGCTCCCATTGAATGAAACTGGATGAAATTCAATAAGGACAAATGCAAAGTACTCCACACAGGAAGGAACAATCAGTTGCACACATACTAAATGGGAAATGACTGCCTAAGAAGGAGAAAGGGATCTGGGGGTCATAATGGATCACAAGCTAAATATGAGTAAACAGTGTAACACTGATGCAAAAAAAAGCAAACATCATTCTGCGATGTATTAGCAGGAATGTTGTAAGCACGACATGAGAAGTAATTCTTCCGCTCTACTCTGTGCTGATTAGGCCTCAGCTGGAGTATTGTGTCCAATTCTGAGTGCCACATTTCAGGGAAGATGTGGACAAATTGGGGAAAGTCCAGAGAAGAGAACAAAAATGATCAAAGGTCTAGAAACCATGACCTATGAGGGAAGATTCAAAAAATTGGGTTTGTTTAGTCTGAAGAAGAGAAGACTGAGAGGGGACATGATAGGGATTGTTTTCAAGTACACAAAACGTAGTTACAAGGAGGAGGGAGAAAATTTGTTCTCATTAACCTTTGAGGATAGGAAAAGAAGCAATGGGCTTAAATTGCAGCAAGGGCAGTTTAGGTTGGACACTAGGAAAAACTTCCTAACTGTCCGGGTGGTTAAGCACTGGAATAAATTGCCCAGGGAGATTGTGGCGTCTCCATCATAAGAACATAAGAACGGCCGTACCGGGTCAGACCAAAGGTCCATCTAGCCCAGTATCTGTCTACCAACAGTGGCCAATGCCAGGTGCCCCAGAGGGAGTGAACCTAACAGGCAATGATCAAGTGATCTCTCTCCTGCTATCCATCTCCATCCTCTGACGAACAGAGGCTAGGGACACCATTCTTACCCATCCTAGCTAATAGCCATTTATGGACTTAGCCACCATGAATTTATCCAGTTCCCTTTTAAACATTGTTATAGTCCTAGTCATTGTCTAACCTGCTCTTAAAAACATCCAAACACCTGTCAGGGATGGTCTAGATAATACTTAGCCCTGCCATGAGTGCAGGGAACTGGGCTAGATGACCTCTCGAGGTGCCTTCCAGTTCTATGATTCTATGAATCTGCAGGAGCAGAACTTCAGAAACACTCTTCCAGAGCCTTTTTTTCTTCTGTTGCCTTGACATAGGTGGGAAGAACCAGCCAGTACCAACTTTCCCATAACATGTGCTATAGATGGATGAGGACGAATGGACCTTCTATCACACTGCAAATATTGGAAACCAGGCATTCTGATCTAGGGCCTGGACATTTATGAGTTCACTCAGCTCAAACTTCTGAGGGGATTGTACCTGCTAACCAATATTTCCATCAAAACATTTGTATGGTAGCTTTTCACGTATCAGTGCAATGATCTCTAGTAGCTTTTATTGCTATTAGCAGCCTAGATTTTCTGATGAATTAAAAGACTATTAAGTGAGAAGGTAGCAAAACAAAAGCAACTTAGTCTTTTGCTGAACTCATTTTCAGATGACAGGCTTGTCTTAGCTGACTTCTCTCAGGAAGCGCTTCTCCCTGAGTTTGACTTACAGACAAACACAGCAACTGTGAACAAGTTATACCCAGATTCCCTTCACCTGAAAAAAAAGCCCCTCTGCACAGTACATCTCATATGAAAATTAAATTAAATACAACTATATCGAGGTTTCAGGCACTCAGATCAGATTCATTGTTTTGCAGACGTCGGCACTGAAATTGAAGGTGGCACACCAAGGTTAAATCCCAGTACAGACAGCATCTTGTGTCAGACACCTGTCAAAATGTAATAAGACACCTGTGAAAAGAAATAAGCTGCCAAAAGCACATCACAATGGAGATTTTCATTTTCATACATCACGATTCATAAGTTACAGAACCTGTAGAGCCATGAAAACAAAGTGGCAGTTGCATGTCACCCTCTCCTGCTATACAGAAACTATGACAGGCCAAATCCTGAACTCTTTTCTGAGAACACGCTGGAGTAACCTACACAGGGCAGTGGAAAGACAGAGACTCTCTTTTGAATTCCTCTGCTTTGCCCAGCAGGGTTGGTGGGAAGGAAAGGGGTGATCCTGCAGTCCTACCAGTCGATCACACGCCTGCTCTCTTACTCCCCCTCAACCTGCAAAGACAGAACCCCATGGTTCCACTAGGAGGGAGGAACGGGGAACTTGGCACACAAGTGGCATTTCCGTCTTTCATTCCTCCTAGAGACAAGCAGGCTCCCCTCTGCTTGCAGGGACTCTGACGGCCAAGGGAAGATGGATGGAGAGATCGATTGATCTTCACGACTTCACTTCTATAATTAAAGCCACTTTAATAGGTGTAAATGCTTCTTTACTTCAGGCCCTTGTCAGGTTCCCATCACCATGGTACCTTCTAGTTGTGGGGGATTGTGAGTGGAAGAAGCCAAGGATTCAGCAACTTGCAAGTGGTTCCTTGCACACGGGCTGCCCCCGGTAAGACAGAACCTCTCCCCCGAGGCAGCACTGTAGCACGGGTACCCTTTAAATACAGGAAATTACTGTACTAGCTGTTCTGAACAAGTAAGGTCAAGTGACTTTCGGGCAGATGAGAACTTAATATTATTCATGTTACCAAATGGCTCCATTAGCTTTGCTGTGCAATTACACACTAAAATAAACTCAGGTCCCAGGTACCTCAGTGAAGCCTTATCTGCCACAAATCTGCTACAAGGAGCCCTAATCCTTATAACAATAGGTAACAGCTAAGCCCATTTCTTCTTTCCTGTGCATTAGTTATCTTTGTATGAGATTGCTGGCCTAAATTCTCTGCAAACTGCCTCCCCCAAATGGCACACACATTTACCATGACTGTACGTGTGAATTACTAGTCACACATAGGAGTGGTATACATCTACCTGGTCATTTATATGCATGATTCCTTCAAATGCATGCACAGCATGGTAATTATACATACAAATTAGGTGCACAACTGCCCATAGATTTTGCTGCACACGATTCCTAGAATGTCCAAGCCTATTTATCCAATGTATACATTACGGTCCAAGACCTAAGCTATCCCTCCCGTATATGTGACATCCAAGTGTTACAGTACCTCATTGAGAGACGTCAGGAATGCTCATTATCCCAAGGTCCTCTTCCACTGCCATGCACGCAAGTTCACCTAGTTTTGTTTCTGAGCCGCTCAGATTTCTATGGTGATATTTAGCCCCAAAGCCATTCCCAGGCCTGCCCTCTCTCTGCCCCAACAACTCCGTAACCTAGTGGGGAGGGCACTCCCCTAGAAGGTGGAAGACCCAGGATACAGCCCTCCTGCTCCAAACACTTAAAACAAATATTTCTACACAGTTGAACAGCTTCAACAGAAGAGGCTGAGGGAGCCCCACATCACAATATCCCTGTGTCCAGTGGTTAGGGCAGAGCCCAGTTCCAATACCTTCTCCCCCTCCTGGGAGGGGCGCCTCCCACATCCCAGGTCAGTACCCTAGCCACTGAGCTATGAGTTAGGGGGAAGCCAAAACAGGCAGGAATGGTGTCCCTAGCCCTGCTTGCCAGAAGCTGGGAATGGGTGATGGGATGGATCACTTGATGATTACCTCTTCTGTTTATTCCCTCTGAGGGACCTGGCGTTGGCCACTGTCAGAAGACAGGATACTGGGCTAGATGGACCTTTGGTCTGACCCAATATAGCTGGTCTTATAAGTCCTTATCCATCCCATCTCTTTTCCCCCCGCCCCTGGCATTTTGTGCGAGTGTACCTATAGATGCTTGATCCAGTAGGCATGCTCAGAGCATGCCTTTCAGACTGGGTCCCACAAACGCAGCCCTGGCATGGGCTGCAGTGTGCATGCTCAGAGGCAGAAACACAGGCATCTAGGGAACTTTTACTGCGAAAATGTAGGTGTCAAGCAAGTTAAGGCACCTACCGGGCTCAGCAGTGGCTGAGCAGGGGTTTTGTGACTCCCAGTGGGGCCTGATTCTGGGCCTTACGAGCCTATAGTGGCAGTTAGTCACCTACGTCCTTCAGGGAATCTAGCTCTGAGGGCCTAATAAAATGTAAAGGTCTCCTCTCTAGACCACCTTTTCAGTTTCACAATGACACTCTAAAGTTCACCCTGTCCAGCAGCCTAATGCTAAGCTTTGGGCTCCCAAATCAATTAGGTTCTTTTGAAACTTGTACCTAGTATCTAATAATGACAGAGATTTCTGCTGAAATACAATGAAAAAGTGAGCAGAATAAGGGAACTCATTCTGTAGCAATGTTCCTGTCCATGTAGACAAACAAAACCTCCCATGTTTTAGCACCTAAGTGGGTGTTTCTGTTTTGTTGTTACAGTTCCCTCCTCTTTGCTACACTGCCGTGTGTGGACAAAGCCATACTAGGTTTGCCAGAAAGACTGCTGATTGAAGTTGATCTGTTTGCAACTGTGAATGATATTTATGGGTCTGCTCTCGACATTCTGTGCATTAGCGATGCAACTCCCACTGGCATTAATGGGAGCTGCACAGCTGAAGCTTTGCATCAACAAACAGAAATTATATTCCTTAGCGATTATTGATTGCAGTCTATTTTTATGGGCCACCTGTCACTAAAGGTGACTTACCAAAAAAAAAAGGGGGGGGGGGTTCTATATCTGTAGTTTACCTGTTTTGCTACTAATTAATCTGCTTGCAATGCAGACCAGCAAAAAAACAACCTAAAGGCATGTATTTACTAGGGTAAAATTAGGGCAGGACTGTGATGATTTAGACTGATTAAAATAAAGGAAGTAAGAACGGATTACCCTTTCTTCCTTAATACACTTCACTGCAGACAACTAGTACAGCAAATATATTGTTTAACCCTTCTGACTGCAAGTCTTAAGAACATGGAGGTTATAAATAGTCAATGTTAAGTCTGAATTTTCAGGAACTCCTCTTTATTCAGGCAAAACGCCGAATGAAGTGACACACTGGCGGAGTCTGATTCTGCTCCAACAGAATTCAAAGGCAACCCTCACCCTGTTGGTTTGCTGTATACAACAAAATTGTAGGCGCTTTCCTGTATGTGTTGTGACGGACTCAGACCAGAAGGCTATAAAAAAAGTGGTGGAAGGCAAATACATCAGCCTCAGGATGAGCAGGTCCCTGTTCCCTGGATAGCCAAACAAGGGCTACTCCAGGCCAATCAAGTCACCTGACTCCAATTAAACCAGTTAAGGTCATTGGGCTAATGCAGGTACCTGACTCCAATTAACCAGCAAAAGGTCAGTTAAGGCCGTTAGGCTAATGGAGACAGCTGGAACTAATCAAGGTCCTACTCAGACTGCTTAAAAGCTCTCCTTCCAGTTCCCTCAAGGAAGCCCAGGTGAAAGGAGCTGGAGGAGAGGAAGGGTCGCTGAGGCCTGAGGTAAGGGTGAAGCTGGGAAAAGGGGATCACGGGGAAGTGGCCCAGGGAATCAAAGCAGCGTCACTGGTGAAGGGGAAGCTGCCAACAGCTGCTACCATTAGGGTCCCTGGGCTGGAACCCAGAGTAGAGGGTGAGCCCGGGTTCCCCCCGTTCCCCTCCCATGCTCTACAGAGCTCCCCCTGAGAGAGGAAGCAGACTTTGGTCCAGGCAGGAGGCCGAAATGCGCCCACTGAGCTCCAAGGAGCAACAGAGACTCTGGGTATTCCACCTTCCCATCTCCCATACTGGCCTGTGATGAAAGTAGCTCAATAAGCTGCGACCTTTGCTGCTATACTGGGAAAGGGAGGTCACATTGAGGGCCTTGGCGAGCTTCTGAGGCCACTGACTCCGCCTTGAAGTGTGGGACCCACCAGTACAGGCTTGGAACTTTGTCACCGTGTGTATACAGCACCAAGAACAATGGGGCATTGATCCGAGACGGTGCTCATGGACACATCCACCATACATGGGGCCAAGAATATGCCCCCCGCATTACTATGCAGCACTCACTATTATGTACTGTAGTAAAGTATGACATTGGTGGCGCATTTATATCTAGCTATATCTCACCAAAGTAATTGAATTTATTTAGTAATTTTGGAAAAAGCACCAATGTAAGATAAAGAACCTGGACTTACAAAATATCGTATCTGACCTTTTGCTGCAATGTATGTGTGTTCTTTATACCATGTTTTAATAAAGGATCCAATCAATGTTATGAAGATTTTCCAGACTGAAAAAAATCAGTTGAATATTTCTATATTAAAAGGCCAGATTCCAATGTCCAAGAAGAGGTTCCATTTCTCACACACTGCATGCTCATAAATCTAGTGCACATATTTACAGGAGACCATTAGTAATTTTTTGTCAAGATATTCAGTAATGAAATACACCCCCCCAGATAGACGGCCAGCATTAGGACTCAGCCATGCTTAGCCGTTAGGGGTGTGCAGATGAGATAAGTTTCTTACTATTAGTCATGAGTTATGGCACAAGTAAATTTAAAGGGACACTATCAATGCAATGCACACATTGAAAAGCAAATTTCCTGCCTTTGTTATTGACAGCACTTTAAAGGGTCAAAAGCAAAATAATTATTAATGATTACTTCATATTTGTATTGTGGTCGCTTCTAGAGGCTCCAATTGAGGATCAGCGCCCCACTGTGCTGAGCTCTGTACACATACATAATGAAAAGATTGTTTCCAACCCAAATACCTCTTTGCAGTCACTGGCTGGTTTTGCTGTTAATTACAGTCAGTTTTCACATCCTCTTTATTGTGCTCTCACACAATGCTGTTTGGACTGACAATGCTGAAAAGGATTACTGGTTTTTTTAAAAGATTTTTTCACTGAAATTATATTATTGATATATAAACATGAATGCATTCCTATTTATACAGCGCTCTGGGTGGTTTTTAAAGAAACTCTATATGTTCTCTCAACACGGAGCTGACAGTGCCTGTTTAAATGAGCGAGCTGTTCTGCTCTTCAAAGAGGTTTATAATAGAATTTCCATTGCCTCTCACCCTACTGCAGCTCCGCTGGAGCATAAAGTTGTAGTCTGTGGTTACATTTGGTGGGGTAACTGGCAAATCACTTCTTAGTAACTATTCATTTCCCTTCATGTTCTGAACTTTGCAGCTATGCTTTTAGCCAATTCTTGCATTTCATATTGTAAGGGGACTGCTCTAATGTGACCTTTTTATGTCCCTTAGTGATCAGAGCACAGGAAATGTGAAAGGATGTGACACTCAAAAGCTGTGTTTTGCTGCTCAGCTAATGGTAGCTACTGCATCTAGAAAAATCTCTTAATCAGAGTTATCCTAAACTAGCTTCCAATGCTCTGCCATGTATAATTAAATACTAGCCAGAGGAAATGTGAGATTAACCAGCATTCACAACATGCATTTTTAGCTGAAATGTACAGATAGAACCTCATTTTAAATGGAAAACATAACATCACATTCCACTCCATTCTGGAAATTCTACACACCATAAGAGAATGTGCATGTTGGAAGAAATAATTTGAACTACTCATATCTGTTGCTGGGTTTGGAGATGATGATGATGATAATAATGAGCTGTTTATTTCTATCATACATTACTGGGCTGAAAGGAAGCACTATGATCATCTAGTCTGACCTCCGGCATAACACAGGCCATAAGACTTCCCTGAATCAATTCCTGTTCGAACAGGATGCCGAGAAGTCCTGACCCCATACCAAGGCTGTGTTGGGCTAGGCACTGTTCACACGTAATAAACCAACAGCCTTTGCCCTAATGTGCTCACAATCGCTACAAGGAGAGGAGGATGGGGGCTGGGGAAAGGGAAGTTGAGGGAGAAGTTGGAGGAGGGAGAAAGGATGAAGAAAGGAGAAATGCAAATTCAGACAGGTTCAGAGAGTTAAGCAAGCTTTGGACAAGCATCAGACCGTCGGACATATCTGAACCGAGCCTCTGAACCTATAGTTATCTAGGAGTGAAATTAACTGAGGATCCTAAACACTAACAATGGCTTTCAACAAGACTATTGGCGGAGACAGGGACAACCCAGTGCTAGGTTGTCAAAAATGGAAATGAATGGGGCAAAACTAGTAATACCCTCATACATTATGTGCTTTCTGAACTGCTTATCTGAAACCATATAGGCTAGAGAGAGGCTGGAAAGGCACAGCCCATTGCTCCCCACCATCTAGCAAGGAGTCTCAGGGGATGCTATCAAGACAACCACCGCCACCTCCCAACAGTCCTCAGTTTCATGGGACTCTCCCACATTGACCTCCAAAATTCCCTGTCCCGACTGAAGGAGAACATTTCCCACACTCAGTGGTGCCCGTAGCCATCTGCACATTACACATGGCGAGTACCATTGGCAGTGGCATGGCTAGGGAAGGCAACTGCTCCTGGGCATGCTTGGTGACAGCATGGAAGCTGAGGGATGGGGAGTGACACCGCACCTGTGCAGGCCACGCTGGAAGATGGGGGCTCAGCATGGCGCGAACTCGGCAGGAAAGACACTGGGAACAGTGGGAGCGGAATGGCTCCACAGGGATCGGCAGTGACCAGTGGCGTCCTGATGTAACCACTTGAAATGCTTAGCGGTATGCCAGTCTCTACCAATTCTCTGCACGTTCCAAAGCAGTTTTAAAATCACTCCATCTTTACAAGCTGAGGCTGGGTAAATGCTCTGCTGGGGGGCTTGAAGCTGTTTTGAAAGTGGATCCTTAGAGGCCTTTCAGGGTTTGCTCGTGATCCCAGCTCAGCTTAGCTAGAAGAAAGTGGTAGCTAAAAGATGTGGTTTAACCAACAACAACAAAGAGAACAAAAGGCAGGTTGCTGACAGCGATCGTGGGCGAAACAGATGAGGACATAATTGCTCAAGCTATTTCACTATTTACGTGGTACATAAATGGTGAAAGCCAAAGGACTGGGTTGTACACAAAGGCCTGGTCTACGCTACAATTAGGTCGACGTGAGGTAGCTTAAGACGTCCTAATTTAGTCGTGTACAAACTACAGCCTTGTTCCATCAATGTAAGTGCCCCAATACACCGGCATAACTCCGCCTCCATGAGAGGCGTAGGGCTGATGTCGGTGTAAGTAGGACGATGCAGCGTCTGTGCAAACACTGCGTTACTTACATTGGCTGTCTTGTCAATTCAGGGCTCCAGACGGCAGCTAGAGCCTGGCTGCCCCCGGCTTCCTTCTCCTCGCTGGACTATGACAGCTGCTTCCAGGAGCTGTGCGAAGCCAGGATAGGCAGGGAGCCTGCCTTAGCCCTGCTGCGCCACTGACCAGACTTCTAACATCCTGGTGGTCCGGTTGAAAATGGGATGCCTGGCAACCTACCCCCGCTCCTAGTGGGGAGGCGAGAAGCCTGGGGGGCAGCTGGGCTCCCAGTGAGGAGCTGCTCTGAGCCCCCCCAAACTGCCCCCTTCAGTTGGTGGAAGCGCTCCTGGTGAGGATGTGCACCCCTGACGGAAGGAGGGTAGTGTGGACATCAGCCACTGCAGGAATTACTGCGGTGACTGTAAGTCGACCTAACATAAATCAACTTAAGTCTGTAGTGCGGACATGCCCTAAGGCCAGCATATAAGATACCTGCAGCTTCCTGACTTTAGTACCTAGGCATTAATGCTGTTCAAGTAGTCTTTTTTTTTTCCTTCTTCCACTCCCTAGCATCCCATTTTGTACCCTGATTCTTAAGTACCTGACAGTACTCAGCTATCCAAGGCAGCAGATACTGCCACTCATACTGTTAGAGCCTTCTTATTCTAATAAGGGAGGTGTTATTGATATATCATGTTCAGAAAATGCGTATTGATAATAAGCTATGAAAAAGGAGCATAGGAATTTAGAAAGGAATGTTACACTCAGGTCACTTGGTTTAGACTTATGATTGTGAAACATGCCCGCCTTTTTAATTGGACAATGGCACTGTTGCATTTTTTAAATCACTTCACATATATTCTACCCACTGCCTCCAAATTAAGATGAGAAAAACAGGCTGCACGCATCTAAGATTGCAAAATAGATATTGTCTGGAAAACAGTTATTTACATGCATATCATGCTTTCAGAAATATCGAAATAAAACAAGGCTCTCACAGCATGTAAAGCAGGCCACCAAAATGAGTTAATTAAAATACACAGCAGAAGGAGAAAATAAAACTACACAAAGGTGGTGTTCCAGATGGACAGCATTCTTTAAGTCATTAAAATGAGCCGCTTTTCCCATTCATGTTCAATGGAAGACTCCACCATTGAACTGTATCCTCATTCCTATTCTGTCAAGGTTTATTTTATTGGCACCCATCACAGATCTTGGATTAAAGCACTGAGCCCCAGAATCCGCCCAATCATGCGGAAAGCTGAGTACCCTCCACTCCCATTGGCTTTGCTGGGAGTTAAGGTTACTAGGCATCTTGCATGGACCAAGTCCGTTTTGCACCATTCCCAAGCTAGATCCCAAGGAGCTTTATGATCCATAAAACAACCCAAAATGGCCAGGCATTATATCTTCGCACCATGCTCTACTACTCCGTGTTGCCAACATGGTTTTCCTTAAAGACCCAGCTGCTGTAGTCTTTAAGGAAAAGACAGACAGGAGAATCTCAGCTTTCATTTAAAACACAACTGAAAAGTTCCTAGCCCTCGTGGTTGTGGAGATAATAAAAAGAACACAGCATTTATTCTTT
Source organism: Mauremys reevesii (assembly GCF_016161935.1). Classification (NCBI taxonomy): domain Eukaryota; kingdom Metazoa; phylum Chordata; order Testudines; family Geoemydidae; genus Mauremys; species Mauremys reevesii. The sequence continues at coordinate 123,294,208 of NC_052629.1, read as the reverse complement.
TTAAATGCCGTGATGTTTTTAAACTATTCTTGTAATTTTGGGGGCCTGACTCAGGATTTTGGAAGGCTTGAGGTTGGTGGCTCCACCTACTGGATTATTTAAATGATAGTTTAAGAGAGCTCCGGGTTTGCAAGGTAACACTGCTACCCTGGGCTACAAAGCTAAGCAGGTTCTTGCCCTAGAACATGGTTATTCCCAAGCCTGTGGATTATGAATATACAGAAACATGCTCTCCCCGTTCTCATTTTCTGCACTTTGCTTGGTCCCTATCAATCCCTCTGCTGCAACTGGCTGCCAGGGCTGGTGTTTAGGCCACACAGGTGAATGCCTAGGGTGCTGCTCTTTAAAGGGATACTATATCCTGGCCACTCCCCCGCCCCCCCACACACACTCCTTTAAAGGCCAGCTGCTGCCATTCCAGCAACAGCCAGTCTAGCCGTCTCCCTGCCTCTTGTGTGCAGAGTGCCTAGCCAAGGCCTCTGACTGGGCTCTAGAGGCCCTGCTACAACACAGCAACAAACAAACCACTCAGCCATAGTCTTTGGCTTGTGCGCAGGAGTGACGAGACGCTCTGCAGCACTGGACCTCTGAGCCAACACCGCTACCGTCTGGGCTCCACATGTATGTTCCGGGTGCCCACTTCCCCCAGGAGCAAAGATTGAAAACAGAGTTTTTGTCTTTTACCTCCTTTAAATGTACTCCATCTTTACAAAAACCAAGCTCCCAGGCCTCTCCACAATATTGTAGCTTTCAGACACGCTACTGTGAATCACTGCACGGTGTGATAGACCCAGGCCAGTTGGGTATAGCAGAAGGCAGATATATAGGCCACTGGATTAACAGTTTTCTGTTCCCTGACTGACCAGAGCAGGGGCTGCTCCAGGTTAATGAGAACACCTGACTCTAATTAACCTGCAAAGAGTCAGGTGAGGCCATTAAGCTAATGTGACCACCTGACTCTAATTAAGGCCCTGCTGATACTATAAAAAGGGCTCACTCCAGTCAGGCAGAGGAGAGCCAGGGAGAGGAAGTGCGGCTGAAGGGCTGGTTACTGAAGACACCCTCAAGCCATCGGTAAGGGAGCCCTAAGGTAAGGGTGAAGAAGGGAGAAGCAGGAGAGCTGTGGGGAAATGGTCCAGGGAAATGTAGCAACTCTGGCAGTGAACGGTTGGCTGCCAACAGCTGCTACCGTTAGGGTCCCTGGGCTGGAACCCGGAGTAGAGGGCGGGCCCGGGTTCCCCCCAACCCACCACTACAGGAACATCTCCTGGGAGGGGAAGTCAGGTCCCTGTCAGGACAGGAGGCTGAACAGAGACTGTGGGATTTCTCTCACCAACCTCCTTGCAGCCTATGATGAAAAGGGCTCAGTAGACTGTACCCCTGGCCCTAGGGAGAGAAGGGCTACGTGGAGGGTCACAGTGAGCCACTGAGGCTAAGCATAAACCGCCTAGAAGCGCAGGACCCATGGGAGCAAGGTCAGAGCTCTTCCACAACGGCTATAAGGGGTTCTCCCAGACTCAGGGCTGCGGCACGCACACCGAACTGCGCAGCTGAAATGAGGTCTGACTGAGACATGCCTTTTTACATATTCTGACAAGGTCTTCCCACTGAACTCGGGCACATTGAAGGCAAGGGGGAAATGCTACTGAAACACAGAAGCCTGCCAGATCTCACTATGGTTTGCCTCAAGTTCATCTTGCATGCTAACCCTGCAGACAACAGATATTCCACGTACAAGAGAATGTAAGAACAAGCTAGCTCAGAAAGAACCAAACAAGCAAAAATTACCATACTGTACTGCAGCATCACTCTATTCAAACGAATGGCCTGTGCGTCTCAGACAGTGCACAGCAGAAAGTGAACGGATTCTTTCCCAAAAGAATGATGCAGCATATTGATTATTTAAAAGACTCTTCTGGATTAAGACTAATGATAAGGGAAGGATAACGGGTACACAATTGCGACTGTGCAATTGCCCACTGGCAGGAGTACAGTGGAGAATTTTAGAATGACAGGAATTCCAAAAGCAACAAAGAGTCCTGTGGCACCTTAAAGACTAATAGATGTATTGGAGCATGAGCTTTCGGGGGTGAATACCCAATTCATCAGACGCAGGAATTCCAAAGCAGCCCAGCGTGACTTTGGCCTCAGATATACTGCGCAGCCTACCGTGAGGTTCTGATTCAGAAAAGCAATGAAGCATGTGCCTAAGTCTCTTAGTCTTCAATGTCTCTTAAGGCAGGATGTAGCCCTTTGAAAGTGCAAAGACGAGGATGGATCCTGCACCATTCTCTCACCGGGAGAAGTGTTTCCCACTGGAACAGGGCTAAGGCCCGTGGGCAGGACATAGGTGAAGCTTGTGGGAGCTGTAGGGATTTCATTAATAAGTAAAGGAAACATTAAGGTTGGAACTGAAGTTCATTCATCTCACACTGGGAAAGTGGACAAATTTAATTATGGTACAAAACTACTCACTGAAGTCAATAGCTGTTATTATTTAACCCTCTCTCTCGATCCACCCCACTGAAAAAAGTTCTATGCCCCCACAGGATGAAGAGGTGGCCTTGTTCTTGGGGCTGTATGGAATCATCTATAAACTTAATGGCTTCGTCCAGTCTTTCCCTCAGTTCTGCCTAAAACATTTTAATTTTCTCAAAAGTTAAAACAACAGAAAATAAGAGGTACATTATCCAACATCGTGCACAGGAAATTAAACTCCCAATTGGGATAGGAGTGTCTCCTTCCCCCAAAACCATCATGCATGCACACAATGTCTAGGGAGTTTCTGTGGAAAATTCTCTCAAGAGACACTGAAGATAGAAATAAGCACCAAGACTAGGTAGGAAAGAAAGCATTTCCTAGCTTAGTAGTAATTTTTGCACTTGTAGAGCACCTCAGTGAGGATTTCAAAGAATGCAGTAATAAATATTAATTGTCTGACATCCCCGGGAGGTATTATTAGGGTGGTTTCACAAATGGGTAAAATGAGGCATTTGGCTAAGGTCAGACACAGCAGGTCATAACAGAATCCAGAAGTGCCAGTTCTCAGTGCCCTGATCTAAACCACACTACCTCATGAAAGGTCAGTGACACACGTTAAAATTATGAGTGACCTCGTGAGTGCTGAGAACTAATGTCATGTTAAAGATCCGGTGAACAGGGCAGTGGGTTCCAAGGTGGGCATCAGAATGAGAATTTGAAATAAACATCGGATTTTAGTTACTAGATCCCCCTAGCCAGAGTTAAGCTATGTCCCAGTCCTTAAATTAAAAAGTCAGCAAAAAGATGTGCTGAATCCCAGATGTTAATTGCACAGGCTTACTGGATTAGAACTGGAGATAATTAATTGCTAAATTTTAATATGAGTTGAGCGAAATGGATGATAAGATTTCCAGTAGTTAGTTTGGAGGTCCAGAAGGGGAAGATTATTTCTGAATAGATGTGAGAACCCCGGAGGCCAAAGTCATTTAAAATGTCTGATTTTAGCAAAGAAGAGAAGCGTGGGTGAATAGAGAAGAGGGCTAGGTGAAGAGCATTAATGCTTAGGTATATAGTGTGGAAGCTCAAGGGACCTCTTATGCTGCTAAGTAGTTTTTGGTAAGAAAGAGGAAGCTTTTACTGAGCCTTTAGAAATTGGTTTTCAGTTTCTGCTGGGTCTACTGTAAGGTCAGCGACAGACAAAGAGCTCCATTAGATTTTGCTTTCAAAAATTATAGCACACACCAGTATGGTACCGTAACCTCATTTTCTAAGTCCTTTGGAATTCAGGTCATCAGCTAAATCTGATGGTTAAAACAATGAGAACGCTAGCCAATTTTTGTCTCCTCTTTAATTTTAAGAGGGAAACCCATTTATTTAACTTAAACCCATTTATTTTTTTTATTTGAACAGAGTAACAGGAAAAAAAGGACGACACATTCCAAGATGGTGAGAATTATTTTTATTATTAATATTACAGTAGCACCTTGAGGCCTAGCCAAGATCAGGACCCCATAGTGCTTGGTGCTGTCCATGTGCATAGTAAGAGACAGTCCCTGTACTAAAGAGTTTAAGTCTAAATAGACAAGACAAAGGGTGGGAAACTGAGGCATAGAGAGCTTAAGTCACAGAGGAAACATGTATCAGATCTTGAAATTGAACCTGGTATTCTGAGATGCACTCTAGTGCCTTAATCATGAGACCACCCTTCCTCTTTTGATTTTTAAATGTCTGGGTACAATGTGTTCGGAATTAAAAGATAAATGTATAATATCAAATTCTTTACCACAATGTCTGCAATATTTCAATTAGTTCCTGCTTTATAATACCTCAACATACTCCAGGATTGCCCTATTCAATACAGCATCCCCGATGTTTCACTGGCACAATTAGGGGCAGGTTTTTTTGTTTGTTTTTTATTGTGGTCAAGATGTTCTATGGTGTCTCGCAGAGCTAAATTCTCAGGTCCAAGCTGTGTGTCTACATGGTTTTATTAGGTGTCATGACTGAGAGGTGTAATTTCTGATATCATTGTTATGCTACTGACACAACAGCTTATTTTCCCATTACAGCTGACCCCAGAGAAGTAATTTCCTGTTTGATTAGGCGGCTACATGACATTTGGTCTTGGATGTGAGAAAAATTTCCTGCAGTTAAATTTAGAGAATGTTGAGCTGATTTTGGTTTGCCCCTATCACCTCTAGAACAATGCTTCATCCTTTGCAGTAACTTTGGGTGGAAGTATAAGAGAGCCTGCTTCTAAGGGTCACCACCTCAAGGTCAGCTTTGAGTCCAGCCCATCTTTTGATTACCAGTTTGGTTCCATCACAGAAACTTCTACATCTACAGAGGATAATAAGGCTATGAGCAATGCTGTCTCATGAGGGTGCTAAATCTTTAATTCTTGCCTTCATTACATCTCAGCTGGATTATTGAAACTCATTGGTCATGGGCCTTCTGGACCAGTCACTTCAGAAATGACAATGTAGGCTGAATTCTGCAGCCGGAGAGCTCACTGACTGTCAGTGGACACAGCCCACAATACCGGTGTTGAGATCTTTACGCTGACTTCCCATGACGTTTTGAATTAATTTTTTAATCCTTGCCCTCAGCCCAGTTACAAAGCTATCTATAGCGGTACCCTAGCTACATTACAGAACTGTATATTGAATTTCTTTCTACCCCTCTGAATATCTTCTGAGGAGTTCTAGAGCAGACAGATAGATCTTTATGGCTTTTCCTCTCTATGCAGCACAGCCAGTCAGATCTCTGGAATGGATCAATAGTCTCATCTGGAACAGAGAGATTGGGTAGAACAGTTCTTATACTATTCAAAACCCAGTTCTGCTCTTACTGAACCCAATGGGAAGCTTGCCATTGATTTCAGCGGGAGCAAGACTGGCCTCTCAGTTGTACCTGTTCTCCCTTCCCATGTAGCAATTTAATCTGAAGGACAAAACGGTCTTAACCCTGATCAAATAAACGCCATTGCACTATGCAGTTATTTCATTAGCTCCCCTCTCTCCCCACCCCACCCTTGCAGAAGTCCGTAATACAGATATATGGAGTCTGGTGACCTGTATTGATCTGACAGGGTTACCTCCATACAGTTCATCCAGGGACAAACCACCCACCTCTGTTTCCTAGTGCTACAGCACAGAACCAGAGCTGTTCATGTGATATCCCTGTATTACAAACAGGAGTACACATAAGGCACTTAAACCAATACGTTTACATTCAATACAGTCCAGCTAAAGGCCTCATGCCATATTCAGAGGAGTGTGCCTAGAATGGTACAACAGGGAAGTGAACTTCCTGGTGCAACTTTTGCTCCTTTAGACAAGATCTGCAGAGTTCACTCTCCGTTACTCCTCTCCCACGGCATCTTTTAGCACGTACCTTACCAGCTCCCTATGCACCCTACTCTGCGGGGTGACTCGGGCTCCTGTTACAAGATATAAGCCATGGGGGCACCGACAAAGTGGCAGTGTAGCACTACTAGACTAGGCAGAATAAGTGCAAAATAACGCAGAATTCTTTTGCACACATTTTGAAGACAAAAAAGGAAGATGGCCCAAATATGACGCCAATTAAATGGGAGTTTCTAGGCTAACAAGGTGAGGAGCACGGAAACATCCAGAAGTACATTTGTAGCTGAGGGACTGATATTAAAGGGAGTTACACCACTAAATCCTTGAACCTTGCACTCAAATTTTATCCCCGGGTATTTTAAAATCTAAACTAAATATATTTATTCAGCTGTTTATCCTCAGTGGCAGCTCAACTGTTTTGCCCTTTGATCGTTACCTTAGCTTTCTGTAGTCCTTCACCTTTGTGATTCTCATATGAAGGGCACTAAAATTCACTGTATGTTGTAAGTGTATTGGTATAATTACCAAAACTCATTAAGGAGGACTTTACTATTGATTTACTGGTTTTCTATTCATTAAATTTCACTATAAAAAGGATTATTACTTTTAAAGTCAGCATGCTTAAACACAAATGGAAATTACAGTAAGAGAAACAACATAAAATGGAGCGATTAATATTAAAACAGTTATAGTTTGAAGCTTATTCATTTAATAAATCTTTGTGATATTAGCAAGATTGATGAGAAGTAGTACAAATGAGGGGAACATGAGCGAGATGATCATTTATTATCATTACAGAGATCTAAAGTATGATTCAGTGTTTCATAATGGATGTTAAATTTGATTTAACATATGGCTGACTCATTTGCTGAAAACTATCCTTAAAGACAAACTCATTGAAAAGTCAAGTCCATTGTCTTAATAATAGGCTTCGAATGATCTTTTGATAAGAAAATAACTACCAGGTCCTAAGAAAAATCAGACATAGCCTATGGCATAGCTATTGTACTGCAAGTCAAATGTACAGAAGAGGGTGGATATAAAGGGCAAAATTATGCGTCACCTTGTAAGGATATGGTAGAGCAGGAAAGGAGCACAAGCAGCCTTTTCCCCATACAGCAGGCCTATGCAGGCAACATACACAATCTAGCGCAATCAGAGGGACCTTAAGGGACATGTGCCAGACAGTGATTATGTCCAGGCAAGCTGTCTTAGTAGGGGCATATCTGAGTGTGGACAAACCCACACGCTACCCTCACATATCCCACCTTCCAGGAGGAAGCAGAGTCTCAAGAAAAGTTTTGGTGGCCTCAGTGTCCAGCCACCAACTCCTGCTGGTGGCCGCTCTGACAATTTTTTCTAAAATACTTAATTAACTTAAGGAAAAACAAATAAATATGCACATATCCACGTCCAAATCATTGTAATTTATTTATGTAGGATTTTATTGCAGACTCAATAATAAAAATAATGTACAGTTGTCTCCATTCTTTACTGGACCTAAACAGAATAGAAACCAATAATGTGTTTTGCATGTTCTTGTCTTTTTGTTGTTGTTTCTTTTGCTTTTTTAAATAGATTTGCTAACTAGTAAGGCTTTGGCTACACTTGCACTTCAAAGCGCCAGCGTTGGGAGAGAGCTCTCCCAGCGCTGTCCGTACTCCACCTCCCTGTGGGGAATAACGTACAGCGCTGGGAGCCGTGCTCCCAGCGCTGGGGCTTTGACCACGCTGGCGCTTTGCAGCACCGCAATTTGCAGCGCTGGAGAGGGTGTGTTTTCACACCCTGCTGCAGCGCTGCAAATTTGCAAGTGTAGCCAAGGCCTAAGTCTGTTTCTGGGATGTTTGTTAACACTGCTTTGCTCCCCACCCCTGCACTGCCCAGGAGACTGTGGCCTCAGGAAAAGGCACCCTGGGTGTGATCCAAAGCTCACTAAAGTTAATCAGAGTCTGTCCATTGATTTCAATGGGCTTTTAATTAAGCCATCACTCAGGAGACATGATACCTTTTTCAATGGCTCAACAACCCCACCAGCATCCACTAGAATGGTGCTGCTGTTCTTACCCCTCAAGCGTTATACTCCAGTATGCAGTGTATACAGTATGGTAAAAGAGCTGGCAATACGACGAGCACTGTGACAAAGGAACACAACCTAGGCATTACTGCAAAAGAGCTGTAGGATCAATAGCATGTTCCTACAGCTAGAATGGAAGAACTCTGAAACTGCATTCCAATTTCTGTACACTATCAATACTACTAATTCAGTTTTCATACTCAGCAGTGAATAAAAACTGAGTTCTGTAAGTTTACTAAACCTAGTCAGAAACTACAGTTAAAATGTTGTAAAATCTATTACAGCATTCAGCTAAGGGTTTTTTTTTTCCCAAGTAACTTGAAGATATCAGAAATGATTACCATGTATTTACATCTTCAGGGCTGAATCAATCTATCGAACCAAGCTATCTAGGAGACACTACTGTTACAACTATTCCAGCAGATTAAAACACCAGTTTAAAATTACACAGATGAAGTGGGTGAGTGGCATTTCCAGGTGATGAACAGAACCCGGCACACCTGGGACTGTCAGAGTTTCTGGGAGTTCTTGTGAAAATTCTGCCCTCAAAGTTAAGGAAGGGTTTGTTATCAATTCTCTGTTTTGATGGGATTCTCTCTGCGAAACAAGCCCTGTCATAGATCTCTGAGGCTCAAAGAACTTTATTTTTGGTCTTTGGACTAGAAAAAAAAAAGGAAGATGTAACTCTGCCCCCCCCCCACTGAACGCAGTCCTGTACCTTCAGTAGATATGTCAGGAACAAAGTATAAACACTCTCAGCAAAAGGCAACTAACAGAAGTTTGTTTGACCAGTGATGCTGCCTCTCCTCCTCAGGTGGGGATTTTCTCTGAAAAAGGAAAACTAATTGCATCAATATCCCACTCCCTCATGTCTCTAGGGCACCCTTAGCACCCTGGAACACACTACTGAGGCCTGGTCTACAGGACAGAGACACACACAGGCAATGTAATTACTGTGGCGGCTGTATGCCAGTGTAAGATAGGTCAACTTAACCTTGTAGTTTAGACATGCCCTAAGGGGAGGGTTATTTGGGGGGGAGGGGTGGTAGTTCCTTGTTAAAACATTGGCAGCACAAATCCCAGTAGTATTGTTAAACTGGAATATTTACTATTCTGGTCTACCAGTTGTCTACTTTGAAATCATCCTTATACACAGACTTCGGTAGAGGTCTGATGTTTTAATTCCTCCCTCTGCCAAGTTTTACATGCGTCTGCCCTTTGTTATATGCAATAAGTAATCCAAGCTTGTCCTTAATGGGAAAGGATTGCAGTGCTGCTCTGTTATCCCTTCTTAGAAAGTGATTTACATTTACAAGAGACAAAGCTTTATCTCTTTCTACAAATGAGAGGTCCACTCCTGCAGGGTGATTAGCACCTTTAAATAACAGGCATATGCTTAGGTGTGCATCTTCTCAAAGAAGAGTGTCATCTCCTTAAAGTTAAAGGTGCCAGACTTACAGGTGTGAAAGCCACTCTTCATATCAGCTTCATCCCCATGTTATAAATGTGTAATAAATCATGAATTTCATTAGTCATTTCTTCCACATATTTGTTCACTTATTTAGATAGAAATGTCATCTGCACACTAACATTACCTCCTACCATGGATTCATTCACACACTGTCTGTTCCGCTTTTCTCTGAGAACTTGCTTTGCTGGATGCAGCACTATTGCGTCAGGCTTCCCTGTTGCTAAATGCACTGAGCAGAGTATGAGAAGGAAATTGTGGCAGGATGAAAGGACTTCAGGACACTTGGCAATGGATGGGTCTGCAGATAGGCTAGTGAGGCAGAGATGATTTGTAATAAGAAAAGGCACATGTCTACACTCTTCTTTTTAATTTTACAGGCTGACAATGAATCTGAAAGCTCCCAGGAGAAGGCCGGTGTGGCTGAAATGTAGGATGTCTGGTAGGTACAAAGATGAAGAACCTGTGTTAAGTGAAATCTTTTGAAAATATATTCCCTTTTAGGGTTGCTGCAGTTCTTTTCTCTACTGCTAGTAATTCACTCCTGCTAGGTTACAATTAAGGAATAATGTTCATGGCAGAGGAGTATATACAACAACAAACAGCTTTTGCAGGTGATTAAATGTGAAAGCAAAGATGAGATGTTAGCTAACAGCAAAAGCTGTTAATTGCAAATATACTCCAACATCAACAACTTTATTCTTGTTATACAAGAAAATTCTCCCTTCTCCCTAGCGAAACACACCAGGGAAAGGATATTTGTATTATCTCGTGGAAGTTAGGACATTCTGGGCTGCTGTCTTGCTGGACTTTCTGCTGATATCATATTAGGACAAAGCTTGCTATAGATGAATAATTGTCCAAAGGCAGATTCACATAGTAAGGTGTTTGAGGTTGAAAGTAAAAAGGAAGTCATTTTTCCAAGGAGAGACTAAGGCCTGGTCTACACTGAGGGGGGATCGATGTAAGTTATGCAATTTCAGCTACATGCATAACATAGCTGAAGTCGACGTACTTAGATCTACTCACCATGGTGAGTCGACTGCTGCCGCTCCCCTTTTGACTCCGCCTGAGCCTCTCACGGTGGTGGAGTACAGGAGTCAACGGGAGAGTGCTCGGGGGTCAATCTATCGTGTCTAGACTAGATGTGATAAAACAACCCCCGCTGGATCGATTGCTGCCTGCCGATCCAGCGGGGAGTATAGACATACCCTCACATAAGAGAATTATCTGCTGGGACTAATATAATATAAACACTATTCAGTCTGGTGCTGAGAAGATAGCATTTGATTGTTTTCTAGGCTGGATGTCTCCTCCCACGACAACATGGTAAATAGTTGCAAACACGTTCTATTACATTAAATACACATCTACCAAATTCACACCTGGTGTCAGCCAGTGAATGAATGCAGGAGGTTACACCAGGAATGAATTCTCCTGAGTGTATAGAAAAATTGAACACATATATAACGTCAACACTAAATGATGATTGTAATGACTGTATGCAGTGGGGTTGTAGCCGTGTTGGTCTCAGGATGAGCGAGAGACAAGAAGGGTGAGGTGATATCTTTTATTGGACCAACTTCTGTTGGTGAGAGAGAAGCTTTTTAGCTGCACAAAGCTCCTTCTTCAGGTCTGGGAAATGTACTTAGAGTGTCACAGCGAAATACAAGGTGGAACAGATTGTTTAGCACATATTTCAAGGGACTTTTCAAGGTGAAATGGCCAATTAACACTGCTCTAGTCATAGGGGGAAAAGACTGGGGGGGTGGGATTTAGTGGGTTATAGGTAGTTGTAATAAGCCATAAATTCCAGGTCTTTGTTCAGCCTATAATGTTTAGTGTCTAGCAAAGTTATGAATTTAACCTCCCAGGCTCATCTTTTGAAAGTGTTGTGCAGGTTTCCTTTGAAGATAAGGACTGAAAGATAAGATAGAGAGATCATTTGTGACACATGTTTGCAAGTGTTGGTCTTACAAACCCTAGGACATAATTTCTTCCAGACTTCGTCACACTGGAATGATCTATTCTCCCACATGTGTGCTCCATCTTCTGTCATTTTTAGTTTAGCTTCTTCAGAGTTTTCATGGGCTCCTTTACACAGGTTGGTTTGCTCTCTTCTCCTATTGTTTGTGCTTCTGACTTCATTGTGACAACAGGAATATTCTCTTCCAATGCTTTGTCTTCCAACTTCTGTGTTTTTCTTTCATCTTCTTGAGTGTTCGTACTCAGAATAGCCTGGCAGGTGTGACATGGGTTTTTGAAGCAAAAATGAAGACTGTTTTATATGATACCAACTTCAGAAATTCTAACAATTATAATTTACCTTTGATCCTTCTCTCCTTTGACCAAGCTGACATACCTTTAACTGGCTTTCAACTGAGTTACATCCACTGTAACTTTTTCTTACTTCCATGTTTGGGTTAAACATGATCTGGGTGTTCTTCATATGCATTCATACTCCACCTTTCTGGATCTTCCCTTTCAGCTATTTGATCATAGTTCCAGTGTGTTTAGAAGTTTCAGTGGATGGAAGTGTCCTCTGAAAACATTCAGTGGCTCAAATGGGCCCAAAGCCAGGGATTCTCAATTGCTAATTCTTAATTGCCGCTCTCTGTGGGCCCTTGATATGACCACTTAAACTCTCTGTGGGCTCAGTCTTGCGGGGTGGGAGGGTACCACAGCACAGGATCCAGCCTGAGCCAGGAAGCTTACACTGCAATTAAACAGCCCCTTAGCTTGAGTTGGCTGGCATACCCAGAGAGATTAATGACACCGCTCGAGGCACAGGGCTGCAGACTGGGCCTTGTGCCTCACTTTTCCCGAAGGTAAAGCACTAGGGGGTTGTGAGAACTAACCAAGTGGTCTGGAGAGGTGAAGCACAGAGAACTGTGAATGCTAAGAATTAATATTATTAATTTTGCCACTTCTTTCTCCCCTTCATAGTTTGCAAATAGCCTTCCAAGTAGGAAGTGGGGATTTAAGTGAGATAAACTCTTTTTTATGTAACTCCATTTTTGAACTTGATCTTTTCACTTTCTCATAGCCAAACTTAAATGCCATGCTGCTGATTTTCAGGAAATGTGGTTTTTCTATTCCTTCCTCTTCTAGTGCGCCCAACACTGCTTCTATTGTCATACACTCAAAGGCTTTTTTGTAGGCCAAAATAGCTACACCAAAGAGTTTGTGATATTCAGTAGTTTTTTCCAGAACCTGATTCATAATCTGTGGACCATCAATGAATCTTTAAAACCCTGCATGCTTTCACAGGTGAATAAAGTTCAAAAGTCCCCAATGGCTGGTTAATCAATACTTTGGGAAGATCTTGTGTAATCCTCATTAAAATCTAACATATATTTCTTTAAGTGCTACATGCACTGTATTTAGAGCTCCCCTGAAGCAGTGCTTCAGCTGAAATAACAGTCACTTGCCTGCACAGTAACTGTTGTTCTTTGAGATGTGTTGGGCACATCTATAGTCCATTGCAGGTGTGAGTGCACCCAAAGCACTGGTATCTGAGAGTTTACCATTAATACTCTTAGGCAGCACATGTGCCACTGCTCTCCGACAAGGGCATAAAAGGGGCATGTCCGCCACCTCTGTTTCCGTTCCTTCACATCACTGTATGTAACGTCCAAAGTAGCAGGGGAGGTGAGAGGGTCATGGAATGTACATGTGCACAACATATCTCAAAGTAACTATACAGCTAAGTAACCATTTTTTCTCCTTTGACAGAATGTGCACACATATGTTCCACTGCAGGTGACTCATCAGCAGTTTCCTTCCAGGTGGAGGCTTCAGGTAATCTGAACAGAGATGGTAAAACACTGATTTGCTCAAGTTGGCTGTGATGTGTTGGACCCCCGTCATGGGATGCCACCTCATGTACTGGGATTTCACTGAGCCTCTCCTGCTCAACCAGCCTGAGTTCCCTCTCCCTGCTCTGCTGAATTAGGGTCTCTGGCCTCTTGCAGCACACACACAGGTAGGGCCACACCCAGCTGCAGACACAGACTGAAGTCAGCTCTGTGTGAGAGGATTCCCCCAGCACTCACGTGCACACCCCTTTTGGGAGATAAACCCAAAATAATAATGCCTTGCCCTATATAGAAAAATCTGCGCAGCACAAGCTCATAAAAATCCACCCCCTTCTTCAATGTGAAGAGAGATGTGCACGACTTCTCCCCCCACCCCGTTAGAAATTACATAAACTGGGTTTAATAATAAACAAAATAAGATTAGCTACAAAAGTTAGATTTTAAGTGGTTAAAGGGATAGCGAACAGAACAAAGCAGATCACCTTAGTAAATAAGCAAAAGCCGCAAACTGAGCTTGACACACTAGATAGGTAGGGTACAAATTAGCAAATTCTCACCCAGAGTGATAAACAGGCTGGCAGATCCTAAAGGCACAGGTTGCCTTGGCTTTCCCAGGTTTTCATACACAGGCTAAAGATCTTAGCCTGGGACCATCATTTCTCACAGTTCGGTCTTTGTTCCTCAAGTGTTTTCAGGTGTGTTGTTGTAGGGAAAGTGAGGCCCTCGCCATGTTGTCATTGTCTTTCTTTTATATCTTCCCCCCACTTGCTGGAAAGCTTTTTTGCTGTGACCTGGGTCAAACAGTTCCCATTGTCTAGAGCCATCTGACCTGGGTCAAACAGTTCCCATTGTCTAGAGCCATCTGACCTGGGTCAAACAGTTCCCATTGTCTAGAGCCATCTGACCTGGGTCAAACAGTTCCCATTGTATAGAGTATCTCTGAGAGGTTTCCATTGCACACAGTGCCTGGGGTGATCCTTATGCTCGTGTGCATTTCTTCAATAAGCCATTAACATTGTTTGGCCTCATCCAACATAGCGCATTTGAAATACAGAGACATGCTCAATATTCCCAGCTTCAGATACAGAAATGCTCCATGCATACAAACTGGATAAACACATTCAGTAACTTCTAACCTTTCGAATGACATCTTACAAGACCCATCTTGCATAAAGTATATCTTAGTTATACCATATTCATATCATAACCATATTTCTATGAAGAATATGGGGTGTAACGTCACATTGGCATGACCACGAGAGGCATAATGTCTGGAAAAGGTATGTATAGATGACCACATAGCAGCTACCTGCAAAGCAGCAATTTGGATATTGCTCAGAAAAGCTAATGAAGTGGACTGAGCCCTAGTGGAGCAAGCCATTATTCTCAGTGGAGGAGAAACTTAAGGAAGATCATAACAGTGCTTAATGCAGTCAGAAACCTAATACAAAGTGCTCTGAGCTGATACTGATTGGCTTCTGATTCTCTCAGCATAAGCTACCAGAAGCCTGGGACAGAGACTGAAGGTTCTAGTATGGTCCACGTAGAGCACTACTCTCTATAAAAACCCGAGGTGCAGAGCTTTTCCTCAACTTTGGAAGACTGGGGTTTTGGGAAGAAGAGTGGAAGGAGATCAGTCTGGTTCAGATGGAAAGCTGATACTACTTTAGGCATAAACCTAGGGTGTGGCCTAAGGAAAACCTTGTCTTTATGGAAGATTGTGAAATGGGGTTAGTCAGGAGAGCTTGAACTTCTGAAACCCTCCTGGCAGAAGCAATTGACATCAGAAGCACCATTTTTGTGACAATAAAGGTAGTGAGGTTATCGCCACAGGTTGAAAGGTGGATCCTATCAGTCTGGAGAAGACTCGATGAGATCTCATACAGGTACGGGATCAGACATAAGAGGGTAAATAAACATTCCAAAAATCAGGAAACCAGAGGGACAGAGAAAACAAACAAACAAAAAATCTGCTGGTAGATGTAGCACAGGTATGGAAGCGAGGTGGACAACCAAGCAGGGGATATGCACCACCTGGTGGTACTGGTGACAAAAATTTCACTCGAGTGCACTGGGCACACATACCACCTGCAATGAAATGTATACGTGCACAATCACTCGTAGGAGAACAGCACTTTGCCCGGGTTTATGCATCTTAGTGAGTTGTTTTCCATGCCAGTTTTTGATGATGCAGTTTAACATCTCCAACAAATCCTCTGCCCCAAATCCTCCCTCTCCCAAGGAGTACCAACAAGGGACAAAGCACTTGAAAGGCGTAGCAGGTGTTAATTCATGAAGTTGCTGCCATGTTCCCATCTCTGGAGAGAAGGAAATGCAGCCAGGAAGAGGCTGCAGAAAGCACAGCACAGAAACCCTCACAGAGACCCCTTTGCCCATGGGAGAATCCAGTAGGGTGTCTACAAAGACAGTCAACCCCTCCTCCCTGCTCTTTGGCTTCATCCAGGGGCCAGGCACAGGGGAGTTTATGTTGATCTGAAGAGCATTAATTTTCACTCAACCGTAACCCAAGCAGGGAAAGATTTCCTCTGTACAGAGGGCCAGCAGAAGGTCAATGCACCATTAAAATATCCTGTTTGGAGGACTTAAGTGGTGCATAGGTTCTGACCTGTGCTTCTGCACAGAGTTAAATTTCACCTTAAAAGAACATGGAAAACAGCCTGCCTATTTCCCATCCTTAAGTCCAAGCTGGGGGCTCCTGAAGGCTTGGGTGGAGACGCCACATGTCACATAGCTGCACCCTCCACTTTGCTGCATATCTGGGCCCTTTGTCGTGTGTTTTTCCTCCACTGCTTTTCCCAGGCTTCTAACTAGAGGGAGTGCTGACCCCTATGCGCTACTTGAGGGTAATAAACAGTGCAGTGACCACAAAATCACTATTCCTGGGTATATACCAAAACCATGATCCATTCCAACACATTTCAGTGGCATCCAACACAATATCCTGCTTAGTTTTGTTTCCTGGTTAGATTATTACAGAGAAAATGAGAATTTTTTTAAAATGACCGAAACAATCCCTAAAGGAGCTGCTAACCAACCCCCCAAATTATTTCTGAAAATAAGGCAAGTGATTCTATTGCTGTTGGGGAGAAAATGACTGAATCTGGGACTACTGGCTATTTACAGAAGCCAAGCAGAGATCTCCTGGTCTTTAACACTGTGATGGGATGCTCTGTTCAAGGCAGTAAAGTGTCACCAGCATTAATCCTAGACCTGTACTTATTTTATCACCCGGGAGCTAAAATATCCCATGTGACCTAAGTGTATAAATACTGCAACTATTGTTGTAGTTGGACTGTTTAAAAATAGCAGCTCGTAGCATGAAAAAAGTAAAACGATTTTTCATCATAGCTAGAAAACACGGTAGCATGACTGTCAATCAGTCTAAAGTCAGGCCTCATGACAGCAGCGACCCAGTGTCACTATTACCCCCACAGTTCTACACATTACCTATTTTTTAAAACCTGATTTTATAGACATCAAGTAGTAATATACACAACAGGGTAAAGACTTCACAGTTTAAGTCAGGGTGCTGATGGCTGTGGAAAGACATGTAATTGAAAAGCAGGTATAAAACTACTATTCAGAAACAGATGCAACTGTTTTCAGATACAATTAAGTTCAAATATTGTTCCCAGTGTTTGCCTACTAGAGACAGATTCTGGCAAAGTCTTGGGTTAGGAGGGGGATCATAATGATGTTCAGAACATGAATTACACACAGAAATTCCTTTAAAACACCACAATGATTTTCCACTACATTTAATAAATATGTACGTACTTTTCTTCCAAATGATGTTAAGAATTTGACTTTCAAACTATTAGAGGAGAAAAACTTAAGTAAAATATTGTTACCTTCTGTCGAAGGTACTTTAATATTCACACGTCCATACCTTATCTCATCCCAGTTCTAATTAAGCCAGGTCCTCACCAATTTTGGAAGGATAAATCCAGACAAAGATCTACTATTATCGATCATTAACCATAAATCACAAAGTAATAGTGCACTAGGCAGACCTTCCTAATGAGAATTAGCATTGCAGAAGTGTCAGCCCTGGGACACAGGCTGAGCCTGAACCTGAGTTGGTTGATACTCTCACAACCGGCCGCTTGCTGAGTTACTCTCCAAAGCAGAACCGCAGTTTAACTCTTTAGAATTTCCCAAGCAGGTTTGTTCAGTTTTCTAACCACTAAATCTGCAGACTCAACCTGTGATATGATGAGCGGCTGTGTTCTTTCAGGTTTGTATATCATCAATAAGGAAGATCCTGGTGGCCAAACTCTGCCCTCAATTATACTGGTGATCCTGAATGCTAACTGGAATAAAAAGCAGTAGAAAGATGCTTTGAGGACTAAAGCCAGCACGTGGGACTGAGAAAACACGGAGTGGACAGGCTCATTGAGAAAGAAAGTGCAATTTTTTCAGTCATTTTTCTGATCATAACCAGATTTCAAGGACGAGTCTCTAGAGAGCAGTGTAGCAGGGAGGAGAAAGGACTAGGGACAGATAATAAGACAGTAAATATCATAATGCCACTATATAAATATCCATGGGATGTGCACACCTTGAATACTGTGTGCAGTTCTGGTCTCCCCATCTCAAAAAAAGATATATTAAAACTGGAAATAATTAGAGGTATGGAGCAGCTTCCATACAAGGAGAGATTAAAAAGACTGGGACTGTTCAGCTTGAAAAAGAGAAGACTAAGGGGGGATATGATCGTGGTCTATAAAATCTTGACTGGTGTAAAGAAAGTGAACAAGGAAGTGTTATTTATTCCTTCACATAGCAGAACCACCAGAGGTCACCTGATGAAATTAACAGGCAGCAGGTTTAAAACAAACAAAAGGAAGTATTTCTTCACATAACACAGTCAACCTGTGGAACTCCTTGTCAGAGGATGTTGTGACGGCCAAGACTATAACAGGGTTAAAAAAAATTAGATAAGTTCATGGGGGGTAGGTCCATCAATGGCTACTAGCAAATACGGTCAGGGATATAACTCCATGCTCTAGGTGTCCCTAGGCCTCTGACTGCCAGATGCTGGGACTGGATGACAGCAGATGTATCACTTGATATTTGCCCTGTTCTGTTCATTCCCTTGGAAGCATCTGACAAGACCAGTGGCAGAAGACAGGATACTGGGAGACATGGACTACTGGTCTGATGCAGTACTGTCGTTTCTATGAACTATCGGAAGCTAAAAGCAGAGACCAGGTTGTGAATTCTACATGGAGTCTGTCCTGTGATCTTCATTATCACTGCTGGGAACTTTGTTTCTAAGTGGGATTCACAATCCCCAGTTCTGTCTCTTTGGCTCACAAGCTCAGAGATATTTAGGTGCCTAACTTCCATTGATTTAAATGTTTCAGAGGGGGAGCCGTGTTAGTCTGTATCAGCGAAAACAACGAGGAGTCCTTGTGGCACCTTAGAGACTAACAGATTTATTTGGGCATAAGCTTTTGTGGGCTAGAAAGCTTATGCCCAAATAAATCAGATCATGCATCTGATGAAGTGGGTTCTAGCCCACGAAAGCTTATGCCCAAATACATTTGTTAGTCTCTAAGGTGCCTCAGGGACTCCTCCTTGTTTTTATTGATTTAAATGAGAGTTGGGCATGTAAATACTTTGGAGGATCTGAGTCTTTGTGTCTTTAGATTGCACACCCTTCAGAGCAGGTTTTCTCTGTACAGTCCCCAGCATGATGGGGACCAAGCCTTTATGCACTATCATAATACATATATTTACTGCTGCGGCAGCTGCTATCTTCCGAGCTGCACGGAAGACTGGAATAGCTAGCAGTAGTACACAGAACCTATAACCTCTCATCATAGAGAGTGTCTTATATTATGCCACATTTCGTTTATAATGGAAATGTGAATGATATCCAATATAGGCCATCTGAGAGAACACCTAAAAACTGTACTGCTGTTCTCTAAACCAGAAAAACTCCCTTTTGGGGAGGCAACCAACAGCTATCACCTGCATATCACCTAAAGAGCAATAACATTGTTAGTTACATTGTTTATTGAGTGACAAGTAGATGGGGGAAGCCTCATCCTTTAATTTCCTTTCAATCATGAGTTTTCATTTCACCTTCTTCATAGTCATCCGTGGCTCAGGGCAGGTAGCCATTGTATTCCATTTCCTCTGGAACGTGTTTTATCATTAACATGGTGATCAATCTCCCGGGTTATAATCAGACAGAGATGAATAGACTTGGTTCTCAAGCCTGGGACCGATGCAGCTAGTTTCATTGGTTTCAGCTTTGGAAGGACATTACAGTTTGCCTGGGTAATACCCATGAGTACAATCCTGAGAGCCAACTCCCTGCTGTTCTCCTATCCTAGTATATTGCAAAAAAAACCCGAACACTTCAATTTCTGACTGGGAAATAATTGCCATTGTTTATTTAGACTATACAGCTCTTAAACAGCAGGGTGACTGAGCAAATTTCTGCTCTCCCTCATACCAGTGTGCATCCTAAGTAACTCCATTGATTTCAATGGAATTACCGCTGAATTTTCACCTGTGTAACTGGGCAGAATGTGACCCCTTGTCTTCATAACTGCCCATGAGGTACGTAGCTAGCTGTTGGCACTAGACAAATTATAATCACACACAGTAAATGAGTGGGAAATTTCACCCTAGCATTGTCTGAAGGATAAAATTAATGACTTTCTCGAGTATTGCCAAAAGCAACACAACTGGGAAACGACCCCCAATAGTTACACATAACTCTCTATACACTAGAGATCGCCCATGTGGACATGAGCCTCTTTAGAATCACATTGACGGTTTGGCCACCTCTGATATACAAGTGCTTCCAACACAGCTCCAAAGAGCATAAACAGTGTCCCAACAACTACATCAAAGGCTCCATTGGACTGTACAAATCTACATACGTTACTTTCCAATCACAGACCCAGTATCTTGTTTCAAGTCAGGTGGAATAATCCCCTTCACTCTGTTCAATAGGATCGTATCCATAACCATTGGCTTATTATAACTCCAAGCTTTTCCCCTGCTTCTTTCCATGACCTTAACATCTCTTCAAGACAAGACTAAGAATTATCACCCAACCCAGTTTCTATTATTGTTTTGATATTTTGTTTCTGAACGACTTTAAGAATCTAGTGCTCCAAGCTATCAAAATCAGTGCTGTTGTGGTCTTGCAGAAATAGGAAATATGAACACAATTATTATTAGACAACAAGAAAGTTTACAACCATAAGTGCAAAAAAAAGTGGGGGGCAAGAACCCACCCCCCACTGATACTCTTTTACCAAAGGTGTTATTTATATATATCATATTTTAATGTTTTGTCAGTTTCTCCATAGGCACTGACTCCATAGGTGCTCCGGGGCTGGAACATCTCTGGGGAAAAGCTCAGCAGGTGCTGAGCACCCACCAGCAGCCCCCCATCAGTTCCCTCCCCCGCAGCACCTCCCACTTGCAGGTAGGCCATGCTGATTAGCACCTCACCCTCCCTCCCTGCACCTCCCACCTGCCACAATCAGCTGTTTCACGGCATGCAAGAGGTGCTGGGGGAGTTGCTGGGAGCTAGGGCATGGCATGCTTGGAGAAGGGGGCAGAATGGGGCAGGAAAAGGCAGGGTGGGATGGAAAGAGGAGGAGTGGGGATGGGGCCAGGGCCAGAGCCAAGGGTCAAGCACCCCTTGGCACATTGGAAAGTTGGCGCCTGCCAGTTTTACTCAGACACATTAATACTGGGGCAGGGGGAAACAACGTGTCTTTCTGGAATACTGTAAGCATCCCCCAGAGATCTCTATTATTTTAACAATTTCCTATTTTAAAGTACACAGGTACTAACAACCGAGAAATTATTACATTTCCTTTAAATGCACTGAAACAACAAAGATAATTAACAGAGAACAGAAGTCTGCTTTCCATATGGTAATACACATCCCAAGGGCAAAATACTTTTCTTTTAAGGAATTCCCCACAGACTTCTTATCCACCTTGTAAGGATAATTAACAACGGTGAAATACAACTGAACTTGCTTAACGGTACAATATTCTGCAATGCATTACTTTTTAATGGGAAATGAATGCGATCAGTGGAAAAAAAGAGCACGGAACTTTGGAAGAACAAGGCCACATTTTCAGTATTGAGATTTATTAATGTAGAGTACATGAGATTCATATTCTAGAAGCATATTTAAACCAACATTTAAATGGAAGGTTATGTCCAAAGGGAAAGTTAAAATGGGAGGCATAATTCCAGACTTGACCACTGGGTAGAGTTCGTGGTGTGGTGTTTTGAAAACTGTTAAACAGGTGATCACTTTAAATTCTCTGGGTTTTTCCTGGTCCTGCTGGCAGGCAGAGGATTCTGTAGGGACACCTGCAATCCGAGTCAGTTCTGTAGATAACTAGCCTAGAGTAAGGGTGGGTTGAGTTATTCCTCTCCGTTTTAGGGAACAGCCTGCTTTGTCTCTCTATTTTTCAGATCTCATGTGTTATAATTCTGAATTCTAAGAAATAAAGCAGTGGTACATTGCAATCTTCCAGCAACAGGATTTATTGTTTTTATCTAACTTCTCTATGTGCATAACAAATTGCATCTCCCACCTGGGCCATGTCTACACTAGGAAAAATGTTTACTTTTAATACATGTTAAAATCAGTGTAGACAACACAAGTTGTAGATTGAACACACATTAACTGGCTGAGGTAGACACTAGTAGCAGGGAACCTACAGTTTAGCTTGACAAGTTAACATGTATGAAAATGACAAATTGCCTTGTCTACCAGGATTTTAGAAGCTTTAACTAAACTGCCATTCTGCCTCATGAAGACAAAATCTGCCAGTCCAGCAGCCTGACTCCAAGAAAAAAGACAATGGGAGGAGACACAAAACTAGACCCAAGTGAGAAAAAGGGGGCTAGCGAGTGTGTAGAGATGCCCTTAAGCATGCTTCAGGACTTCATCCCTTTACTGGGTACACTGTGGGCTTGTCTTCACTACTGGGGTAAGTTGACCTAAGTTACGTTACTCCAGCTAGGTGAATAATGTAGTTGGAGTCGACTTACTCTGGTGTCTTCTCTGCATTGAGTTGATGGGAGACACTCTCTGGTCGACTTCCCTTATTCTTCTAGGGAAGATGGAATACCAGGGTTGACTGGAGAGTGCTCTACCATCAATTTAGTGGGTCTTCACTAGATTCGCTAAATCGATCCCCGCTACATCAATTGCAGCAGCATCAATCTCCCCATAGTGGAGACCAGCCCTGTGACAGAAACCTAGTCCAAAGAAGTTCAGAAAGGAAAACCCTACCCAGCAAAGTTCAGGAGGTACCAGAAGAAGTTACTGTGATTATGTCAGTCTTACACAAAAATGAGGAGGATAGTGAAACAGAAATTAAAAGGTACAGTACCAAAAGTAAAATCCCTGCAAGCTGCATGGAAACTTTTTAAAGACACCATAATAGAGGCTCAACTTAAATGTATACCCCAATTTAAAAAACATAGTAAGAGAACCAAAAAAGAGCCACCGTGGTTAAACAACAAAGTAAAAGAAGCAGTGAAAGGCAAAAAGGCATCCTTTAAAAAGTGGAAGATAAATCCTAATGAGGAAACTAGAAAAGAGCATAAACTCTGGCAAATGAAGTCTAAAAATATCTTTAGAAAGACCAAAAAAGAATTTGAAGAACAGCTAGCCAAAGACTCCAAAAGAAACAGCAAAACATTTTTATATACAGCAGAAGCAAAAAGCCTGCTAAACAACCAGTGGGGCCACTGGACGATCGAGATGCTAAAGGAGCACTCAAAGACAATAAGGCCATTGCGGAGAAACAAAATGAATTCTTTGCATCGGTCTTCACTACTGAGGATGTGAGGGAGATTCCCAAACCTGAGCCATTCTTTTTGGGTGACAGATCTGAGGAACTGTCCCAAATTGAGGTTCATCAGAGGAGGTTGTGGAACAAATTGATAAACTAAACAGTAACAAGTCTCCAGGACCTGATGGTATCATCCAAGAGTTCTGAAGGAACTTAAATGTGAAATTGCAGGACTACTAACTGTCATCTGTAACCTACCATTTAAATCAGCTTCTGTACCAAATGACCGGAGGATAGCTAATGTGACACAAATTTTTAAAAAGGGCTCCAGAGGTGACCCTGGCAACTACAGGCCTGTAAGCCTCACTTCAGTACCAGGCAAATGGGTTGAAACTATCATAAAGAACAAAATTGTCAGACACATAGATGAACATAATTTTCTGGGAAATAGTCAACATGATTTTTGTAAAGGGAAATCATGCCTCACCAATCTACTAGAATTCTTTGAGGGGGTTGTAGCAGGGTGGTTCCCTGCTCCGGCCCTGAAGGGGTTAAAAACAGCCCTGGGAAGGGGCAGAGGCAGGAGAAAACAGCCTTTAGGCTGGGCTGATTGGGGAAAGTGGCAGCAGGTGAGGCCACGCCCCAAACAGAGCCACAGCTGGCCCCTATAAAAGGCCAGGGAAGCCAGAGCCTAAACAGACAGTCTCTCTCTGCCTTCAGAGAGAGAAGGGCCTGGCTGTAGGGAGCTAGAGACTGGATACCTGAGTGGAGCAGGGCTGGGGGAAGGCTGAGGAGCTGGGGAGCTCCAGCCTTGAAAGCCCCAGGCTGCGGCCTAGCAGTGGGCCAACAGGTACTAGGGGTTACAGAGGGCAGCCCAGGGGTAGGCCAAGGCAGCAGGTCCAAACCCCTTTGCCTGTGATGAGTAGGCTGACACTGCAGTCTGCCCCAGAGTGTGGGGCTAGACAATGACTGGCAGTAGCCAATACTGAGGCAAGGTGGGGATAGAGGGTGGGGATTCCCTTAGAGGGGAGACCCTGAGAGAAAGGGGTTACTGCCAGGGGGCAGCACCCCCATGTGAAAGGGCACCGGGTCCAGGGAGGGACATGGGGGCCTGAGGACAGGCAGATCACCAGCCTGCAGAGGGCACTCCAGCATTGGACAGAGCTAATTCCCAGAGTCACCAGCAGGAGGCGCCGCAGTGGTGAGTCCGACCCATCTACAGGGGTCAACAAGCATGCAGACAAAGGACAGCCAGTGGATATAGTGTATTTAGATTTTCAGAAAGCCTTTGACAAGGTCCCTCACCAAAGGCTCTTAAGCAAAATAAGCTGTCATGGGGTAAGAGGGAAGGTTCTTTCATGGATTGGTAACTGGTTAAAAGATAGGAAACAAAGGGTAGGAATAAATGGTCAGTTTTCAGAATGGAGAGAGGTAAAGAGTGGTGTACCCCAGGAGTCTGTACTGGGCCCAGTTCTATTTAACATATTCATAAACTATCTGGAAAACGGGGTAAACAGTGAGGTGGCAGATGGTACAGAACTACTCAAGATAGTTAAGTCCCAGGCAGACTGCAAAGAGCTACAAAAGGATCTCACAAAACTGGGTGACTGGGCAACAAACTGGCAGATGAAATTTAATGTTGATAAATGCAAAATAATGTACATTGGAAAACATAATCCTAACTATATATATATATACAATGGTGGGGGTCTAAATTAGCTGTTACCACTCAAGAAAGAGATCTCGGAGTCATTGTGGACTCAATGTGCAGCGGCAGTCAAAAAACAGAACAGAATGTTGGGAATCATCAAGAAAGGGATAGAAAATAAGACAGAAAATACTATATTGCCTCTATATAAATCCATGGTACGTCCACACCTTGAATACTGCGTGCAGATGTGGTCGCCCCGTCTCAAAAAAGATCTATTGGAATTGGAAAAAGTTCATAAAAGGGCAACAAAAATTATTAGGGGTATAGAACGGCTTCCGTATGAGGAGAGATTAATAAGACTGGGACTTTTCAGCTTGGAAAAGAGGTGACTAAGGGGAGATATGACAGAGGTTTACAAAATCATGAGTGGTATAGAGAAAGTAAATAAGAAAGTAAATAAGCAGAAGGGAGTTCCTGCTATTTATTTACTCCTTCTCATAATACAAGAACAAGAGGCCACCAAATGAAATTAATAGGTAGCAGGTTTAAAACAAACACAAGAAAGTATTTTTTCACGCCATGCACTGTCAACCTCTGGAACTCCCTGCCAGAGGGTGTTGTGAAGGCCAATACTATAACGGGGTTCAAAAGGGAGCTAGATAGATTCATGGAAGATAGATCCATCAATGGCTATCAGCCAGGATGGGGAGGGATGGTGTCCCTAGCCTCTCTTTGCCAGAAGCTGGGATTGAGTGACAGGGAATGGATCACTTGATGATTACCTGTTCTGTTCATTCCCCAGGGGCACCTGGCATTGGCCACTGTCAGAGGACAGGATACTGGGCTTGATGGCCTTTGGTCTGACGCAGTATGGCTGTTTTTATGTTCTCATGTTACTGCAATAACGCTCTATTCCATGTCACAAGAGTGAGTGTCTGTGCCTATTTATTCCCCTTCAATTCACTAGCTTGTGTTGGGTAATAGACTAGACTAGATAATGGTAGTGGGTCCTTCTGGTCTTAAAACCTATGAGTGAAATACTGATTTCACTGAAGTCAATGGGAGTTTTGCCACTGACTTCAATGGGACCCTACAAGTCTATGAAACCCTCCCTTCCACTGAGAATGCAACAAAGGCAGCTGTACAAAGTGATAATGCCTTTTCATAGGAGTACCCTTAATATGTGTTAATTGCTGGAAGGTCGTTCTTGCAAGTAAAAAAGCAAACCCACTTTGTTAAGCACGTTGGTGTTACTATTTTACTGCCCTCTCTTCAGTGAGGGGTTTGATTCACTACCATTCCTACATCATGGATGATTGTTCAAATACATCAGCATCTTCTGTGGGAAAAAGCATGGAATGCACAGAACTAGAAGAGGGTGAATGATTGACACAGGGAAGTAGTACTTTTTGCTTCAAGGCTCTGGTCTGTCATTTGTTGGAAAATCTATTTTATTAAATGCCATTCACACTTCCCAGATATGCCTTTGTGGGAGATGCCAGTTTCCTTCCAGAATACTACTTGATGCCCAGTGCTGATCACTGATGCGAAGATGACATCTCTTTTGATGTTACTTAGCAAAGAAGTGTATAATTTCCCCAATGTACCAAGTATATAGAGGGTTAAGAACAGGGCAAACTGGCCATCATTATTCTCATTTGCAAGACAAAATAATTGTGTTTATTTCTATATACTGATTAGATGCACAGAACAGTTCAGAGAAATTGACCTACCTACTGTACATGAGATTTCACCTGGGAAGAGTGTGCTTTTCTTACACATTACTTTATTAAAACTAGGGCTGTCGATTAATTGTAATTATCTCACACAATTAACTAAAAAAAATAATCATAATTAAAAAAGTAATTGTGATTAATCGCACTTGTTAAACAATAGAATACCAATTGAAATTTATTAAATATTTTTGGATGTTTTCTACATTTTCAAATATATCAATTTCAATTACAACACAGAATACAAATACAGTGTTCACTTTATATTATTTTTATTACAAATATTAGCACTGTAAAATGGTAAATATTTGTAATAAATAATAAACAAAGTGAACACTGTACACTTTGCATTCTGTGTTGTAATTGAACTCAATATATTTGAAAATGTAGAAAACATCCAAAAATATTTAAATAAATGGTATTCTATTATTGATTAACAGTGCCATTAATTGCAATTATTTTTTAAATCACACAATTAATCAGGATTAATTTTTTTAATTGTTTGACAGCCCTAATTAAAACACGAGTGGGTTTATCGGGAGAGTGGAAGCAGAAGGGAGTTCCTGCTATTTATTATGTAATGATGTCGTAATGGTCCTGATTGTGAATTCCAGTTTGCCCTTGCAATCCCTCTGGGACATAATGGTCTACCTGCATAGGCCAGAATGCGGGAATCAGGCCTAAGATTCCATGGGTAGTTATGACACAGAGGCCAAGTAAGATTATTGATGTCAATGGGACTACTCACATGTTTCAATTTAGGCACATACTTAAGTACCTTGTTGAACTGAGGCCTTCATTTAATAGAATTAGCTTGTATTTGTCAAATGTGCCCGTTGGCTTTAGTGATGTCACAAAGATCCTTGGTTGCTTTCATTTCAAATGTATGTGTCAAAAGAAACTAAGAATATTCCAGCACCACACAGGATCAGATAAACGATTTGCATGACGGTATCTTGGTTATTCGGAAGCAGCAGGAGAAGACATATAGAATGTATTTCTGCAGAGTCCACTTCACATGTCAGAAATGTAGGAAATAATTTCCAGACAAAGTGGTGGCCCCAGTTGTTTTGTAAAGATTTCAGCTGCATGATCACCGCAAAGATTCCAGAATGCATTCTGATGAACTAATCATTTAACAAACAAGTGAGTGTTTGCAGAAGCACATAAAACAGATTTACCTCTAAAGAAGCAAAGACCAAGGACAAGACTATCGAGTCTATGCAGAAAGAGCCCTTGTCATTTGAGATGGCCTTTTCCTGCAGCTCAAACTCTCAGACAATTCCTGAAATCCGTCAGTGTTCTGGTTTCTAAGTGATATGTCAACAAACATATTCACTCAAAATACTTACAGTGCCTAGAGCCGATGTTTTATCAAAACAACTGAAAAGTCAACTGGTAAGTAAATAAAATAAGCTGGTGCAGTTTTCCTGTCTCAGCTAGCTGAGAACGGCTATAGCAGGAGGCTGAAATATTGCTTTAGCCCTTCTATGCTTTGTCTGAAACACAGTGAAAAACAGCAAATCTATAGACACATTATCAAAAAGGCTCACAACTGAGGCTAATGTATTATTCTAATGATTTTCGACAAAGGAGCATACTGTACATGATAATAACCGGCAACTGATCATTATAAATTAAATTCACAAACAGTGGAGACAGGAAATAAACATTTATAATGCAAGCAAATAGCATTTTCCCCTCAAACGTCGCCCAGACTACAAAGTGAAGGACTGCCAGAGTTTCTAAAGATTCTGAATAAATGAAGCACCATAGAATCCTAAATTTGTGATATGATCACACAGAATACTAATTATCACTTAATATCCAAGTGAAAATAACATAACACTTTTATCCAGCTCAAGGCATTGATTCATGGCAACTGCTATTAGGGATTTTCCTAATATTTTGCAAATACAGCCCACATCTTAAGTCATTTCTATCACTTCTTAATAATTTCTTAGGACAAGAGCCTGATACCCTTAGCCATATTTTAGTGCACTGTTTGGAGAACCTTGTGGAGTAAGGTTCTACTCAACATGAGCAAGTGTCACAAATTGGCCCTTTCAATAAAGTTTATTTTTAATATGAGCACCAAAAAAACCTGACATAAAATATCCCCTCTCATTTCACAGCTGTGTAGCTTTCTGACACATTCACCTTCTGGGCTGAACATTTCCATTATTGGTCTCATCCTTCAGGTGAATTTATCTGAAAAGCTTATGCTTGACTTTGGTAAAGTAAGAATGGCAAAGCCAGAAGATCTTGTAAGGTGCATAAGACAGACAGTTGAGATGCAAGGAATTAAAAAATCTGCCCAGTTTGCTGAGCATCTTGTGAAGTGTAGAAGCAAACTCCTGCCTCATTTTCTTTGTCTTTCTCCCCTCTTTTTTAAGGTAAAAAGAAAAAATAGGCTATCCTATGCAAAACAGTTTACGATTGATGCAATATTGTCACCAAACATTAGGAAATTCAAAAAAGTTCAGATTACTCTAACAACGTTAACTGAGCCATATTGCACTTAAGTACTATTTTCTTTTCATCTTTCTCTTGTTACAGGTAATCTTATCAAGGCTGGAGATTAACCTTAACTAGTTTGCTACTTGTTATACCACAAAATATACAAGATCTACATCATGGCCAAGTCAATATTTCCAAAACACCATAATTTTGCCTGACTTTAGAGTGTTTTTCTTGCTATCTCAACATGGCATTAATGCTACTTGGAAGCATTTGATCCAATATTACCTCATGCCTGTTTCTGAGGAATACAGCTGTACAGTATTGCCTGGAGGAAAGAAAAAAAATACCTTGAAAATGAAATGTGTTCTAGTTTAGAGAATGTTGAAAGCCTTTTAGCTACGGACATTATTTCACAACCAAGGTACTGTAGTTTCTTTCTCCTAAGGCTATGACTTTATACAGCTGTTGTTTGAAGCAAAGGCACAGCTTCTGTTTCCAAATTTTCCTTCCTCGCTAAAATGAATTTTGTGTTGGTGAAAGTTCATGGACTGGCATATTGGTGATCAAGCGATCTACATTAGCCAGTATGGGAGCAGTATGTGCAGCAGTAGCGCAAGCCTTCCCACACTGCCTTCTCCAAGTGTATATTAACTATGACCTCGTAGTAAACTGGAGACGCTGGGCCAGATTTGCAGATTGTGCAATTTAGTATGGCACTGTTAAAATCAGTGGAGCTAGGGTGATTTATACCAACTGAGGCTCTGACCCACTCTCTTTGGGTGACAGAGATGTGCAGTCTCCAGATCCACTCTGTCCTTGGAATCTTGCTGATGAGGCATGCCAATTATGGTACTGGGGTTTGTTAGCATGACACTTGGAGTGAGATCACCAATAAGGTGACTGCATATTTTGTACTATTTTCCCATGGCAACTATTTCTGCCTTGGCACCACTACCAACTTTTAACCCTGTCTGACCTCAACTAGATTAGAATTGGAGATCCAGAAATCATAGACTATCAGGGTTGGAAGGGACCTCAGGAGATCATCTAGTCCAACCCCCTGCTCAAAGCAGGACAAATCCCCAGACAGTTGTTTGTTTTTTGTTTAATCCCAGTTCACTAAATGTCCCCCTCAAGGACTGATTTCACAACCCTGGGTTTAGCAGGCCAATTCTCAAACCACTGAGCTATCCCTCCCCCTGAGTTTCCTTAACCCATTACCATTCTCTTTAGTGCCATGCTGTTTGTGGCAAGCTCAGCATGGCTGAGTATGTCTAGCGATCGGTCTATGCACAAGACACATCTTTATAGCTAAAAGTGAATAAACATTAGAATTAAAATTCAAGCCAATAAATGCATAATGCTTTTCTGGACAGACATTTTATTTAATTTTTCAGATTCCCTTGCCCTGAAGAGGAAATTCATTGTATCTCATGAAGATCCAAAAGGTCTCTTGAAGAAATATGCCTTTCAAGAGCACTAAAGGTTGGAATAAACTACTCTATGCAGCATAAATAAACCTCAGCCTAAAAAGAAGCTGCCTTCAGCCATACATCCAAAAATGTGCAAACATATAATTGATGTATACATTTATTAATGCAAACTCAGAAGCTTTAAACTCGGTAGTCAGTTTGACATATGATCTTTTCATTTTATTTTCCAATGAGAAGGGGGGAAAAGTAGTGCAGAACTGATAAAGCCGTTTGAGATTAAATTGGATTTCCCACTACAGAAAGCGGTTTGGAGACAGGTATTCCAACAGAGAGACACAGCACAAGAAGTCTCTTGAAGCCTTAATGAGAGGGAGAAGAGGGGAGGGGGAAGTGTCTCTGCTTTTTCAGATTGTTACTCCAAACAGTGTTTTTGTCAAAAATCCTTCTACATCTGTGCAAAAACTATTTTCCTGTTGTCACTATAGTGCAGGATTTAGTTGAAAGGCTGGAACAAGAAAACAGCATTATGTAAAATATTTCTTATGTGTTATTCAAGCAAAAATATGACACCAGTTTTGGATGTCTAGGTAATAAGCTTATTACGCACTCAAATTCTGAGGTTTGAATGCAGCATAATGAACATGGTACATTTGGATTCAACTGACACTACTCATGGGGTTGATACTATTATTATCAAGATGTATTATTACAGAATATAGTCAGTGAAGGATGATATGCCAGGGAAGAGCTGCTGGAATCCTTAACTATTCATTTCCCAATATTTCAACTTTTTCTCAAAAGGTGGAGAACTTTTCTAACAATTGCACAACATTATTTCGGGTATTAACTATACTCTATTAAAACATACTTGCAATTTTTTTAACGAAGTTTTTTGTTTGTAAATGTGCCCCCCCCCCCCTTTTTTTTTTTTTAAATTAGAGTAGGTCTTCAGTAACAGGCGTTTAGGAGTCTCTCCAAAGCAGATTTCCCCACCTCCCAGTACATTCTGGGTCTCTGTGTGGGTGAGATATAATAGTTGGGAAAGGGAATATTTAGAAAACAATTGCTTAAAGATTAACAAGATTAAATGAGTCCACTTTTCACCATCCTTCCCCCTAGTCCCTGTACCTAACTTTCATTTCCCGCACCCTATGCCCTCAATCCCTTGCACCACTCAACATGCCTCTCTAGAGTAGCGCCAAAATTCATAAGCACGGTACCTTTTAAACTATTTTTCTATTCATCGGGGTGGGGGGGAAGCTACCCCAGGATTGAAATGTAGCATGTGAAATTTCAGGGAGAGTGGTTTCCTTTGGGAGAAGTGGGAGTTGAGGCAGGGTGTTGGAACTTGGGCTCATGGCCCCATTTCAACAAAGGAGTTAAAGTACATGCTGAACTCCATCACTATTCAACAAAGCACTTAACTCTATGCCTACTGCTCATGCTTCACAGAACAGGGGTGCAATGCTGAATCAAGGCATATCAGAGGGAGCTAGCTTCAGGCTCAAATATGCAGCAGTTACTGCCACTCCATAATATTTGTAAAAGGTGATAAGGGCCGAGAAAGTTTCAAGTGGATCTAAAGTGGCACTTAAAGCTGTAGCATTGATGCCTCTTCTGCTCAATGCTTTCTGTAGCTATTAAAACCCTATCTGCTGCAAGTAACGTCAAACATCAAAGGTATGTGAAGTGGATTGATACAGACCAAAGCAGACAATGTTTGGCTTGGAAAATCTTTCTGCATTTCCATTTCATTGTCAGTAAATCCACTAAGGGTGGGATGTGAGGGTTGATGCAGATGCTTCTAAGGGTGCTGCAGGATATCTGTCTTTCCAGTAAGATGACCAGACAGCAAGTGTGAAAAATCGGGACAGGGGATTGGGGGGGGGTAATAGGAACCTATATAAGAAAAAGACCCAAAAATCAGGACTGTCCCTATAAAATCAGAACATCTGGTCACCCTACGTTCCAGTGAAGAGTGTCTAGTGCAGAGGTATCAGGGAAATCGATGAAAAGGCATTGATTAAAATACTGCCAATATGGAGAATAAGTGCACAGGAGGTTTGCAGGCTGGTTAAGAAGTTGTGTTTGCGGTGTCATCCAGCAAAAAGTTCCCCATTAATATGTACCCATGCATCAACTTCTCCAAGGTCATAAATAGAGAGTTGAAAGCATAGAGATTAATTGTGTCTGCTGTATGGTTAATGATTATGTGGAAATGACTGTATAGCAGCTCTGGGTTCTGATTGTCTGGGCGGCTCTATCTGTAATAAAATAAAGATTAACTAAGGTTACTAGTAAAATCTCTGTCTCAGCTCTGCAGTCCTCAGAATGCACACATTCATACCTGTTCAGAAACCCATTTACGTTTGACCTGGTCACCTTCAAAAGAATATTTGCAATACAGGGATTTTGGTAAACGGTCCTCATTCAAGCATTTATCTTCCTCTGTAGCCCTCAGCACCATTATTGAAGTAAATAGAATGTCACAGGTGACAAAAGCTAGACTGCATCCTGTGTGGCCCATGTTATCAGAATATCCACTTCAGTTTGCCCCCATACACAAACAGCTTCCATCTCACTCCTACCCAGTGAAATGTTTGCCACCTTTAATAAAGACCTTTTCAGTCCAACTCTTTTAAAAGGCTGAATTGAATAGCATCAGAAAGAACAACCACATATTGCTATCAACACCTGAAAAACTTCTGGTTGGACTGCAGCATAAACGTATTCTTTGAAAACTGCTTCTGCATGTTCAGAACCTTCCGGAAAGCAACGCAAGTGGCATGTCACCTCTTCCAGTGTTCAGAGACTAGGATATAAAGGGGCCATTCATTTCCAACCACTTTGGTACCATCCTTTCCACTTTGCTGTGAGCACAGCGACTATTTCTCCATGCCCAGAGCCAGTCTAGGTTTTCCTGACTTTATTTCCTGCAGTTTCCTCTAGTTAGTTAGTATCATGCAGATTTGCACCTGTTTATCTAAAAGTGGCAATTTGCACTGATTTAGTTGAACCGGGACAAATAACTGTGTGGACACACACATATCAGTTTAGACCAGGCTTATTTTGATTTAGCTTAAGTTGATTAGGAACAGGTTTAAGCTAAACCAAAACAAGCCACTCTTGAACAGAAAGCTCAGTGTCCACACAGGGGTTTGCATTAGCATAATTAAACCAGGGAAAGTTGGTGTGTAGACCAGGCCTTACTGTTTAAAAGAAAGGCTTTAGACTATTTCTTATGAGACTTCCTTGTGTTCCTGCAGCATCGTGCTGTTAGGCTGTTTTGACCTCTTTCTAAGCACCAGGAGTGATATGGCTGCAATGTGCCTCAAAGGTCCAGACAAAAATACATTGTGTAACCTCAATGCCGAACATTCGGCACTGAGCAAGTTGCTCTACCCTTCCCATTATAAGACTCTGCTTTCAATTGCTTTTAACTTTGCCAAACTTTAACGATCTGGACTGAAATGTTCCATGCTGGGTATCTAAGTCAGGCTGAAAGTTTTTAGAATTTTTCAGCTATTTCCAAGAAGAAAGATGAAGAAAATACTTTGTTGTGCCCATGTTGACTTCTGGCGGCCTTTACTTGGAGAAGGTCTAGCACCCTGTAACCGGGTCCTTTCCTGGCCTGCCTTCCCGCTGCTCTGGGCTCCTTTAATAAAGCACCTTCAGGCTTCTCTTTTGCAGCACCCGTGGTTTTTATTTATATCTAGTACCCACCACCAGCAACACTATATACAAAGTTTACAAGGCTTTGGTCTCCTCTTTACAGGGGTTCTCCCTTCTCTCTGGAGACTACCCCTTCCCTGGCCAATGCCCCCTTTGCACTGGCTGCCAGCCAGCCTTTATAGCTCTCCTCTGAGCAGGCCCACAGGTGCAGCCAGTTCCTGAGGCCAGGCACCAGCCTTCTCCCCAGCCCCAATCTATTTCCCCTGATTGAGGCTGGCTGAGCAGGGGCTAATTAGGTGCTTGTGCACCAGCACCCTGCTACACACCCCCATGCTTTGCAATGTGGATTTGAAATGCACTGGTGGTGGCCTTTGTACCAGGGATGTACCTTTTGTCGTCCACATGCAAATCTTCCCAAATGTGACCAAGCCATAAGCCTCTGAAAAATCACAGGCTCTCAGTGCCTTCTCTGCTGGTACCCAGGCAGCGAGGAGAAGAAAGCCACAGGCTCAGACCCTTAGAGAGCATGGTTGTTTCTTTACAAAAACCCACAAAAAAGCAATTATACTATAATCTAACACACACATATACAGACATACACACTGTTGGCATTTTAAAAGTGTGGAGCCTTGCATTATCAGACCTGGGAATTGGAGTGTTATGCTGGAAAGTGTTAAGTGCTGCCATCAAGTGGGTCTTCAGTCATTAGACAGTCACTGACCAAGCTGCTTTTCATTCAGGATAAATGAAAGGAGCAGTTAAGCCCTTTTTATGCAGTGATAACTGGAAGTGATAGAAGCCACTGCCCAAGGAACAGGACTGTTTGCTGAGATCTGAGCAAGAACTGACTCAGGGAAAATAGGAGGGGGTTTCCCTGGGACTGGTTGAAAATGCAGGGTGTAAGGACTGTTTGGCAAAGTGTGTGGGGGTGTGGGTAGGTGTAGGTGTAGATGTAGCAGTTGTGAGGATGGCCCTGAGAGGAAACAGAGAGACAGATCTCTTTGGGCACACAATGTGCTGCTAAGACAGACCTGGGGATTACTGACCAAAGAAACTGCCTACTGTTGTTTCTTTCTTTCTTCTGTGCTCAAGGAAACAGGATTCTGGGTATATTCTTTGTAAATAAACAGGCTTACAGCAGAGATTATACCCAAGGCTATGTTTATTTCACGGAGGTCATGCAAGTCACGGAATCCGTGACAGTCTCTGCTTCAGCCCCAGGGGCTGCAGGACTCTGGAGCTAACAGCCAGTGGGGCCTTGGCAGGGTTCCAGCGACAGGCGACAGACTCCTCAGGGTTCCAGTGATGGGCGACAGCCTCACGTGGGGGGAGAGGGATGTGTCAGGCGAGCGGCTGGGGTGTCCCATTTTCTCTTTGGGAAATATGGTCACCCTGCAGCTCGCAGCCACCGTGGGCAGAGGGGGAACCCCTCAGCTCCCAGCTACCACAGTGCTGGGAGAAACCCTGGAACCACAGCAGCAAACGTCACAGACAGATCATGGCTTCTGTGAATTTTTGTTTGTTGCCCGTGACCTGTCCATGACTTTTACTAAAAATAACAATGACAAATTCTTAGCCTTACTTATACCTCACTTATATAATCAATTTCTCCTCCTAACAGAAACAAACCAGCAAGGCTCCGAATAGTGGCTAACTGCTCGGGCGGGACAATGTGAAGAACCAGATACTTGAGGGGAAACAAACTACTGAGAGCAGGGGGGAGAAAACAACAACAACAACAAGAAAAAAGCACAAGAATTTAGGAAGGAGAGAAGATCTCTCCACAGGAAAAAGCAGAACTATTAAAAAAAAAAGGAATCCAAAATTGTTTGTGGGAGCATCTTCAAATTCCCATAATAGAATCATAGAATATCAGGGTTGGAAAGGACCTCAGGACGTATCTAGTCCAACCCCCTGCTCAAAGCAGGACCAATCCCCAACTAAATCATCCCAGCCAGGGCTTTGTCAAGCCTAACCTTAAAAACTCTATGGAAGGAGATTCCACCACCTCCCTAGGGAACCCATTCCAGTGCTTCACCACCCTCCTAGTGAAATAGTGTTTCCTAATATCCAACCTAGACCTCTCCCAATGAAACTTGAGACCATTACTCCTTGTTCTGTCATCTGCTACCACTGAGAACAGTCTAGATCCATCCTCTAGATCCTCCATCAATTTGAGAGAGAGAGAGAACCATACACTTTCTTTGCAGTTTTCTTGAAGTCATCTCACAGTCCATAAGTTAAACATAGGAACAATTATTTGAGGAACTGGGAGCAAAATTTGCCCACCTCTAGTGCTAAAATGATGTTGAAGAATTTTTTACAGCTATCATGGAATTTAAAGATATTACAAAAGCTAAATGCAGTAAAGGGCTACATCTTTCATGTGCTCAAAATCTCACAATAATAAAATGTCAATAATCCATAGAATCATAGAATCTCAGGGTTGGAAGGGACCTCAGGAGGTCATCTAGTCCAACCCCCATGAAACCAAGTTTAATTACTTATCTTTGATGTAACCAGTTATATGTATTATCAGTAAAAAATAAGGAATATTTTAATGTCTCATTTATCCATTGTGAACTAGATGTCCTTTGATTATGAGGTAAATTTGCTTTTTGATATTCTCTGGTTTCAGAGCAAAATCTGAAAAAAAAATTAATGATCAATATGTTACAAGCTGGACAATTTTCTATGCAGTAAACAGTAGCTTTAAAAAACGTTAGAAAATTCATTTTAATTGTTGCCTAGTAACAGTTGCAGGAGTTGTCCTCCAGACTAAAAATGAAAACAATATTTTTTTTAAAAAAAAGCTAGCGATGCATTATTTATACATCAAAAATACAAAGTTGTTTTAAAACTGCCCCAAATTGCCATCTGTAAGGGCTAATTTTAACATGCTCCTATTGGAGGTTCTAGTTTGTTCATTTTTCTTGAAAACAAGCATTTATCATGTGTAAATCAGGACAAAGATGCTCTTTTGTGTGTACAAAACAGACGCACACACATTTCCGTGAGCAAAAGTATTTGGACATGCATTTTGTTGGTGAAAAATTGGGGTCCATGATGAGCCTGGATGAAGATGTAATCCTAGTTGTAAAATTCTTTAGTTCAAAAAATAATACACACATTAAATGACAGATTTATATCAACTAAGAGGTTGAAGTGCTGCTAAAATAGCATAGTATTGCATGTGTAATAGTGATAAGGAAACCACAATTTTTGGTGACCCTGCTTAATACGTCAGTATTGAGATATAAATGCTCTTAAATCTGACAAGAGAATTTTGGGGTCCCTTCCTAGCATCAGCCAAACTGAGAGGTATTCTTTCCATAGCAGAGAGCTTCCATATGGGAGCCTTTTTATTATCACTAAATACCCAAGGTATTCTATCCTGAAAATCAGTGCCCTATATTCAGGTCAATTCCCCTGCTTAGGAAGCTCAGTTTTAATTGAAGCAGTAAGTTAGCTGATTTTACACATTTGGATGGAATAGGAAAATGGCTTTTGTGATGAGCATCTGCTGTTTTGTTAAAAATGTGGTTAAAGACATTAACAAAAGTGACACTACCAGCTGTTGTAATGTCAAACAGCTTAGTAAAACTGTTTTTTGTCAAATGACAACATATGACACCAAAATAAATTCCAAACCAATAACACACAGTTAGTTGCAAAACAGGCTGCAATGTGTGTGTGTGTGGTGGGGGATATTAATTAAAAGTACAAATTATACTTTTTTTTGCTACAAAAACAGAATATCAGATTTCTTAATAAAAACTCAACGTCTTTTTTAATTAATAAAGGGAAAATCTTATGTTCTTATGTTCTAGATGATAAATACCACTTTTACTCCTATAATATACTCCTAATAGCAATAGCACATGACAGGCTGTGCATTTCAGGGCAATTAAAGCATCCCTCAGGTGGTGCAAGTGGCTTGGCCTTTGGCCTCAGGCCTTACAATACCCCCAAGGTGTGCTGTAATGATCAAGCAATGTAATGCCTGTTGTGTGTTATTGCTTCACTACCCTGTTCTTGTATTCCCATCATTTATAATTATTGGATGATTAGGACATGACACATTAGCAGCATTGTCAATGATGGTATCCTTATGGAATGAAGATTATGGTTGCAGTTAATATGAATGCCACCGTATTAGTTAACACATTTATAAAACCCGCTTCAAAAAAGCTATTGGCAATAAATGAAACTGGAAAACACATCACTGACTTTCCAGTGATGTCACTAAGACTTTGGATCGGGGTGGCTAGTCTATTTAGTTGAATATGGACATTTTCAATCTCTGAACTGACCTGAAAAAAAACAAATATTACGTATGGTGTGAAATCCGAACTATCTGTTATTGCACAGCACTTATTTAGAGGGGCACCCTAATTTCTGGAATTAAAACACAGGTAATGTAAGCCAGACAGGTTTGGGGACAATACATTTGCCTTTGCCTTTCAGAAGTAAACTACATGAGCAGAGAGATTCAAGGTAACGTTAGTCATAAGAGACACCCACGTTGCAAAGAAGTGCTTTGGGGGAAGCAAGCAAATAGATGTGCCTCCTTGCTTACTAAAAGGACAAAAGATTTAAGTCAGCAGCAATATATGGACATCCAAGGTTGGATGCCATGAAAAACCTGTGGGTTGGAATAATGTCTTAAGGTGGGAATTCCAAAAGCTCTGAAGTGACTTGGGCTCACAAGTCTCACTGACCGTCGGTGCGCTCTCCCAAGTCAAGCACTCTTGAAAGTCCAACTCCGACATATGGCACTATGGCAAAGGTTAGTTTTTTGACAAAATCCCCCAAAATGTAAAGGAAAAGGAATTGTTTCCCTGAACATTTAGAAAAGCCACTTTCCATCAAAAAGAATATTTCAATGGGAAAATGTCGACCAGCTCTAATAAAGAAAGGGACTAGTACAGCAGCATTTATTTTTGCCCCGTTGCCCTCACAACGTATAATCGGGGAATTCCATGCACTTACGCTGTGGCTGCTGCTGCTCTCCAGAAGCCAGCTGTTGCAGTAGAACCTGAGGCACATGCT
The DNA here is from genome assembly GCF_016161935.1 of Mauremys reevesii. Taxonomy (NCBI): domain Eukaryota; kingdom Metazoa; phylum Chordata; order Testudines; family Geoemydidae; genus Mauremys; species Mauremys reevesii. The sequence continues at coordinate 123,255,174 of NC_052629.1, read as the reverse complement.
ATTTTCAAGCTGTAAAGTACCTGCTTATTTAAACACGCAGATGCCAATAATCCCCATGTCTGGAGAACTGGGTAAGCCATTTTAAATCATTGATTAGCTCTGCTCCGGCAATTTTTCAAACACAACCAAGGCGGCGGGGAAACCAGCGATGCTGTATTTGTGAAAGCAGTTAAAGCTAGAGCAATTCCAGTGTAATCTGGTGCTGGTTGCGCTTCCTCTTGAGGGTGCTCACCAGGCAGCTGGGTCCATGTGCTTCTAAGCTCCCCTGGGTCTGGCACAGTCTCCAGCCACAGTCTGCGGTCCTGGCCACGTGGGCGCACATCCCGAGCATATATTCTCTGTCTGGTACCATTTTGGGGGAATTGGGATGCTGTGGTCCAGCTGCCCTAGGCCCTCTGGACCAGAGTGAACCCTCCCAAGACCAGTCACTCATGCACCCCCTCCCAGAGCGTCACCCTCATGGGCACTCCAGTTTATAGTTCAACCCTTCAGAGACATGTGGCAGCTGAAGCAAGTAACATACAGAGATGTCATAAATGAATTTCTAAACCAATCACTCTTTACTCAGAGACAAAGCACAGGAGACCCCACTCCCTCAGCTCTGTCTTCCCTTCATATCTCACTCCCTCCAGCTCTGGCTCTCACAGAGACCTGGGTCTCTTCATCTAACACTGCCTCTGTAGCCGCCCTCTCTTAAGGAGGGCATTCTCTATCTCACACTCGCCGTCGTGGTCTGACCATGATGGGAGTGTTGAGCTTCTCCTCTCCCATTCCTGCCACCAGTCCTTTTCTCCTCCCCCTTCCCACTCTTTGGAGCCCCACAACATCTGACTCTTTTCTCCTTTCCTGCTCCACGTTGCTGTCATCTATCACCAATCCAACGCCTTCCCCTTCACCCGTCCACTCTGATCTCAGCTGCTGGCTCTCTCCTCACAGTCTCCCACACTCACCCCGCAACTTCAATTTCCATGTTGCTGAGCCATCTGACCCCTTAGCTGCAATTTTCCTTGCCCTCACCTCTTCATTTGACCTGCTGCCCAGGTTCAACTCTGCCACTCACCAAAGCATTTATTTCACTTGACTTGGTCTTCACCAAGCACTGCTTTCTCTAATCTTTCTAATCCCAAATTCTCCCTCTCCAACCATCCCCTACTCTCTTACAGTTTTGCCCCCCAGCCCTGGTCCCTTCCTCACCCTGTCGTGTTCTCTCCATGACTTCCAGTCCATCTGTGCTGACTGTTTCCCATCTGCTCTCAGCCGGCTTCTCCCTGCCCTCTCTTCCTTTTCTTCCATTGATATGGTTGCTGATTCGCTCCATGCTTCACCCTCCTATACTCTTGAGTCTTTTGCCCCTCTCTCCAATAGCTAGAGATCAGCTGCTAGTATTAGTTACTACTGGGTGCCAAATGATGTCAGTGACATTTATTCTCTGCCATGCTAAAAATGGTAAAGCCAACAAAATGAGGAAAAAGGGGTGGGGGAGGGGAGAATAGGATGATCAGGTCAGACATTATAAATCAAGATGCCAACAACAATTAATGGGCCATAGTAGGATTAGGATTAAGACTGGAGTTCAGTAATTTTGCTTCTTCACTGCTGTCAAATCATTTGAATGATTCCAGTCCATAATTACAATATATTCTAGTTGTTGACCATGTGATTAACTAAAAGGGTATTTTTCTCCAACAGTCAAAAATAATTTTTGTTCAAATACTCCACTTTCCATATTCCACCTAATATTCCCGTTGAGACACATTCCTATGTGAACAAGAGATTTCTCCCTGTGAAGTTGTGACTGGATTATGCTAGACATGCATTTTATATTGAATGTGAATTCAGCATTTATAAAAGGTGCTGGACTGTTCCGACTGGAAACTGCTATTCACAATATGCACCAACAGTGACCTGGAGGAACCACCAATTCTATAAACAGTGCTCCACTAACAGAGACCCAGAAGGGTGACCTCTAGGGACATGGTCATTCAATTCTTGGTGTTACTGATGAGATGGCAAACAGGGGGCTTGTCAGTGGCAACAGTGGGCCCAATTTTTATAAAATAGCCACCTGTCCTCTGAAAGCTAGACTAAGAACACCAACTGTCCAGCCAGACATCAAGATTTTTATAGTGCGTTCCTCATCCTAAAAGCACCTACCACCAGATGATAACCCGGTAGGTGTGGACCAAAAGTTATCTACAGAGAAAAGGCTCTATATCCCATCTCTTAAGTCATATAGTTTTCCCTACTGAACAAAAAGTCAACTGGGGTTTGTTTTTTAAACCAAAAGAGCCGTAGTCACAAATAACATAGAAAACAGCTATGCTGCATTTTAGCAATGCTTTCAGCAGAGCTGCTGGGAAAAAAGAAGAAAAAACTTGAGTATGAACCAGCTGCAACTCCCCCCCCACTACCCCCCCCCCCCAAAAAAGAGAGAGAGAGATCAGTCAAAAGGCAAGCATGGGAACAGATCTCCAGAAACACCTCACATTTAAAGCACAGAGTTGCCTGTATTTTAAAACTCTGCCATGATGTACATTATGGCTGGGATATAATCTTGTAATAATGCGCAAATGCATACAACAGCAACCGCTGAAGATCTGTGGCATCTCTTCCTAGCTGTGCAGTGGCATGTTCCACTGTGAAAATGTGAAAATAATGTAATCTCTGCTGACACGTTTATTAAGACATAGAAGACATTACAAAGGACCTCTTGACATTACAATCTCTAACTTGATCAGGGGTAGAAACCTACTTGCCATCATTATTGAAAGCAACTGGTCAAAAAAAGTGCACAATCCTGTAAAAACTGTCCAGTTAATGATTTGGGATATAGGTATATTTATCACTCTGGGTTTCAACCACTTAAACCGATGCATCCCATATGTACTTTTGTAGCTTCCAGTGATCAAAACGAAAGAGCCAATTAAAAAAGGTCCACGTATATCTGGCTCCATTAGTTTGGCTAGTTTTATTTATTACAGCAGCATGGCTCATGCCAGCATGCAGTAGTTAAGGTCATGTTACCATTATAAACCCCAATTTTCAAGGATTTATAACTCAACTATAAAAATGTGCTCCGGCCTGGAACTTGGCACAGAAGGTCTCAACACAAGAGCCATTTTTTATAAACCAAATTGGGTATTAATGGTCTTGTCTGATTTTATGGTACAAAAGTGTAAGGGAAGGAGAAAGGTTTAATAGTTTCGGATTACTTTACGGGCTCTTATAACTCAAAATGTACGCTAGTGTCTGAGTATTTTAGAAAAAATATGTGGGAGACTAAATGCATCAGGGAATTGGTACCAGGATACCAAGAGCTTTCCTTTCCAGTTACTGGTTCAGATTGAGCTCAGATCAGAAGTAACTGAAAGACATTGCCACCTGACAGCTGTTGGAAGCTGATCTCAGTGCCATACCCAGCAAACAGCTGTTCATATCACAACTGGCACCAGCTGTCATCTTTGCTGGCAAACAAGCAAAGAAACCATTAATTTTATGGGCATGGACACTGGACAACCCTCATGATGGTCCCTCAAATCAGACACTGTTGGGAGACTTTGGGGAAGTTTTCACTGCCACTACTGATCTCTTTGTTTTGTGGTTAAACAGAGTAAACTTTACCCACCAGTGCTTTTACTCCAAATATTTCACCAGATATGGGTGCTGAGTCCTTCTGAAAACATTGGTCATACAGGACCAGTGATTTTATTTAGAACAGTGGAACTAACAACTGATTTCACTGGGTGAGCAAATGAACAACAGACCAAAAGTTGCTAAGGAGCCATTATGGTCTGAGAGATTTATAAACAGAAAACTGAAGATTTCAAAGCAACTGTCTTTGCTCCTAGCTCAAAATGTAACATCTTAAATGTGTAGCTGCATGCTTGAAAACAAGGTCTCTTCTGGAGTTTACAACACTCAACTGGTAAAAGTACCAAGTATGCATAATTTGCACACTATAATATGGCTATAATCATGTAAACAGTATGAGTATGAAGTGGTGGTTCCTTCACTTCTAAGACAGAATATACCCATATTGTAGAAATTCCAAACTTCCCTCCCTCAGGTTTGGCTTTCCAAGTAACAATCCAACATCGACTCAACAACTTTAGCTTCAGCCAAAACATTGCCCCAGAGATTGGCTGTTTCTAGGGTTCTTCTGCAAGATCTCTTCCTCAGAGCCTACCGCCCACTGCTCCTGAAAGAGGCTAGTTGGAGCCACTGGAATCTGCTGGCTAGAATGGCCCAGCAGTAATTCCACCATGCCCTCAGGCAGGGTTCGAGTGCCTGAGAAGTTGATGTTTCATCAGAGGAGTGCCATGTCCCAATATAGGGGAGCGGAGCTCCTTAATGCATATTTATATGAGCCAAAATAAGAGCCTGATTCAGTAATCATCCTGCCCCACTTCCTCAGCAGGTAAACCTGCAGCAGACCACTGAACATGGACTTTGGTCTGTGAGTTTATTTAGGCCAGGAGGTATTTATAAATTCATAAAGTGGAAGTCTTATCAAGTTATCACTGAAATACCATGGAGGCCTGACTTATGCAATGCTGAATGTCCTAGTTTCTGCTCAATTATGTTGCAAGTACTTATCTGTTCATTTAATAAAAAAGAACCTCTAAAAGACATGAGTCTATATCAAGTTAAGCAGTCTCTACAATTATTAAGTGCTCAATCTGCTTAAAAGACATTTACAAACATACTGGGGCATATGAATCAGACAACTTTAGTGTAGTTGAAGAAAAGACCTCATAAACTTCTGTTTTATAGAGATTATAACACACATCAATAGTTTTGCTACCTGGGTATCTGACGGATGATTTGGCAAGCACGGGAATGCATATGTAAGGGGAGTCCTTTTATTTTGCTTGTAGGGGGATTAATTTGAAGAGTGCTGTGAAGACGTCTAATTGAAGGTCAGATTGGTACCCCGCTTACAGTTAGTGCACCGGTACCTACCCGTGTGTCAACAGTGAATAAACCTGTTGTCTCCTGACCTTAGTTCTACAGCCTCCCTGGTAAAACCTGAAATAAATCAAGCTTCCCCCCCACAGGATGAATGCCTTTCATCTTAATTTCCATATGTTGAGAAGATGGGATCTTGTTCCGTTTCCTCTCTTTTCTACCTGCCCTTTTCTTTAATTAGAACGCCAACCTAAAGGATAATCAAAGCAGAAGAGGGGAAAAGAGTTCATGAAACCATTTCTGATCTTACTGATTTAATTAATAATTTCAATTATAATTAATAAAAATTAATATTTACAGCCAGTTACATTTATTGGAAAAATCGTGTTGTCATCTTTGATTTTAAACTGTTGGAAAGGTGGCTCTTTCTGGATCTCTAGACATCACCCAAAAGTATGAACTTTTCACAGTTCACAATCAGCACTTAAAATGTCCAAGGATTGAATTAGTTGAACAACTAATGTATCCTTGCCATCCCTGGAGAGTTACCTCCCAGCCACTGTACAGTGGTTAGATTAATTAAATCACTCTAACACACTGAGCAGGTTTTGCCAGGCAGTTCCAAGTACATCGTCTATTCTCAGCTTCCATGAACACACAGATTATGTAAGGTATTTTCTATAACAGATCCATGCCAATGTCAACCACTGAGCCAATGATATGTTTGCCATTTCCAAAGTGAAGGCTCATCCTCTCATTTGTCTTTTTAGCACTCACAGCTGATTCCTGTCTGATAACCACATCACTTAAAGAATTATAACAGCCTCCTTCTCCCTGAGTCCAGTGCATTGATCTCCTTAAAATGCAGTCTGTTAATTAATATTGGTTGTAATTATTGACCTAACTATCAATAAACATCTGAATAACAAGGACCGATAAAATAAAATAAAATAAAATAAAATAGTTGTGCGTATTATTCTGTTTTCTACCGAAGGAAGCTTTGTGTGTTCAGCATCTGTATTTCTACATCCCTTAGCTTGTCACTGGAATGGTACATAAAGCTGTTTGAAGCTTAAAGGTCAAAGGTTGTTTCTGTAACAATTGATACTGTCTCCAAGAAAACACTTGAGCCTTAACCGTCCTTTCTTTGCTTTTGTGAGTGCTGTCTTAAAGCTCCCAAGGAACTGCAGTGAAAGCCCAGCCGAAATCAAACTAGAAAGCCCAACCTGACATATTGAGATCCATGATGCAAGCTCCCTCAATGTCTTCAAGCACTTTCAGGCGTGCTTGAAACTAAATTCAAGGATGCTTCGTAACACACAGTGAAAGCATATGTCTGACCCAAAACGGCAAGTGTTCCTAGTGGCCACATTTGAAAAAAAGCTTTGTCCACTGGTTGACGTTAGACATTATTTTTAAGAAAGAAAGGGGTGAGGAATGAGAGATAAAATGTAGCTTGTATAAGGAATTAATGCCATTTTCTCAGTACTATCTAAGCCTGCAAAATGTGATCCATAGCTCCCACAAAACAAGCTGTACCCAGGGTGAAGAGATAGCTTCCGGGTCCCTAACTACAGGGTATAGCTTGCTCTGTACAGTGGGTACCTGGGGAGGAGGGGTTGGATGTGTGAGGTTTATGAAAGGAAGCTCAGTCAATCAAATTTTACAATTTATTTTTCCAGTTTGTTATTTTCACCCCAAAGTAATTCAGTTCACATCCCTGTGGAGGTAAAGTGGCTGAGATGTTTAGAAATGTCACATACCATGAGGTACAGAAATAATCCAGAATATGCCTAGTATGTTCCATGAGGCTGGTCACTCAAGTCAGTGTAAACGGCAAGGGCTAGGAGGATAGGAAGTATACTGTATTGTTAGCAGAGCTAACCAAGGAGAGACAATCGTTGTAAATAACCTCATAAATGAGGCATTAAATAAGACAAGGTAGCCATAAAAATGAGAAACTGTATTAATTTTTATAAGCCTGTTTAGAGTGGTGTTTATTAGAATACTGTCTTATAGCTACATAGCAGCCTTCACTCCAAACATTTTACAAGTTATCCATTCAGGGACAACATACCCACAACTGAAATGCAGCCAACTTCGGGGTTGAAAACAGCAACTGTTTAAGAGCAGGATCTGGTCAATAGGAGTTGAAGGTGCTCAAGACCTCATAGCACTGGGCTCAGGTACTAACTCTATGCAACAGTTTAAGCCAGGAAGCAAAGAAAAATATGCTTTCCAAAGGAAACTGCAGGAGGAACGTCAGGTTTAACAACCACTGATCACTAAGCTTTGCAAAAACTGTACTCGAGAATGACCAAAAGAACCCAGGAGCTTAGTGTTCGGTCTCATCCAAATATTAATACTTTCAAAACCACAGTGACCCTACAGCAATACGGGGTCACTAGCTCACAGCAAAGAGCACCCGATGCTCACAGCATCGGGTGCCGAATCTTGAGTCTGGAGGGGGCATCCAATTTTGAGACCATGAAACGCTGTGCTCCAAGAGTCAGCCAACTGTGGGGTAGGAACAACCCATGCTGACCTTTCGGCAGTCAAGAAGGCTGCAAGGAAGTCAATGAAAGTGTGGGCCCCTTATTGAATGAGGGAGGCAACCTAGTGACAGAGGATGTGGAAGAAGCTAATGTACTCAATGCTTTTTTTGCCATGGGGAGGAAGTGAGCAGCCCTTCTGTGGAGAAAGAAGTGGTTCAGGAATATTTAGAAAAGCTGGATGAGCACAAGTCCATGGGGCCAGATGCGTTGCATCCGAGGGTGCTAAAGGAGTTGGTGGATGTGATTGCAGAGCCATTGGCCATTATCTTTGAAAACTCGCGGCAGTCGGGGGAGGTCCTGGATGACTGGAAAAAGGCTAATGTAGTGCCCATCTTTAAAAAAGGGAAGGAGGAGGATCTGGGGAACTACAGGCCAGTCAGCCTCACCTCAATCCCTGGAAAAATCATGGAGCAGGTCCTCAAGGAATCAATTCTGATGCACTTAGAGGAGAAGAAAGTGATCAGGAACAGTCAGAATGGATTTACCAAGGGCAAGTCATGCCTGACTAACCTAACTGCCTTCTATGAGGAGATAACTGGCTCCGTGGATGAGGGGAAAGCAGTGGATGTGTTAATCCTTGACTTTAGCAAAGCTTTTGATATGGTTTCCCACAGTATTCTTGCTGGAAAGTTAAAGAAGTATGGGCTGGATGAATGGACTATAAGGTGGATAGAAAACTGGCTAGATCGTTGGGCTCAATGGGTAGTGATCAATGGCTCCATGTCTAGTTGGCAGCCGGTATCAAGCAGAGTACCCCAAGGGTCGGTCCTGTGGCCGGTTTTGTTCAATATCTTCATTAATGATCTGGAGGACGGCGTGGACTCAGCAAGTTTGCAGGTGACACTAAACAGGGAGGAGTAGTAGATACTCTGGAGGGTAGGGATAGGATACAGACGGACCTAGACAAATTAGAGGATTGGACCAAAAGAAATCTGATGAGGTTCAACAAGGACAAGTGCAGAGTCCTGCACTTAGGACGGAAGAATCCCATTCATTGTTACAGACTAGGGACTGAATGGCTAGGCAGCAGTTCTGCAGAAAAGGACTTAGAGGTTACAATGGACGAGAAGCTGGATATGAGTCAGCAGTGTGCCCTTGTTGTGAAGAAGGCTAATGGCATTTGAGGCTGTATAAGTAGGGGCATTGCCAGCAGATTGAGGGACGTGATCATTCCCCTCTATTCGACATTGGTGAGGCCTCATCTGGAGTGCTGTGTCCAGTTTTGGGCCCCACACTACAAGAAGGATGTGGAAAAATTGGAAAGAGTCCAGTGGAGGGCAACAAAATTGATTAGGGGGTTGGAGCACATGACTTATGAGGAGAGGCTGAGGGAACTAGGATTGTTTAGCCTGCAGAAGAGAAGAATGAGGGGGGATTTGATAGCTGCTTTCAACTACCTGAAAGAGGGTTCCAAAGAGGGTGGATCTAGACTGTTCTCAGTGGTAGCAGATGACAGAACAAGGAGTAATGGTCTCAGTTGCAGTGGGGAAGGTCTACGTTGGATATTAGGAAAAACTTTTTCACTAGAAGGGTGGTGAAGCATTAGAATGGGTTACCTAGGGAATGGTGAAATCTCCTTCCTTAGAAGTTTTTAAGGTCAGGCTTGACAAAGCCCTGGCTGGGATGATTTAGTTGGGGATTGGTCCTGCTTTGAGCAGGGGGTTGGACTGGATGACCTCCTGAGGTCCCTTCCAACCCTGATAGTCTATGATTCTAACTCTAGGTAGGTGGACAGTGATATCTGGTGGATTCATAGTGCTCCATGATGATTAGATCCTCCCACCACAAGGCAGGTATGCAACAGCACCAGTGATGAGGAGTTTAAGATATAGCAAAGGGTAGAGTGGAAGTGTCCATTGGGGACAGGGGACAGGCGGGAATGCTGATGTTGTTGGTGCCTGCATGCCCCATGGTTCCTTCTAAGTCCACCCAGGAAGCAGAAATTCATTAAAGTGAAACAGTGAAAAAAGTTACCCTAAACTTCTTCAAATCTCAAAACAAGTTCAAATTAATTTTGGGTTTATGGATGCAAAGCTCACCCTGGTTCTCATGGCTAGTTCTCTGAAGACGTCCAAAAAGTGTGCAGAGGCAGTCAAAAAAACAAACAGGATGTTAGGAATCATTAAAAAGGGGACAGAGAATAAGACGGAAAATATATTATTGCCCTTATATAAATCGATTGTATGCCCACATCTTGAATACTCCGTACATATGTGGTCTCCTCATCTCAAAAAAGATATACTGGAACTAGAAAAGGTTCAGAGAAGGGCAACTAAAATGATTAGGGGGTTGGAACGGGTCCCATATGAGGAGAGATCAAAGAGGCTAGGACTTTTCAGCTTGGAAAAGAGGAGACCAAGTGGGGATATGACAAAGGTATACAAAATCATGAGTGATGTGGAGAAAGTAGATAAGGAAAAGTTATTTACTTATTCCCATAATACAAAAAATAGGGGTCACCAAATGAAATTAATGGGCAGCAGGTTTAAAACAAATAAAAGAAAGTTCTTCTTCACGCAGCGCACAGTCAACTTGTGGAACTCCTTGACCGAGGAGGTTGTGAAGGCTAGGACTATAACAGCATTTAAAAGAGAACTGGATAAATTCATGGAGGTTAAGTCTATTAATGGCTATTAGCCAGGATGGGTAAGGAATGGTGTCCCTAGCCTCTGTTTGTCAGAGGGTGGAGATGGATGGCAGGAGAGAGATCATTTGATCATTACCTGTTAGGTTCACTCCCTCTAGGGCACCTGGCATTGGCCACTGTCAGTAGACAGGATACTGGGCTAGATGGACCTTTGGTCTGACCCAGTATGACCCTTCTTATGTTCTTCTTATATTCTCTCCTTGCAACTTCTCACATACTCAGGATCTAAATCCAGTTCTCATACACATACCTCATTTATTTATTTTTTAATATACATATATATATATAATTTTCAAGGTTTAATTACAGGGACAGAAAAAAAGCACACACACTTTCTCAGAGATGTCCGTGACAGCTAACATCTGGCTCAGCAGTGCTGTTAAGAAGAGAAACCTTCCATGCATGTAGACCATACTGTTGCTTTCAGTTAAACTTTTAGCTTTCAGTTTTATACTGCAGCCTCACTGCAATTTTTCAATTTTCTAATCTTTAGTTCTGTGCTCTCTTCCTGAGCACTGCTCCTTTTTCTATTTCCTTCCTTTCGTTAATTTGAAAACTTGTGCCTTTTAGATGTAATTCTGACAAGGCAGCTGGCTTTACTTGTTCAGCAGAATAATTACTTCTCCCTGTGCTACAAAGAAGGAAAGGACAATGGTGTGGCACAGGAAGGTTTATTGTCGATCTGGACTCTTAAGGTACAGATTATATGGCATATTGAAAGACCACTCCTGCTGTGCTAAACTGTCCCTGTGTTTCTCAGCACAAGCCAGACTACCAAAAAGGAGACGCCAAGGAACAGGATACAATAGCTTTCCAAGTGGAACAGGTGTTCAATTTGCCTTCACAATACTTTGCACAGCAATTTCTGCCATCTAATCAGCTGTCCGTGGTTTGCCTCAACCTTTCGTCAGGCTCCTTGTGGCATTATGGTTAATGTGGAACTCAGATATTCGGCGGTGCACACTCCACCTGCAAAAGGACTTCCAACTACCTTTTTTTTTAATTTTCAAGTTTTCATAGTGTAATATGTTGAGGGAGACCTGAACGCAAGGTCTAGATTTGTTGGGGGAAGGTGAATTTGGAACTAAACTTTGATGCTTAAGCTCCTTTCTCCGACCATGCTTGTTCATGGGGAAAAAAATCTCCATAGCAACACTTCCTAACTAACAATTACAAAATATTGTTCTGGAATGCTATGTTTCTTCCAAACTGCGCTCCCCACAGTGCATCACTTATTCACAGGCACAAGCTCTGAGAGCTAAATCACACAAAATCTTGACAGCAAATATTGTTTCTTATATTTTCTCCAAGTGATCTCTGTGCTTCTGGAGCAGAGCAGATGGAGTGGGCTGGCCACCTGGGCAAAGACCCGGTCAGGAAATTCTCAGCAGTCCCTATACTCCTCAGTGGAATTTGGGATGAATCACTAGGTCTGCCCGTGCCCAGGGCAGCCATCCTTTTGTTATGCTCCTCTGGGCTCTCTCTGAAATAGGGTGATATTTACAATGTAACTTTGAATGGCAAGAATCACAATGTAATCACCATGAGGCTGGATTTGGGGCATGGGTGGAGTCTGACTCCTCCACTTGGGGAGGCTGGGTGCGCCCGGACCGTGGCCTGCCCCCACTCTGCCTCCTCCCCCTGAAGCCCCACCCACACTCCACCCCTGGCCTCACCCGGACCCGTCCCCTTAGCCCCCCCACCTCTTCCCCCAAGACACCCCCCCGCCTGTCGCTCTCGCCTCTTCATCCCCTCCCGCGAGGCCCCCATGCGGGCAGAGCGGGGAAGGGAAGAGGGGGAGCAAGGGTGGGGCTTCGGGGGGAAGAGGACAAGAGGGAGCAGGGCCTCGAGGTGGAGCACGGGCAGGGCCGTGTCCCGGGCGCCCTTTCGGTGGCGGTGCATTCCAAAGGCAGCGAGCCTGCTGTCTGTGGAGGCTTAGCCTCCCCTGGCCTCTTATACCCGCTTCCCAATTCCATTATTTTGAAACCAAACCCCAACCAGAACCTCTTTGGGTTGACCCACTCCTCCTAACAACATTGCTCTGGCAACTGGTGGGAGGGACCGCTGCTGAGTTACATAAGATGAGAGATTTCTCTCATCCCCCAAGGGAAAGAACAAGGTGCTCCCTTGTCTCCTCTAGTCTCTGCTGCTTCCTTGTCTCAAGAATAGACTTTCACTTCAAAATCAAACTGTGCTATTATTTCAATCTCAAATTTCATCTTCTGTAGCCAAAAAGGAACATTATGCTCACCTACGAACCTCAGTGAGGTGCTGGGCTATACGTTCATAAAACAAAAAGTTCATACGCACAAAGCCAGATATGGCATTATGATGCAGTACTCAAAAATGGACAGTGTCAGTACACTGAATATCACCACTGTAAAACTGAGTAAAACACTAACGCTAGACATACTGCCATACTCAATGCAAAACAAATGTTACATTTGCGTTGAAAGACATTACCGAATGCAAGTCTGTGATATTATAGTGGAAGTAATTGCATAATATTGAGTACGTGAGACAGGGGAATTAGAGGATGTGAGATGATGTAACCATGCACATGCTTTCTCTTTGTCCCTGGTCTTAATTCCTTAGAGTGGCAGTGATTAAAAAAAAAAAGTAAAGAGAAAAAGAAAAGACTAAACTATTTCTAATCACCTGAAGGGTACGTTGGAGAGTCTGTCTGCAACGTTAGGGAAAATACACACTGCAGCTCCGAACAGGGAGGCTGGATTTAATATATAGAAACTTTCTCAAATTATACCGAGGATAATATGACAAGAAATATTTTGATGGAAATTTGCAGGGTGAGAAAATCCATACTGTACAGTCTCATTAAAAGTTCAGTAGTGACTTATATCCTCAGAAACAAATCTTGCAACATGCTACAGTGGCAAGTCACAAACTACCACAGACCACAGTTGCTAGAAACATTTTAAACACAGTAGACACTAAGGCTTGGCCAGGATGTTGATTACTGCATTCGCAACAGACCTATGCAGCCTATCAAAAGGCTGTGGGTCAGAAGACATGATATGAGGCAGGCGAGTCTGTGACATTAATGATTAGAGAGCTCAGAGATGATCTTTGGCAAGTCTACCCTAGATGTTGCAAAAGTATCAGAAATAGCCCAGAGCACAATGGCTGAACAAAAAATAATTCAGACTTGCAGAGAAGTCTCAAGGCACAGACAGCCACTTGACAATCAGCAGTATGCACACGCTTTCAAATGTATCGCTGAAATGACGGAACATCTGGGCAGTCAGCGACAGCTCCCTAAAGCCATATAAAAGCAAGTGTGTGTTTGTGTGAGAGACAGAGGAGAAGAGCGAGAGAGTGAGTGTGTGTGCATGTGCGCACCAGAGACACATGCTATAACTCATGCTCATTCAAGGATGTGGAGTGCTGCGGGTGCCAGAAAATGTAGCCATCTTGCAAAGATGTACCATGCTGCAATTCAGCCAGGAGAAACAAAATGCTCACTACGGGAATTTGATTTCAGCAGGGGTACAGCAAAATATAACCATAGTTGGAGATGCCACATTAACCAGTGCAAGATTAACAGATCATGTCTGTCTTGATGAGTCCAAGCCACTTGTCATCTCATCTTTCCATGGCTTTGCCTATCTCTTATGGCAGGCCTGCACAACTCGTAAAGCGGCGAGGGCCACATTACTCCAAAGAAAACAGCTGAGGGCTGAAACCCCCGCCCAGCCCCGCAGAAACACCCCACTCCAGCACCGCCCAGCCCTGCAGAAACAAACCCTTCTTCCCCAGTGCCGCCCCACCAAAACAGCTGTGGGCCAAAAAGGAAGGTTGGGGGTGGGGAGGTGATACTTGATTTTAAATCAACCAGGGGCTCCCAGCTGAAGAGGTGGCTGGGAGCTCTCAGGGGCAAATTAAAGGGCCCGGGGCTCCGGCAGCCGAGGGAACCAGAGCTTTGCGGGGCTGGGGCAGGGATTTAAAGGGCCCAGAGCTCCTGCCGCTGAGGGGAGCCCGAGCTCTTTAAATCCCAGCCCCAGCCCGGCCGCCGGAACTGGGGTGAGATTCAAAGGGCTCTGGGCTGCCTGCAGGCACGGGGAGCCCTGAACTCTTTAAATCTCAGCCGCGGCCGGGATTCAAAGGGCTCTGGGCTGCCCGCAGAGCACCGTGTGCGCGGGATTTAGAATCCCCCCGCGGGCCGCACAGTGAGCCTCCGTGGGCCGCATGTTGTGCAGGCCTGTCTTATGGTATCAATACCAAGGGGAGGACAGGATTTTGTCAGTGGGCAGGAAAGAAGAGAGACACAGATGAGGGGAAGCACAAACACGTGGTTGGTAGGTGAAGAGGTGTCTGAGATGAGGGACAGATATATAGACCTAAGACTGGGGGAAACACAGGGAAAAGGAAAATTCAGAGGGAGAGGTGCTCAATCTAGTCAGAGGCTTTCACAGAGGGAAGCAGAGAATAGACACGCAGAAAGAGGTGCTGGGGAGAGAGACACACACACGTGGAATAAATGAGCAGGCAAAATGAGACATACACAAGCAGAGGTATGGATAGAAATGCAGATGGGGAAGAGAAAGAAATGTTTGCACATTCACAGAAGGAGGTGAATGAAATTCACACACACACACACACACACACAGAGTCTGCAATAAGAGAATGAAGGGCAGAATTCACTCCTTCCTTGGTCCACATCAGTCCACACTCAGGACTTGCTGCATGGCTGATCTACTGCTAGAGCCATATGTGATGGCTGAGGGTCGTCAGGGCAGGGGAGCTGATTGTTTAGATGGCTCCGTATTTTGAACCTTTTGGGTGGGTGTTGGTTTGGTAGGATGCATTGTGCAGAGTTACATTTATAGTAGCACTGATGGCTTAGAGAGCTGCTTTATAAACCAAAGTGAACAAATATCGAAAGTCAAAGGCCCATGGAGATGCTTTCCGGGCAAATGTTACACTTGCCTTTATCAGGAGCATTAAAGAACAACCCATCCCACAGTTCCAGTGTGATTAAGGCAGATAAAGCTAACCTGGGCCAAGGTTAAGATTGACACACTGTCTATTTAAGCTCTCTCCTGGAAATGCTGAGCTTCATTCACAAAGAACAGTGCTGACAAGTCGGTCACTCCCCACAGTCTAAGACCAGACTAAAATGTATCTCAGCAACCTGCCTCTGAGTCTTACTGCTGTCCTGGACCTTGGTCCATCCAGCCCACAGATAAATAGAGCTCTGCCAAGAAACCTTCTGCAGGAAATCCGGCAGTAAGGTTCACTCTGCTGGCGTTCTTCAGGAGCTAACAGGAAAATCCACAGGTTTTGAAAACAGAGACAAGCCACAGAAGAACATTAGCTAGGCCACACTGGCAGCTCGTTAAAGAAGCATTGCTAAGCAGCGGGGGGAGAGGGGAACATAGGCTGGATACTGTGAATATCTGAAAGGATTAGCAAGCTGCCCTTGCATATAAGAAAGGGTTAAAGAGTCAGAGAGCTCTCCAGAGGGAGATATGTATCTCTCTTTATGCCAGTGTGGTTAGAACATCTATATTCCTGAGGTGTGCAGGTTTCCAGGGCTCCCTTTGTCATAAACTCTAGAGCAGTGAATGCAAACGGAAGAGAATTTCAGCTAAATGCCAGAGACACAGGGAAAGGAATGGTCTCCGTCTAAGACAGGCAAGAACTATCTTCCCACACAGCTTAGAGAAGGGTCACCAGCTTCACAGTAGTTAGATGCTGTCTCCCGCAGAAATGGAATGCCACCAGCAGCTGAGCCTGGGCAAGACAGAAAACAGGCAGAGAGCATCACAAGGCAGCTCCTTAGAAAGTAACAACTTCAACAGATAATGCAGCAATTTAACCAGGTGTTGTCAGATCCAATCAGACACACTGTGGCTACGCATCATAGAGTTAATGTAGGGCAAGCCACTCCATTCCCCTCTTCTATTAAATCTCCCACACTTGTTATGTAGATAAATGCAAAACAAACAGCACTCTAAAAATAGGCTCAAAAGCCAAAAAGATTACTTAGATTATTTCTTAAACAGGCAGGACAGCAGGAGAGCAACGGCACTGCAGCCACAGTTCTTAGGCTAACTATGGAAATGATGAAAGTCTAAAAATCGTTGAGATCATTTGGCCTATGTTTAGAGTGCTATTAATTTTTCTTAGCTGGATAGTTGGAAGGCGAAGCTACAGTGTATACTGTATTTGAAAACTGCATTTGCAATGAACACTAGGAATCTGACTGATGCTAAGGTATATCAACAGAATTTAAAGAGGCGATAAAACAGGTCATTCCAGGAATGCAGAGTAAAGCATTATGAGCAAAATAAATTAACATCCCTCCAAATAGTATGGACGACAGGTAATTAAACGGGCTGCCTCAGTGGCTTTCATGTATTCCACATATTTAATAGGGGGGCTTAAATTTCTCTATGTTGCTAAAAATACAAGTTTTAAAAAACAAAATAGATGCAAAACCACATTCCAAACTCTGTCTCTTGTTTAAAAAATGACAAAGCAAGTTTAATGGTGGTTTGGGGGGAGAGGAGGAATCTTACCTGATATTACTCCAAGCCCTGCATAAATTAAAACCTTCCGCAGTGAACCCCCACAAATAAGTTTAGAGTAGAAACACCACAAGAAGCGTAATGCCATAGCATAGCTGCAGCTATCAGTTAAAAGATAATTCCGAAGGATTAAAAGCAGTCATTCTAATTTTTAATTAAAGGTAGAGAAAAATGTCATGCGACTGAGGCGGGGGGGAACCAGTCAAGTAGTGCATATGTTAAAATTAAAAAAAAAATCCCCTTCACACCTGAAATGGTATCATTAAAAAGTGACACTAGTTTTTGGCTTGTCAGAGGCACGGAGCTGCCTGCTGCTCTGTATTTTACTCCTCTCCAATCTTACTTGAGAAAATGAGAAGAAAGAAGGAACTGTGTCTGCTGCACCATAAAGCAGTGAGCAATTTCTCTTATAACAACTTTTGTTAGCCTGTAAACTACTGAGCCAGGCACCAGATTTCACTGTTTAAATGTCTATTCATCTAGCTTTTAAAAAAAAATACCATTTTATATTATGCATATGTTTCTTTTACCACTTTTGCAGCACAGCTGGTTCATTCTCCTCTCTTCTCTATAGGTTCTTATACCACTTCCTCACCGTAGTATGAGAGCACCTTCCAGTGATGCATTAAGTAACATGACTTATATCTGTCATGTGATGTTTGCTCCTCCTCTGTCCCCAGGGAAAGGATGTTCAATACTCCTCATTGCTAAAGCAACGATTAAATCAAATGGTTAGTCTTCAAGGTGACCTCCAGGTCAGTTTCCATATTGAAACATTTATATTGGGCCTGATTCTGATACCATTCTTCATGTTAACTAACATCTTACTCCACAAGAGGACCCATTGATTTCAATGTTTTTTTATGTTTCTGGTAATTTCACCAACATGTCACATGACCTGAACAAACAAGCAAACACAAAATCTCCTCTTTGGACACTGAAACACTGATGAATGGGAAGTGCTGATCAAGCAAGTGGTAATGATAGTCAGACTGTTAGGAGCATTTGAATGGTTAAGAAGAGAAACAAAGTATTAAAAGGTTATAGATAGTGTGAAAACTGTCAAGACTTTAAAGAAAAATAAATACAGTAATCACTGAGTTGATGTCTGTGAAATAGAAAATATTAGTGTTAGCTTACAGAGTGTGAAATGAAATTTAAATGCATTTGATGCAGACAAGAGAAGAGAAGCAAAAAACAAAAGAAGTTCAGAATGCAATGTCAGGTAGCTGGTTTTGAACTGCTTTGTAAACAGCTGGAACATCCCAAGGCTATATAATTGAGGTATTACAGAAGAAAGCTATTACATGGCTTGCATCTACATCTTCTTTTTTTCCTCCAGTTAAAACAATTACAAACAAATCAATTTTGATGGTTATGCAGAGCTAGCAAAAATGTTCCATAAAGGAATATGAAAATGACATTGTAAAGTTAAAAAAACCCAACCCATCCATAGTCCATAATTGTGTCCTTTATTTTGAAGT
Organism: Mauremys reevesii; assembly: GCF_016161935.1. Lineage (NCBI taxonomy): Eukaryota > Metazoa > Chordata > Testudines > Geoemydidae > Mauremys > Mauremys reevesii. The sequence goes on along the minus strand of NC_052629.1, from coordinate 123,237,029 downwards.
AATAAGAACTATAAAGTCCTAGATAAAGAACTTCCAGTGATCCAGGTCACCTTTCAAGACTGGCGCCAGTACATGGAAGGGGCCAGGCATCCAGTACAGATGTACACAGAGCATAAAAATCTAGGATATCTTTGCAAAGCTAAGGCACGAAACCAAAGACAGCTCCACTGGGCCCTGATCTTCACACGTTTTAACTTCACTATAGGAAACTCCAGGACAACTGCCAATCAGGTCTCTTGGGCGGGATGTCCCATAGTGTATATGTCTGCTGCAGATCATGGGGAGCAACCAAGTTATAGCTGCTCCTGGCTAGCAGTGGGACAATGGCTGTTGCCTGGTGGCTCTGATGACCTGGGTTCGAGTCCTGGTGATCTTTACATCAATTTTCCATCCTCGGCCTCAAGCAAATGTTATATTTAAAAACACCATGAAAAACAACAGTGTTTCCTAGAAGACTTATTATTAAACACGCAAACGAGGAGCCTGATCCTGCGAACACTCAGGTTCATAAGTTACTTTACTAACACATAGAGCTTCCTCTTGCATAAGAAAAGTTCTTCATATTCCAAGAGGTCAGATTCTCATCTATGGCGCTATGGCAATTTACACCAGCTGAAGATCTGTCTCCAAGTGGAACAGTCTTCCAATAGTAGTAGTGGAGGCAAATGATCTAACTCATTTGAAGATGGAGTTCATTTATAGAGATGTATCAGATAGGGTTGCCTGCAACAGCAGGGGACTGGACTTGACACAAGACGTCCCTTGCAGTTGTATGTTCCTACGTCTGCAGGTCACAGCCCATAGAGACCAGTTCATAAAAGGCTCTTATTTAATATTGATATTACAGAGGCATCCAGAGATGTCAACCACAATAAGAACCCTGTGGCGCTAGGCTCTGTGCAAACACATATACAGACAGCCCCTGCCCCAAAGAATGTAAAGTCTAATTGTTTCTTTAGTCTGAGATGGAAAAAGGCAGCTAGCTCTCCTGTTGAAATTCACATGGGGCAGGTCATGTTCAGAAGAGGGCCATAATTTACACCGGGGAACAGGATGAGACCAAGTCTTGCCAACTTTAAAGTGCAATGTGAGACCCATCTACCCCCAGTAATGGCAACTGCAGAATAGCCCAGTTGTACCCCAAGCAAAAGCAAAATTAAGAAGAAAACAATAAAATGGGATAGGCAAAAATATCTTTGGGGGCAGACATTATGCCTTTTAAATTATTTTTTCATGGAACCTAGATTCAGGATGCATGATGAGGGGTGTCAGCGGGAGATAGAAGACGAACATAGAGGTAAGACCTCAGTAACGTATTCTCTCCTAATAATCTCCCATAGAATGAATTGTTCAGAAGAGTGCCTCTCGACAGATGCCTATTACAACTGCATCAGCCATTTCTGATGCCATTATCATATTGCAAGTGAATGCCTCATTTCCTCTCTGCTCTCATCCCCACAAGTCCTTCAGCATTGCACAATCTCTCACCATTTCTGATCGTATACTTCCAAGAAGTGAAGACTGGTCTAGGAGGGGATGATATTGCAGCTACAGCAGAGGAGAGAAGTCAAGGTTCTAGTACCAGGTCTGCCATGGTATTTGGAATGACTTCTCTGTTCCTTTATTTTCTCCCCTTGCAATTTCCAAGATGAATCTCTGGTTTCTGTTCATCCTTGAAATGGATTTTCTGCCCATTCTTGTAGCCTTTCTATGACCCTCTGAATTTCCTCCCCATGCCCCCCGCCACACACACGTTCTCACTGGGATTTGCAACACTTCCCAGTATAGTATCAGTGGATATGAGCAGAGCCATGTGGTTTGGAAACTGGCTACAGGACTGCAGAAAAAGGGCAATGAGAAATAGAAATGTATCGAAATTGGTGGTGCCTACTGGAGTATCAGAGAGATCAGTGGTAGGTTCAGTCGTATTAAATACCTTCATAATGGAACTTGAGGATGGGTCACGAGACATACAGGCCAAACCCTTCTCAGTTGTAGTATGAAGTGAGCAGGGTTTGGCCCAATATCTTCGTTCACAAATTTCTCAGCCATGGCACAAGAGAAGACACTTTTGGTCAGGAATCCAATTCCAGCTCCAAGCTTCATGAGGAGTTATAAACAATAGTGAGAGAAAAAGTATGGAAACTATTTTTAATGGTTATTGTGATTACTGATAATGTTGATGTTTGATGCTTGTTTGGTAATCTAATTTGGAGAAGGAATTGAACTAGCAATCTTTTTTTACAACACACAATACAATTTATTTCTTTTGGTATCTTTCTTTGCACATGCTTATCATCAATCGGTATATTCTGAATTGCTGAAATTTATTCTGCTGTGTCAGCCAGTGCTGATAACTACAAATGTGAATCACTGAATTGTAAATTATAATATAGCGCATCACTGGATTTCTTTAGACAGAGACTTTGTCACAGTATCGCAGGAGTGACGCTATATTACTCTGAGTTCTCTTTCAATTTAACATGTAAAGTCAATTAAGTGGCAATGGAACTTGAGCAAATTTCTACCCTGAAATTCATGACTGAGAAAACCCTCTCCCCAACTAACCAACTAACTAAATATAAGTTCAGGGTTAAAATTAGACCTTTGTCCAGAATACCCTGCCAAGAACAGCGCCGCTAGGAGGACTGGTTAGCGCCAGGGCGGGTAACACGGCTAACCAAGGCTGTTTTACTAGAAAGAGTGCGCAAGGAAAGAGAAAAGGGTAACGAAACCAAACCTCTGCACTGAACCCAGAGCAGTGTATGTCCATGAGCATTAAGATCTTTATGAAGATCTTAAAAGTTCCTTTACCTCCTTTTATAGTATATCATAAAGATGATGGATGCAGGACTAAAACTTCTGAGCAGAGCATCACCACTAAATATGCCCATAACAAGTGAGGTGGCCTCAGGTAAAATGGCAAGGTATAATCCTGGGGAATGGCTCCGCACATCACAGAGATGTGTCTGTCTGCAGAGGATTCTCATGGGTCACGCAGCACACCTGTATTTCAAGATAGGGCATTCCCAGCACAGTGGTGTTCTCAAGCCACTATAGTTAATATATGTATTGTATATTCACTACAAGGACTGTTTCTTTCCACAAAGACTTCCAGGCTGTAAATACCCAGGCCATTCAAGAAGCAGGGAGGTTGGAGGCGGTGGGGGGGCATTCTTATACATTTTCAAAAACAGTGAGCCAACTTCTTCCCTCCTATAACTGTACTGCCTCCATTCTGGTTTTAATTTCCCTAGAGTGAGCTCGTCCAGCAGGATTTGCCCCTGTAATTTTTACTGCTACTAAAATTTCTTCCTCTGCATGAATATGGCATTGCCTGGGATTTGCAGCAAAACTGAACTATGGGTTAAAAGGTAAAATGGTCAAACAGCTGTTCAAATACTGCATAAACTGCTAGTACTGACAAGATTTTTTTTTTTTAAACAAAACTTTCCCCCCTCCCCCAGAGGACAAAAAGCAGAAATATGTCATGAATTCTTTTGGCATTTGTGAAACGAAACATTCAAATTTTTGGTACCATAGGTCTTTTTAGTTTCAAAATTTCCTTTAATTTTATTTTAAAACAATCAAAGACATTTTAAAATGATAAAAATTGAAACAAAAATGTTTTGTTTGGGTTTGTCCCAAAATGAATAATAATAAAAAAAAATTGATTGGCCCAAAATTTTGAAAAAAATCACTTTTGGTTTGGCCACAAATGATTTCCCCCATGAAGTTTTTTCGGAATTGCCAGTGAACTGCCAAAACCACGATTCGCATAGTTCTCCTTACAGTTCATCAGTGTTCAGAAAAGGGTCAGCTAGATTTTAATATGAGATATAAATTCTCTTGCTTTTTAGTGTACAGTAACTCAAGAACAAACACAAAATATGGGTGCAGTAGTAGCAGAATTTCATCTTGAAGGATCAACATGTAAAGGTTATTTTCTGGGGAGAAAAAAGAAACCAAAAAGCCCCACACATCTTGCAAAGACTTTTATGCAAAGACTTTCCCATGTGCTAAACTATGGCTACACTAGAGAGCTTACAACTTAATGACTCCAGACCCCCGCATGCAGCAGTAGCTATGTCGGTGGGAGAAGCTCTCCGGCCAACATTGTACTGGCCACACCAGTGTTTAAGTTGGCATCAGTTGTGTCGCTCAGGGGTGGCTAATTCATAGCCCTGAGCAGCATAACTTATGTCGACAAGCTATATAGTGTAACCATAGCCTGCATACTCCCACTGATGTCACTGAGGCTAAGAGTGCTAAGCTAAGCACATGCAAAAGTCTTTGAAGGACTGGATCCTTAAATATTATAAACAGATCTAAATTGAATGGAGGAGTCTGCGTTATTTCTTCGGCAAGCGAGCAGTTCAGAGACACCTAAAAGAACAGTGATAATATGCCTGTTGTGGTTTTGGTAATCTCTCTGTTCTGAAATCATAGAATCATAGAATATCAGGGTTGGAAGGGACCTCAGGAGATCATTCAGTCCAACCCCCTGCTCAAAGCAGGACCAATCCCCAACTAAATCATCCCAGCCAGGGCTTTGTCAAGCCTGACCTTAAAAACCTCTAAGGAAGGAGATTCCACCACCTCCCTAGGGAACCAATTCCAGTGCTTCACCACCCTCTTAGTGAAAAAGGTTTTCCTAATATCCAACCTAAACCTCTCCCACTGCAACTTGAGACCTTACTCCTTGTTCTGTCATCTGGTACCACTGAGAACAGTCTAGATCCATCCTCTTTGAAACCCTCCTTTAGGTAGTTGAAAGCAGCTATCAAATCCCCCCTCACTCTAATCTTCTGCAGACTAAATAACCCTAGTTCCCTCAGCCTCTCCTCATAAGTCATGTGCTCCAGCCCCCTAATCATTTTTGTTGCCCTCCGCTGGACTCTTTCCAATTTTTCCACATCCTTCTTTTGTAGTGTGGGTCCCAAAACTGGACACAGTACTCCAAATGCTATGTTTGGTAATGCAGGAGATGGCGAAGGAATTAGGGGTAAATGAATATTTGGCTAAATGAGATAACCCAGGCAAAGTTGATATAATATGCACTCTGGATGATCTACAGAAACAGCAATTTTATCTTAAAAATGCCCAAATGTATTTGAACTATTGGAATGACAACATAAATCAAGACAAGGTGGGTGAGGTAATATCTTTTATTGGACAAGATCTCACCAACAGAAGTTGGTCCAATAAAGAGAGATTACCTCACCCACTTTGTCTCTCTAATATCCTGGGACCGACACAGCGACAACACTGTATAGAATGTTCATAAAAGCAGTTCAATATGCAACAGTATAAAGGTGGTAGAGATTTAAATTGTAACTACAGTCACTCTTTCAAATTCTCTTCTAAAATGAAAATATCCTACTTGTTAAAGCAATGTGATCATTTTGCATTTCACTGGTCTGCAGCTATGCTAGACTTCTAGCTTTTTTAATGAAAAATGAAAGATCATAATTAGAGTCTGCTGGAAGCAAATAAATCCAAGGCAAGGTCGAAGAAGTGCTTTTCCATTCTCAGGACACCATGGGAATAAAGTGGTGAGAAGTCTGAACTGTTTGACTGTCCTTCTATGTGCCTGTTTACTGATGATAAAAAAGATTTCTCACACACACAAAATCACACTGGAGTCAGTCCCTCAATGATAAAGCCCTTAATGATTCATACTGTCACACTGGAATCAACATATCATAAGCCTTCCACTACCCACGCTTTGGAAAAAAGAGAGGAAGAAAGAAAGATGGATGAAATTACAGCGGATAACACACAATAGAAGTTCATGATTCTGAAGTTCTGATGAAAGGCTGTCCCTCTGAGAACAAAGTCAGTGCGTAACTCTGTAATTAGACTTTGGAGGAGAGGAATACCATGTATTAGCCTATTGTTGTTGATATCAGATGTCTCTGGAGATTGTGGGCAAACATACACTAATAATTGCTTAATTTGATTATGTTTCCAAATTAATTGCACTTTGGCCTATCAGGAGTATGCAATCAGATACTGGGGCTGGTACTGGATAACCCAGTAAGATTGTTGTATTCAGCCTGGATCAGTATTTGTATCGGCTCAATTTACATAGCCAAGTTGACCAGTAAGATTTTGACACTGCAGCACAAACATTTCCCCTATTTCAACACAGTTTACTGTCCACTAATAGTATTCCACATTATCTTAATTGTGACACCCACTAGACACTGTTAACTTTGAAGTGAGAGGATGCTTTGATTGATTTATTTTGGGGGACCTTGCGGGGGTGGGGTAGAGATGGCCAGCAGAATGTTTTCATATTTGGTTTCTCTTTCTTCATTTTCCTCTGACCATGGCAGCATTCCCTTCTGCACATAAAGTGAAGGAAAGCAGGCCCTTATAAATGCACAAGGATGTGTACTTCACTTTGAGCTCACATTACCAATATGAACAGAACTCCCCAAGGAAGTGACCTTCTGTGAAAATCCCAGACACAAAACAACTGAACATCAACTTACTTTGGACAAAAAAAAATACATATCCTATGGAAAGGGACTTGAGGTGCAGTTTTATAAACTGACATCAAATGTTTCTATGAACTATTCTACAGAACTGTAGTTAAAAGGTAAACTTTACTATTTGCAACATTGTGCACCAGAATATTCTGTTCTGTCGTTAAGGACTATTGAGTATAGTTTAATCTAAAGTTCATCTTGAACACAGAGGTGAGCACCTCTGCAAAAAAATCATTGTGTGCGCTTAAGAATACATAATTACTAACTACGGCATTTCTGGGCTACCTTTCATTTTAGCTGCCAGGCACTCTAGATGTTAAAAATAGATTACACTTCAAGTCATCAACAGGAGGAACACGAACGTCTACAATATGAGTGCTGCCGCTTTGCAGTGTTTCAGTGAAAAATCAGAAACAATCTGCAGCCTAGTGAATAAGAACTGATTCACTTATGGAGTTTCTAACATTTCCATTCTGGCACTGCCTCTGAAAGCTGGTTTGAAACAACCCTCGCCTACCAAATCGAAGAGGAATTATTCTCAATTACAGCCCTCTGTCTGTTAAAAAGTACACTCAGTGATCAGTGATGACCTTTTCTCTGACAGGTCAAACAGATGAAAAATTCTGACAGGCATTCAATTTTGAAGCTCTAGAGAGGAGAAAAAAAGGTTACTTTGCCCAACTACTTCTCACTCCCTTTGTATTATTAGCAAAACCACATTTGCTTTCTCTCCACTGAATAAATTGCATGTGGCAATGTAATTTTGTGTAAAGTCATTAGCTTAATGTTTTAATTTTGGTATCATTTGCTGAAATCGCTTCGCAATCAATCATTTCAGCTTTATGTTTCTTACTTTTTGACGGTTTTGCTGAGCAGCACAACTTTGCTTGTCTCTCTCCCAGCGCTTGTATAGCCAGGTTACAGAGGACGTGTTAGGATGTCCTCTCCTGAACCATGGCAACACGACACTGCTTATTCCAAGCTTCTGCTGGAAGCACCTTACCTAGTTCTGGAGTAGCTTTAATTTCAAAGCTTAATTACATTAATTGAAATTACATGAATAGATTTTTTTCAACTATCTGGCATTACCTATGACAGTTCATTATTTTAAAGAATAGATACTTTTCCGTGAAGCAAAAAGGATAGTTGATCTAATGAAAGCTAAACTTCAAAAAAATGATATCCTCTTAATACTGGATTAGTTAGCGTCTCCATACGCCTGTACCTGTTCTGCAATACTCTTAATTAGGGGTGAGAACCATTTACAGAGCAGGATTGCCACTTCTAAAGATTTCAAAAAGATCAAACAGACCAAAGAGCAACTGTTCCCTTAGGAATGCTTCTGGCCTGCATTTAGGTCAGCTCACGACTAGTCTTCAATTGCATGAAATTTATTCCATTCAGGAATACTGGTGTCCGCCTCCCAAAAGGAAATGCAATTCCTAACACTGACCGAAAGCAGTGCAAACCTGACTAGTGCCAACCAGAGTAGTGCCAAAAGAAAAGAGGAAATGGCATTTTGACGTTGTCTTGTGCGTGACCGACACAGGTAAATGGTGATATTCACATTCACCACCTGCTCCACTATTTTTCCATCAGCATTCATGGTCACCATTAAACAGTCAACATTAACAGTGCTCCTTCTGATTCATTGGCATATGCTGGGACTTTTTAAATGAGAATCAAAGTAACTGTGCTCAGTGGAACCAGTTTAAAGGAAAATATTACATAGTTAGAGATGGCAAATCTCTGCCACAGGGTCAAAAAATATTGGGTATGGCGCTATCACTTGAGTGTGTTAGACTCTACACTGGGGCAAGTGTAGGATTTTGCCATGTCCTGTGACTCCAGGCACACTGTGGCTACCTTAGGCCCCAGTCCTATAAATGTTTCCCTTTAAGCACATGAGTAACCCCATTAGCTTCCCCAGGACTACTCATGTGAGTAACATTAAGCACAAGGATATGTTTTTGCAGAATTGGGGCCTTAGGCTTCAATCCTGCAAACAAACATGCTTAACTTTACACATGTGAGTAGTCCCATTAACGTCAACTGGAGTAGCCGATTGCAGGAGTAGGGCCCGAGTGAGAAATTTCTGTAACTAGAGTTGAAATTTTAGAGGTTTCATATTTGTTCTAAAATGCTAAGCTTCAGACACCAGCACCAAGACTCCCTTATCATTGAGGGGGAATCCAAAATGGCCATGAGTACGATGTCAATAGTCGCCTTATTTACAGGCAAAATTTGAAACCAAAATGTGAAGCATTTTTTGTTCATTTCCTTAGGCCTTTATTTTGAATAAACAAAACACAAAATAATTTTTATTTTCCATGTACACAGTCCTGTACATAGAACTTGAGAGAACTGGGAAATATACTTGCCTTAACTTCGAAGTTTGTACAGTATAACATTTTATAGATACTCCACGTTTCCTATTTCATCCATAGAAACATACGAAAGCCCTCTGGTGGCTAGCCTAAAACAGCTAAAATCCCACAGCATGTTTGTTACCCAAAGACTATGTAGCCTAGTGGATAATATCTCTCAGTCAAGTATTTCTACATTGCCTGGTATGCAAGGGATGGGCAAATCAAACTAAATAATTCCCAAATGGCTGAAATATCAGTGCTTTTCATGGGAGTCTGTCAAACGTTTCATAAGAATACTCAGAAACGTGTGTCTGATTCGTATTCTGACGCTCCTGGCTAAGTCCCGCAGCTGGTGGGACTTGACCTATTCCTTGAAATAATTTCAAGGGGCTGTTAAATGGAAACTTAAGGGGCCTGATCCAAAGCCCACTGAAGTAAATGGAAAGACTCCTATTGACTACAGTGAACTTCGGATCAGGCCTCAGGGCAGCAGCCCCTATCCTACGAACTTCATCCACCTACAGTTATTGGGTGGGTGGAGGGCACCTGGAGAAGTCACTGACCCAAAAAATCCAGAAACACCTTCAATTGGTTTGGAAGCTGTGGGACCCCTCACCTTGTAATAACAGCAACCAGAATACACCTGCCCAGAGATACTGCAGCTAACCTCACTTCAGTATCAGTATACCAAAAGCCCTTCCGCAGGGTTGCCAGGATCTCCCTACTTACTGTTCTGAGACCTAGCTGTAGCTAGGTAAATCATAAGGTGAAAAGGTGAATAACTGGGACAGAGTATAAATCGGAGAATAAGGTTTCATGCTTCTAACCAGACAGAGATGAAAATACACCTTTATATTTAATTTTCCAAAAGCAAACCCAAATTTAATTAATTAGAGTTAATCTCCCCAGAAATTCATCTCTGCCATGTGAGTTCCAACATGGAAGCCAACAGTGGCTTTTTTAACTTGTTCTTTTAAATGGCTCTCTCTTAACATGGCTGATCTTAAAGACATCACATTTTCATATGGCTGAATGTTCTTCTAGCTTGGTTTATTTTGCGTGACACTTACTTCCTTTGTAAAGTGCTTTGTGATCTCTGGATGAAAAGGACTACACACAAACTGGGTATTTATTATTATATGAAAAGCTTTGGGTAAGATGTTTTTCATCCGTTCAACAGTAGTAAAAGTATTGCCTAAATTCATGCCAAAAAAGGAAAGGACAACTGATGTGGTGTTGTGAAGAGCACTAAACCCTGTGCAATTAATGGACTGCCAGTATTTTTCAAACTCCTGCAAAGCTAAGATTTCTCAACCCAGCATTCAGAAAAATTGTCCAGTCCACTTTGTAGATATTTGGGAGTAGGAGGAAGTGGAAATCATAAGAGAGTTTTCCACTGTTGTGTTACCAGAGCACTAAAGATTCTGACTTAGTGCTTCTAATGCAGATGTTGCATGACCAGTGTTGAAAATTCAATAGATGGTCCTCTTCTCTCTGAGATGCTTAAGAATTGATAGCACAGCATGGTGTTAGGGCTGCATCAGGCTGTCAAAGGTAAAGTCTTCTTGAAGACTTAGAAAAGATATGGTCTTGACCACTTGTGGTTGTTAATGCTCATGGAAATTTTTTATAAGATGAAGTGTTAATCTTTGTGTTCTGGCTAAATTGTGTTCTGGCTAATTACATTCTGCCCACAATAGCTTCTACAGTTTCAATGGAATTCAGTATGTGTTCCCCCATTCCTAGTTCTAAATTGCGTGAAGTGTTGCCGTGTACTGTTGAAAGATTACCATGTTTCACCTCAGAAATGGTCGACCTTCCATGGTGAACAAACTAATTCCTATATAACATTGGATCAAATCTTACATTCCCACCTAATACCCACACACTTCCATGTGAGCTTTGCCTGGGTAATTAATGCAGGAACCGATCCCAAATTAATCCAAACATTCAGTGAAGATTCTGAAGTACAGTAGGATCCTTTGGAATGAAAGACTCTACTGTATACAAATCACTATCATTACCATTATCAGATAATCAGATAACTAGGGGCATATTGCAAAAACATAGACGAGAGCTTTAGCAACTGAATCTAGCTCCTTGGTTACTATTGCTACTTATACAAGGCCTAAACATTTTTTTAGGTTTGCTATCCTGGGTAGCAATAAATATCCTTTTATGGCTGCCCAGATGTTAGTGTGCAAAGTCTTTTCCATTATTCATGCTCCATAAACACACAGGAAGAGCTGGGCACAGTTCAAACACATAAGAAACCTAATTTCAAATATCCCACCATATTTTAAAAGTAATTTAGGTATGGAATGCGCCGTGCCCTTATTTATGAAGGTTATCTGCTTTGGAAATAGATAAAGCAGTTATTCATCCTTTTACTGAAGTTTTACAGAGCAAAAGCCCTTAACTCATTAGCATAGCACTGAGTCATGCAAACAGCCAATCAGCAACAATGACCGCACCCAAAGATGGGTATAATTTAAATTGACAGTTTATGTTTTGAAGGGTTACACTTGTCAAGGTTGTTAGACCAAAAAGTTGACCTACAGGCTCATCCACTGTTATTCCCATCAGCATCCAAACAAAGCCATGCAGCCATGCCTGGGTAGCAATTATCTATTTATTATGGAAGACGTAAGTAGTCTGTATTTTATTTTGCATTGCAGATTGATTAATTTAAACAAAAAGACAGACTACAGGGTCTTTAATGCTGGGCAAATATTTACATTTTGCAAGTCAATTTTTAAACTTAATCTTGCCAGTGTCTATATTTTATATGTACCTTCAAAGTTATGTTGCATAGACACAGCTGCTGCCTGTGTTTTAGACATTTGTCATTATAAGCTTTTCAGCAGTTTTGTCCTAGCCCCGGTGGTCAGAAAAGGCCAAAACATTAGTGAACCCAATAGATGACAGCTGCTGACTAACCAGCTGCCTGCTGCTGGCAAAGTTCCCAGGAAAGAGGAGATGCACCCAAAGCCTGTGGTGCCCCACCTCGCAATGGGATCTGAGAGGGCGTGGGGGGAAGCTGGCAGCTGCTGAGGTTCATGTGAGTGATTCTGAGTCGGACATGACACACACAGAGTACAAGCCATCCAGGGGACCTGGCAATGTCTGGAGACGGGCTGAGATCCAGGCCCAGGCCCGTACTCTCTAACCCTGCCAGGATTCATAGTGTTACTCTAACCCCATAAGCATTGTGAATCAGTGGGAGCGAGGCTGTCAAAGGGGGCAGGAGGTCTGGGGCCTCAGTAGCCCTTCAGAAATCTGTGGGCTCGAGGGGTAGAATCTCTAGCCCATTCCATGAGGGGAGAGGGGCAAGAGAAAAATGAGTTAGAAACGTCACTATTCCAAACCCATGTCTTGTCCTGTCCTCTGTGCAGGAATAACCATCGCAGGGGACTCTGGGGCACGCACAGACCAGAAACGAGCCGAAAACAGGAGTACAAAAGCACACATTTATGTAGGTATATAAATACAGCATTTTTTAAAACATTAAAGCAGGATCAGATAGAGCCAGTATATCTATTAATCTCTTTCAAGGTCCTTATGAGAAGAACAACAACACAGGCTTTATTTTCATTCCTTTAGCTATTAATACATAACTCTAATGGATTAAACATATAAACCCTTCTCTTCTCCATCCTGCACCCCATCTCCCACCCCCAGCCTGAACTTCTGGGTTTGACATTGGAAGTTCATGGTATGTGGGGATCCCTAGAGTAGGGGGCCAGATCTTAAGGATGTACACAAGCTCCTCTTAGGGCAGGTCTGCACTAAGGGCGGGGGTCGAACTAGGGTACGCAAGTTCAGCTACGTGAATAGCGTAGCTAAATTCGAAGTACCCTAGTTCGAACTACTCACCCGTCCAGACGCTGCGGAATCGAAGTCCGCGGCTCCAGGGTTGACTCCGCCACCGCCTTTTGCAGTGGTGGAGTACCGGAGTCGACCGCGGCGCTTCCGGAGTTCGAACTATCGCGTCCAGATTAGACGCAATAATTCGAACTCCGAGAAGTCAAACTCACCGCGTCGACCCGGCTCGTAAGTGTAGACTAGCCCTTAGACTCCAAGCCAAATCAGGGTGTGTTTTTTTTAATTCACCCCCCTCACCTTCTGTTGACTAGCAATGTTTGGACCATGTGACACAACGTTTCATTTGGAATACTGTGACCTCTTCTGGCCACCTTAGGCTAAAAACATATAACAGAAATGAAAATTTAAAAAAACAGAGCACAAAAAAGCAAGAGTTACAAGATCACATCAAGGATCTTAGATATTCTAAAAGGTACCTGTTCCTGCCTCCACTGGAGTCATATGGGAGTTGTGTCACTGATACACCAGGAGCAGAATCAGAATCAGTCCCAAGGTTAACAGAATTCTTGAGGAAACAACAGATTACTATATGTCCACATTCCTCATTTATAAATTGAATTCTGTTATGAGGTCTTGTCTGCATTTCCTGATGATGAATAAAACAAATGAATACTCCGCCTCAGAGGCACACCAGAAATTAAAAATGCATTAATTCATGCAAGCTCAGACCTGGGATAGATCCATTTTGTTGTGTTGTATTATTTAAAAAAGAAAAGTTTAGACAAGATGGAAATTTAGCATGAACCATAATCCTAAAACTCCTAGGGTCCAGGACAGTGCTTGGACAAAAATCAAATACTTTCTCATCCAAGGTATGGCACTAGCGTCATAAAAAAAATTATTGTATGTTCAGTCACAAATGGTTATTGTAAAATCTTTATTAACCTAAGTGCATATAAAATTGTGAATTCTTAATACAAAGCAGTATTTGACTTTTAAATTTCATTTTAAGCTTGCCCCGTTCACTTGGAATGTGATTACAGAGTAAATTAAAAAGTAATCACATGTGAATTACATTTCCTCATGAATGTAATGACTTCAGGAGACTGATTACTGTTAAGCAGTGCCTGTCCTACCTCATGCATACCTTCCCAGGTGAGATGTGCAAGCTAGCTGTCGTGAGTTGATTTAATTTCCTTTCACTGGTAATCCAGTGAGACATGCTGAACAGATACAGACTCAGCGCGTTCATTAGATCTGTATATGTTCATCTCTTTTGTCCATCCAAGCACCATCTGCAAAACGCTCTCAGTGCCAGCTTATGGTTGTGAGCAAGGCCCCTGGGACTTGGCTTGTCCTGTATGCTATTTTCTAACCAGGAAAATCCTTTACATTTAGATAGACCAGTTCTATAGGCACATAGAACAATAGATTCCTATTCATGTCAGGATACAAAAAAAAATGTGCTCATGAGGAAGGAGCTTATTAATAATCTAGAAAATATTCCTTTACAGAACAAAACAAACTAAATATGCTACAGTGTTCAAACCAAGGAGTAGAATATATTTTTGGAAAACATTTTGCTTTTTAAATTTTTTTATTATTAAATTTAAACTAAGAGCATTATTTCCAGCAGAGATAATCTCATTATCTATATGTAAAACAGGTGGAGCTCCCATCCTGCTCCTAACACAGTACACATACAATGGATCTGGTCCAAACTTTCTGGAGTGCGCCATTATTGGGAAGTTAAATAGGCAGACAAAACATTAATTTCAGCATAAGCACACTCTTCGGTTTCGCTGTGCCTGTTGCTTTCACTAAGTCTTAGCCTGCCCCTGCTCTTAGTTCTCTCTTCCTCAAAGAGGAACACTCTGAACGTTTTTAGCTCCTGGCTTAGAACTAAATAGGACCCTCACCTGATCGGGCTGAATCAAAAGCAATAACTCTGCATCTCTGTGCAGAGTCCTAGAAACTGAAATCTTCTTACACTATCATATTGTTTTTGTCCTGACAAATGATCTCCTGTCTGTTGTGTAAATGGTATATTCCTATTCTCCCCAACTCACACAATATTACAGGTGAATTTAACATGCTCCAAAATGATAGTCCAATGCAGCACTGATGGGAGATTTTTGATGCAGCAAGAAGCAGGGGACCAACAGTTCAGTGGTTTGAGCACTGGCCTGCTAAACCCAGGGTTGTGAGCTCAGTCCTTGAGGGGTCCATTTAGGGATATGGGGCAAAAATTGGTTGGATGATTTAATTGGGGATTGGTCCTGCTATGAGGAGGGGGTTGAACAAGATGATCTCCTCAGGTCCCCTCCAACCCAGATATTCTGTGATTTATCCAGACACAACTTTGCCAGCAATCTAGGTTGCAAAGTTATGTGGTTTTTCCCCCCAGTATTAGATCTCTATCAAGACATAGTGAGATGCCCATGTAGGGGCTTAGATAAACCAAGCAAACTCATTCATACTCATTTGACCATAACAACATTTAGTACTAATAATGAATTTGGCTAGTATGTCTAAGAATAAAAGGGAAGGTACCAATTTCACTGTACTATACATAAAGCCCTATGAATGCTAAAAATAGAAGTATCATGAAATTGCTCTATAACTACATTGCATTCCTGCTAGTATAATGGTCATCCTCAATTCTAAACAGACTTTCTGCTGGAAGTATAACATTCTGTAGATTAGTATTTTAAAATCTTTAAACAGGCATTGCCGGATTCCATCGAGGTACTTCTTAATTTCTTTCATGTTGTTGCTTTCCATGTGTTTCTTACAGACCACAAACCAGCCTGGCTCCGCATCTTTTACAGTCCCCTTTGTGCACCAGATACATTCATGATGTTGACACAGACCCATTTGTTGACTGGCTCTGTACCAGCACATTCCCCCTCAGGTTCCAACTGTGTTAGAAACGGTCAAATTTTGGACTCACATGTCATAGTGCCCCATTTAAAGCTCTATCTCAATGTCCAAGAAATAACAAATGCGGTTCTGCAAACTGGGATGTCATGTAATGGAAATTAAATTATTTGACATAATCACTTTTTGACCTGTGTTTATATCTAAGAGTTCCGAATGCTTTCAGAATCCTCATATCTTAAACCTATGATGTCTAAAAAGAAAAGGAAACATAACAAGAAACACTGTCACTTTAACGATTATTCACAGCCCTGTTTTTATAAAGGATGGCCATTTTAAATACTGTGAATCCTCATGATTCCTTTCTATCCCCAGGGATTATTAGTTTAAGTCCTTCTTGTGTTGATAGGATCCTCCTGAATTCTAATACTGCAATTTGCCTCTCTGGAAAAAGCACACAATTACAAGGTAACATTTTTCAGATTGCACATTATGGAGCCAGGGTACTGTATCTGCTTCCTTTTGATTTCCTGAGATGTTAAGGATCTCACAAGAGACTATTCATAAAGAGCAGGAGGGATACTGCTTCGTGGGTGAGCACTCTCTGCCTTAAATAACACAACCAGAAATTAATTGGCACTAATTCACTTGTTCAGACTTGTACAGAAGATGTTGCTCATAAACAGCAGCCATGGTTCCCTGATTACAGATATGTAATTAATTCTGAAAAAGGCTATTACAAAATAACAATCCAATACAATCTCAGCAGGTGTCACTGTAGTCAGAAGAACATATCACAGTAAGAGCACAGTGAATCTTTAGACTGCCTGACTTCACTTGTCCTGTGTAAAAGCCAGTAAAGCAGACACTCATTTCTATTTACCTGGCCTCTGCTGGTTGTAAATGTCCCTGTAATTGGGAGTACTAACCTCAGAGTTTGACCTGAATGCGTTGTTTATTGGGATAATAATGAGAACTGTAAGCATAGTATTTCTCTGCCCAGCTTACAAATAGTAAAGCATGGACTGCCTGTAATGAGTGCCCCCATCAAACCACCATTTTTCTGAAAAATTTGTTTCTTGAATTAAAATTTAGGTTAAAATGAAACCCCCAGCTGGCCACAGATAATCTGAGCGTACACCCTCTGGCACCCTCCAAAGTATTGATCATATCCCCACTTACTGCGAGGTAGGACACTGGACCGGGAGCGAGGATACCTTGATTCTACTCCCAGCTCTGCCATTCACCTGCTGCGAGAATTTGCCCAAGTCATTTCACCTTTCTGGGTCTGTTTCCCCTCCTACTTCGTTTTCTGTCTTAGCTAGTCAGCTTGTAACCTCTTCAGGGTAGGGATGGTTTCTCGCTCTGCATCTGTGCGGCACCTAACCCAATGGAATCCCAACCCTGGCTTGGGCCCTAGGAGCTATCATCACCTAAATCAATAATGCGAATGGCTCAGCATGGTGTGGTTAATACAGTCCTGTTCGGGATCCTGGCCTATGCTTTTCCCACAAAGCACATGGTGTCCATAAATAAAAGTCTATCAGCACTCTTGAAGACCAGTGTTTCTTTTCTGCCTGCACTTTCTGTGAGAGTTTAGTATTATATATTGCTCTCAGATAGATGTGGCTGGCAGGTGCTGTGCCCAAATGAATTTTATAAATCTTAAAATACAGTTTCACTCTCAGAATTAGCATAATACAGAGCGGGGAGGTTGATTTGCCATTGAACTGTGCATTTAGGAAATCAAAATGCAGACTAGGAAAGCCATCTGTGGTGGACAGCCTAAAATTCGATCAAGTGCCTTACTGACTGCTTGCCATTTTTCTGAAAGGCACCAAACCAGAGATCTGATTTTTAAATATGTAATTATCAGAGATACATTTCCTGAGCTATTCCACTCACACAATGCAATATCAGAAAGGAGGGGGTGGGGAACCCACAATTTGCACATTGATGCAACCACATTTCTGAGTTAGAACGTGACATGCATATTTCTCATGAATAACCGATCGCTAGCAGATTTTTACATTATTTACTGAAAACGCTCGGTGTTTCCCGATTTCCAGCATGTATCTAATGCAGAAAGGGAAGACTAGGATTAAAGTTCTTCTTATGTGTACCTGGGAATCGGTTTACTTAGTGTCCCTTTGTGGCCAGAGATCCCTCTGCAGTATCCTCCCTCTGTTTTCCATTTTTGGGGTCCCTTACAACCTCCCCACAGTCTCTCTCATGAGTATCACCATGCTCCACTTGGGGCTGGTTTAACAATCTCACACCATTCCATACAGTCCACAATGTACCAAAAATAAAGTCCGTTACTCCAAACCAAAGGTTCTCACTTATCTCTGAGTCTTCTCTCCCCCTTCTCTTCCTGGAGCAATTCTCCCACCTCAATCTGCTCTTCACTGGGCTATCACTCTAGCTGTTTCAATCTGGTGCTCACCCTTCTGGCTCTGCCTTCCTGCTCCTCCCAGCGTCTCCCCTGTTCTGAAAAGGCTGTATATATGCTGCTCTCTTCCAGAGAGCTCCTCCCAGAAGAAATGGAGCTCTGCCCCACCCTAAACTACAGGTCTACTAATCCCAGGCACTTAAAAGGGCAGTGTTCTGGGTGTCGTCCCCCACCCCCCCAACTACTAACTTCCTGGGAACGCTTCCTCTCTTCCATGACAAGGCCATTTCCTGGGCTTTTGTTTGTTCCAACTTCCTGGAACAGGGTCTACTGACCTTCTTTCCTCTGAAAAGGGTAGTATACCCCATTACACTGTGTTTACAGAGGGATGGTTCAGCCTCAGGCACTTCTTTGAAGCAATTCCTGAGGCCTGTTTCCAGAGCAGAGATGGAAGGTTCTAAAAGGAATTCGATACCACCCTGTTCTTTTCCACAGCAGCTTCAAAACTAAAAGTACCAGGCCAAATTCTCTACTTGACTTCAATGGAGCAGCACTGATTGACACCAGCAAAGAATCTGGCCCACAGAGATCATCAAGGAGATGGGAAAGAACTAAGGAAGATCAGCCTCACCATAGAAGCTCAACTAAATCACTTACACACACACTGGGCTTGCCTTTTTAGCTTTGTGAAGTATTTGCTCTGGAGCTCTTTAGTGCCAAACATAAGACGTGTTTAGCACAGTAATTACCAGAATCTTAGACGTTTTGCAGCATGAGCTTTCGTGGGTGAATACCCACTTCTTCGCTTGCATCCGAAGAAGTGGGTATTCACCCCCGAAAGCTCATGCTGCAAAACGTCTGTTAGTCTATAAGGTGCCACAGGATTCTTTGCTGCTTCTACAGAACCAGACTAACACGGCTCCCCCTCTGATACTTGATACCAGAATCTTTTAAATCAACCATGCTGAACATAAAATACCCCCAGGGATGGGCTTGCCAGAACCTCAAACCCAAATGCACTTGAACTCTGGAGAAGTTTCATTCCGGACCATGGTTAAGAAAGCGCAATAAAACAGCATGTCCTCTGCCTATGGTTAGCATGCCTCATATAACTTTTCAATGTAGACAAAGCCTATTGGTATAACTCTATTGGTCTATCTACGCTCAGAGTAGATGTAGCTATGTTGACAGCAGAGGGCTTCCATTGACATAGCTAACATCGTTTGGGAAGTGGTGTTTCTACACCAACAGGAAAACTCCTGTCAGTGTAGGCTGCATCGATACTGCAGGGCAATGCCAGAGCTGTGCCGAAGTAGCAGTGCTGGTGTAGTCTCCATAGTGTAGATCTACTGCTAGTCTCATTCAAAGCTGCGTGAAGCTCCTTCGGAGGCTTTTGAGGAAGATTAATCCAAAGTATCCAATGTGCTTTGATTAGATAAGATACAACTCAGACATTTCCAAACCAGTTTATCCCATCTTTCCCTCGATTGTACGAAGCTGAAACTAATATAGAATTTTTAGGATTTTCAACAAAGAAACTGAAAATACAGTCATCCTGATTGGCTGGGAGTCCCAGATTCTTCTAAAGTAATTACATTCTTTTAGCTCTTTGGTGCTAAAATAGAGGAGTAATAGCTTATAAAATATACAAATCTTTTCCTGTCTCATAAAGCGAGGAGCCTTCTTGCTATCTTTTAGTAAAAGGCAGTGTGGAAAGACAACAGTAATTGTCTCAAGCAGTATCACAACCTTTAGGTACCAGAAAAAAAATCATACTAACTTTCCTGAATACAACAAGCAGACCCTAGCACCCTGGTATTTTCAGACAATTGGCTGAAATGCCAATTCATGTCTTGTATTCTCAGTTTTATCAATAAAATAAATAAAATACATTAGAAATATTAAGAGGCAAGTTGGTCTCTTGATATGTGCATATAATTTTCATTAATGTTTCTGAGACTTAATCACTGACATTGAGAGAAGAGATTATGTCCTTAAATTTAGCTGCCTTTTTCACTCCTGAAGAGTCGCATTGACCCTTGTTTACATAATTTTATGAACTAAACAGAGGGTGAAAGTTCATCTCTATGCAGACAGCCAGTACACGATCTCTGCAACATTTATATCCCACTTCAGCAGTATTTTAAGGGCTGGGTGGGATGGGATGCAATCAATTTTACATGGAAGTTCAGATACTAGAGTGATAGGCAGCAGCATAAACTCCTAAGATAGATGGAAAGAAGTGGTGCTGAGATTTCATACTGGCCTTCTGTGCTCAATATACCCTCTATTTGCATTTTTTGATAGCAATATACCACGAGAGCTGGTTAATCCAAACCAGCTCAGAATCTCTAGTTTTATGATTTAAAATAAAAGAAAGTCTCAGATTAATGGATACACTGAACAATACAGGGTTTAAGAGAGATTGCCAGTGAAATTGTTCAGATTCTCAGGCAAATATGCCAAACTACAGACTTTAACTAGCTTTGTCTGTGTATCATTTTATAACATGGGGAGAGCAATACATTAAGAAATTGCATTTATTTTTAAAGAAGGGACTTGAGATGTGCTTGGAAGATCTGACTAAAAACGCTTATCAGGGCCACCAACATACAGCCAATACAGAGGATATTAGACTGTTCATCACAATTAACTCAAATAAAGATTCCAGACATGGAACTGTAACCTATCCCTTTTTGCAAATAGTGTGTAAATTATATCTGTTTAGAAAGTGAATACAAGATGGTGTGGCGTGTAGCTGCACAGATGTTTATACACAAGTGTGGTTGTGGTACTCTGTACCTTGGGGGAGTGCCCTGTAACCCCCATATCCATCATTTGTATAGAACTGTGATATTTCATATAAAGCATGTCGTGTGAGATATCATGGGAAAGGTTATGATCTGCTGAAACCCACTGTTCATTTAAATATGTACATTATTAATGCATATGAAGTTATGAGAATTGTGTTGTATGATTGTCACTAAAATATGCTGTGGGCTTGGGAAGCACCCAGATACTAGCTCCCCAAAGATTGTAACCAGGGGGATAACCAATGCCCAGGCGGGTGTCACCCCATCAACTGCCAATGTCCAGCAAGGGAGCTACAATTCAATGACTCACCTGCATAAGGCCATACCAGGGAAATTGCTCAACCTTGTCTGGTGACTCAGCAATGCCCACCAGACATGCCTGGGGGAGAAGAAAAGTCCAAGCCTGGGGCTACTGTGTTCTGTTTTATACCCTTAGTCCATGTGAATGGAATCTGGTTTCTTCTAAAGGAACCAAGGATCGCTCCCCACGCATCGGCAAACATTACAACATCCACCTTTTTTCCTTGCAACACAGTGAGACTAGCTTTCAGTTTGGTTGTATAGTTCGCGATAATATAGGAGGCCTCCATGGTTCCAGTTAATGACCTTGGGATTGGAGGATTTAATTATTGGCCAGGGTTCAGAGGCAATTCAAGGAGACTCCAACAGCTGCCAGCTAGTTCAGTGTATAGGAGCCTGTCTGGACTAAACAGCCTAACAGGAAGGGCCCAGGGTTCTGGAAAGCACAAAAGCTATGCCATCTGGATTGTATTTTTGTTCTGTATTTCTGAGATGGCAAAAAGAATTCAGCTAGGAACTTTTCCCAAACTAGTGTCGACATGCATTAGTCCAGAGACACTGCAATAAACCCATACACAAAGAGGCTGATGTGTGTGTTCAAACCTGAACCTCTGGTGAAATTTTCATCTCTTCTTGTTCCACACCTGGTCCTGCACCAGGGACCTAAATTGATGTCTATAGATGGATATGTCACAGTTTGAAAGCACAGTCTTCCTGAACCTTCCAGGACTAGGAGAAAAGGCTGTGTACCACACTGGGACGCTGGGAAGCTCCCCCGTCCAGTGGTAAAAAGCTCCCAATGTATAGTTTTGGCAGACTGGAAAATACCAATCTATAAACCTGCTATTGATTCAAGACTGAATATTGCCTCAGACCAGTAAAATTTGGAGGGGAAGGTGATTTAAAATAAAATAAAATATAATAAAATAAAATAAAGGCAATCTGAAGTTCCTCAAAGGTTTGAAATGTTAAAAAGCTGCCCCGGGGAGAATGCATTAACAGACCGAGAGTAAGGGAGGCCATTAACGAGGCATGATAAATACAATCTATCACAAGGATATCACAACATATGTAAGGGGTGTGTGATATCCACAATATATGCCATTAGGAGAGAACTATATAAATTACACATACACAAAGTACTTATGATCAATCATTGAAGATGTGTTTACATTTAATTTGCATAAAAAACGTGCTGAGAAAGCCAAGCAAGACCTGTCATCCTGAAGATGTGTTAAGCCAAAGAAATTCAAAATGCTTTGGGCAAAACCCTAACCCTGTTAAGCATTTTAATCACATTTTTATAGGGGCAGCCTTAGTAATGTAAGCAGTCTTGAAGAACCTGACAAATGTTCTTGATGCCTTGCCAAGTGTAAGGTGAGCCAATTGTGCCCTGGAATCACCAGTTCTAATTGTAAACTAATTTTTTTAAATTAGAGGTTAACTTGGAGTGAAAGTCAAAACCTGCAATGATAGTAGAGAAGCTTTAACTTCAGAATGAGTGTATTTGATGGTATATTATTTACTCAGCTGCAAAGTGCATAAAAGCCATTTAAAAAGATAGTTATCTATAAATATTAAAATAGAACAACAGTCATTTCCACACAGATAACACCGTTCACTATAGACTAAGGGCAATGCTTCACCCCCTGGCCCCTTTATGCTGCATTAAAGGACCAGAGCAGCATAAAGGGGTCCTAAAAGCCCCATATCCAGCTAGGGAGGCTTCCTCCAGCCTTGGCACTGTAGAAAACAGCCATAAGGTTGCTTTCTGAGGCCCCTTGGTGTAGGGGGCTTCTTGTGGTCAGGGTCCCATCATCCAATGCTGCAGAAATTTCAGGACCACTGTGGCCTGCAGGGCAGCCTGGGGAGATTGCAGTAACTTCACCAGGCCCGCAAGGCTGTCAGAGTTACACTGGGGGCTTCCACGGCCCTGAAGCTACCCAGGACTGCAAGGGCACAAAGGTGGCTTGAAGCCACAGTAGCTCCCCTGTGCCTGGGCTGTGAGTTATACGCTATTACAACCTGCAAGTAACATGGAGCAAAACAGAACTCACCCTCATCGCACATAGTGGTTCAAATGGTCCCTTGCACAATTCTGAAGGCATTTGTTGTGTCTATGCACACACACAATGCCAATGCAAGAAGATAACTTGGGCGCGCACAGAATTATAATTTATGGGTGTGCCTCAGGGATGGTGTAGGCCTTAGTTGCAGGTAAAAAAAAAATTGCACATGGACTTGCCCATCCAAAAATCTGGACTATTGTATATATTTTATAGCTTAACCTCTGCCTGGAAATATAAGGGCAACGTTGTCTTCCCAGAGAGGAAAAATGATCTTTTGATTAAGGCACTGACCGTGGAGTTAGGGAATCTGAAGTCAATTGCTGGCTCTGCCACACTGTGTGCACACCCTTGGGCAATTCACTTAATCTCTTTGTTCCTTTCCGTTATAAACATTTATTGCAACTCATTGGAGTTATAGTAGTTCCATGCCCATTTGTTAACTTAAACATCTTACTATTGGCAAGGTTGTGAGGCTGTGTGTATTTTTTCCTTAAAACAATAGTGGGAAGCCAGGTAGGAGTGGAGCTGGAGATGTTTCCATGCAGAAGGTCTGCAGTGAAGCACACCGACAGCAGTTTTAGGGATAATATTGTTTTCTATGTTCTAATACAGTTCTGTGTTCAATGGCAGAAGAAAGCAACTTTTCCTCTCATTCCTTTGCAATTTTTGCATAAACATTTACTTGGTAAAGTATCTGAAGCACCTTTTTTTGGTTCTGGAGGTAAGGGAAGGAAATAAAATGTAATAGTTGTATTTAAAGACAAAATGGAAATCAAACTTGGCTAGTTTTACTACAAATGTAGCTTTTCATCTGCCAGAAAGGGGTAAACAGTGAGGTGGCCAAGTTTGCAGATGATACTAAACTACTCAAGATAGTTAAGACCAAAGCAGATTGTGAAGAACTTCAAAAAGATCTCACAAAACTAAGTGATTGGGCAACAAAATGGCAAATGAAATTTAATGTGGATAAATGTAAAGTAATGCACATTGGAAAAAATAACCCCAACTATACATACAACATGATGGGGGCTAATTTAGCTACAACGAGTCAGGAAAAAGATCTTGGCGTCATCGTGGATAGTTCTCTGAAGATGTCCACGCAGTGTGCAGAGGCGGTCAAAAAAGCAAACAGGATGTTAGGAATCATTAAAAAGGGGATAGAAAATAAGACTGAGAATATATTATTGCCCTTATATAAATCCATGGTACGCCCACATCTTGAATACTGTGTACAGATGTGGTCTCCTCACCTCAAAAAAGATATACTGGCATTAGAAAAAGTTCAGAGAAGGGCAACTAAAATGATTAGGGGTTTGGAACGGGTCCCATATGAGGAGAGATTAAAGAGGCTAGGATTCTTCAGCTTGGAAAAGAGAAGACTAAGGGGGGATATGATAGAGGTATATAAAATCATGAGTGGTGTGGAGAAAGTGAATAAGGAAAAGTTATTTACTTGTTCCCATAATATAAGAACTAGGGGCCACCGAATGAAATTAATGGGCAGCAGGTTTAAAACAAATAAAAGGAAGTTCTTCTTCACGCAGCGCACAGTCAACTTGTGGAACTCCTTACCTGAGGAGGTTGTGAAGGCTAGGACTATAACAATGTTTAAAAGGGGACTGGATAAATTCATGGTGGCTAAGTCCATAAATGGCTATTAGCCAGAATGGGTAAGAATGGTGTCCCTAGCCTCTGTTCGTCAGAGGATGGAGATGGATGGCAGGAGAGAGATCACTTGATCATTGCCTGTTAGATTCACTCCCTCTGGGGCACCTGGCATTGGCCATTGTCGGTAGACAGATACTGGGCTAGATGGACCTTTGGTCTGACCCGGTACGGCCTTTCTTATGTTCTTATGTTCTTATACGTTCTAAAGCTGCATCTTGATTTTTCTGGGACAGATTAGTCATTGATACATTTGGCAACTGAATACAACATACAAAGTAACAGGGCATAACAGCAACCTGAGAATATATTGAACACAGGAAATACAAAATTCCGTGGCTCATTTAAAATTCAGAGTTAAGAGACAGTTTTCAGTAAATCCTGTGAAATATGATACAAAAGCAGTGTATACTGATGTATAGCAATCAGTCCATGAAAAATATGAGTTTATCAATTTTGCTGGCTAGTTCCCCTAAAGACAGTGAATAATTTCATAGCATTACATCCATGAGAAGAGTAATCATAGCATGTTGCTCCAGTAAGGGGTCCTGATATCAGGGAGGATGACAATCTAAATGGAGGAGGAGAGATGAAAGGAAAATTACTTAGAATTACCAATGCTTGAGAACAAAAATCTCAACAGATCCTTACTCTTGGGCTCCATGACTCAAGTGTTTGACTTGGAGCAAAGCATTCTGAGCCATATCACTACCATACCGGCTGGTAAGGCGTTCTCCTTTATTTACAACAAAGGAACATGTAAGTAATAAATGTGTAACCAATGGAAAATCTAACTGTTTATTTAACACACTGACAAAGTATGGATTGCCCTCAAGTAGCTGGTCCAGAGGGTAACAACCTACTACTGCTACCAGCTGACAATGTTACTCCTTTAGCTGAAATGGTAAAGGTCTGTGCTAGCGTGCTTAAGGTCTCTGGTTAAAACCCCAGTGATGACCCATCTCACACATTTCCATTACAGAGACTGAAAATACAGGCTGATCTGGGTTCTGCTCTAGGAGACATTTTCAGGCGAAGAGCTCCTGAGGTGAACACCAAATGCAACTGCTGACCCCTTCTGAAGCTTCCAAAGAAATAAATAATCCCTAGTTTTTTAGGTAGCAAGTTTTCATCACTAGTTCTCAAAGTGCTTTGCAAGGCAGTAAGTATGACTATCCCCATTGTGATGAAGTGTACTATCTCCACACAGGAACTGAAAGGGTTCATGAGCTTGGGAGAGCAATCAGCTCACCCAGCTACATCTGCAGCAAGTGTCAAGCCAGGAGAGAGGAGATAAAAGAGGAAAAAACCGAGCTCAGTGCTACCTGACTTGGAGAGGGAGTAGACCTCTCGAGCTAGCCCTGGGAAAGAAGGCCCAGCTGTGGCCAGAGTCTAATCACAGCTTGCCCCGAAGCTACCGAAAGGGTGGACTAGCTTAGAGACTCCTAAATATCAGTGCCTCCTTGGGACAGGTGGCCTGGTGCAGGACCTTTTGTTTCTTTGGCGCCTCATAACTTGTTTGGCTCCCCAATGTTTGGGGACCAGCAGAAGAGTAAGCCAAGGAACAGACAGAGAAAGTCCTGGCTACAGGTCCTGGTAAGAAGCAGCCCCAGGATACAGAAAAGGGTCTGCATACAGGGTTCACCTGCTTCAAAGAGGTTCCCTGGGCTGGAACCCAGAGTAGAGGGTGGGTATGGATTCCCCTCCTGGCCCATGGAGGGTGGGAGGGCGAAAATGCCAAAGCCAATGGCTAGCAGGCCCAAAAGCCTGAAGTTGGGCTGAACCTCTGGCATGATGCTGCCAGTCCACTGGCGTGTTGGACTCCGGTTTCCCCAGAAAGGGCAGGACTAAGAGTGACCTAGCTGGAAGTCTCAAGGAAGAGGCAGCCTTCCGTAGGGTCAGCATAGCTCTCGGCAGGGCGTGTCAAAGGAAGAGGAGAGCAGTTAGCTGCTGTGTGCTGGTCTGAGAGTCACATGCTTGCCCCATTTTACAGATGGAGGCACAAAGAGGTGAATTGACTTGCCTAATGTCATCCAGTAGGCCAGTGGAAGAGCTGGGGATAAAACCTAGGTCTCCTGCGTTCCAGTCCAGTGCTCTATCCACTAGAAAACACTGCCTCCCCCGGTCAACCTGAAATCAGAGTGGGGGGCACAAGTCTGGGGAGTTAGCATGACCTTGTGTAACCTACACACTTGTAACACCAACAGACCCCAGTCATCGGCGGGCGGGATCGAACCTGGGGACCTCTAAAGCTAAACGCATGAGCCTGTACTGCATGAGCTAAAAGCCACATGGCCCTTAGCTAAGGCTGTAGAGCAGACTCATTAATCTCTCTCTCTCTGTCTCTGTCTCTCTAAGGGGTCTGGGTGCCACTCGATGAGACAGAACACCACACCCAGGAGGTGTGTGGGTTACACTTGGAAGATAACTAAATATACATTTTGAAAGAGGAAATAACTTCAGTTGTCTGGATGTTCCCACAGGAGCTCTTTTTTTCTGAGGTTGGGGTTGAAAATATCATCTGGTTTCAAACATACTGTTAAAAAGCTATCGTTTTAAAACAGGATTTGGCATGTCACAGCAGAAAATGCCAATACGTTCATGAGGTTTCCGTCACAACAGTTCTCACTACACACACTGCTGCAGAGAGCTAACATTCCATGTTCAGCATTTGGGTGCTACGGTGTTGTTGGGCGTAATGGAAACGCCATAAATTAGAAAGAAACTGGGCTGGGTGACAAGTGATCTTGACTTCCATTATGTGCCTCCAGGGCACAGCTTAACTGACAGTCAATTATCCAGCAGAAGTGTTTGTGTAATGAACGTATGGTTGCAAAGAAATGGACACTGGTTGCCAGCTGAACTGTGCACATGGAGCATAGGGAATAATACCATAGGCCTTCAATTCTTGAGCTACAAGGGAAACTCCATGAGCAAGCAATAGGAATAGAGATATTTAGCCTGATTTGCCATTATCCTGCACCTTGGTGTAGTCATTTACATTCATGCAACATGAGTGTAAATAGCTCTGATTTGGTACCATTTTAAATACTTATTTGGCACTGATTCAATGAATGCCCAAGGATCAGGGAACTTGGAATTAGGCCCGATAGCTTCTGTAAGCCAGCCATTAGGGAGCAGCGATACAAACACACACACTAGTTAGCGTATCACACTTGCAATGGCAGAGACTGTTACTTAAATAAACAGTGATACAAAGAGGAAAAAAAGTGAGTGAGCAGTGTTCATGCAAACTAGAGTAGGCCAGCAAGCACAGTGCAGCATATTGCAGCTAAATAGTCAGATTACTGATACTGTATTTTAGCAAAACTAATGATGAACTAAACTGAGGTGCCTAATCTAAATTTGCAATGGAAATATGTACTTTCTATGTTTATTTCATTATTATTTCATGAACATCCTATGCTTGTTTATGAATTCTTTAAAGTATATTTAAGCAATCAAGCATAATAGTGGTATAATTATCTGAAACCTATTGCAGTTTTAGAACTTTACAAGAAATCTAAGTGTGTTTCATGTAGGTAGCTCCTAAGGTATCTCACTCATGAGGTCATTCCCTGCTGTCTCTCACTGCAAAACCAGATACAATGACAAGCTATTCTGTATCGCTATTCACAGTTGTCAGGCAAGAAAAGAGAAAAATGTCATCTGGAGAGGGAAGGCAGCCCAGCATAGGCTAATCTAACGCCACCTCTAAACGGTGTCCACATCCTTCACTCTTCCAACACTGAACAGAGCTCCTACAAGATAGCTTTGAACCCAATAAAAAACCCACTACATAGTAATGCATTCCAGAAGCTGGCATCTGTGCCTGGTTCTGACTATTAATACAGTTGCCACCTCTAGGGGAAGAGAACACTACTGGAGTGGGTGAGTAATCAAAATGATGAAAAAGAGGCTTTGTACTTAATGCTGCTGCCATGGTGATCCCTTCCCATTCTGCTGCTCACTGAGTCAAAAGCACTTGCTGGTTCCCCTTGGCATTTGATGTCAACTCCCTTTTAGATGCAGAGGTGGTAGTGGAGGCTTGGCAGCTTGCAAAACAGCAAGGAAGCACAAAATCAGGCAAACTGTGTTGGGCCATAAGAGAGGGGACAAAATGAATAGCTAGAATTTGCATGGAGTTTTATTGAAAGATGCCACCGTTTTGTGGATTTCTTCTAGTCCAGATGCAGAACAACACCACAAGGAATAGTTCAACGCCTGCCATTCCATGAAAGTACATTTTTCTCTTCCATCAGTGAATAACCCCATTTTGCTTGTACCAAAACCAAACCACACCCCATCCTACCCTCAATAGCACCTTAGGGTGAGGGACAAGACAATGAAATTAGTCTGGAAGCAAAGGAAAGCTATTTACACCTAAAGGGAACCATTATCGGGATAGAAAGGATTAAAGATGGACAAACACATTTCCCCTTGTTTCAAACTCACACCAATAGTTTACGTTTGAAATTAGGTGGTTTCAATGCTATCTAGTTTTTGGAAAAACGACACTTCCTCCTCATAGGAGCAGACAGGATCACTTGGCTGGTACCCCCTGAAGACAAACAACAAGGAATCAGACAGAGTACTGCCTCCCAGAAGTTAACAGATGGGGAGAGAAAGAGCAGTCATAGTCTTCTGCAGAAGGTATCTGAGAATCTGCTCTTTAGGATGGACAAATCTGATTTTATCTACTTAGTTAAAGCTAGGCTTGGAAGGGTTAGATATTTATCGGTAAATGTTGGTTTCACTGTACACAATAAATGGGGGGAAAATATTTCTATTGATAACTGAAATTTACAGATAGGCAAAGTAAGAAAAATGTATGAAAACTTATTAGAGTCAAAACCCAGTGATTTAGACTTTTGATTTAGGCTTGCTACAAATGGACCAACGAACGCATAGTAAAAACAGGTCCGACTTGTTGATTTAAGGAAATTTAATTTGTATATTTTAACATTTGATGATAACGAGTTGTGTCTGAATGGTTTTCTTAAACTTCAACTTTTTAAATAACAATACTGTCTATCATTAAACAATTGTCTGCCCTCACCATAATTTCCCACAACCGTGGAAAATTTAAATAAACAAACATAGGAAAAAAGGGCTTAAATCCCATAAGTTTGTACAACTGTGAAAATTTGAATTGATAAAAATCTCAACAAATGTCGAAAAATAATCAATATTATCCATTGAAATGATTTAAAAAAATGAAAATTGAATTCTGCCAAGCCCAGTTAAACCTAAGCAACTTGAACTGTTCCCATTGAGCACAACCAAAATGGAGTTGGTGGCAAGAAATATCTTCTGCCACACAAATAACTCTCACTTTGAACTTCTTACTGACAACGTATCAAAGCTTTCATAAATTGCATAGTGTGTAAGAGAAGTTCCAAGCACACAGGTTTGTAAATCGCATCTGGCAGGACAGAATGGAGGTCGACTATCAACATCACCGTAGTTCTAAATTTTGACGCACCCTTTTGAACTTTCAATGTTGCTGTGGTACAGCCAAGACAAATGGGAGGGAACAACCAAGTAGCAATGACTGTAAAAAGAAATACAGTGGATGCACTTTCAAAAGGGCTACATGCGGCTCCATATTGAAAGAGCAGCATTTTTAGGGCCAGAAGCTCACATGTCGTCTCCAAGAAAGGTATGGCTGCAAGGAAGACGTCAGTCAGAAATTTTGAGCAGATATGACAATCAGGATACAGAGTCATTCATGGGGATTAGCAGGTTTCCTTCACAGTGCTACAGTAAAAGGATTAGTTCTTTGGTTTTTTTACAATCTTGAAATACCCCAGGAAAGTTTATTATTATTATTTTAACTATTTGAGCTAAGAAAATATCACAGTATTTCTTTGTAGGAGATGAACTTATTGCAACTTTAAAAGCACTTTGGATTTTATCTCTATACCTTTATTCCATCATTCTAATTGTCCAACAAATTTCTAGTGTAATACTTTGTTTTATCTCACCCTTTGCTTTATTAATTCTCCTTTTTAGCCCCAGTTCTGCTTTCCACCTGATATTTGATTAATTCTTGATCACTGCTTCTGTGCATTATGTTTCTAAGCTACGCTATTGTGTTAGGGATTGCACCAGTGAAATACAATCCTTTTTATTTGTGCTGTTTATTAACCTTCTGCATTGTTCAATGCCTGGTTTTTCTTTGGTACAACAGATACCATATCTAACCTCATGCCAGCAACCAAGTTTTGGTCTCCAGTAATTGAAAAATTCTTTATCTAAGGGTTACTGTATTTATTGAGGTCAAAGATTCTGGACATTTCATATCCTTGAAATGCATTAAGTTATTTGGTCTAGTGGACATCCAGCTGTTAAAAAGGAACATCCCCAACTATTCTTTTTTAAAAATCAGTGAAGAATCTTCAAAGTAGTTAACAGCCTCATATTGCCAGGAACCGTTACTTCAACTTTCACAATAAAGGTACAGAGGTTAATTTGACCTGCTCCATTCTACAATAATTCATAAAGCCAAATAGAAAGCAACATAGCTGTATATATATACATATTGTATAGGATATACACTAGCTATAATTTGAGATTATGATTTTTTTTTGCTAAAATTGCAAAAAGTAAAAACATAATAGGTGCCATTAACACAGAGTAGAATTGTAGACATACTATTTTGGATGTAGCATTACTTTATGTCAAAGGACCCATTAGGATTTAAGCGACGGTTGTGTATTGTTTTAATATGCCTTCACAGCATGCACCACAAGGATTCCTTTGTAACTATTAAAATATATGCTGGCTCCATTAATTAACAATAATAGATATTGTATATTAGGGCTCCATAATACCTAATGCATTTAACCATTATCTATTTATTATTCTTAATGCACATTCACCTAACATACCATTGCAGCTTTTAAGAGGAGTACATATTTGTGCACTTAATAAACCCAACATGTGGCACAGAAAAATTGTTATGAAACGTACTTGTTAGTGGCTGCATTTTAAACCTGAACTTAATTGTTTTTCCTTTACCGAGTGAATTCAGCATTCAGTAGGGTTTCATTTTAAAAGTCCATGTGATTTTTTTACTCGTAAAACTCAAAAACTTGCATGGTCAGGGAACTTCACCTAGGCACTGCTGTCAAGCAATAAGGAGGGGAGAGATAGCTCAGTGGTTTGAGCACTGACCTGCTAAACCCAGGGTTGTGAGTTCAATCCTTGAGAGGGCCACTTAGGGATCTGGGGCAAAATCAGTACTTGGTCCTGCTAATGAAGGCAGGGGGCTGGACTCGATGACCTTTCAGGGTCCCTTCCTTCTCTCTGAGATACATATATCTCCAAGGAGGAAGGCTACTGTAAGTTTAAATAATGATACTACTGTGAAATGTGAAAAATCTAAGTTAAAATAAGCACTCAATGTTCATTTAATGTGCAATGTCACACTAACTGAGACTATGCAATACCCAAGTACAATCAATTAAATTAGGATGAAGTGTCAACCAGGACTCAAATTTCCTTGCAGTCAGTGTTTTGAAATCAATATCTTAACATTAGTTACACTTTTTAAATGTATGTTTCTGAAGGATTGATTCCCTCAAAACTAACAAGAAAAAAAATACCCTTTAAGACGTGTCTGAGAGTTGAAACATTTGACACTCCTGATATTTTGCTAACAACTATCCAAAAGCTTCTAAAACTGAAAATTATGTAAGCAAGAACATGAAACTCCCTCTTAGTTTGTACGTAACTGACAAAACAAAACACAATGGTTCATCAGTAGTGGATCAGTGCTGCTAAAGATAAGTCACTAATAAGTGACTTATAATATTACCTCCATGTCTGAGAGAAAGTTTGTGCAGGCACAGTTGTAACTTTTGTAAAAAATATATATATGTATATTTGTTGGGAGGTGGGGGAGGGCATCTGGATAGCTCTAGAGATTGGTAATTGAATATGGAGCCTTTCACCAGAAATTGGCCATGGCTAATCTAGTCTACGCTGGTAGTGACTGAAAGCTACCACCATCATACGTGGCCTATGCATAATGAGTTGGTGTCTCAGTTCAATTCCTAGTGGACAAGCGTTCACACCTCCAAACTTCTGCCACATGTGGCACCTCTGCTGGAAGTCTTGGCTGAGTCTGAGCATGGAGACTTAATTACCTTCTCAGGGTTGTAGTACAAAGTGACACACATTGTGGTGCTTACAGGGTTGCTGCCCATAGTGTATCTATTCCATGGATAAAAAGGGACTCCTCTCTTCCTGGTTATGCATGGATTTCTAAGACACCTTTCACCATGCTGTCTGGATGCCAATTTCAGTCATCAGGGCTGTCACTCCAGAACATTTAATGAACACTAAGAATCGATTTTGTTTTTAAACTAAACCCAACAACAAACTGTTTTCTGGTGACCTTGTTGCTATGTGATTGTGACAGTCTGTATTTCTCTACTCACAGGTTTTACAAAACTATAATGGATTTTGTACAAAGTATACCTTGTGACATACCATTTGAAAACTCAATTTGCTGATCATTATTGTCCTGGTAAAATGTGTGTGGTAATAGTGTATGTAAAGTTATAATATTTTACTCTATGATGTTACTAAGACATATTCTAAATCTAGGGAAACAGCCACAAACCAGTTCCTTAGAGATAAAAGGCAAACTGACATCTCAGCCAGGTGTCAACTAAATCAAATGGACCATCACTTGGTTAAGTGGCCATTCTTTGGCAGGAAAAAGGATGTGAGCAAGAAATTTATATCTCAGCAATGAACAGTTGGAGGTTCCCATCTCCAGAGACTGGCTGTATCCTGAATCTCAGGAGGAGATTGAAAAAAAAAAAAAAGCTATAGGAAAAAAGAGAACAGAGCCCCCCAAATATCTCTCCCTTCATCAACAACACCAGAAGGCCAAGGAAATTAACACTGAACTGGGGGAGAGGTCCTAGCTGAAAGGACTCCAGCCAGTAAGACTGCTAAAGCATGTGGTGAGAGAAACCTCTGCTTTGAATTCACTTAGCTTGTTAACTTAGGTATTAGTTTGCGTTTTACCTTTTATTTCTTTGTAATCAATTCTGACTTTTATGCCTCATTACTTGTAATCACTTAACATCTTTCTTTGTGTAGTTAATAAACTTGTTTTCTCTAAACCAGTATGTGTTTGGGAAACTTCATTTGAAACAACAAGGTTTGTGTGTATCATTTTCTGTTAATGAAATGATGGGTCTTTAGATGAGATTCTGTGGTCCAGGAGGGGGCTGGGCAGTACAAGACGCACATTTCTGGGGGAAGTCTGGGACTGGGAATTTGCTGGTGGTACCCTGCAGTGTAATTCAAGGATGGCTTGTTGTAGCATTCATACAGTATAGCTGGGAGTAATTTCCATGCTGGAGGCTGGGCCAGGAGTGTGTGAGCAGGCCAGGACTGGCTGCTCTCACAGCAAAGCGGTGTAAAAGGCACCCCAGGTGGGAGAACCGAGGGGACACAGCTGTTCAACAATCCAGACTGTACCTGGGGAATGTCACAGTGATGTAGCCTCAAACGGAAGAGAAGAGCTGGTCTCATTCCCCTACATTAAATGCCAGGAGGACTGAGAAAAATGATGTCTTATTATTTCCTTGTACTTCTTCATCCGCCTATATCCACTTTCTATCGCTTGACTTATTGTCTGATTGTAAAACCTTCGGGGCGAGGAAGCCTTTTCCTTACATCTTTGGACAGTGTGTAGCAGGATGGGACCCTTGGCCACGATGGGGGCTCCTAGGTGCTCCAGCAATCAATGAAATAATAATATTATAAAGGGCAGCAGGTTCAGCACCAAGTGCCTGACATCATCCAACAGCCAACACTCCTGCTGATACAGGAACAGTGTTGATAAGCTGGAAGAAATCCTGCCCAACTCCCCTTGCCCAACAGGATGGTGGTTGCAACTTAAGGGCAAGAGTGCAATACCCTTATTTGCAATGAATAGGACCCTCCACCACTGAATAGTGCTGCTGAACGCAACGGGATTACTTGTGGAGTAAGGAATTACTCTGCATGAGGGAAGGTATCACACTCCTGCACTACACTCTCAAAGACAGAGGTAAAGAGTGCTGAAAAACCATAAGAGCTTCCATAGGGAGACCGAGGATACCAGACCGAAAAGAAAACAGCGACTCTCTCCCCAT
The DNA here is from genome assembly GCF_016161935.1 of Mauremys reevesii. Taxonomy (NCBI): domain Eukaryota; kingdom Metazoa; phylum Chordata; order Testudines; family Geoemydidae; genus Mauremys; species Mauremys reevesii. The sequence continues at coordinate 123,202,056 of NC_052629.1, read as the reverse complement.
CTCAAAATCTTGTCCCACAAAACAGCGGCATCTTGTCCATTCCTCCCTGCTTTAGTCAAGGGGAGAAATATCAAGAAACTAACAGCAACTGCATGACACAACGGCATGCTACTGCAACAAAGGGCAAGAAAGAAGAGACTGGAAAACCTTCAGCATGTGATAGCAACAGACCAGTGCCCCACCACAGAACCCCTACATAGAGTCTATATTCCTTGTTTGGGTGAGATGTTATGCTCAGGCCCCTTCTGCTCATGTCTGATGGTGTCTTCTGAGGGGACTCGAAGGAGTCTCAGTATCCCACATATGCTACAATAGAGTTCTCTCCTGCCTTGTCTGGGGAACACACCACACATCTGATACACAGATTTCAGCAAAGTTTGAAATGGAGATAGAGAACAGAGAGAGAGAATGGGCTCATAGCACAGAAACAAATCCTTTTTTTCCTGCTCTCATTGCTCTCCTTTAATCTCCCCTTTCATGTTCCTTTTTCTCTTTCTCCTTCATGCTAGAGCTGTGGTGCTGAATACTAATGAGGCAATACTTGCTCTGACCCAGTCACTCACTCACTCCTGGATAATTTCTTTGGGTAACAATCACATGACTCTCTCTTTGTGTGCGCCAAGCAGATACCATAAGGTTAAACTCGTACGTGCAGGTAATTTTGCTGGTACCCAATTTTCAAAACCAGTCTCTCTACTTGATGGCAATCTTCTGATTCCATGTCTACTGGAGCTTTGCTTCCCTTTCAGAGCCTTTTTCATTTTCCTTTCACAAAAGTGCTTCAATCTATCTTACATTTTAATTGAATCAAATTTAATTTAAACCAAATCAAAAGGTCCTTTCAATACATCTACATAAGAAAGCACTTAATCTTAATAAACTACCATTTAAGATGGAGAGGGAATCTACAGTAGCTGTGAATATATAACAAATCAAAATTCTCTCTGTTCGTGTAAAGGAATGAAGCCAAAATAAGCTCACTCTACTGTTTAAAGTGTACTGCAGATAACGTATGAGGAAGAGAATTGTGCAGCTGAAGCAATGTGCTGGACTGCGAACTATTCGCTGGAATCTGAATAGAATCCCATTTCCCAAAGCAGCTTAGCACCAGAAATTGACATTTGCTGGGACTCTGTGTTAATGAAATGAAGATCCTTACCCCTTTCATATCTTATTACATTTCGGCAGACAGTTAAAAAAACTCAAATAATTTCCTTTGCTTAGGAAGGGAGGGGTTAACCCCTCTGGGATTCTCAGCTTCTTCATTTCCATGACTGTCTAGCATATACATTTTACTAGGACTGAGATTTTTTTTTTGAATGTGTAGATACCCAGTACATGGTACTACTTCTGCAGCAGATAGCAGGCATGGCTCTGCACAACCTGGCACTGTATAGTCCCACATTAACTAGCAATGGCCTGTACTATAAAAAGACTCATGAGCTCTGTTGCTACCAGTGAATAAGGGACACCAGAGTAAGGGAGACCACTCCATCAGCCACCCAAGTTCTACAACAAGATTGCTACAACAGCATTGCTGAAAGATACCTGCTGAAAAAAAAAACAGGTGACGGTGCTACTGTTATGTTGACCATATTTTCAAAATCTAAAAAAGAAATATTTTTCCTGGCAACTTTTTTTTAAGGGTACTGGGACACTCATCCCTTCAGTGTAGAACAGCTGTATGAAATCCTGTGTGCTGCTTAAACACAGTGGCAAAGAGTCCTGTGGCACATTATAGACTAACAGACGTATTGGAGCATGAGCTTTCGTGGGTGAATACCCACTTCGTCAGGGTATGCATCCGAAGAAGTGGGTATTCACTCCCGAAAGCTCATGCTGCAATACGTCTGTTAGTCTATAAGGTGCCACAGGACTCTTTGCTGCTTTTACAGATCCAGACTAACACGGCTCCCCCTCTGATACTTAAACACAGTGGGGGCACAGCTGGTATGTAGGACCTTGAGCAGAACCTGTGCACTGAAACCAGTTTCACCCTTGGGCAATATTCATAATCTAGACCAGTGATCTCCAACCTTGTTACGCCCAACATCACTTTTTGAATTTAAGGGCAACACAGGATCTACCCTGCCTCTTCCCTGAGGCCCCGCCCCATTCACTCCATTCCCCGTCCCCCCGTCACTCGCTCTCCCCCATCCTCAGTAACTTTCACCAGGCTGGGGTAGGGGGTTGGATTTCGGGAGGGGGTGCGGGCTCTGGGCTGGAGCCAAGGGGTTTGCAGTGTAGGAGGGGGCTCTGGGCTGAGCCTGGAGCCAGGGCTTGGGCTGCAGGAGGGGGCTCCGGGCTGTGGCACAGTGTTGGGGAGCAGGGTGTGGGCTTGGGCGGGGGCTCCAGGCTGTGGCACAGTGTTGGGGTGCCGGAGGGAGTATAGGGTGCTGGATCAGGGCAGGGGCTGGAGTGCAGGAGGGGGTACGGGGTGCTGGCTTTGGGAGGGAGATCAGGGCTGGGACGGGGTTGGGGTGCAGGAAGGCATATGAAGTGCTGGAGCTGGGGGGGTCAGGGCAGGGGTTGAGGTGCAGGAGGGCGTATGGGGTGCTGGCTTTGGGAGGGGGTTCAGGGCTGCAGCTTGGGTGCAGGAGGGGGCTTGGGGTGCTGGCTCTGGGAAAGGGCTCACTGCTGGGGTTTGGGGTGCAGCCTCCCGCTGGGCAGCACTGACCTCTAAGGCAGGCTCCATTCCTACCCCAGCCCCACGCCACTCCTGGAAGGGGTCAATGCACCCTTGTGGACCCGGGGCTCTGTGGCTCTGTGCGCTGCCCCCACAGCTCCCTTTGGCCACAGCTCCCCATTCCTGGCCAATGGGAGCTGCAGGGGCAGCACATGGAGGGAGAACCCTGACCGCGGGGCCGTGCTGGCTGCTTCTGGGATCAATGTGGGGGCAGGGCAGACAGAGAGCCTGTCTTAGCAGCAGCCCCGCTGTGCCGCCAGAGAACGCGATCGACTGGGAGATCCTCTGGGATCAACCAGTCGATGGCAATCGACAGGTTGGTGACCCCACTGGTCTAGTGAATGCTGGGAAGGAATCTCTGGCAATGGTGGTACATATTGGTACCAGTAATGTAGGCACGTCTCAGAAAGGTCCTGGAGGTGCATTTACATTATTAGGGAAAGGGCTTCAATCCAGGGTCTGTATGTTTACCTTCTCTGAAATGCTTCTGCTCCCATGTTCATAGCCAGCTAAATAGAGGGGAACCTTAAGATTTCAATGCCTGGATGAAATTGTAGTGTAAATAGGGAGTGATTAAAATGTAATAGTACTAAGAAAGGATGGGCACCACCCCAGCCAAGAGCTGGCACAGAAAACTGACAAGTGATGGCGGTGGGGGGTGTGGAGCAGGGTGTATTTAAACCAAGAGGTCAGGAGAAACTGACAGGTATTGCACAGTACTCAAGATGGACAAAGATGCCTGGCTTGAATGTCAGCAACACAAAGGAAACTCGCTATCCAATACTACAGGACAGGACAGAAATTACAGATGAAACACAGAACGAATAGGTTGACACCACAGAGGTCAATTCTTGAAAATTATCGGAGATAAATAAAAGACGCACATGGCCAAAAGATATACTAATGTAGCCTTTCCTTTCTGGTAGCCCCCAATCCAATTAACAGTCTAAACTGGAGAGAAGGAGAACGAGTAATTGGCATGGGGAAATGTAGCACTGCAAGCTAGGTGGCATCTAATATACGCTCTCTGAATGCCCCAGAGGGCCCTATCCCACCAATCAGCCTAGATCATGCCTAGCCCTTATGCAGGGATATGAATAAAGGATGGTAGTCCTCTAATGGTTTCTAGTGGTCTCGTCTGCAGGACCAGTACCCTCCAAAACAACAGACTACAGCTGCAGCTCTGTTCCAAAACCCAGTTGGCTAACTGTAATATTTTCAATTGGCATTTCCACTAGGGTGTCTTGATTTTTAAATACTGGTACCTGATATTAGGAGATTGGTTTATGCTTTTAGTAGAATAATAGACTTTAAGGTCAGAAGGGACCATTATGATCATCTAGTCTGACCTCATGCGCAATGCAGGCCACAGAATCTCACCCACCCACTCCTGTATCAAACCTGTGTCTGAGCCATTGAAGTCCTCAAATCATGGTTTAAAGACTTCAAGATGCAGAGAATCTTCCAGCAAGTGGCCCGTGCCTCACACTGCAGAGGAAGGTAAAAAATCCCCAAGGCTTCTGCCAATCTGCCCTGGAGGAAAATTCCTTCCCGACCCCAAATATGCGATCAGCTAAACCCGGAGCATGTGGGCAAGACTCACCAGCCAGCACCCAGGAAAGAATTCTCTGTAGTAACTCAGATCCCACCCCATCTAACATCTCATCACAAGCCATTGGGCATATTTACTGCTAGTAGTCAAAGATGAATTAATTGCCAAAATTAGGCTATCCCATTATACCATCCCCTCCATAAACTTATCCATGCTTAGTCTTGAAGCCAGATATGTCTTTTGCCCCCGCTACTCCCCTTGGAAGGCTGTTCCAGAACTTCACTCCTCTGATGGTTAGAAACCTTCATCTAATTTCAAGTCTAAACTTCCTGATAGCCAGTTTACATCCATTTGTTCTTGTGTCCACATTGGTACTGAGCTTAAATAATTCCTCTCCCTCCCTGGTATTTATTCCTCTGATATATTTATAGAGAGCAATCATATCTCCTCTCAGCCTTCTTTTGGTTAGGCTAAACAAGCCAACCTCTTTCAGTCTCCTTTCATAAGACAGGTTTTCCATTCCTCGGATCATCCTAGTAGCCCTTCTCTGAACCTGCTCCAGTTTGAATTCATCCTTCTTAAACATGCAAGACCAGAACTGCACACGGTATTCCAGATGAGGTCTCACCAGTGCCTCGTATAATGGTACTAACACCTCCTTATCTCTACTGGAAATACCTCGCCTGATGCATCCCAAGACCACATTAGCTTTTTTCACAGCCATATCAGATTGGCAGCTCATAGTCATCCTGCGATCAACCAATACTCCAAGGACCTTCTCCTCCTCTGTTACTTCCAACTGATGCTTCCCCAGTTTATAACAAAAATTCTTGTTATTAATCCCTAAATGCATGACCCTGCACTTTTCACTATTAAATTTCATCCTATTACTATTACTCCAGTTTACAAGGTCATCCAGATCTTCCTGTATGATATCCCGGTCCTTCTCTGTATTGGCAATACCTCCCAGCTTTGTGTCTTCCGCAAACTTTATTAGCACATTCCCACTTTTCGTGCTAAGGTCAGTAATAAAAAGATTAAATAAGATTGGTCCCAAAACCGATCCCTGAGGAACTCCACTAGTAACCTTCCTCCAGCCTGACAATTCGCCTTTCAGTATGACCCCTTGTAGTCTCCCCTTTAACCAGTTCCTTATCCACCTTTAAATTTTAATATTTATCCCCATCTTTTCCAGTTTAGCTAATAATTTCCCAGGTGGAACCATATTGAATGCCTTACTGAAATCGAGGTAAATTAGATCCACTGCATTTCCTTTGTCTAAAAAAATCTGTTACCTTCTCAAAGAAGGAGATCAGGTTGGTTTGGCATGATTTACCTTTTGTAAAACCATGTTGTATTTTGTCCCAATTACCATTGACCTCAATGTCCTTGACTACTTTTTCCTTCAAATTTTTTTCTAAAACCTTGCATACTACAGGTGTCAAACTGACAGGCCTGTAGTTGCCAGGATCACTTTTTTCCCCTTTCTTAAAAATAGGAACTATTTTAGCAATTCTCCAGATATACAGTACAACCCCTGAGTTTACAGATTCATTAAAAATTCTTGCTAGTGGGCTTGCCTTTTCATGTGTCAGTTCCTTTAATATTCTTGGATGAAGATTATCTGGGCCCCCCAATTTCATCCCATTAAGCTGTTCGAGTTTGGCTTCTAACTCGGATGTGGTAATATCTACCTCCATATCCTCATTCCTATTTGTCATCCTGCCAGTATCCCTAAGCTCCTCATTAGCCTCATTAAAGACTGAGGCAAAGTATTTGTTTAGATATTGGGCCATGCCTAGATTATCCTTAACCTCCACTCCATCCTCAGTGTTTAGCGGTCCCACTTCTTCTTTCTTTGTTTTCTTCTTATTTATATGGCTATAGAACCTTTTACTATTGGTTTTAATTCCCTTTTCAAGGTCCAACTCTACATGGCTTTTGGCCTTTCTCACTTTATCCCTACATTTTCTGACCTCAATAAGGTAGCTTTCCTTGCTGATCACTCCCACGTTCCATTCCTTGTAGGCTTTCTGCTTTTTCTTAATCACCTCTCTGAGATGTTTGCTCATCGAGCTTGGTCTACGCCTGCCTATGAATTTTTTTCCCCTTTCTTGGGATTCAGGCTTCTGATAGTTTCTGCAACTTTGACTTGAAGTAATTCGAGGCTTCCTCCACCTTTAGATCCCCAAGTTCTTCAGTCCAATCCACTTCCCCAACTAATTTCCTTAATTCTTTAAAGTTAGCCCTTTTGAAATAAAAAACCTGAGTCACAGATCTATTTTTGTTTATCCTTCCATTTGGTTTAAACTGAATTAGCTCATGATTGCTCGAACCAAGGTTGTCCCCTACAACCATTTCTTCTATGAGGTCCTCACTACTCACCAAAACCAAATCTAAAATGGCATCCCCTCTTGTTGGTTCAGAAACTACTTGGTGAAGGAATCCATCAGCTGTCACATCCAGAAAAACCTGAGCCCTATTATTATTACTAGCACTTGTCCTCCAGTCTATATCTGGAAAGTTAAAGTCTCCCATGATCACACAATGCCCATTAGTATTTACTTCATTAAAAACATTAAAAAGGTCTCTATCCATATACAAATCAGATCCCAGCTGTCTGTAGCACACCCCAAGCACTATCTCAGGGAGGTTCTAGTAGCTTTCTTTCCCAGTGTGATTTTTGCCCAGACAGACTCTGTCTTACCCATTCCATCCCTTCTTATTTCTTTGCAGTCTACCTCATCATTGATATACAATGCTGCTCCACCACCTTTGCCTTTATTTCTGTCTTTCCTAAACAGGACATAGCGTTCAATACCTGTACTCCAGTCATGACTACTATTCCACCATGTTTTTGTTATCCCATAATATCTGGTTTTACTTCCTGCACCAGTAACTCTAGTTCCTCCATTTTGTTACCTAGGCTCCTCGCATTGGTGTATTGCTGTTTGGCTTCACTCACATTCTTTACCCAATTAGGCCCAGACATTCTACTGCCAGTATCACCTATTAGAATTGTATCTACAGTACCCTTCCTCCATATGTCCATTCTCCTACCCACAACAGTATCCTTTCTTACTTTGTTTTCTTCCCTCTCAATGTTAAATTCCGACGTGGAGATTACTGGACATCTCCCAACCATCTCCCCCCAATTCCTAGTTTAAAGCTCTCTTAATCAGTTGTACTAGCCTCCATCCTAGAAGTCTATTTCCCTCCCTACTCAGGTGAAGTCCATCCTGAGAGAACAGTCCTCTGTCCATGAATGCCTCCCAGTGGCCATACATCCCAAAGCCCTCCTTATAGCACCACTGCCTGAGCCATCTGTTGATCGCCATAATCTTGTCACACCTTTGTTGCCCTTCTCTAGGAACAGGCAGAATCCCACTGAAGATCACCTGAGCCTTGATTTCCTTAAGTATCTTCCCCAGCCTGGCATAGTCTCCCTTGAGCTCGACGTATCATTCATTTCCACATGAAGGACAATCAGCGGATTCTTTCCCGCTCCCGTTAGGATCCTTTTCAGCCTCAGGTCCACATCCCGTATCTTAGCACCCGGCAGACAGCACACCCTTCTGTTCTCCGGATCAGCTCTGGTTACAGGCCTGTCTATTTTTCTCAGTAAGGAGTCCCCAATCACTTAGACCTGCCTTTTCCTGGTGACGGTGCGATTCTCCGGTCTATCCCCTGTTCCCTCTGGCTGCAAGTCCTCTCAATTCCTATTTACCCTTGCAATCCTCCGCAACCCATCCCATATCCTCCTGGGGCTCATGTTTGGTATTATCTCCATTGACACTTCCCCTCTTCTTATAGGACTAGCTGCTCTTCTCTTCTTCCTTGCCCTCTCACCTTCAGCGACCACCTGCTGTACTCCTTCTTCATTTTCCAACTCCGCAAACCTGTTCCTGAGCTCTATTTCTCCTTCACTGGCCTGTCTTTTCCTCTGCCTGGTTCTATTAGTCACATGCTTCCACTGTCCACTTTCCTCACCCAGCAGTTTCCCCTCAGAATTCTTTGGTCCTGCTTCCATCTGCAAGTCTGAGCTTTTCCCTTCAGCCTCCTCATGTCTTTGCTCCATCATCTGCTCGAACCCCCTTCTAAACTCGACCAGAGTTTCCACGTGCACCTCCAGTCCTCGGATCTTTTCTTCCATCAGTTCTATCAGGCGGCACTTCATGCAAACGAAAGTCTTTTCAGGTACCCCCTCTAGGATCATGTACATGCCACGGCTTCCACATCTAGTCATTTTCATTGTGTCTTCCATTGCTTGGGTCACTACAACTGCCGCCTCTGTATCTGTCATAGGCTTCCCACCTAAATTCTGTAAATCTGGGAAACACAAACCAACCCAAAACACCACCACCCACAGCAAAACAAACCCCCAACAAGCACCAAAAACACTGCTAGAACACTGCACACTCCCTTCACTAGCCTGTATGTTCCTCTGCCTCTCTTAGTCTTCCCCCAAACTCTCCTTGCAAACTCCCCTGTTTACAGCTGCTTGCTGGCTCCTGTGCCACTGCAGCTGTCTAGAATATGGTTAGATGTGAAATAATAGCACTTGATCATTAGATGTATATTTTTATAAAATTAAACAGTGTATGTACACATACATATGCGTGGTATGTGTGTGAACACACGTGTGTAATATACATATTGGCAGGTGAGAATTATCTACTAGGATATTATCAAGGCAACTCCTTTGAGAAAGAACCTTGCCATTTAAACTATTGCCAAGACTATCTCATAGGAAGCATGGAGTTTGCCAAATGAAGCGGACATAAAAATATATGCTTCAGAAATCTAATAATAATGAAGAGGAAGCTTGGGGCAGAAAGTAGGATGACATATTGCAGAGTGCCAGTTACCAGACACACTGTAACAGAACAAACATCAGCACAACATAATCCAGACAAAAGAGTGAGATGTATATTTACACACACAGAATAAAATGACACTTATTTCACCCATCTCTGGTGCAGGGAAGGTGAAAACTGGACCATCCTGCTTGTAGGGGGAATGAAGAAAACCACAGCTGAGCATCAGTGTTCTGGATTCATGATGAAACAGGGTATAGGAGCCACTCATTTTGCAGGCTTTACTGGGGAAGGATGGGAAGTTTAACTTATGCTCAAATCTCCATGGAAGCTGCATGAACTGAATCTTTACTCCAAGAGCTCTGGTAGCCACATTCCTTCCTTCACACCATCCTGTATCCCTGAGAGCAAATGAATATACATACACCCTTTCCTGGACGGAGGTTTGGTGTGGCACAGTGTGTTATGTGGCACTATTCAGTAAGTCGTCTGGTTCCTTCCCCTCTTGTCCTCTTCATTATTCTTAGTTTCTGAAGCAAATATTTTATGTCCATGCATATGATGCCTGATTTTCAAAAGTGCTGAGCACCCAACATTAGCCACTGAGGTCAAGGCAGGCTATTTCTGAAGAAAAAAAAACAAAAAACCACTGCCTCAGAGGGCCCCCCTTCCTCCCCTGGCTTAAATTGTTCTAAAACTGTAGCTGGCTCACTATAGCTTATGTTACTTGGTTCCATCATCCTTGTTTCTCACCCCCGTACCCTTCTTGCTGTGTTCTTTAAGATTAAGTTTTTTGAGGGACCTCTAATACCATTATTTCTGAGGACTTTTTTTTTAATCTGACATCTGCAGTGGATTTATTTCTCTGGTATTTTTGATTGCTAGAATTAAATGCAAGTATAATGAGATTGTCTCTCTTCTTTCTTCCCCCACATATGTGCTAATGGACCAACACACTATTTTGCTTTCACTTAATTTTCTACTGATTTCTGTTTCTCACTGATATGGGGGCTGAGGTACGACCAACCACTACACACAAGGCTGCAATAATAATTTAAACAAAGGTTGCTCATTCAGCAATCCCAAGATTTAAGTGATCATGAATTTTCTGACAGCCATCATTGCTCACTTAGGACTGAATGTGGGCTAGGTAGACAGGTGGAGGATTTAAACATCTATGGTGAAGCTAAAGGCATGGAACATTGTACCTAGCCATTGATGGCTAAATTGTGGTAAGTCATCCAAGGAAGACAGACACTTCTTGCTGGGGATTCCATACTCAGAAGAACCAAAAGAACATTCTGCAAGGGACAGGTGGACAGCAGGATGATGCTGCCTTCCAAGAGGAGTCAAGAGATATCGCTCAGAGTTTGGCTAGGCTTCTGAAGTTGATGGGTAAGGATCCATTAGTGTTTGTTCATATGAACACTAATGACACTGTGCTGAGGGATAGCTTGCAGATAGTAAATGACTTCAGGGTACTCAGAAGTGTTCAGAAGAAGACTGTCCCAGTAATATCCTCTGAGATCCTTCCTGTCCCACAAGCAAAGGAAGACAGAATGCAAAAGATTCTGGAAGTGAATCGATGGCTTGGTAAGTGGAGGAGGGTTTTGGTTCTGTAGAACATTGGTCCAACTTCTATAAGGAGAGGAGGCAGCATAGTTTGGATGGCGTCTACTTCAGCAGAAGGGGAAGCAATCTCCCCAGGCACAGGCTGACTAGAGTAGTCAGGAGAGGGTTAAGCTAATAAAAGGGGAGGGTAAAAAGAGGGAAGATATGAGCACTTATTTTGCACAAAATCGAAAATTAATCAAGGAACCAAAGGACACTAAGAGAAGAAATTCTTTAATTGCCAATATACCAATGCAAGAGCCTGGGTAACAAACAAGAGGAACTGGAATTGCTCATTTATTTGCATAAATTTAATCTAGTTGGTATTATTGAAACCTTGTGGGATGGTTTGCACTATTGGAATGTTAAAATCCACCGTTAAAACCTATTTAGGAAGGCTCAACTGGGCAACAGGGGACAGTGAGTGGCACTCTATGTAAAAAATCGCATTACCCATTTCTGAGACATTGATAACTCGGAACAAAATAATCTTGAATGTTTATGGATCAATGTCCTAACAGATACAGCTCAAGATGGGGTATCTGTTACAGACCACTCAGTCACACTCAGTCAACACAATGACTGTCTCCTTATGCACCTATCTACGATGTGTAGGAAAACAAATGGAGTGATCAGGGGGGACTTCAATTTGAGTGATGCTAGAGATTTCATGCTGCCAGTACTAAAACATTCTTGGAATTTCCTAATTCAAAAAGTGTTGCATCCAAAATGGGGGGACTCTATATTAAAACTTGTCTTGACAGAGTAAGAAGAACTGATCACAGAACGAAAAATTAATGGTATCTTAGGTACAAATTATCATGACTTGATCACATTTATAATGTGCAAACAGAATTAAGTCCAAATCACTAATATACACACACACACACTTGTGCTTTAAAAGGGCCAGTTTCACAAAATTTGAACCAAATCAGGAGGAAGAATTTCATCCAAAAAATGTGAATGATAATTGGGGAGCGTTCAAGAACACTTGACTAGATGCGCAAATAGCCACAATCTCACAGTTGAGAAAGAAGGCGGTAGTGCTAAAAAGCTGACCTTGTTTAGAAGGAAAATGAAAGCAGCTTGTAACCAATTATTTGAGTTTATTGTTCATTTATTGTGTGATGTTATGTCACATATAATCATTGTAAGCAAAATAGATTTAAGTTGTAGGGTTATAGAAATATAAGATTGATAAGTATTTAGAAGAGGTAATTATGTATTAAGTATGTAAGTAAGTAAGTAGAGCTGAAACGCAAGGTCTACAGGCTCAGGCCTGTAAGATTTTAGCTTAGCCATATTAGAGCATAGGCTTAAGAAATATTTGACATAAGAAAGTGACCAAAGAATGACCCCATGTCACAAGATTACAGGAAAAAGATGTACCAGTGGGTAACAGCAAGAGTGATTTTTTGCTTACAAGATACCGGTAGTCACATTTTTCTCACACTTGCCCTAACTGCAGGGTGCACAATATGCATAAATGCTAATGAGGTATAGTCAGAATCACATCATAAAAAGAAGGTGCCCAGATTAGGAAAATTGAGCTCCCTGTGGGAAACTATAGCAGGAAACATCCCTCTACTGATGACCAACCCATGAGACACCCATCAGACCCTCACACTATCCAGGGGTGTGTGAGTGTAACTGTATTTGTAACTTGCTCATGGGTCTTTATAGAAGTTCTATAGGCTTAGCTAATCAGAACTCCAATTGTAACTTGAATAAAACGTGTAAAATGTACTAGACCTCGTACTTGTGAGTGTCTGTGTGGTCACTACTCTTGGTCTGTATGTGTTTTCTTAGAGACTAAATCTGAAGCAAGTAACAGAGTGACTTTCATGCTGTTGAACTTGAAACTGAAACCACTGTAGAGCCGAACCCACGGTGATGTAATACCATATTACTAAATTAACTTGAAATAAAATAAAAGGCTACAAGCTATACAAATAATTACACACACACCAAATGGAAGAAAGAAGTTGATCGATACATCAGAAGCTATGAATTGTAGAAAAATAATTAACGGTGCAAAGTAAACAAGGAGGAATCTCTGGCTAGCAGAGTTGAAGTCAATAAGGAGCTTTAAAAATATATTAGGAACAAAAAGAATTCTAACAGTGGTATTCGTCCATTACTCAATGGAAATGGTAGAATGACCAATTTAAAAAAATGCAGAAAAAGCAGAAGTGTTTAATAAATATTTCTGTTCTATATTTGGAGTAGAAACAGATTATGTAGTTATGTCATGAAATACCACACTTTCTATTCAACTAGTCTCTCAGAAGGATGTTAAACAGCAACTACTAAAGTCAGACATTTTAAAATCAGCAGGTCTGGATAACTTGCATCCAAGAGTCTGCAAGGTGTTTGACTTGGTACTGCATGACATTTGGACTAAGCAATTAGAATGAAAAAAATTAACATGGTACACAGTAAATGGATTAAATGCCAGCTAACTGATAGGTCTCAAAATTTAATTGTAAATGGGGAAACATCAAACAGGTGTGTTTCTAGCGGGGTCCTACTGAGATCAGGTCTTAGCCCTAGACTATTTAACATTTTCGTTAATGACCTGGAAGAAAACAAAAGCATAACAGATAAAGTTTGCAGATGACACAAAAACTGGGGAAGTGGTAAATAATGAAGAGGACTACAGCTGCGACAGATACAAACCCTTATGCTTCAGAGGTTAAACCAATCTTTAATTACTAAGAATTAGAACAAAACCTTCAGAGGAGCAGATTATCCCATATCTGACTACTGTGGGGTTTCTTGCACCTCCCTCTGAAGCATCTAGTGCTGCGCAGTGCTGGAGACTGGGTACTGGGCTAGGTAGAGCACCAGCAATTCCTATAGTTATGGGAAGATAAGAATCAGCACTGGGTTGACTTCAAAAGATTTAGAGAGTTGGTTCAAAGAAATGAGGTGAGGTTTGCAAACCAGGCTGCAAAATCATGGGAACAGCCTCTCTCATAGTCTCCAGGTATTTCGACTTCCTTCTGTCCCAGCTGGAATCCAATACACAAACACAGCAACTGATGAGTAAAATAAGTCTGACAAACTCTTTCTTTCTCAGAAAAGTTTAATTAGGGTTGAGCTTGAGGCAAAAACACAGGGGGATTTTATACCAGCTTCCTCTTCCCTAAGAAAAAATGTACACAATCTTTAAAAAATTAAGTTGCTGATATGAGATAAGATTGTACAGTACTTTGATTCGCTGTTTGATATCCTTCTGACTGGCCCTTTTCTATCAGGTAATGATTTATATTCAGCCAGTCAGGATTGAGAGAGAGAGTGTTTTGAAATGCCAGGTAAGGTACTAACCTGGGAAATCTTATTCCTCGTAGTGGATCTCTACAATCTCTATTAAAGCTTCTTGCTACATCCAATATATTCACATACTACTGTTCTGTTTCCTACTCATATTATTCGCAACAACATGAATTACAGTTTTGGTGCTAATAATAACCAACTTTATGTTCCTTTGGTGACTTTTGATCAAAGTTGTAGAGTCTATGTGGAAACATCTGATTATACGGCATATGCTAGATAAGGAGATATTTCTAACAGATAAATAATATCCTGTAAACTAGGTCAGCTCTTCCACATTAAGTTATATGGTGTTACAGTACATGTAACCCATCGCAGAATAAAACAAAAAACTTCTCTATTCTTCCCGACTGAAATATAGATGCAGATTAACAGGAGCCAGGGAAGATTTCAGCCACAGGAGGAACTATTTTTAAGCACACTCATTTGCAGCCAGTTATAATGACTGTGTCTGATTTTCACTTTAATCAAAAAGATGATGAAGAAGAATTCACAGGCTGACTTCTCCAGTACTAAGGACATGGTGTGGCAGCTGTTTGTTCATATGGTAAATGTAAAACATCATGTCTTGATTATTAAATACCTATTAGCAGGTTTACAGAAATATTCTTCTGCTAGACTTCAGCGTGCTTTAAATTCAGCTGCAAGAGCTTGATCTGGTGTTAAGCAACCTCAGCATATTAAGTAAACTTTGATTTTCTTTCAGTTGTTTCCTGTTGTGCAAAGAATTGATTTTTAAGATTTTTATCAATGACCTTTAAGGGTCTCCTTGGGATGACTCTCCACTATAATAAGATCTTACATGCCTGGTCGCTGTCCACATCTCATTTGTGAAGCTCACTTCTACGTTCAGTATCATTTGAGAAATACTAATCTATTGGTGGTAAATTAGCTGCAGGTAGATTCAAGCTCCATTGGAAATGGCCTTCTGGTATGGCATCCTGAGGTATGCCTTCTTCATAAATGTTAGCGCTAATGATCACAATGCAGGCAGTAAAACAAACATACTTCTCCTGATTACTATTCCCAATAATGAAGTTTTCCCCTTTAGTTTTATTTTACTTACTGTTTCATTTATAAAATGTGTCCAGTACATAGGTCTCTGGGTGCATACACAATTTCTAACAAACCATGTGACTTAAAGTACAAAACAAAATGAAAAGTTCTCAGATGTCTTGCATCATTTTTTAGCCCAGAGGACACTAAACTCATGCTGGACAATTCCTGAGTGAAGAACGCACATCTCCTTTTTGGATTTTGTTACTCAAGTGAACTCCCATGCAGGACAAGGGAAAATAGCTGGTGTAAAAACTGAGCAAAGAACTCAGGATTTGGTGCAGTGTTACCAAGAACAATTCAGGAGAGTGGCGAAGCTTAATTATTTATCTGTGAGGGGCTTTGGGTTCCCCTGAGCAGAGGTGCTTAGGGTGCCAATTTTACAGGGACAGTCCCAATATTTGGGGATTTTTCTTATATACGGGCCTATTATCCCCCCCACTCTCCCAATTTTTCATACTTGCTATCTGGTCACCCTACAGGCGCTACAGAAGTGCAAAGTAGTCGTAGTGCATCGTAGCAGGGAATGACTTTGAATTGTCACTATGAAGGACAATAAACAGTCATTGGGCCAGGGAAAGGTGTGTGTATAACGCTGCAGCCCAGAGTGTGTAGGGCACTAACCTGGTATGTGAGACCCCCACAGTCAATCTCTGCTCTAATGACTTTGGAGAGAGATGAGGGAAGACAGTATATTTTATTGGTGAGAGAGGCAAGCTCTCTTACTGTCAGCAGCTGGTCCAATAAAAGATATGACCTCACTCACTTTGTCTATCTAATATCCGGGGACTGACAGGGCTACATCACACCACTGTATGTAATTATTTATACACATCAGCAAGAGAGATTGAGAGAACCCACCCCAGAACATCCTATAGCCCAGGGGTCAGCAACCTTTGGCAGGCAGCCCATCAGGGTAATCTGCTGGCAGGCCGTGAGACAGTTTGTTTATGCTGACCGTCCACAGGCGCAGCTCCCAGTGGCCGCAGTTTGCTGTTCCAGGCCCATGGGAACTGCGGGAAGTGACAATTGAACCTGGGTGTCTCATATCCAGGTCATCACCCTAACCACTCGGCTAAAAGTTGTAAGCAATTCCTACCCTCTCCCCTCCCCATTTTCTGAATCTAATCTTCCTTTGCTTTGGTTAAATGCTCAAAATCAAAATGAAAAATTTCATGTCATGTCAAATGAAACATTTTGTTCAATCCAAGTCAAACATTTTCTGATTTTTTGATTTGCCCAAAATTTAGATTTTTTTTTGTTTTACCTGAAACAAAGTCTTTTTGCTGATTTTCCAGAACTGCTGGCAAACCAAAAAAATCCATCATTCCCCCAGCTCCAGTCAAATGGGGATGTGTTCACAGGAACACAAGAGAACTTCTGGGCAGGCAGTCACGGATTAGGATGCCTCTACCTTATTGCTCTCTACTTCAACAACAAAAATGAGAAAAAGATTCATTTGGCAGATACACGAGCATTTTGGGCTGGTGCAGGGGAGAGCCTAAAACAAGCCCTGCTGTCAAAATAATAGAGCAAAATCATTAACACAAACACTGCCTGTGAAATGCATTCTGGGTACATCTTGAGATTTACGAGATTTTTTTAAACTTGAATTAAATGTATTTGTGCAGTCCTCTTAATGATACCTTAAGAATAATTGGAAGAGTTTTACTTTTTAGATCTGGAAATTAAAGGGAGAGAGAAAAGTATAAATGCCTTCTTAGTTTTACCTTTTTCCAAGCAACCACAGCACCAAAAAGGGAAGCATGCTACAGTGATTCATATTTAGCCTCACAGATAAATAAAAATAAAATAAAATAAAAATATGCAACCTTGACAACCTTTAATCAAAGATTCAAACTGCAGCAGCACCCTAGCCAGATGCTACTCTCACATACTGAAGGCTAGAAAAATGGAACTCTGGGAAGCCATCATTCTCAGTGTGACTACAATGGCCTGAAAATTATTTAGTAAATAACATGAATGCAATGTAAAGGTCCAATAAGCAGAACAGTATTAAAAATCCAAGAATGACTGCAGGGGTTGAAGAAATTACTGGGGTTTTTTTCCAAGTGCCAACAATAGTCAGTCATATTTCTCTCTTTCTTGTTTTTCTTCTTTTTGTATTCTCTTTCAAACCACAGGGTAGGGTAATATATTCGGTTAATCCTACTGTTACTCTGAAAATCTGGAACAATACCACGTTATACTCTACCCTCATAACAGAGGGGAGAAAGACCATTGTTCTCATTCTGTTTGTTTTGCTGAAAGGTACACGAATATACACAATGTAAAGGGGAACAGAATATCCACTGAATGCATATTCAATGGGAATTTTCATCCTGAAATACCAGCTCAAGTAGTCCATGCTAAAAATTGTGCCATTTAAAAATTATCGCTACATTCAGGTAAACCCTGACATTCCAAAGCCAAAATAACCACATCTGCTGCTGTAAACCAAATTCACACTGGAATCAACATTCAACCCCCACAAAAATATACAGACTGCTAGTGTCTCACAATAACTTTGCACCAGATAGGTGTTCATTCTGAAGAGATTTCCAAGAGGATAAATGTTTTTTGTTTTTTGCCTATTAACATATGTCTACAGATTTTTTAAAAAAACCCACCAGGCGAAGAGCTCTTTCTGACAAAGTATGCAAAGGTAAAAGACCAGATCCTCAGCTGGTGTAAATCAGCACTGGTTCCTTGATATCAAGGAACCTGTGCCAATTTCCCCCACCTGGGGATTTGGTCAAAGTTGGGTTTCAGCACTAAGAATAAACACGATCACTTCTTTTAAAATCAGGGGTGGGAGCAGTTCACCTTCAAACCCACTTCTATGATAACAGCTATGGAGTGGAGTAGTAGTCTCTGGACTACCGTCAAGTCCAGTCTATGGGCGGGAATAATATTTGAACCATGTCCCCTTCCGCGCTGGCTCAACCAGGTTCATGATCAATCTGGCTGGTGCAGGGTCCTCACTCACAGGAGCCACCCTGGCCCTTAGTCCTGTAGAAGAGAGGTTCGGGATATGGCCTATGGTGCCTAAGAAATACTTGCCTTTATAAAAGAGGTTTCAACATAAGTGTACAGAACATCATATCCAGTTTAATAATAAACAAATAAATAATAATAAAATCTAAGGCAGAAAATCTTGCAAAGGAAAGGTTACAAAAATAAGCTTCGTGCCACTCAGTCACCACGTGACATAGCTCCTCTCTGAAATCTTGGTTCCAGGTCAGAGGATGCTGCTGCCTGGCCACCACCCAAAGGGCACAAAGTGATTGGTGGAATCCTAGAGCAGTATGCAAATTTTACCATTCTTCTCAATTATCACCCTTTTGGGATGGGCAAAAAAAGTTCATATACATTGGGCTGAAAGCCCCTCTCTTCCCTTTTCCTTCCTTAAAAAACTGAAATTCTCAATTCTGTTCTTCTCAGTTCCTGTTAAGCTGGTTTGTGTGAGAAGGACAAGGGTAAGAGAGAGAAGGATGAAGCCAATTGTCCTGCTTTTTGCATTCTGAAAAATGAGCCCAAACTACAATCCAAGATCTGAACTACATCTTTCTAAAACAGGCCAATCCGCCACCAAAAATCCCAGTGCTCAGGTACTTGGAAATCCAGATCCCAATCTGAACTTTCCCAAGTTTTCAGATGTTCAGATTCTGGAGAGTGTCTATACTGGGCTGTAGTGTTGGGATCAGGAGTTTTGATTTCTAATCTTTTGAAATCTTTTTCATGTTTGTTCTATAATATTTACAAGCCCGTTAGGATTTGCCCCGAAGTCGTACAGGCTGCCCAATCCTCCAGCTTCTCCCACCCCAGCTAATAGCAAACCTCCAGTGAAAATGATTTTATTAATTTCCTTCATTTTTTCATGTATATTCATTTTTACTGCATTTGAGAGTTAATTAAAACAAATTTTAACAAAACTAACTTCCATGTTGACATAAAGAAGTTCTGCACTAAACTTCATCTTATTATTTCTTTGTTAGATATGTATTCAACCAGCTAAATGCCTCTAGCGTACCTGTAGCCTAATCCATCACCCTCCTTCTTTCTGTAAATAAAGGAAGAGTCCCATGTTAGATCCCAAAGACATTTCCTAGAAAATTAGTGCTTCTCATTGCCCCAAAGTATAAACCAATTAGTATTTTTTACTAAAACTATCACAGTATGAATGAAAAAAGTGAAAGAAATATAACTAAGGCCTTGTTTTATCTAGGTAACAAAGCTTCAGTGGGACAACTCACACGCTCAAAGATACGTATATGAACGGGGGCCCAAAGAGAGAGGAAATAAAAGCAGAAGAGTGAGTATAACTAACATTTGGGGTCACATCACAACATCAAATTTTAATGTGATGGAACACTAAGGTCCCTGATTTCTTAATTCTCAACAGAGTAAGAAAGTAGGAAGCATGCATATTTATGAAAACATATGCAGTGATAAGTCTATTTATGATAAGTCTGCACAGAATGATACCATGACACACCCAAGAAGCTTAGTCCTTGAATAGCCCTTACTTATGCAAGCAGTTCTGAAGATTCCAATTGAACTCAGTTGGTACAACTCTATGATTCTGGTCCTAGAAAACCTTACTCAAAGTTAGATTCCACAGTCATTTCCATTGTAAGCACCTACTGGCAGATTTATAACCTGACTGAGAACATTTGCTGTGAGCTGAAAGTCAGCCTGGGAGACAAAGATATTTGTGTGTGTGTTTTGTTGACGAAGACGACAAAGATGAAGACGGGGAAAAAAACTAGCAATAAATCACACAGCATTTAGGAATTTCCAGTTGCTATTTGTTACAAAATGGCAAACATTAAAAAAAGAGAAAACAGAAGTTCGGATTTTTCATTTGGTATTTTAAGCTTCTATAAACAGATTTATTTCTTTAAAATACGTTTGCAAGTAGTTAGTTCATATTATCAATCTCGTGTGTATTTTTGTAATCTGTTGGCGAGAGAGAGAGAAGTTTAAAAATGATCTGCCAGGTTGGTGTGGGAATTTTTTACATGTTTTCCTAAATAGTTTAAAGGTAATAATAAAGCATTTTAAGAATTACTTCATGATATTGTCTTAGTAGAATGAAGATGCAAATACACTAACTAGGTAATCAGGATAAGTAATAAGAGGAAATATTTAACATTATAATAAACTATGAAAAATATTTTAAAATGAGGTAATGAAGGCAAATGGTTTTTTTTTTCCCCTTTCCTCCTCACCTTGTTTTGATACTGTGACAGAATTCATTTGCCATTTTGTTGCCCAATCACTTAGTTTTGTGAGATCTTTTTGAAGTTCTTCACAGTCAGCTTTGGTCTTAACTATCTTGAGCAGTTTAGTACCATCTGCAAACTTTGCCAACTCACCCTTTGTTCCCTGTCTTTTAACCAGTTCTCAGTCCATGGAAGGATCTTCCCTCTTATCCCATGACAACTTAATTTTCGCAAGAGCCTTTGGTGAGGGGCCTTGTCAAAGGCTTTCTGGAAATCTAAGTACACTATGTCCACTGGATCCCCCTTGTCCACATGTTTGTTGACCCCTTTCAAAAAGAACTCTAATAGATTAGTAAGAAACCATTAGTAAGAAACTTTACAGAAACCATGTTGACTTTTACCCAACAATTTATGTTCTTCTATGTGTCTGAAAATTTTATTTTTTACTATTGTTTCAACTAGTTTGCCCAGTACTGACGTTAGACTCAGATTCCTACTCATGATCCTTGTTTCACTACTAATTTCATGTGTTAAGGGAGACCTCTCCACTTACACATCTAATATAACTGAAGTGGTTGTCTGGCTGCCTGCAACCAAGGTGTCCTCAATGCATTTGCTGTTATATTCACTAAACACTTATGACACTGTGATCACAAACAGGGAATTTATTTTCAGAGATAATAATGTGTGCTTGCAAATGTGTATCAGAACTTCAACAACACGTCCAATTTTCCCTTTACTGGATTACTGATCACACCCTGTATTTTCACCTCAGACTGTAAGCAATAAAGCACCTCTACTTTTAAGCTGATTTGTGTTTTAGCATTTTTCAAATTAATGAGAGAAGCACAATATTTAGCATATCCCTTCTCATAAGAATGCAAAATGAGACTTTCTTGGGACTATTACTTTGGAATATACATCTTTTCAGGATTTACACTCTCCATGCACTTACTGAATTATTCAGCCCTGCTTATTTAAAAATGATAGCATTGGCCTATCTACAAATCTAAGCCGTCTATAAAAGAATTACCTCAGTCACACAAACTAATTCATGTTGATAACAGATACTTGACTGATTGATTTACTTGTGATTAGAACTTGTGATAACGAAACATTTCTTGCATTCACTGTACTGGATCTTACAAGAGGAAACTCCTAAATGTATATTCATCTCAACACTTAAATTAAATCCTCCATGTCATGATGCTTTGATAAGAGTTGATGCTCATGAATCTCTTACAATTACTGCATTTTGAATTGTTCACTGCAATGTTTATAGTGGTATGTTGATTGGATATAAGGAAACAGACATTGTTAATTGGACAACATGCTACAGTAATGGAGTACTTAAAAAAAAAGTTCTCAAAAGCCAGAAAGCAAATTTTAGACAGCACAGATCTTTTCTTAGATAGTCTTGGCTTTTAATTGAGTTTTAATTATTTGAAGCTTTAGACTTCGAGAAAAGACATTATTAGTGCCTGTCGATTGATCTTAGGAAAGTCTTCATCATAAAAAATGTATAGCTTCATATCATTAAAAAATCCAAGCAGTGTGGGTTGACTAAAGTACTGTGGACTATTAAATAATTCAAAATTGTGTTTAGTTACAGCAGCTGTTTAATTAAAAGGTAAAAACTGCAACTAATCCACTATGGGTGAGTGAAATATAATCTATCTCAGAGTTTAATCCTCCTAAGACAGAGAACAGTGATAGGGATTCTAGAAGTCAGGGACTCCATTTAATGAATTTCACAAAAGGGATCGTAATACATCTGAGCCAGCACATCTTTGTTTCTCTCATTATCCAAATAATGAATCATTTCCCAGTCTGTTGTTGAAAATATAATTCTGTACTTTAATAAAAAAATTAAGGTCTTTTACATACACTATGTAAACTATTCCATTTGAAATTATAGTCAAGCCTTCACCAGACTGAGAAATTAGAAGCACAAGAACAGAAGAGATTCATTTATCGATTCCTTACTAACTTCTTAATTGCTCGTAATTAAAACTTTCTGTAATAAAATGCTTGCATGAACAGGAAGCAGCACCTTTTGCAAACTTTCAAGTCATCTGATGGCATCTGAGAACAGGGCTTTACATGTGCCTTGTGCAGTTGTTTGCCCCAGCTCAGCAAGATTAATTTCCTGACCTACACTTCCACTCAGGAGAAGAACAAAACATTTCTGTCTTCTCAACTTCTCTATTTTTAATTACCAAACAGAACTGAGCTAAAAATCACCAGACTTATCTTTCCAGATCCTAAAAGAATAATTAGTTAGATATGTTTGTAATCATACTAAATTTCCTGTGAATTTTGTTTATACCAAGGTTAAGGGACCATCAGAGCAGAAAATGGTAGTCCTTAATTAGACAAGCCAGGTGGCATGCAGAGTCACAGAACAAGCTTCTCTACATATCCCTGCCAGCAATCACAGACCTGACCTAGAGAACTATTCTTCAGAGGTGAAGGATAATATAGTCACCAGGTGGCCATCTCTTCAGCATAGACAGCCATCTGTACCAAAATGCGCTAAATTATGTTTAGTTCTTTTTAATGTGAACTATTATCCATTAGAGACACAGCAGGAAATCACAAACTCACGTTAATTGAAACTTCAGCTGTGACTTAAACCTCTGTCACAGATACAGGTCTAGCACTCTACCTTCTGAGCCTTCTAGTCTAGCAAAAATATATTTCTGTGTGTCTAGTAATTTACTCTTCTTTGAGTATCTAATCAGATGTAAAATTACAATGGGCCCAATCCTCAAAGGTGCCTGGGGGATCCGCGAAAGGACCTAGGCATTGCAACACTGAGTATCACAATGCCTAACCTTTAGGCACCTAGAAAACTGTAGGAACACCACTGCAATCCACAAAGCTGAGATAGGCACCTGGGTTCCTTATATAATGAATGGGGAGAGACAGGTGCCTAAGAACGTGATTCACAAAAGCCAGCATGCTACGCGGGGAACTGCCTAAGCTAGCCAATGGAAGCTGCTGATGAGAGGGGTGTGTGTTAAGCTCCTCCCCTCTCTTGGAGACAGGCATCTAGGTCGGGGCTGCAAGGAGGTACCTAGATGTGCTTTGTTATCCATGAATAGGAACCTGCCACCTGGAATCACACTGTAGGTGCATAAGCTGATTCTTGACAGAACAAGTTGGGTGCCTACCACACTCCACACAAGTTGGGGGGGTGGGCGTGGGGAGATGGTGATGGTTATTCTCATGCTCACGCTGTTTAAATATTTAACCAGAGTGGAGCAGTCCTGGTTAGGCCCCCACCTGGGAGGTGGGAAATCCTGGTTCCAGTCCCCCTGCTCCAATCACTCATTCATTCTTTACCCACAATGGAAGAGCTCCAACAGGAGAGGCTGAGTGAGCCCCATGTCAGAATATCCCATAGCTCCATGGCTAGAGCATTCTCCTGAGAGGTAGGAGACCCCTGTTCAAATGCTCCCTCTCCCTCTGTCAGAGGGTGTGGGGGGACTGAACCTGGATTTTCCACATCCCAGGTGAGTGCTCTGGGCTAAAAAGCTGTAAGATGGGCACCATCTCCACCTCCTCCTCCCCCCAGACCCTGATCCAGGAGATGTGCTATGGGGATGCTTACCAGATTAGGTTCTGTACATGGCTTATGCAGACAGACACCTATCTTCTCCTGGTTCATGAACAACTCTGGGGCTCAGGTGCAGGATGCCTAGAGGGAGGCAGCGGTGCGCATATCAAGGGTTTAAAACTGCAGTACCTAGGGAACTTCTACACTGGAAAGTTAGGTGCTGAGTGAGATTAAGCACCTACAGACTTAGGCAGGGAGATAACTAGTCACATCTGGAAGAAAGGGAGGTGGCAAAAATTCAGGAGTGGGGACAGTTCACACACCAAAAAAGGATGCTGAGGTTAGCTCTGCTTATCTAAATGTGCAGCTCTCTCTGAGTGCATTCACCATTGCCATGAGCGTTGTAGCAGCTGCCAGGAGAAACCCATCGTCAGTCCCTCACGGTGCCTCAAGTTGTGGGTGGGGAATGCACCACATTCTCTGCAACCTTCCCCCATACCTGCCCTCCACTCCAGCAGCACAAGAGCAGACACAGAGGAGATGGGACTAAGATGCTGCTGCACTTAACGGGAGCACTTTGCACCAAGTAGCTCCCAGCTCCAGCGTGCAGGGTTGGCCCTAGGATGCTCGTGGAAGGTACCAAGCACCAACTGATAGTTGAGAGAGGTTTAGCTTCACACCCCACAGCCTGATGAGATCTGTTTCCTCAACCCTCACACTAGGAAGGCAGAGACCCGCCACCTCAAGAACCAAAGGAGACTCAATCCCCAGCTGGCCACGGAGGCTCATCACACCTCCTCACCTGACTGACCAGTGCACAGCCAAAGACCACAGGACAGCTGCTTACCACCACTGCTACCCACAGAAGCTGTCATGCTGCTGCCAGGAAGAGAAGCCAGTTAGAGGAACTTCACGGAAGTGTTGGAAAGAGGGAAGCTTGGTGGGCTGCAAGGTAATGGAATTGCAAGGTACCTGATGGACTGAGGGAAGACCATGGAACTGATCTACTGTGTTTTCACATGCGTGGTGGGAGTATGTTGCCCAGGGAACGTCATATGCATCATCAACTGGACCATTTTGGGGAGAGCTACTAGTTAAAATTGCATCAGAACATCGCTGGTTTGTAAGATATGTGTGGGGGTCTCTATGAAACATTCAGTGAACACGTCTATTCAGAGCACCATGCCAAATGCTAATACACTGCACTGCCTCCTCAGACATATAGCTGAGTGTGGCTAATGTAATCCTCGTCAACATTGTCAGCTGGAGAGCGACACAAGAAATCAATCTTTACTATGGAATTCAAAGAAGGTAAAGTTTTCATTCAAATGAGCAAAATGCTAAAGGATAAAGAATGTTACAACAGAAAAACCCCACGTTAACACAACTGTGGCTCATCAAATTTTAAATCCATATTTAATGCTTCCTCCTAAAAGTCAAAAAGTAGCTACCATAGTCTCTCAGAGAACAGCATCTGCTCTTTCTTTCCATGGTTATACATAACCTTCATAAGCTGATTTGCTGATGACAATAAATTTATTTTCAGAAATTATATTCCTGATCTAATATGAAACAATAAATAATTCAGAAGTTTCACATTATTACAGGGAATTATATTTAGGAGATCAACCAGGGATCTCTGTAATGAGAAACATTCACCTAGCTAGAGGAATGCTACTCTGCATTTAATCTTATAATATTCCCTTCAGGGCATACAAGACAGCTTGCTGGAAAATATAATGACTCCTAGACTGTTTTCTGAAGGAAAAAAAAAAGTAAAGAAAACAGTGATATGGAAATGAGCTCTAGATTCCATTTGAAATTCCATATGCAGTATTTTTAAAGCAACATTGTTTCAATATGGAGACATCAAAAGGAATTTTGGTGCTCAGCATTGATGGGTCTGATAATGTCTTACAGCACTTGAAATGAAGGAGAGTGGGTTTTTTTTGTTTTATTGGTTTTTTTTGTTTCTTTTTTTAAAAGATGCAGCACATGTGAGCTGGTCAGATCGATAGAAAGGCACTTTCCATTTCTTAAACAGCAAAGATCTGCTCCAATTATTTTTAGTTTATTATGTGCTACTGGAAAGAGGAAAACTGGCTCAGAAGGTTCCCACTGGCCAAAAAGTAAAAACATCTGTTGAAGTCATGAGTGACTTGTTAGCCAAGTTCAGCAGCAATGAAGCTTACAGTAGAACAGCTCAGTTCTCACCAGTAGGTTTATATGTAATTAGTGTCAATTACCGTTGAGAATTTCAGGGGCACTGGGCTAAATCGTACTGACATTAGAGAGCACTGATACTTCTGTATATCATCTCATGGATTTCCAAAGTGACTACATTGCAATTTTGGTGTTTTCTCTTTTTCATTTTTCACACTCCTTGCTACATGTTAACTTTCTGACCAAAGAAAGGAAAGAAATGTGCTTTTGGAACCAATACTAATGTTACTTCTATGCTGCATGCTGGGTAACAAATATTGATGTATGCAGCCATCCTCCAAATGAGTTAACTCAACAATATGCATAGTTTCCACTGGTCTGGACTCTTCAAGAAAATCATTAAATTGTCACTATGTATGATCAAACTCAGAATGAAAAATAAATATTATTGATGGTGACAGCATGCTATTGTATCTCCACATCATTATGCCTAAGGTGTACAATTTCAAAATGTCCCATGAGAAATGTGCAGAGAACGCCATTAACTGTCTCTGGGATTCCTGCACGCACTGCAGACACAACAGCTCGAACGAGACATTTCTAAATCTTTTTAAGATTTATTTTGTTCTAGTTTTTAAACAGTGAAAACTGCATCAATGTCCATTACCTTACATCTTCCAATAGAATTAAAGATTCCACTCATGACTGTAATAATTTATAGCAAAGTAGAAAATTTGATCATGAAGCCTTAAAATAATAATAATAAATAAAAAGAGAATGTACTAGGCCAGCTATGCCATTTTGGGAATTGCACAAAGAGGCAGATTACAATGTAAATGTGTTCCCAGGACGCATTCAACTCAGAAATCATATTTCTGCCTCTGTTGTTTTTTTTAATGCCATTGTTGTCGTGATCAAGCTGCACAATAATCTTATGATTTGTAATATGTTTTGCTTTGTAATTATCTTGTTACTGATTAGAACTGCAAGAGGACTGTCAGATAAAGAGACAGACTCTTCTGCCAGTGACGTCTGCTGATGGCATGAACCAGTTACTTGGGTTAAAACTTGCTTAAGCGGCCATTGATTTTAGTGGCCCAATTTGAAGCTCTTAGCCTGAATTTTACAGAGGTGCTGTGTACCTGCTGTTCCTATTGATCTTAGCAAGAGTACCACATACGAGGGCTTGCACTAATGGGCTATGAACTTATCCTTTTTTTTCCCCAGTGAAAAACAGAGAATTTGAAGGACGTATGATAATGAAACCACAAAACATCTGAAGTAAACTTAACATCAGCCATAAAAATTCTATTCTATTCCACTGTGCTCCAAAGTATGAAGGAGGGAGTTGTGCTGGATATTAATTTAGCATAAATTAAAAGGCCAGCCTCAGGTTGTGCAAGAATTACTTCAGGACATTGAGTATATGCTGCCTTTCAAAGACATTTAATTTAGTAAAAAAAAAAGCTAAATGTTATGAAAGACAGAGCGTACCCACTGCACCATTAAAAAAACTCCCACCTTTTCATGTTCTCTGTATGTATATATATCTCCTCGCTATATGTTCCATTCTATGCATCCGATAAAGTGGGCTGTAGCCCACGAAAGCTTATGCTCAAATAAATTTGTTAGTCTCTAAGGTCCCACAAGTACTCCTGTTCTTTTTGCGGATACAGACTAACACGGCTGCTACTCTGAAACCATCCTCTAGTGGTTACTCAAAAGTAGTTCCACTGACTTCAGTGAAACTCCCCTAATCTAACTTTCTCTGCATTTTGAATGTGTCTATCACTGTAGTATCTAAATGTATGGTGTACATTTATTCTACACTCTAGTGAATACAGGCTTACTGAAAAAACACAGTTTGGTCTAGAAGAAAGAAGTAGACTCAGAGTTGGGGACACAAGATGTAATCCCAACTCTGTCCCTCACTTCCTGCATAGTCTATAGAAAAAAAACTTAGGGTGAAATTGTAGCAACACTGATGTCAATGGGAGTTTTGCCATTGATTTGAATGGGCTCTGGATCTCACCCATAACCTCTCAGTTTCCCCGTCTTTAAAAGGGTGATATTAACACTGCCCTGCCTAACACAGATGTTGTATGCTTTGATTGTTTAGTGCATGTGCAGTGCTTTGAAATGGAAGAGCACTACTTAAGGGCAAAGTGTTTACCGTTATTAGGCCAATTCCTGGGCTCTGTCCTTAGTTTGTAATCAGTCCTCACGTAGGCAATCTTCCATTCACGTCAACAAGAGTTTGCCTGACTAAGGACTATGACCACAGTTTTGCCTTGTCTAAGCTCTATCTAAAAAAAAGTTAATAAAATGTAATGCTTTAAAACAAAGTACCAAAACTATATAGAAGTATTTCCTTGCCAAACATTTGGGATCAAATTCTAATCTCTTTGAAATCAATGAAAAAAAACTCTCCTTCACCTTGCAGAATCCACGACTTGGTTCCTTGCTAAAGCTCAGCAAGTGACTACCACCTTAGCAGCAGATTCCAAGATCAGTACTCATGGTAAGCAGCGTCTTACTCCGTAAGTTAAATGGAACGGGGCTGCTGTGGAGTAAGGGTGACTCAAACTGTTCTTTAACCTTTGGTGGGAAAGAGAATGTTGGGTGTATTTTCCAGTGTGTTTGTGCAGCTCTCTAAGGAGATCTTCTTTTTTCAGGTTACTTTCTTTGAATAGCCCAATGCACATCACACGAAAGAAAATATTTTCGGTATTTTCATTCTAACTATCCCAGCTCTTGAAACCAATTCCCAGCAACATATTTTGGAATGAGGAGGATATATGGCGAGTCAGCCACTGTTGATCCAGTTTTAATTCTATTCAATTTTTCTCCTCATTTGTGACGATTTTCCTCCAAAATTGGTCCTCTCAAATCTACTCACTAATTATTACTATCTTGTTGCTTTTACTGTAGCTAAGTGGGGAAAGTGTTTACTGTAGGCAAATATCATTTAATAAATGGGCTAGCAAAGAAGACTGCAAGGTTAATATGGAAAGAGACTTATTGTACATATTTAGTGTCCCAATATAACCTATGCTTCATTGGTCCCAACCAGGAAACTCAAACCCATCAGAAATCCTAGGATTGAGCGACAATATTGGCCAGGCGTTACTAAACTAACAATTTCCATTAGTGTAGGAAATACAGCTAAAAGGTTTGTTACGCCCAGTGGTTAACAACATTTGATACAAATATGTTAAAATGGCATATATTTCAATTAATTAGATTTCCTGAGAGGTAATGTGGTATTTGGTCTTTGACATTCAATCGATTGTAGATTTACAAACACTCTTGACGTTCCCTTAAAAAAATCAATAGTGAAACCTTGTATCACTTGGAAAGGACAATGATATCTAAGTGAAAATAGGAATTTAAATAAAATTGGAATTGTCTGTAGCTAGCAGCTTTGGGAGTATCCTACTGCATGTTCAGTATTTAACATGACTATTCTTAATCTTACATCCCAAGCACAAGACTGAAGTTCTTTAAAGATTTAATTGACTCTTGTGAATATTTTCTGTATGAAATCATGTACTTGACATATTTTTTTCATTAGCAGAGGAGAATTAAACAGATTTGGGGTTAATTAGTGCTAAGACATGTATTTTACATACCAAAGTGACTTTGCAAACTATAACAGACAGTTGAGTTATAACTTTTCTTTACAATTTGGGTTAGTAATGAAAAGCATCAGTTTTGCTAGCTTTATGGGAATCTTGGTTGGTTGATATTAGTTATGTTTTCATCCCTAATGAGAAAATGTCCCCTCAGCATAAAGGAGTCTGAGAAGTCTATTCTTGCGCTGTTTGGTTTGAAAATACCCAATGCAGGTACCTAGCCAATTTCAGTATCAATGGGAGTCACACCTGCCATAAGAAACCACAGTGCTCATTACTAAAGAGTCTATGTTTGTCAAAAGACACCACAAAGTTACGGCTATTTCCAGCTATTTATGCAGTGAACATACATTATATCCCAGATATCACTGGGGTTTATAATACTATCGGTTTTTGAACAGAACTCTACTCAGTTCAACCGGAATTTGGGCTTAAAATCTACTGCTGCAATATGGCCCACTGTTGACAGCTACGGCGCATAGCAAATAAAAGTTGTGCTGTAAGGAAGACAGCGTGTGGATACAGGCTATTCCATTTCTGATTGCTTGCTACCTACTAAGATCTCCCTATAACAGAGGGGGAAATAATTCCTTAGCACCAGGGTCGCCCAGAGGATTCAGGGGGCCTGGGACAAAGCGGGGGAGCTGCGGCGCTTGTACTCACCCAGCGGCAGTCCGGTCTTCAGCAGCATTTCAGCGGCGGGGGGCCCTTCAGTCGCTCTGTGTCTTCGGCAGCACTGAAGGGGCCCCCATTGCGGAAATGCCGTCGAAAACCTGGAGTCACTGAAGGGCCCCCTGCTGCTGAAATGCCACCAAAGACCCAGACCGCCACCGGGCCAGGGCTCGCGGGGCCCCGGGCAAATTGCCCCACTTGCACCCCCCTCTGGGCAGCCCTGCTTAGCACAACACTGCACTTCTTTCCCTACAGTGCAAACAGAAATTCTTTGCTGTTGTCACTACTAGTCCTCCAGAACCCACACTACGCTTAACTAGAGCCAGGGCCTTGGGTTCATCTCTAGGAGGATGTGCTTCCTCAAGAAAGGACACCCTCAGCAGTAGGCCAGGACTGAGGGTCTGGCAGTACCAGAAGGAACTGCTGAGACAGATCCATTGTCACTGAAAGCATTTAAGGCTCGAAACAGGAAAAAGAAAGGAAAAGGTCTGACGGACGCAGCTGCCGCAGAACAGTTCTGAGTCTTTGAGAGAACACTGGCAGAACATAAATATTCATCATGCTCAATGGAGAGTAGAAGGGACTGAATACTTACAGCATCAGAAAGATGCTTTAGTATTTACTGAAGTCTCCTAACAATGGAGTTTGCCAATTATATAGGAGGTGTGTGATCAGTGAAAAACATGCAGAGTGACAAGATACAGAATCACTGCAGTATCTTGGTTCAGGATTTTTTTTCTAGCCTGTGTAAATATGAGAGTGAAATATGGTAGACGAGTCTCTCCAGACTTAATAGAAGATTATTTTGAGGTTGTTTTTCTGTAGCTAAGACGGCTAAATGCTAAACTAATACCCAGTATATTTACTCTTGTTTTAAAGCCTGCAAATTGCAACTAATTAACAGACCTTAATGTTCCCTTGGATTTGGATCTAGCTGAATTTCTCCTCATTATGGAACCATTTTGGATCTGAATTAAACAGTGAAACTTAGCTCTTCCAGGTTCTCCCGCTAAGCAAAAGTGGCCAAAAACATGGAAAGTGACTACCCATCCCCCACACGCAGTAGTCAGTCCCTTCTTTGGGATGTGGTGTTTGCAGTAGCAAAGCGTCTCGTGTCTCATTACAAGTGGGTAAAAGGGTACGTGGCTACCTGCTGATGGGGAGTTCCTACCCAAACCATGCCAGCCATCCACATGCAGCAGTGAGAGCATCATGGAATGTACCGTTGCAAGACAGGGTTGGTACTAAGATCCCATTACTAGATGCCACATGGGTAAGGCTGAGGCTACTGGAGGTCGCTATTTAAAAAAAAAAAAACTTTCTGGGACTCCAGGGGCTATTAGATCTCTGGAAAATCTGAGATTTTAAGAGTTTAAAAAAATAAAGCTTGGCTACTGGGTGACAGTATTTGTCTGTGAATTACAATTGATATAAAGGACAAAGACGCTCCAACCCACTGCTGTTTCACTGCTTAAAATTGGGTATCTTTGTACATGCATTGGCTTTCCTGACAATATTTGGGGCCCTATGAAGATCACTGGCGGGAGGCGGGGATGTCCCCTTTGCCCCGCTGGGAGCGCCAGACCTGCACAAAGCTCATTTAAAAAAGGTTTGGGACTAGATATGACTGGAACCCCCCGTTTTATATACCTCGAAGGGGGAGCAGCAGGTAAGTCACTGGAATGACAGGCTCAAGGTACAGCACAGGAGTAAAGCCCATTAGTTACCAGCGTCCCCACCAGATTCACTGTCTTTCAAGGACACCTCATAGACTCATAGATTTTAAGGTCAGAAGGGACCATTATGATCATCTAGTCTGCCTTGTTAAGGAGTGAAGCTAGGTCCAATTCTTGATGCCTCTTCCCCAGGC
Source organism: Mauremys reevesii (assembly GCF_016161935.1). Lineage (NCBI taxonomy): Eukaryota > Metazoa > Chordata > Testudines > Geoemydidae > Mauremys > Mauremys reevesii. The sequence continues at coordinate 123,169,868 of NC_052629.1, read as the reverse complement.
TCCAGCTCCCTCTCCTGTCCCCCTACCCCATCACTAGTGGCTCCTGCTCAAAGTCACACACCCTGGCTCCCAGCTGGCAGCAGCAGCACTGGCTGGGACACATTTTCCCCACTGTCCTGCCACCATCCCCACCCACCCCACTATATGGCCCAGTCCTCTGCTCAGAGCCCACCCCCTGCCACCTTTACTCATGTTTGGCCTTCACTCCCATGCCTCAGCATCCACCTGCCTTTCCTGGGTGGCAGGTCAGTCCTGCTCTCACCTTGCCACCCCCCCCTCCTATTCAGATTTCCACCACTTCCCCCTGAAGTAGGCCAGGCTTTGAACTGGCATGATTAGCAGTGCTAGTGGTTGATACAAACGTGAGGGGCCAGCTCTGCTCTGGGCACCTGACAGGAACATTTATATTTTCTTCTTTTGTTTTTTAATCCCAGTAGGGAAAAAAAGGAAGGTCTTTCAGGACCTCAGGGCTGTACTCTGTTTCTTGCTTATGCACATGTTTATCTTCTGTTTATTTGGACTGGTACACAAATAAAATGGGGCACTCACACAGCCCTCCATGTGCCCCTGGTATAAGTTAGAAGAATGAAATCAAATAGCAGCTTATCTCCTGCTCTCCCAACCAAACAGCTCACCCCCCAGTCATTAGATCTGCCCTCAACTCCCCCCCACCCCCGCCCCATGCTGCAGCCCTCACAAATACAGTAGAACCTCAGAGTTACAAACTGACCAGTCAACCACACACCTCACTTGGAACTGGAGATAGGCAATCAGGCAACAGCAGAGGAAAAAAATAAGGAAATACTGTACAGTACTGTGTTAAACGTAAACTACTAAACAAAAATTAAGGGAAACCTTTTAAAAAAAGATTTGACAAGGTAAGGAAACTGTTCCTGTGCTGGTTTCATTTACATTAAGATGGTTAAAAGCAGCATTTTTCTTCTGCATATTAACAATGCAAAGCTGTATTGAGTCAATGTTCAGTTGTAAACTTTTGAAAGAACCACCATAACGCTTTGTTCGGAGTTACAAACAACCTCCATCCCCAAGGTGTTCAGAACTCTGAGGTTCATTGTATATGGACCTTGCAATTTCTTTTCACTCTTGAAACCAGAGCACAAGGTGGGGGAGCTTGTTCCAGAGGTTAGAGTACCTCCCTGGAGAATGCTCGACCACCAGCCCCATTTTTTAAGTTGGGGGGGATCCAGGTTGAGCATCTCCGATGATCACATCTGTCATGGCACAGGGAGAGAGTTGGTCTCTCAAGTGGTCTCCCAGGCCATTTAGAGCTTCATAGGTCAAAAACAATACCTTAAATTCAGTCTGGAAACTAACATGCAGCCAGCAAAAATCATGGAGGGCTAGTGTCATGTGCTACCCTTGGGAAGCATCACTTACTAGGTGGGCACCATCTTAAGTTTCTGGATTGATGTCCAGGTATGTTGACATAAGGGTGTCATGTTTTCATTGGTGGTGTTATGCTATGCAGGTGTGCATGGAGCTTGAGAGAGAAATATAATGAAAGGTTCTTGGTCTATCTAAGCATATGCACAATGATCTCAAATTGTCCTCTGTATGCCCCTGTTCCAGTTAAAAGATGGTGGGATACCTCAGCCCTTAACGGATTCTGTAAAACACTGTCATAGTAACAGAGTAAAGCAGAAATTTATTTTTTAAAAACCTGATATACCATAAAAGCCTTGAATGTACCAAAGAACTGAACAATTCTGTCTATGACACAGCATTATGAAACAAATGAACCTAGCAAACAATATCTCAGTTACTTTCTTTTAATGTGTTATCATGCTGCAAAACTTGCTTGGCAAGCAGGGTCAATTAGCAAAAGCTCTTCAGGGTGCACAAAGTAGGTTTCAGCTAGCAGGCTCCAAGTCAATCCTATATAGCCTCCAGTAGATACTTAGAGTGCTAATCAACATACTAACTATGTGACAGATACTCTATGATCTTTGCTCCCCTCCATCAATTGGATTTGAGTTCACGTTTACTTGTCATTTTCATCTACCGACTTTCAGCTGTCATCAGCTTCTACTGATGTAAAAACGCAGGTCCAAATTCTGGTCTATTTAAATCACTGGCATAACTCCCATTGACATGAATGGGACTAGGATTTGGCCCGTTGAATCTAACATATATCCTTGCATGGTTCTTTAAAAGTCTGTAAATCTCTTGAGTGATGTGCCTACGGCAACCTGAGGGCATGATGGGGTGTATAGGCTCCGCACTGACAAGGAGGGGCTTGGGAGGTAGTAAGCGCAAACATAGGCTCGCCCCGCCCCTCCAGCCCTGTCGATCACACATGGTAAGGAGGAAGCTCCTGGAACAGCAAGGAGGATTACAGGAAACCCCAGGGGAAAGCCCGTTCAGGAAGGGCTGACTCGGCTACCAAGCCATAAGGACCCTAACGAAGCTGCTCCTCTCACACCCCTGAAATAAAGAGGTACCTCAGATTTATTTTTGCCGTATTATTGACCAATGTGAGGCTTGGTTTACGTTGACGTGAAATTTTGCATTTCCCCCCACCCAGAAGTAAAGTAAGCAGGCCCACCAGGGCAAAGAGCCTGTGGCCAATCCCGTGTTGGAAACAGGGCATGGCAAGGGGCCCCATCCAAGACAGGGAGGTGCCACAGAGATTTTTACAGAGATTTTTTTTAAACTCAGCAGAGTTGCCAGATTTGTGAAACACAGAGGATTTCTGGAATATAGCAAAGACCCAATGAATGCTATTGCTTTAGTCTGTACAGCCACCTGGTACACTGCGTGGCAGTGAACTGGCTAATCCAAATGGCTTTATACTTTGTTTACAAAATAAATCTGTCACAATTCCTCATCAGTAGTTTTGAGAGTGCAGTTGCAAATACTTTCAGATTCTGTATTAATAAACACTGGTAGGAGTCTCAGATGTGAGTTATGCAGTAGGCTACTTTCAGATTCTTGCTGCTGATCCATAAGCCTTACGATGGGTAGTATCATGGACTTGAGAAATTTAATTGTAGTCAGTTACCATAAGAACTGTATTACTGCAAAAATGATTCAGGTGCAACTAGAAATATAAACCCATCAAACGAGACTTCATTCTGTAACAATTTAGATTCTTGTTGTCAATATTAACCTGGAAAGAAGAGGTAGAACAAAACGACGAAAGGGTAATCACCATTTTTCTAAACAAACCAGGAACAGCTGCTCCAAGGTCAATAACTGGAAAAATGATGAAAGGAGATGTTAATGATCATGCATTATGTGAGTAAATGTCACTGCTAAAACAAATCAGTCCAGATTTAAAACACCAGGTGACACTGTATCAGCAGCAATTAAGGTGGTAGATGATGTACTAAAGGGCTTGGACAAAGGATATTATTATGGTACTTGCTTTATCGATTTGTACAAGGTTTTTTGATTGAATGACTGATAGTAACAAGTAATTAGGTTGATTCTGGGGTTACAATGACAAAAAACAAAAACAAAACACTGACCCAGGTTATATTTAATCCTCTATGGTACTTTACTGATAGTAAAGTGCTTAAATAAGGAATAGTCCAACTTTCTGTTGGAAAGTCAGTGCTACACGACAGCTGAAGCAGAATTCAGAGAGGGAGACATCTGGCTTGCATACAGATGCTGGTAATGTGTACAAATAGGTTTAACATCCATTAAAGGTGAATGATGTGAGATTCATGACTTCACCATAAGGAGTTCTCCAAACTCAGTTTCATGTTTCGGTATCTCTGACGTAAACAATCAACACAAGTAAAATAATATGTCCATAGATGGCAACACCATACTTTTTTGAAGTGGCTAAATGTACATAAAACAAGAGTCAACTCCTGCAGTGACTGAAGAAATCTTCTAAACAAAAGCCACAGGAGCTAGACATAAAGGAGACTCTTTTCAATACCCAGAACAGGGTGTTTTTTTCCTGCCATCAGCAAATATGATTTAAGGTAAGTGTAATTTCTATTCATATCATCCATTACCCAGCCAACTTAATTAAATGTCAGAAATCTTGTTTAACTGGTTAAACTTAGTTAACGATGCATCTCTAATCCCAAATCCCAGCAGCAGCTTTTCCCCCCCTCAGGGTGAAATTCACTCTGGTGTGGAAAACCAGCATAAAGACCTCAGCAACACTTGAACCCCATGCTAGGACAGTGAGAGTGAGGCAGGGCCATGGTTATCATCTAGGGGGGCTTTTGGCAGCTCCACACAGGCCAATTCAGAGAGCAGTAACTGGGACAGGCTGAAGGAAGGGTCTCAGATTCTGCGCTCATGAGGATCCAGTGGCCTCGATGCATTGCGCAAGTTATAAAGGCACCACAACCACTACTCTAGGGGTGTTGACAGCAGCAAGGGTCTGAACTGCAGACCTGCACCTTGGAGGGAGGGGAGGGTGAATTCTGCCTTCACCCACATACAGCCTGATCATTTGGTCTGTACCCGAACTACATCTCTCAAAGTCATTTGATAGTTTTCATGCAGCAACTGCCGACCCTTTCCTCTGAGCGGCCCTGATACAGTCAGTCAGGTCCCTGACCTTAAGCATGTGAGTCATCTATTCAGCAAGGTATTTACGAATGGGTTTAACTTTGAATAGTCCCACTGACAATAGAGACGTATACCTGCCTTCTACCCATTCAAAACACAGCCACAAAACACAATCGCTCTTCCCCACTGCTCAGACCAGGCAATTCCCCTCTTCATATACAGGCCTTCCCATGCCCTATGCATCTCCTTTAGTCTCCTCATTCAGGTTTTCAAGTTCCACCAAAGCCACTCAACTGCCCCATTGTTCTCCTCCCACTCATATTGCCATTCCCTTATCACGTGACTCTCTCCACCTGCAACCCTCTACGCTTTGCCCCTCCCCTCTCTCCCAAGTCACTCCCCAAAACACACATTACCTGAAGGCCTCTGAACCTCAGCCTTCCCCTCTTCCAAGTGTTAACAAAACTGCTAAAGATCACCACCCTCATCTGGAACTAACAAGCCATATGCTAAATGTCACTGCTCATTTGCTTGCTTCTTGCTTCACTGCCTCCTCCTTTGGTACGTCACCTATTTATACTGCAAACTACTCATGGCATGAACCTTGTTAGCGCATTTGTCTGTAAGGACCTACCATGTCTCTAGCGCTATACAACCAACCAGTGATACTCACAGTAGTGGCACCTGAATAATGCGATGGACTTTGGCATTTGAGCTGATTTAGAAACACAGCACAGAGCAGTAGAGATGCATCTGCAAGGGTAGCAGTACACTCAGCTACACACCACTGTGCTGGCTATTGATTTTCAGGTTTCAACAACAGTTACACTCATTAGGGTTATTTTATGCATGTAAAAGTTAAAAATGAAGTCACTTCAGATTGATTAGGCACTAGCTGATACCTGGGATTCTTTTAATGTAGGATGCTGCTTTGGAGCTCTCTTTTTTTTTTTTTTTTTTTTTTTAATTTAGCCCTTTGTGAGGATAGAGAATGAGATTCAACAAGAAAACTTACAGTTTTGTATTGATTTGCAGATCCTTCCTACTGGGATGAATCCTTGGTTGTTTTTCTATGACACATTTTGTGCACTGATATTTGTCGTCGTCTCTGGATAGGTGTGTGTATGCACTAGGGTTTCCACTCTTACCAAGAGAGGGTTCCCCCCACTCTCCTCTCCCTGCTCCAAAAGCCTCAGCGTGCCCTTTTTTCTGGTTTCAAGTATCAGAGGGGTAGCCGTGTTAGTCTGGATCTGTAAAAGCAACAAAGAATCCTGTGGCACCTTATAGACTAACAGACGTTTTGCAGCATGAGCTTTCGTGGGTGAATACCCACTTCTTCGGATGCAAGTGGTGAATACCCACTTGCATCCGAAGAAGTGGGTATTCACCCACGAAAGCTCATGCTGCAAAACGTCTGTTAGTCTATAAGTTGCCACAGGATTCTTTGTTGTTTTTTCTGGTTGTGCATTTCCTTGCTCTGGATATTTCTGACTTCGCCTGCCTTGTGAGGATTGAAGCTGAGCAGTGATTTCAGGCTGGAGATAAATGCCTGTATGTGCTCTAAAAAATTACAGCTGATCTGATGAAGCAATACTGCAAGCTCTATTAACAAGCTCGTTTTTAAACTATACCATTTTAGTTCCCAGGAATGCAAGCTGATCTGTGCCCACAGACATTTATGCCCAGGCAGGACGACAGGGCTGTTCCACATGGCCCCAGGGATCTGCCCACACACATAAGCTTGCAGGACCAGGGCCTGTATTTGATTTTAATGTGCTGAAGACCTGGCTCCTGCTCTTATTGGAGTCAATGAAAGATTGGCTGTTGGCTTCAACAGGAATAGTGTGGGCAGAAATTTTGAAAGGAGCCCTACTTGTGTGTGCACAGTTTGGTGTGATTGATGAATTTTCACACATGGGCAGCATCTGTGAATGCAAACTGTGCCTGCAGAATTAGAAGCCACGTTTGAAACACTTCGCCCCATGTGTTCTTATTTTCAGGAAACTTTTTTTTTAAGCACTAACTTATATAACAACATAACAACACTCTTTTAAAAGGTAGCCTTAGGGGGGCTTTTGAAAAGAGCTCTAGGAAAACAGCTCAAAGTAGGTTGTTCCTTACAGCAAGATTATGCAAATGACACCAGAAGCTAGTGCTGCCTGGGACTACTGTATTGGAGAGCTGGGAAAGGAGGAGGAGAGAGAGAGAAGGCAGCAGAGAAAAGAACGAGCAATGCAGCTGGGGGGTAAGTTGGAAACAACTTGTACCGCCAGTAAAATCCCTGCTCTGGTTTTTGAATCTTGTCAAGTTGCAGATATGCCTAATGACGATTTTTTAAAGATGATAAAAAGACTTAAAATCGACAACGCTTTCTGCCCACGGGAACGGTGTAGAAAAAGGACTTGGCTTCCACACACCCTGGGAGTCGTCCCCCGCTTACAATATACTCAACAGATTGGGGCTCTTTTCTCAGCAGAAAATGAGGCAAAGCAGCAGTATAAACCAGGCTTCTTACCACTGACTAAACTCCCATTGCCATGGGACAACAGTCCCAATTCGATTAAACACTTTAAGATGCAGAAATTCAAAATGGGGCAGAAGATAGATATATAATAAAGGAGAATTGTCCCCCTTGCTCTGAAAATGAAGACATTTTATACACTTCCTTTGGGGCAGGAGTAGCTGGAAGGCGATACTGTATATTCTATACACACTTATTCTGATACAGAAGTACTTGATCTCACGGCCTATATAGAAACCAGGGGATTCTCCCAGGTGGTCTCTGAACCTACACACAAAGCCGGACATATGTTGGATCCTATCTTCAGTCTAGGACAGGATATTGGTGTCATCATCAACGTAGGACTCTCCTGGTCTGACCACCATCTTATCCAGATAGAGATCAGAAGAGTAGTGAGCAACCAGAGCTGGTCTATTTCCAAAGACTCTTCAACTCCAGAGGTTTCAACTCTCTCTAGAGGAACAAGCCCAACAAATAAAAGACCAAAGCACCAATGGGTTAGTACAACATAATAAATCACTTCATGTCCATTACTGTCAATGTCTTGGCCCCAAGCCATCCCCTCTGCCCACTCTGCCCACAGGAGATCACCATGGTTCACAAATGAATAACAGCAAATTAAGGGCACTGGCACAAAGGGCCAGTGACACAAGAGAACATTCTGAATCCCTCCGCCAGCAGCACAACCACCGCCTGCCGGATAATATCATTGCAAGAGAGGAGGCAAAATAAGCCTTCAACTCCTCCATGATCAGAGCCTACAGAGCCATTCTTCACAGTGAGCCTGCAAATCAACCTGGACTGCATAGCCCAGATGCCAGACCCAAGCACTGATTGTTCTGGAGAGTGTCATCTTAAGTCACTAATAAAATAAACAACATGCAGGGTGCTAACTGGGAAAAAAATTCTATTCCAGCCAGCTCATATTATATGCCCCATCGGCGCTGCCTGAGCTTGACCCTATCACACAATGAAACTCAAGAAGCCCTGAAAAATATTAGAGCCAGAGCTGTGAAATGGCTCCATGCCCCTCCTGGCTGGCGAAACAGCTATACCCACTACTAGTCTACACAGGCAATGCCTGCTTCAGAGAAGCGCACCAATCAAACCCTTTGAAAAAAGCAATAGTTCACTCAGTTCTCAGACAGCCACTACTCCACCCTGAAGATCTCTCCAACTACTGTCCCACTCTGGACAAAAAAACTGAGAAATCAGTAACCACCAAGCTCCAACAATATGTGACACCAACCAAGATTTTGGACACCTCATGATCAGGGTTCAGACCAGAATACAGCACAGAGACAGCTCTAGTGGCACTAAAAGACGACCTCTTCATGGCCACAGACACAGGTAAGATCCCTATGCTCACAGTGTTAGACCCCTCTGCAGCCTTTGACAAAGGGGACCACAAGGCACTGCTAACCCACCTACATGACATAGCAGGGGTAGGTGGCCCAGCACTAGAGAGGGTCTAATCGTTCCTCTCCAGCAGAACTCAGAGCTCCTCCTCGCTTAGGCCCGGACCTGCAGAATTCCATCAGGATCCACATTAGCCCCATTTCTCTTCAATATGTACATGAGACCACTAGGAGAGAAAGAGACCCCCTAGGCTCAGCTGCCAACCTCATGCTAAAGACCAGAAGAACTCTGTGTAAACTCGGATGACTGTCTCCCTCACCAACAGACGTTGGTCCAATAAAGATATTACCTCCCCCACCTTGTCACTCTGACAGTATGCGAATGACATTCAGCTGTATAGTTCCTTCTCAATAGACTACTAAAGCGTTAGAACACCTACAGGAAACTAGCGCGTCGATGAAAAGCATCTGGCTCATGACGAACCCAAGCAAAATGGAAGTAATGCTGGTTGGAAAAGGGAAATGTTTTGAGAACTGTCCAAAAACGTTGTCTCCACATTCCATTGAAGACTCACAGCCCCCATTCCACAATGTGGTGCAAAGCCTCAAGGTCCTGTTTGACTCCTCACTAAGACTAGATAACTAGGTAGCATCAGTTTCCAAAAATGCCTTTTCACCTCACTAGGAAACGTCATCCCTTCCTACTGCACAAGGACCTGGCCCCAGTGATCCATGCACTTGTCACCTCAGGCTGGGTTACTCATTGTATGTGAAGACGATGCACAGGCTCCTGCTGGTAGAGAACATGGCTGCCTGCTTTCACCATGACATGTGCTCCTGGTGGCCTATCAGTACCATAGTCAAGTTTCTCAATTGGCTCCATCAGCTTCCAATGCCAGTTTAAGGCTTTGGCCCTAATTTTCACATTTCAATTAGTGGATTAAGCCCAAGCTACATGAAAGGTCTCCCACAACAGAGATGCTCCTCTAGGACAAGGCAGATCACAAAGCCCAGGACTCAGCATGAGAGAACTGGGACACAGCATTCCCTGTCAAGGAGATCTGGCTCTGGAGCAATCTTCCAGAGGAAATCAGGCCAGTCTAGAATCTGACCATCTTTAGGAAATGATGCAAAACCTTCCTTTCTGAGCAAGCCTTTCCACCATAAATGACACTCACAATATGAACATCCCCTCCTACTCCCAAATTCCTACCAACCCCACCCCACAAAAAACCCACCCCAATAGAGTCACCCCTGGACCCTTTTTAAAAATTGGCATCACATTAGCTGTCCTCCAGTCATTCGGTACAGAAGCTGATTTATACCTATGCTGTTATGTGAATGGTACTTTAGTCCTTATGGGAAAAATCCCACCTCAATGAAATACCTTTCACAACTATTTAAATCACAGGCTGGTGGTTTTGAAATTTCCACTTAAAGAAAGAGGGGTTTGAGTTTCTTTCTTCTGTATCTGAAGATTAATAAAAGATACACACATTGATCAGACTGGGATTACTTCTGGAATGATGGGAGCAAAATCTAAACATTTCCTTACCTAAGTACAGTACATTTAAAAGCAGTTTTTGATTTACAGTCTTTATATTGATTTGCTTTACAGCCCTAACCCCCAATACAGCCAGGGAGTGCACGGCACAACTTTAGGGAGGGTTTATGCATAGGTGGCTTTAAGAAGAAGGAAGTATACTGGGGTCTGCTGTCAGGATGTGTAGAAAAGACAGTTTGAAAAATAACCTGCAGATTATATCTGGAGGATGGAAGTACTCACTCCTACTAAGGGTATGTCTACACTACCCGCCGGATGGGCGGGCAGCGATTGATCCAGCAGGGGTCGATTTATCACTTCTAGTCTAGATGCGATAAATCGATTCCCGAGCACTCTCCTGTCAATTCCTGTACTCCAGCGCCATGAGAGGTGCAGGCGGAGTCGACGAGGGAGTGGCAGCAGTCGACTCACTGCAGTGAAGACACCGCAGTGAATAGGTCTAAGTACACTGACTTCAGCTACGAAGTTGCTTAACTTAGATTGATCGCTCCCCCCCCTCCCCACAGTGTAGACCAGGCCTCAGAAAGTGAACAAGGCAGGTATAGAGGCATCTGAAGCCCATAAAGGGAATGTGAAAGAGCTAGATTGGGTTCTGCAGGCTTTAGTGATGCAGGGGATACTGGGTTGGGGAGTGTTGCCTCTGGGCTGTATATGAAGAGTGAAATTAGAACTCATGCAGTCTCTGGGATTTAGCAGGAAGGGGAATTACAAGAGTATATGACTGGGCCCTAGGTGGTGGGTGGCAGGTTGTTTCACCTATCAGTATGTGAAGTGGAGGCTGGAATTTGGAATGATCCTCTGCCCTTATTGAAAATGGAGCTGGAGCCCAGAGTAGGAAGCCTGGGACTATGCCTGGTGTTAGAATCTTCATTGTTGGATTGGAAGTTCCCTAAATTTGAACATTTAAAAAAAATTCTAATATCTTATTACCACTCAAAAGGGTGAGAGATTCTCATCACTGACTTGGTCATAACATAGTATGTGATCTGGGGACAGTACCTTTACTGTAGAGATGTGAATGAGCAGAAAGTCGATTTAAAACGTGTACCATCTGGGTAACGGGCATATAAATACTTCCACATCCATCACTGGCTCAAATCCAGCCAAGGCCAGTAGTGACTACCATCCGAGGGGCAACTGGGTGGCCTAAATGAAATGAGTTAGCAGGTTGAGTCAAGGTCCCTTTAGGTGAATTGTCCACATCAGAAATATCACTAATCAATAATGATATTGGTCTTTTCAGGGTCAAGCTAAGGACTCAATGGTTCTAGAGACTGCACTGTCCTCTCACCATCCAGATACCCCTTTAGGAGGAGGTTGAGGAACATGGTTAGAACAATGTGATAACTCTGTATTGGTGTGGTTTGTTCCGTGGCCAAGCAGAGGATTCCTTCTCCGTGGCTGACAATTCAGCACCTTTTGCAAGTGCTCAATTTACAGAAAAAACTCAATAGCTGTCCATATGGGGAATTTGAAACCTTCTTTGCCTGCATTATTCTTTTATGCACAAAGGAAATACGCAGTACTCAGAATAGTGTTTTTAGTTACTTAATATCACTTTTTGTAAGGAAAAGACTAGCTCATTCCCTGCCAGTGGAGGACGTGAACTTCTGGACAAACTGTGAAATCATACTATGGATAAATGTGTATTCACTCTGGCTCCAATATTCCTTTTGCTAGTACATGTTTGCAACTGCTGCTTCCTCAGTAAAAGTCACTTTGCCTGTTTCAAATAATAGTCTGATTTTACAAGATGCACAGTGGACACCGGCGGAACCACAAAGCTTTATTTTCTTAGATGCCCATAAAATGCCCATCTCGCCAGAGATAAAAATGCTAGAACTTTAAAGAATGAGCATAGGAGGCATTGACTGGTATTATTTTTCAGCTGATTTAGCAAATGTCAGTTCTTGAGACACAGAAAATGAAAACAATCAAGTCAGTCAGTGTTTGGCCTGGAACTTTCAGAACTTCTTCACATCTCCCTACCAATTAACTGTAACTTGGTCTTGACCTGCCAGGAACTAGGAGCGAAATGTGCAGACTCTTGACTAAATAATGGAAATATGGCTGAGATACTGAGTATTGGGGGGGAAGGAGAGAGAGAGAGAGAGAGAGAGAAGAAAAGGCTGGAACCATGCTTGTTCAGTAAGGAATATTAAAAAGTTTCCAGAGCTCTGCAGTATTACAATGCATTCTGATATTATCTTTATTAGATATTACTGGATAAAGAGCCAGTTCATTCAAAATTAATGGAACAGTAGTGCCATCCACACATTATCCATAACCATAAAGTGAATGTGGACAACTATATATTAAATCTGTTTGAAATAACTGCAAAGTGAAGCAGGAGAAATGTGTCATAAAACAAGGGGAAATGTATAATGAAGGAGGGTCGTACGATAAAATGGAGAGGAAGAGGTGATAGTGCTGCATGAGTCTGAAAATCGGAAAAACCACAATAAACCAGAAGGACTTCTCCCTGAAATGGAAAAACTATTCCCAGAAAGTGAACAACTGCAAATAAAAGAACCTTATTAAAGAGTGACATTGTAAAATGGTGAATAAAATGACAAATTGCAAAGAGCTTTGATTGCAAAACAGTAGAGGTATTCATGAAAAGAAAACAATTTTATTGTATCTTTTGATGAGAGCTCTACAATGCAGGGCATTAATATCACAGACAGACTCAGTAATAGGTTTCCAAATAGGCAGATAAACATTTTATTCAATCACAAGATGAAAATTCCTTCTATAAATTTTCTTATTAAATAAACTTCATTTTAGATGGATCTGTAAGAACATTTTATGGTACACATTTGTCATTTAAAATTTTGAAAAAATTGTGATTAGAAAGTGAAAACATGTGAGAAATTCAGTGGGTTTGGTTTCCAGATGCTATTCAGACTGTTTATGTTGGCTAGTGATTTGTTTTCCATGGCTGTGTAGAGAGCCTTAGGTTGGACTTCATCTGTCAGAAGTAAACAACAAATCATTTGGTATATACAGCAGTAAAAGGCATGCCTGGAAGACCATCATTTTTACCATTTTGTAATGTTTCTATAGTAGGAAACTCTCTGGTGTCAGATTATTCCCTTATGGTGCACTGAAGATTAAGATTACACCATTCACTGGAGAATAGTTAAAGACAGAACTGCAGAGGACAAGCAGTTTCATTTTGAACTATTAGGGATACGTTTTTCAAAAACGGCCTCTTAAGCCCCAGTCCTGCTAAGACATATTCACAGTGCATAAACTTCAGTACGTTCACAAACCTTTGTATAACTGAGCTCTAATTCTGTACATTCAAATTTTGCATGGGACAAAGCATGTGCTTGCCTATACAAACCTGTTGGTAACTACCCAGTTTGGGAGCACGCTGAGTACATGTCAAGACAAATTTGGAGCATATTTAAGGGCCGGGTTGAGGCCACTCTGAAAATGTAACAGCCTTGCTTTGGGAACCCTATTGTAGATGTTAATCGTATTAAGAACACACATAGAAACCACCCCTAAATTAATTGGGGGCCACAAAGACTTTCCCTAGATTAAATTGCACACTTGAAAATGTTAATTGCTCTTCTGCAACAGGTTCTCCCTATCAGGGAGCAGTGAGCTGCTCCTTTCTCTCTTTAAACAAGCCAGATGGATCCTCCTATTAGATGGATTTTTAGCTTCAAAACCACCAGTCAACATAGGTGGTTCATCAAATGAAGCACAGGCTGCACCCTCCAAAGAGAAGGTGCAGTTTCTCTGTTCTCCAAGAGGCCTGGGAGGCACTGGCTTGTGTTCCCAGGGAACAAACTGGCCTTAAATAATAGTGTTACACAGCAATACGTTGTCACATCAGTGATCAACGAGCAACACCCCTCTTTTGTTTCTTTAAATTTCAAGTTCAGTATGTATCTGGTAAAAAATCTCATGGTGCAACCATAACAAATAGGCCCAAATTCAGAGGTGATGTGTAAGGAGCTGTACGTTACGCACTGGCCAGGCCATTTGAATTACTCCATCAGGGAGTTTAAGAGGGTCAGAGTGTGAGGTGCTGGAGGAGGCATACAGAACAATCCCTTAAATCTCCCTTTGCATCTGGCTCAAGCATCTCCTCTCTCAACTTCAGTCCTCTCTGCACATATGTCCCTTTGGCCCTTCCCTGACTTCCCTTGGGAAGTTCACCCCACCTGTGAGCAGAGTCTTGCCCAAACTTTGCAGAGCTGCCTCTTCTGTTCACAACTTCTGCACGGAGATAGTTGCTCCATGCAGAGATGAGACAGGAGGAAACCCTGCATCTCCCCTCCCACTGTGGCACTCTCTCACTTTTCTGGCCTGTGTCTGCAATAGGGGTCCTGACCCACAGAACCATTAGGCTCTTGGTAGGATTCTTCGTGTTAAGGTTGATGTTGCACATCTGGGTTTGGGATGCAATTATCCTGTTTAGTATGGAACTCTCTCATTTCAAACATAATGTACACCTACAGCGTCCTTTCAAATCAGCATGTTTTAATGACAGCTCTTCGGATCAGACTAGACAGACAGAGACAGACAAAAACATAGACAGACTTGCAAAAGTGACAACGTGTAAAGGAAGTTGTGTGTTCTGGATAGAAAGGCCCTTAAATTTATACTTCTGGAAAATATCCATCTCATGGCTCAAAGATCCTTGTGGATTATAACAGAGAAGAAATTATTCACCACATTATTAAACATGACAAAAAGCTTCGAAATTGAAGCTTAAAACAGGCTATTTAAGATTCCAGCAATCGCTGGGACTTTGGCAACGAAAATGTTCAAAAGCCTTTTATAGTTGCTGTCAGATTTATGTAAAGCATTTGAGATTCCTGTGAACTTATTTATATAACAACCTAAAACCTGAAGCCAACTTGAAAGTCTTTCTTTCTAATTATTCAGAGTTGAAGGTGCCATACAAAAGATATGCAATGTTCTTCCCAGAACATCTTCTAAACTGGTGGCTGGGAAATCATAGGCTTTGGGTGAACATATTTTAGAACGGCTGTTCCTACTGATTATGAGCTGTATCTATTTAGTATATGAACTTTATTTCAGTGAGTTGTTTTTCTGTTTTCCATTCAGAGTTGACAGGGAAGATATCACCTTATGCCTACATTCCACTCTAATTGACTGTTCACATTGTCCCCAGTTGTCTAGCACAGTAATTTATTTTTAGAAATATCCTACAGTATGGCAAGAAAGAAGCTCCTGTAGCTCTCTAGTGATGTGATATTATAATATCGCTCTGAAACTTCTTTCAGACTAGGAGCTGGATACAAGAATGTTATCTGGAACTAAGCATCATACCAGCCGAATGCAAAAGTCTTGTATTCTGTAGGGAAGGTATTTTTGTTTGAGACATTTGGTTTGATATCTCACCTGAGAGATGCGAAGTGCCCCTTCATGTGATGCTGGATCATTGGTTCAGAACTGACTTGGGGAGGAGTGCTGCCTATCAGCTCGCCAACACTAGCTCCTGCAACACTTACATCTTACGGGATGGTCTTCCATCTGAATGTTGGCAGGAAATGGCCTTGCTCATTGTACAAGCTCTGTAAGAAGATGGCATTCATTCCATCCGCTGATATCTATGTTCTTTGCAGTTTAATAGAACAACCCAACCCAGCCCAGAATCTCTCTCAAGTTGTGTTGTATCTTTTCCCATGTTCTTTAACTGTCTTCTTCCTTCATCCTCTTGTTTTCTCAGCCCATCATAATCTACTCTCTTTCCTTCACAACTCCAGCCCCCTCATCTCCATGATTTCTCTTTTCTAATCAATCCCCTCAGTCGTCCCCTCTTCCCACCACTTAGTCTCCCTCTTCAAGCTTAACACTGGCATTTCCTGACTCCTGAGAGCCTACACCTGAAACCTTTACCTTCTTCTAATGTAGGCTTTCTAAAAACTGGAGTTATATTTAGCTCAAACATCTTTATATTACTAGACACTGCATCAGTATGCTTTAATGACAGCTCTTCAGATCAGACTAGACAGACTTACAAAAGTGAGAACTCATAAGGAAATCATGTGTTTTGGGTATGTTCTTGAAGCAGAAATTGATAAATATTTGAACACTGCACATTAAACAGTGTCTCTTACGTACACATTATGCTTGATGGCAAATAAATTCACTGCCTCTTATGCTACATTTTGAAAACTACCCAAATGATGCATTCTGCACAGAAATACAAATTTTACTATTTATCATGTTTCCATCAGACTACTTCTACACTAACTTATTTTACAAATGGTTCTCCAAGCACAGTAGAAAGCTTTTAATTATCATCATATTGCAAGTAGCGGTATATAGCAGCATAGTTGTATTTATTTATCTGGGTTTTGCCATGCTAATAAAGAAACTGGAACAAAATCTCACTACAGAAAAAGATGTCCATACATAACACTCTAAGCAATATGAATAATACTGAATGCAGCTCCTAACCTGATTTTTCTGCTGATGAGTATCACTAGTTTGATATAGGCCATAATGTGGTTTCTCTCTCTTTCTGTGCATCTTTCACATAAGATTATTCATTATATATTCTGGCTGTGGGGTTGCCATGGATTAAGACGGAAGCCAGAAGCGTTCTTTTATTGCTACTTTTGGCATTAAAACACCACTTTCATTGCATTCCCTTTTTCTACTTAATTGCATTTTAACCAGACAGCCTCCACAATTAACTCACCTGGGTCCTTCTTTTCCATTTTCCCCTTCAAGATAGAGGATATGAAGACCAAGGAAAAGGTGATTTGAAACCTAGCTCAATGTGATCCAGTGCTGATTTGTCAATGAATCACAGGTAGCAGGCTTATGGTGCAGAAAAAGCACACACAGCATTTTAGATGATAAAATATTCTACAAGAGTACACTACCTGCTGAAAAATGCTACTCCCATCTATCACTGGTATTCTTGAGGTGCATTCAGTGTATTACAAACTTTGGGTCAAATTCACCCGGCATGGAGGAAAGTCAGCCCAGAGTGGGGACTTTAGTGCCAACAGGCACATATAACGTCTTCTGTCGACACATCTACAACTAGCCAGACCAAGGAGGGAGCCCAGTTCAGGACAGAATGGGATGCACTGATTCAACTAGCAGACATTAGAGCTGCCTTGGTGGAAACCTGTCAGAGGGTAAGATTAGAATTCAGTCCTTCCTGGCTTTCAGCACTTTCATTGCCCACTGGGTCTCACCACCTCTTAGCAGCTATAGATGATTCCCATGGTTCCATACGCCAAAAAAAGGGAGCAATGTCCTTTTAAACTGAGTCTGACACACTTTGCTTCGTCATTCAACTTTACTAGTGAAAGTTATAGCTCTGTAAAGGCCTTTGAAACCAGTCCAGAAAGGCAGGAACACATGCATATTGCCCCATCACACACAAGACATTTTTAAGGCTGTCAGGGACAATGCACAGCAACAGTCACTGTCCAAGATATGGGTGATCTCACTGCTCAGTGTGCTGCTAGATGACCCGAGCAGTAACTTTGCTCAGGGCCGCCCAGAGGGGGGGGCAAGAGGGGCAATTTGCCCCAGGCCCCGAGCCCCACAGGAGCCCCCACGAGAGTTTTTTGGGGCCCCTGGAGCGGGGTCCCTCACTAGCTCCAGGGGGCCCGGAAAACTCTTGCGGGGCCGGGCGCAGGTGCTTCTTCTGCTCCTGGTCTTTGCCGGCGGGGAGTCCTTCCGCTCCGGGGCGGAAGGACCCCCCGCTGGCAAATTACCGCCGAAGACGGAGCGGGACCCGCCACCGAAGTTCAGCTCGGTCTTCGGCGGTAATTCGGCGGCGGGGGGCCCTTCCCTTCCGGGACCGGCAGCAGGGAGCCCCCCGCCGCCGAATTACCGCCGAAGACCCGGCTGCACTTCGGCGGCGGGTCCCGCTTTGGCGGTAATTCGGCGGCGGGGGGGCCCCCGCTGCGGGTCTTCGGGGCACTTCGGCGGCGGGTCCCGGAACGGAAGGGCCCCCCGCCGCCGAAGACCCCGGACCCCCGGAATCCTCTGGGCGGCCCTGACTTTGCTACTAGTTCTAAGAAAAGCTTCTTTTCATGCCTTTGCAGTCAGGAATGATTTACTTTGGGGCACTGTATGGTGTAGGCTCTGTATCCTATTGCCATTCACCCGTTAGTCACTGGCTTGAATCTAGGCCAGACTCATAAGGCTTGATTTGGCAAACGGCTGAGAACCCCTGCAAGGGAGGGAGTGCCCTAAGCTCCCAAAGGAGTCAGCAGGATTTCAGAGCACTCAGCACCTGACAGGAGCATTCAGTGCCTTGCAGAATGGAGGGCACGGTGACTGAAAGTCAATGCAATCTGCGTGGAGGCCTATGTGAAATGTACTGGTGCTAAAAACAAACATTACTATTGCCCCTTTTATCGATTGACCCTACAAAGACACTCAGCATTACACAGGCTGGAGAGGGAATGTATTACTTTGGTACACCAAAGGAGGGTCCCTTCAGAATACCGTGGCATAGTGAGTGGAGAAGTTTGCACTGCAATTCTCTGTTGCATTACCTGTACTGCGTACTAATAAGAATTTTCGTCTCCAGTGCTCTCAATATGGCACCTTTTATAAATACTCCTTTTATTTTAAAATGAACGTTGATGGCTGAATTAATTACTGTGTAAAGTCATGGCACCAGCTAGCCGGGAACGGGTTCTCCTCAGAGCTACAATCATCCTTACCTATATATTACCAGCGTGCACCTAGGACTTTAAAGAACACATTGTTTAGACACATCCGTACCCTTCGAGCATATGATCTAAACCAGATTAATCCAAACAATGAAAGGATAAGGTGCAGTAGTCATGGGAGGGTGCCGGCATTTTGTATTCAATTTGTATTTATTAGGGAACATAGTCATGAAAACTTACATTACCAACCAAAAAATCACCTGCAATAATTATTCCAGAATAAAAAACAAGTCAAAATTATATAGCCCGAGTGAAATAGTCTGATTATTGTTGACAGCTGTTAGAAGGGAAATCAGCAGAGATAGGTACACAAATGTTTTCCTGTGAGAAAGTTCAGATGAAAAAGTTTAGTTTTCCCATAGGAATATTTGAACCAATATATCTAAAATAAATGAATGTTTTTGTTTGTTTTTTATTTAAAATGTCATGTCAAAATGAAATGACACGGCATCTAAACTTGATTCAAAATGACAGTTTTCATTTTGTTTAACGTTTTGAAAAAAATGCCATTTACTTTCTCTTTTTTTAAACTGAAAAGCTGAAATGTCATAGCCAATATTATGTAATCCCAGAATGCCTTGTACTCATGCTAAGCTTTGTTGTGGAAATCTATTACTTGTTAAAACTGTTGTGTGAGAGAGAGAGAGAGAGAGAGAGACAAGATGTATGTTCAGGTTTGCCAAATATTAATTGTGTGCTAGGTACAGTTTGTGTAGATGTGTCTATGATCTACTGCCTTTTGGAATGTTATGTGCAAAATCCAAATAAGAAAAAGATATGTAATTTTCTATCTGTCATAAACAAGGAGAATATAAAATATGAATAAAATTGAGCTCAAATTGGGAACAGAACAACAACCTAACTGCTGCAAGACTGTTCTCCAGATACATAATGTATTAACCTTTCTGTATTGTACTTATCCATCTTTGATTAATAGACTATTTGAGCCTGGTTATCAGATGTCTATCAATAAAGGAATTGAACCTCAAGAAATGAAACAACACTAAGTCAAAATGAAACTATTTCAAACCAAAAATACTTGTTTCAACATTTCCTGTAGGGAAAATGGAAAATTTTAATCAGAACTGACATTTTCCCATGGAAAAAAAAATCAGTTTTCACAAAAACTTGTTCTTTGACAGAAAAGCTTCCTACATGAAAATATTCAGTATATTCTTTTGGCTTCATATGTTTGAAGCAGGGTTGCTTTTCAACATCTTTCCATTTTACACTAGTACCTCACTTAAAAAAAATAGGGAAAAATTAAGGCATGGCCTTATAATCAAATTTAATGCAGCCCTAGTGTTACTAACCCCATAATTAAACTAGCTAAAGTAATTTAAGATACTACAAAGTAAGGTGTCAATACTGCAAAGGCTGATGCATATGTATTTAATTTAACATCTTCATAAGTCTTTGCAGGATTGGGTATTGATATAGTACCAGAATATCTGAAAATACTGATGAAGAAAAATTGATTTCACAGTTTTTTTTAAAAAGAAAACATTCTAAAACCAGGGCCACCACAAACTAAAACAAACATAAATAAAATTCCCTCTCTCTATCAATTCTAGGCCAGTGACTATGATATATAGGAGCTTTCTGCTTGTTGAGATATATTCTGCTAGCTGTCACATTGCATTTCTAAATTTTTGAAAAACTTGCCTATCAGCCTCTAAGGCATTCTTTTTTCCCTGGGCTTTACAAAAACGAGAACATGTTTCCCTGATATTTCCGTTACAATAGGAGGCCTGTTAAAACAGCATCATGAATTTCTAGTTATGACAGATATGAAAGGACATAATATCCAGGAAACATTTCATTTTTAATGTATTCATGAAGAGGTCCTTGTCAATCATGGCTAGTGAATTGAATAAAAAATAATACTTAAAGTCTTAAGAGGATACATTGAGTTTAACATGCGGCGATATAAGGACTGAAGTGGGACTGTGTTCCGCCAAGAAGATTCCAAGCCTGAAATGCTGTTGTGAAATTATTCAGAAACCTGCCAATAATGACATTTCAAACTGCAGCTATCTCCTTCTTGGTTCTGCTCCATGTGGGTCCATGTATTATTGCCACCCAGCTAATGGATTCTCTCAGCTGGTGCTTGAAAAGAACTAGGTCGTCAATCAGCCATTTATCATGGAATTTCAAAACAATGTGTTTTATCTCCCTGCTTGTTGTGAATATTAATAAATTTACATCTTAAAATATTCTAGAAGATATAAGCTGCCAAATGCCTTGAGCAGAGAAAACAGTTACATAAGTCACATTAAAACTTAAATAGTTTTTAAAGTGTAAAAGCAGCATTATTTACTCTTGATGCCATTACAATTGATTTTGTCAACTTGTTCAGTGCTGCACAGATAATAAAACAAACGTCAATACTAATGTGTTTTGTTGTTTTTACAATGCTTAAACCAGATATGCAATTACATATTTAAAAGATGCCATACTGCTTTTTAAAAATATCTTCAATTTGTATTAAATTTTTTGTCACCAATTTGAATACACTGAAGACTGATTTAAAATGTTCCTAATATGTACTACAGAGAGGTATTCTGAAAAGACAGACACTTTACAAAGATAATGATATTGCAGTAAGAATTCAATTCTGAAATAATATGCTATTTCCTAAATAAAATCCACAGGTAGCATTATCCTAATGCTAGGATACCATTTATCATAATGATAGTAATGACCAATTACAAAAAAGGCCACTTCCATTTTTTAAAGCTGCTACCAGTGTCCCTAATTCAATTATAGATCCTAAAATAATCTTATATCTCTAAGGTCCAAATTTTAAAGCCATATGTATGTTGATGGAATTTAGACCCCTATGCTCCTAAATCCTTAAAAATGATACTTAAGGGCTGTGAAGCTGAACACAGCAACACCTAAGTACATTTAAAAATTGGGCTAAGTGCTTAAGCACCCAAACATTCAAGTACATGGGATATCCCTGTTACATTAAATGAGTGAAATTAAAATAAAACTCAATTACAATGGATTGCACGTCAGTTTTATTGCTAGCTATTATCTCCACAGACAATAAACACTGTTAGTATAACGCCCACAGATTTCTTATATGCCAACCTAAGTTTCTACCATGCTGAAAATATCAGAACCATTTGCCTATAAAACACAAGCTGTTTCCTCTTGCGGTTGTTCCGTCTAGTGCTTCAGGACTAGACCGGAACAGGATTTATTTACTATGAAATATGTTCAAATGGAGAAGTTTGTCTAGATGACAACACTGTGCTGTGTCTCTTTCTTCTTTTAAACACAAACCCATTTGAAACCTCTCGGGTTTCACAGGATAATGATAAACGGAGCAGAAAACCTTTCTGAACCTGAAAGCATCAGAACCAGACCGTTAACTAAGGTATAATCACAGATACTGGACAAATTCCCTCCTGTGCTTAGTTTCCACTGCAAAGCGGGGCTGCTGTTGTGGGGCGGTCTCCTTAATTCCAAGGGGCTGCTCTAACTTGCACCAGCTGGCACTTTCTCAAATGTACGTGCCCCTGCATCAGAGCCTACATTTCTCTTTCACAATCGTTCCATTATCAGGCACTTAGAGAAGCCAGTCTTGCTAGTTGCAGCTAACTGATGCTCTACCACTTGCTTTTATCCGCTTGTTTTACACTATCGTTTAATTTTCCCTGTCCTACTTGCCCATGCCGCTCACTCCGTATCGCCAAACCTTTCCCCCCTCTTCCCCTTGCCCATTAGTGTCCTCCCTCTTCATTCCTCCAGCACTCATGCACCATCCCAGCTCTATCATCTGTTCCACACCCTCCATGCCAATCATTCAAAATAAAGATTAAAAATCTGCATCATTTTAAATGTCCTTACTTCCTCCTACACTCCATTTCCAGGTCTGCCATTGACCAGCTGTGGAATTTTGAGCAAGACATTTCACCTCTATGTGCTTTTGTTTCCTCCCACCCTACCCTTTTTGTCTGCCTTGTCTATTTAGGTGATAAGCTCTTTGGGGCAGGAACTCTGTCTTGTTATGTGTTTGTACAGTGCATAACACCTAGCTGCAACCAAAATACAAAGAAATCACAGCGTTTAAGTTTGAATCCCTTTTCTGTAGGTACTGTAGCTATGTGTCACCAACACCTCAAAGGTAATATATGATTTATCCTTTGGGGACCTGATCCTTCAGCCAGTTACACAAGTGAGCAAGTTCACTTTTGAGAGTCATCCCATTGAACACAATTTGCATGAGTAGAGTAACTCATGTCTGTATTTGCAGAATCAAGCCCTATTGTAGTCTCAGATTCTTTATTTAGTGGAAACATGAGAAGTAGGACAGGTTCTCTAAGCCACAGAGGTAAGATTTAATAGTTAAAACCTGTGTAAGTATTACAGTAGCATGTGCCAATCATGAAACACCTCTGAAAATAAAAATAAATAGAGCTGCAACTTAAAAGGACGCATTCGCTGTGCACACAGTCTCTGCGTTTCATACTTTTCAGTTTGGCACCTTCGATGTTTCACCTTTGGTAAACTTGATTCATTAGTATATTAACTGACAGTTGTTTCCTGATCTAAGTGATTGTTTTGTAGTTCTATTATGTTCTGTCAGGCAACAGCACACAATTAATTACAAATAAACTAAGAATTAACTTTGCTAACAATGAGATGTTTCAAAGCCTTTTAGCTTCAGGAAAGGAAGTCTCCTACCCATACAGCTGTGTTGTTTTCCAGAACTTCCTGAGAAATGTTTCTTCAGCTATATTTATCTCTAAAGTGAGTTTGTCTGACACAAGAGGTTAAAATAATGGGTTTTTTTCTGTATTGTACCTCAGGAACTGACCATTTAAACACAAGAGGCCATATGCTGCCCTTGATTAGGGCATGAAACTCTTACTGATATCCAATGGAGAGCAGCCAAGGGCCGTATACCTCTATAAAAAGACTGAGCAGAAGAAGAGCTCTGTGTAAGGTTGAAAGCTCATCTCTCTCAGTAACAGAAGTTGGTCCAATAAAAGATATTACCTCACCCACCTTGTCTCTATAAAAAGACTGTATATTATCACAGTAGGCCAAATTCAACAGCCCGGTATTTCAGTTCTACTGTCTTTTTAAAAAGGAACTCTGATTAACAGTCTATTAGGGAAGCCAAGACATTTGATTTTTCTGTCAGAGTAATTACTGTGATCTCCATTTAAATGGACAGAGGGGTATGCACTCTCTCACAGCTCACTGGCACCAGGATGAATCTGGAAGCTTGACATTTGCAGTACCGCAGATGAAAAGCAAGGAGGTTGGTTTGAGAGACCTGGCACACTATCACCTGACAGCACTCCTGGCGGAAGTTCATGCTCGATAGAAAGATGCCCTAAGGGAAGGTATGTTTACACTGGGAGCTGAGGGTGAGAGTCCCATCTCCTGCAGACATACTCGCACTAGCGCTCATCGAGCTAGCGTGCTAAAAACAGTAGCGTAGCCATAATAGCACAGGCAGCTGTGACTGCAGCATGGGCTAGCCATGCAAGTACGTACCCCCAGCGTCCAGGTGGGTTTGTACTCGCTGCAGCGAGCCTGTGCCATTGCTACCACAGCTAAGCTACCCTTTTTAGTGCGCTACCTTGATGGGCGTGAACACGAGTATGTCAGTGCGAGGTGAGAATCACACCCCCCAGCTCAGCCTTACACTGAAATCTACGACACTTAACCTTTCATTTCAGATCTGCTTCACAATGGATTTCCACCATTCCCATGTGACTGGCTCCAACTTTCTGATCCTGGTTCACCTGAATCTGAATTATCACACAAATACTTCAGTCAAACATCTGGAAATGAACTCGGGGGTGGGGGGGATTGAATAACTGCTTAAGAGTCACAATTCTTAATCACTCAAAAGACTCAATGAGAAGAATGATTGCCTGGATTAAATACGGCCTGTAACTGCAAACTCATTCTCTTTCAGCCAGCCATAAATCTCCCCTCATCCATACCCTTTTCAAGTCCAGTCAAAGATAAATTTTAAAAATGGACAGTTCTGAAACCACAGCAAAATACGTTTCCCGATTGCTCGGCAGAGTCCACAAATGAATCAACTGGTTAGAACAGCTGACCAATCAGAGAGTGCATTTTGAAGATACTGTTCATATCTATAATGCTGATGTAAAGGAGTTGATCTTAATTTAGGATGTTGCAAACAGGGCTTCATCCAACCTCCATTGACTTCAATGGGCTTTGGATCACTAGAAAACGAGAACTAGGGCTGTCAAGCAATTAAAAAAATTAATCGCAATTAATTGCGCTATTAAACAATAATAGAATACCATTTTAAAATATTCTTGATGTTTACTACATTTTCAAATATATTAATTTCAGTTACAACACAATACAAAGTATACAGTGCTCACTTTATATTTATTTTTTATTACAAATATATGCACTGTAAAAAAAATTATTTTTCAATTCACCTCATACAAGTACTGTAGTGCAGTCTCTGTCATGAAAGTTGAACTTACAAATGTAGAATTATGTACAAAAAAACTAAATTAAAAAAATAAAACAATATAAAACTTGAGAGCCTACAAGTCCACTCAGTCTTATTTCTTGGTCAGGCAATCACTCAGACAAACAAGGTTGCTTACAATTTGCAGGAGATAATGCTGCCTGCTTCTTGTTTACGAGAACAGGCATTTGCATCGCACTTTTGTAGTTGGTGTTGCAAGATATTTACATGCCAGATGTCTCTTCATCTTCAACCACCATTCCAGAAGACATGCGTCCATGCTGATGATGGGTTCTGCTCAGGGGCGGCTCTAGACATTTCACCACCCCAAGCAGGGTGGCATGTTGCGGGGGGCGCTCTGCCGGTCGCCGGTCCCGCGGCTCCGGTGGACCTCCCGCAGGCGTGCCCACGGACGGTCCGCCAGTCCCGAGGCTCCACCGAAGCCGTGTGGGACCAGCAGACCCTCCGCAGGCACGCCTGCGGGAGGTTCACTGGAGCCGCCTGTCGCCCTCCCGGGGACCGGCAGAGCACCCCCCATGGCATGTCGCCCCAAGCACGCGCTTAACGTGCTGGGGTCTGGAGCCGCCCCTGGTTCTGCTTGATAATGATCCAAAGCAGTGCGTACTGACGCACGTTCATTTTCATCATCTTATTCAGTTGCGACCAGCAGAAGGTTGATTTTCTTTTTTGGTGGTTTGGGTTATGTAGTTTCCACATCAGAATGTTGCTCTTTTAAGACTTCTAAAAGCATGCTCCACGCCTCATCCCTCTCAGATTTTGGACAGCACTTCAGATTTTTAAACCTTGGGTTGAGTGCTGTAGCTATTTTTAGAAATCACACATCGGTACCTTCTGTGCGTTTTGTCAAATCTGCAGTGAAAGTGTTCTTAAAATGAAGATGTGCTGGGTCATCATCTGAGACTGCTATAACATGAAATATATACAGAATATGGGTAAAACAGAGCGGGAGACGTACAGTTCTCCTCCAAGGAGTTCAGTCACAAATGTAATTGACGCATTATTTTTTTAATGAGCATCATCAGCATGGAAGCATGTCCTCTGGAATGGTGGCCAAAGCATGAAGGGGCATATGAATGATTAGCATATCTGGCATATAAATACCTTGCAATGCAGGCTACAAAAGTGCCATACGAACGCCTGTTCTCACTTTCAGATGACACTGTAAATAAGAAGCAGGCAGAAGTATCTCCCGTAAATTTAAATAAACTTGTTTGTCTTAGCGATTGGCAGAATAAGAAGTGGGACTGAGTGGACTTGTAGGCTCTGAAGTTTTACATTGTTTTGTTTTTGAGTGCAGTTATCTAACCAAAAAAAAAATCTGCATTTGTAAGTTACACTTTCATGATAAAGAGATTGCCCTTGTATGAGGTGAACTGAAAAATACTATTTCTTTTGTTTATCATTTTTATGGTGCATGTATTTGTAATAAAAAATTAAAATATAAAGTAAGCACTGTGCACTTTGTATTCTGTGTTGTAATTGAAATCAATATTGAAAATACAGAAAAACATCCAAAAAAATTAATACATTTCAATTGGTATTCTATTGTTCTAAGTGCAATTAAATCGTAATTAATTTGTTTAATCACGATTAATTTTTTGAGTTAATCGTGTGAGTTAACGGAGATTGACACCCCTAATTATAACCTCTGTACAAGGGAGTCAGAAATCAGCAAAAATTGGTACAGCAGGTATTTATGCAACAAATTTGGAGACCAATATCAAACTTATATTTTAAAAGCATGGAATATGGAGGAGTGAAATTCATTTCTTTGAAAGGTTCTGGTGAATAGTTTTGATATGTCCACTGTTGACACTTGTTGGATAGGTTTGACATGCCCACTGTTAGGAACCACCAGAATTTAAAGTAGCTGATCTCTTCCAGAAAAGATATGCTGCAGGTAGACGTGGCATAGTAAAAGACAGACATAGCTGACTTGATGCACATTTTTTAAAAACAGTTATAATATATACTCCACAATCATGTTTGAGGAGTAGGTAAAAGCAGGCTACTTGAAATCAGTACTTTATCTTTCACACAGAAGTTTCTTAATGAGAAACAGTCACACTCATAAATGAAAAACTATTGGAGGGGAAAAACAACCAAATCTGCCAAATCCGTCACATTTTCCAGCTGTAGATACTGATGATTTATAAGGGCTTCTTTTACTTTAAGGATAAAAGATTTTTTTTTAAGGAAACATCATAAAAATAAGTCCAGTGTGCTGCTGCCAACGATTCAAAAATAGGGGGGGGAGACTAAATCTTCACAGCACACAAAGAGGCCTTACTTCCACTAGCTAGAGCTATCCTACAGTAGCAAATGTACACTCTATTTCGACAGATATATTAAATATTTGCAAAACTAGAAAAAGGAAATCAACATAAAAGTGAGTTTTTCAGAGTCGCAGGCTCCAACTCAACTTCTAAATTAAATGCTAGTAACAAAATTTCTAGTGATCCTAGTGTAGGTTTTCTAATCATAAGGGAAGTCAAATAAGTGCCCAACCCACATTTTATAAAATATTGTCTCTTCAAATCAGGAAAAAACAAGTTCCATTATTAACATTCTGGCACGCAAGTCTGAAAGGTATACTGAACAAAGCTAATGTTAAAACTCAAGCATCTGCTTTTGTTGGCCAAAGAGAATAGCTCACTTTCCCAACGTTTTGGTTATAATAAGCTGAAGACTGAGATTATCTTGTATATGAGCCTTGCCATGAGAAGGTATAGCAATCCGATTACATCTAAACTGAACTAGTGTGCTTTGGCGAAGAAATGTCTGAAAAGTAACAAAGATCTTTATACAGTTTTTATTTCTAGAATCATTTTGATGCCAGAAAGCATGGATTCTTCTCATGCCTTTAGTGCATCCTTTCTCCCTTTGTTTGCAAACAAATCTTCCTCCGCAAATCTAGATAGTTGACACACCTGTCCTACACACTGTTGTGATAATCTTTGTACAGAATATGCCTTGCAAGGTATCATATGAAAACTAGTCACTCTCTGGTCAATCATATCATGGTGAAATGTGTATAGCAACAGTATCTGCGAAGTTAGGAATTCCCCCATACGATGTTATCAGCACATGTTCCAAACCAGACAAAGGAAAGGTAAGTGTATTTATTTCAATTTACACACAGGTAGTAAACCAGGACCTTGAGACAGCAGGGGGAGAGACGGCAGGACACAGAATGATTTGGATATCAGCAAACACCCGTGGGGGAAGAAAGGGCACGGCACCTCCTTCACCAAGAGACTCCAAGTACTAACTAAGGTTAGTGGAAGCCAGAACGTGACTGGTGTGCTGCCGATGGACTGCTAGGGTGAGAGCTTCTGCACCAGTGCTGCAGCTATGCACAAACCCCCACCGTTGGCCTGTACCAGCTCACGTGGGCTAAGGGGCTGTGTAATTGTGGTGTGGATGTCTGGGCTCGGGCTGGAATCCAGGCTCTATAACCCTGCGAGGGGAGAGGATCCCAGAGCTTGGGCTGCAGCCTGAGCCCAAACATCTACACTGCAATTACATGGCCCCTTAGCCCAAGCCCCTTAGCCAGAGGGAAGTGTCTAAATGCAGTGGAGACATACCCTCGGGGTCTGACGTGTATGCTCAGAGGTTGTGAGCAGGACAGGATGAGAGGCAGGTGGTGATACAGCCCTCCAGTGGCCTGTATTTCACCCCAGAATGTGACAACACGCTACTAAGCACTGAAACTGCAGCAGCAATTAAGGGAATCCTTACGTATGCATTTTACATTTGGTTGAAATAGTTTATGTCTGATGGATAAGGATATTAGAATGGATGTATTAATCTTCTGTTATGTAACCTGTATTTTAGAATTTATCATGAAGTATCTGGTTTTTGTGTATAGCAGATTTTTCTTTAATAAGGAGTGACAAAATAAATAAATAAATAAAAATAGCATTAAATGAGAAAACACTCCTAACCTGCAGCATAGCTGAGAAATCTCAACTCCATTTAAAAGCCTCTTAAAGAAAAGAGCAACAAAGTATCATTATGAGAGCAGATAATAGTCGTATCACATGTCTGAGTGCTTTTCTTGGAATTCCATTTCCCTGCTCAACTACAGAGCTTCACTCTGTGCTTTCACAGGAACTGTCGAGGGCAAGGGAGTTCAACAGACAGAAAAGGGGAAATTATTAAATGATCTGAGGAGAACAAAACAATCTGTTGTAGCGGAATCAGGAAGCACCGCTTGTGCAGTATATTCAGCCCCTGGGATGGAGGGAGCCAAACCAAACACTCAGTGCAAGTGAACCCCCTTGGAGGTTAGGGGGAGATCAGCTTTGGATCCCCATTGGGATGCCAATTGGATTGCTCCGGCCAATCTTTGCACCCCAGCGACCTTTCTAGTCTGTGTGGAAGGCTTCATCTTCCTGGGCAGGGCAACAAGAGCTGTGTGAAATGAGAGGGGGAAACAGAATCTTCTGGGCCCAATAGACACACTCAACCACATTATACCTCACAGAAAAAGAAACTGTTTGTACCTAGGAATTTCTCTGTGCATTAGGTTGCGTTTCACTGAAGAGCAGGTTTATAATGAATTAACATATTTACTATGCTATGGAACAGTTGATTTGGCAGGAGTAAATTTTAATATTAAACAGCAGAACCAGACACAGGTATACAACACAGGAAGTAGCTACGTAACCCATAAACCTGTAAGCCCATTATGTGCTTGATGCTGCTGTAAATTAGTTTCACTCCTTTTCATAAATATTACTTTTTTTTTTAGCTTTTAAAAAAAGGTGTTAGAACTAAACAAACAAAAGAGTGATTCTGGATAACTCTGCCCCTTTGGAGTCATGCATAAAGAATGTGACATTTTGCACAAAGGATTTTTATCACACCGCGACTCGTCTTTTGTTTTCAAAGCAACAACAAGCAACAGAACAGGAGAAGAGGTAGAAAAATCTGTATGTGCTAGAAGAAAATAGGGCAGTACTATCAATTATATGAATAGTTATTTTCACGAGTGGAAAACATGTTTGGAATACATTTTTTCTGAGATAGCTGCAGAAATGCAGAATTTTACAGAAATATTTCTAAACCATGTCCAATTGCCTAGAAACTACATTGTCAGGAGGCTTTTGGGGAACACAATAAAGCACCAAATTGAAGTTTAAGAGGTTTAAGAACAACTTTAATTTTTGGACTCTTCTGCCCAAAGATCTCCAGAAAGCATAACAAAATGTATTAAAATGTAATTACAAATATGGACAATGCGCTTGTCAACACCCAATAACTCTATCACTCATCCCCCAACTGCACAATAAATGGCAAACACATAAAGGCACATAACACGAAACCAGGGTGGAAACAAAAATTACTTACTCCTCTCAATATTGATGTCCTCTCAAAGGCCTCAGCCACTGTCAACTAATACACAAGCTTTCTGCTCAACAGGAGAAGAAATCACACCCATGCCAAAACAAAAACACTAAGGTAACAATGAATGCACTACAACAATCAAGAGATCAAGTTAATAACCTAATAAAAAATAAAATGAGTCAAAATGTTTTAAATCTAGTATTAAAACAATCAAGAGCATCATATTAGTGAGGACTCCCAAGGTTAGAATGTGTAGTTGGGTGCATTTTATTTTTTGTTATGCCTCAGTCCCAATGAAAAAGCACAATTTTGAGCAGATTACATCATCTTTATCCATCTAAAACTCTGTCTGTTCTCCTGATGAAACAGTGAATGTGAAGAATTATTCAGATGTGTTATTGCAGTAAACTAAGCTAAATTCTTTGTACATTTCTAGGACTCTGACTGACCATTCAGTATAACAATCCCTTGCTATCACTGAAGTTTGGGCACTGCAGGGAGTCTGTAAACAGAGGCTTTTTTTTTGTTGCTTCTTCCTTTCTTCCATCAACCAAAAATCACTAATTCTTCATACCCTCTGTTGCCTGAAGACATGGCTTCCAGTTTAGCTGAGTGATTTCCCATGAATTCTCTCAGCTTTTAGTTAACTGCAATGCCGCCATCCTGACATCCACCGCAAGATTTCAGCCTCCCATCTCATGCACCACGCAGTGTTTTGGTGTATGCACATCACATTCTAGACTTGGAGTGTGAAGTACAAACACTCCTAGAAGGCCACCAGAATGTGTCATATGTTCTATGCTACTTGCAGGGCCGGCTCCAGGCACCAGCGCAGCAAGCAGGTGCTTGAGGCGGCCAATAGAAAGGGGTGGCACGTCCGGCTCTTCGGCGGCTGGTCCCCCAGTCCCTCTCAGAGGGAAGGACCTGCCACTGAATTGCCGCCAAAGAATGAAGCGGTGCAGTAGAGCTGCCGCCGAAGTGCTGCCAATCGTGGCTTTTTTTAATATTTATATGTGTGTGTATATATATATAAAATGCTGGAGCCAGCCCTGGCTACTTGGATCTCAATGGCAAGAGCAGAGCAAGACCAAACCCTGTTCATAATTTTGGTGTCACTGTCAGTAAACACCAAGTGCCCTAAATTATTAGCCTCTAAAGCTTTTAAGCAATTCTTAATGATCAACAGCTACAATAACATTTCCCAATAGCAAATATTTAATGTTGCAGAAGGTCTTAAAGGACTAGAACTACACCCAGGCCCATTAAAACACATCTTGGAAAGTTTTCCTTATCCCCCCATACCACAGATCACATAGTGTGCTGACTTGTACCCTTCCATAGTCTCATGAGTAATAAGCCCTAGAGATCTCCACTTCACTCAGGGGGAAGTCCCGTGACTCTGCAATTCTCAGACTAGGACCTACAGAAGGGTGGTCACGTTCTTCCTTGATAGGGCATCCACAATTATATCTGCACTCCCTTTGAGACTGACTTGCTGTGTGATCTTGGACAAGTCACTTGATCTCTATGAGCCCCAGTCTTCCCATGTGTAAAATAGGGATAAAGACACACTAGTACTAAAGGCTTCAGAGTTGTGGAGAAAAATGCACTAGCTACAAAGTATTATTAGTCCCAATGAGAATGGTTCCAGTGAGCTGAGCATAAAATGAGCCAATCTACTCCGCGCTTATTAGGCCTCATTTGGAGTATTGTGTCCAGTTCTGGGCAGCACACTTCAGGAAAGATGTAGACAAATTGGAGAAAGTCCAGAGAAGAGCAACAAAAATGATTAAAGGTCTAGAAAACACGACCTATGAGGGAAGATTGAAAAAAATGGGTTTGTTTTGTCTGGAAAAGGAAGACTGAAGGGGGACCTGATAATAGTTTTCAAGTACATAAAATGATGTTACAAGGAGGAGGGAGAAAAATTGTTCTCTTTAACCTCTGAGGATAGGACAAGAATCAATGGGCTTAAATTGCAGCCAGGGAGGTTTAGGTTGGACATTAGGAAAAACTTCCTGTCCAGGTGGTTAAGCACTGGAATAAATTGCCTAGGGAGGTTGTGGAATCTCAGTCATTGGAGATTTTTAAGAGCAGGTTAGAGAAACACCTGTCAGGGATGGTCTAGATGATACTTAGTCCTGTCATGAGTGCAGAGGACTGGACTAGATGACCTCTTGAGGTCCCTTCCAGTCCTATGATTCTATGGTAAGGCAGGTATCCTCTCTGACAGTCTTTCAGTGCCAGAAGGACTGATGAGAACACATACACATTCATGTACAGGCACCCACAAAATACCACTCAAAGGCATGCCAGGCACAGTCTTCCCACCTAAACAAGCGCTGCCATATAATCTAGTCTCAAAGCCAGGCCAATGCAATACCTTTCTTGGCATGACACCTAAGCGGCCCCATGATTATATTGGTACATTTTAGGTGGCTTAGGGCATGTTGTGATGGCTGCTCCTCACAAAATGGAAGATTTTTTCATGTGATTTTTCTTAATACCAAATTCCCGGAGTAAATGTTTGCTTAACCTTTTTTAGTTAATTCACCGCCGTTGCTGCACAGCTAGTTCTCAGAGTAAATAAGGGGTGCCCACCATGCATAACAAAGCCTTATACTGTACTTTCCTTGTTAAGTTAGTTAGTTTAGGAAGAACAAGGAGACAGCCTTTTGGACTTTACTGGATCATTCTGATTTGTGCACGTGTTTTCTCCCACGTAAGGCAAACCTAACACAGCACAAAACAAAGGGTGCCACTCCGATATCCAGATATAAAATGATACATACGGCTGTCCGCTGGTGTGAGGGTGAGGAGGTGAGCACAAGTGGGAAAGGTTAGGAGCTACAAATACAGCCATCAGGATAACGATCAGAGATGAAAGTAAGCCGGTCCAGTCTGGTACGGCATACCAGGAAGAGCCGGTACACAGTCAACCATACCGGCAGGGAGCAACTTCCCCAGGCCGTCAATTTAAAAGGACCCTGGGCTTCCAGCAGCGTGCGGAGTCCATGGCCCTTTAAATTTCCCCAGGGTAGTGGCGGCGGCGGCAGCCCTCAGGCTCTGGAGGTGATTTAAAGGGCCTGGGTATTTAAAGGCCCAACCCCTTATGCCCGAGGCCCCTCCCTCACCTTGCTCAAGACCCTGGCCTTGCGTACCAGTAAGTCCCTTAAGTTACTGTCACCCCTGAGAGTGATGTTTTAAGACTAGTATGAACATAATGTTCTACTTGCAGTAATTTTGCTATTCTGAATTTCTCCACTGTGCTAATATCAGTTTTGGAAATACCTAAGCAACAGGCAATGTATTTTCTACTTCATCCCAATACCTGCTACTCCCTGCCTTCCCCCCATCCAGGACAATGCATCTTCGAGTGTGGTTCATCAGGCAGTGGATACATCTTCTCCTTAACAGATGGGAAGAGGAAGACACTTAAAGCTGAGCGGCTGCATGTTCCATCCATTCTTCTGTTCCCCAGTGTCCTAATGCATCGCGGTAAATTCAAATAGCAGCTCAGGCATGTCCATCCAGGATTTCACCCCATTTTCTCGCATCAGCACCTCCAAATCCCCACATCTGTCCATCTGGACCAGAGAGCAGAGCAGCAACCACTTGCCATTGGCCCCATATCACCATCCACACACAGAATGTTAAGTTTGCCACAGTATTTTTAAATATTTAGCCAAGTAGAGGAGGAGGAAAGGAGACCCCAGGCGGCATTCTCTGAGAGGTGGGAGGAATTTTGTGTGGTCCATGTCACAAAAGGTAAGGTAATCAAAGCTGTTCCTTAAGGATTTCTACAAGTCATTGAAGGGATCTGGAATGATTTTTTCCTTATGTACTGCACTGCAGAATTGGCTGGGGGGGGGGGGGGGGGAAGGGGGAAGAGAGAGAGAGGATTTTGCCTTCCTCGCCAGCATCAGGCTGCTGACAGGACTCAGTATCCTGGATTTGATGGACCATTATTCTAGCAGGGCTGGCAATTCCTATGTTCTTAATGTCTCTGAGATTTGTAACATTTCGGAAAGGGCAGGATACCATTCCCATATAATTTCTAGGCCAAGTGACTTGTGTAAAGTAGGCATGTCATGAGAGTTTGAATTATGTGTCGCATACTGCAGCTGAAAGTAAAATATAGCCCTTTATTATATAATAAAGCAATTGTGTGCTTGGGAGATATTTACAGCATGATCCTGTGCATTCTTCTAGTCCTCTCTGGAAATAGATAATTTAATATGCGTTACATATTTTGTTTGTGTGTGTGTTTAAATTCAAAGTAGTGTGCTTTGTTCTCTAAAATCCTCGTAATATATTTGGATAGGTTATTATGTGGCACACTGGTAAATATCACCAGAAGATGTACGCACTTCAAAGGGGCCACTTACTACTAGTGACTTGTTCTGCACATTGGGTATTTAATACTCTACTTTTTAAGCTTATACAAGCTTCCCAAATGCTTAATAAGCAGGTTGCAAGGCTTTAATTTTCCACCAATCCTAACTTTATTACAAAAGTTTACCAACCTATAAACACACTATTGCACTGGGCTGTCATGTCTTTATAAAGTAGTTTATAAAAGGTGACATCTGGCAAAGAGGCAGATCTATAAAAATCATGCTGGTGGATGTAGTGTCATTTTTTCTGCCATCCTCCCAGAAAGAGTAATATTATTTTGACACACACATTCATCCCCACTGTCAAGCTTCTATTTTTATAGTTAGCTTACTGCACATATCCTTAAGCTATACAAAACCTTTGGGCTAATGTAAAGAATGACATTTCTGCGTATTTATGATAACACTTATTTTAGGGGTTGACTTTGCCTGATGGGAGTTTTCCAAGTACAATGTCATTTTCATGACAATACACATAGCTGGGAAACAAGAAATAAAGACGCACAATAAGTCATGAAGGGCCAAATATACAAGGGCAAGT
The DNA here is from genome assembly GCF_016161935.1 of Mauremys reevesii. Lineage (NCBI taxonomy): Eukaryota > Metazoa > Chordata > Testudines > Geoemydidae > Mauremys > Mauremys reevesii. The sequence continues at coordinate 123,134,431 of NC_052629.1, read as the reverse complement.
TTAAACCAGCTTCATTTGGTGAGTCCTACATTTGTCCTCGTTTAATATTTTTTCAGCTGCATGAGGAGTACATTGGAGTTTAGTGTAAAATTAGACGTATAAACCAGAATAAAATCTCCTGAGGCCATTACGGAGCACAGTTCTGACACTGGAGGCTTTTCTCTTCTTTATTTTTCCTTTTTAGATTTTTTCATTTGAAGCTTTTTGTATACACATGGGCCAGATATGGCTGTGCAACTCCACTGAAGTCAGTGGACTGAGTATGCTCATCCTCTCTGAACTAATTACAGGAAATTACTGATTAATCATTGCAGTGCCTGAGGTTAACCTGATAACTAATCAACTACATACGATGGATCTCTACGTGCCGCACAAAGGGGAGGTTGTGGGGTTTTTTATTGTTTGATTTATACATATGCATATATCCTTCTAGCCCTTACCCAAATACAACAGTGGCTTTATTTTTTAATCCGATACCCAGCATTTATTGCCTATGACGAAAGCTGTAACTCTAAGATGTCCTTTTGGCCCGTCCTACTGCACATTCTCCACACATGGGGAGACCTTTGGAATACCCATTCCTCATTTAAAAACTGGGCAAGGAAGAAAATATGTCTTCAAGCTAACAAAACCAGATATTAGAAAAGGTCCTAACTCTTCAGTTCTATTTGAATATGACATTGATGCAGGCAAACCCAAGTGAAAGGGCAGGAGTTTATAAACAGTAGTGTTATCCAGAAATCAAAAGGGTTCAATACCAGAATATTTTGGAATAGAGATAAATTACTGCATGCTCACAAAAGCATAATTTGAGTTAAAAGCAGCATTTAATCCTGATCTTTAAATCAGAACATTGCATTTAAATACGTTGAAAAACTTCACAGGTTGTTTTTTGTTTTAAACAATAAATTAAAACCAAATGTATCTAGCGGAGCAGGAAAAAAACCCATCTCATCCCTTGAACTTTTCAGTATTTAAAAGGTCTAGCCTTATCTTGATCTTTTTAGGTTAAAAAAACCTCAGGATTTTATAAAAAGGGTTTTTCATTACTATTGCTCTCTTTAAAGTTGCTATTTCCAGAATTAACTCACCTGCGAAGTAAGGCCTCAGTTCTGCAATTGCATGGGCACAGTCAGACCTTTGCCCCCTGCGGGGAGCCCCACTGACTGCAGTTGCAGGATCAAGGTCTAAATCGGGTTATCAAGTTACAATAACTTCTGTCAGAAGGGTGGGGTTTAGGAAGCCACAGAAGAGGTGGTATGGGTCATCAAACCTACAAAACCTGAGGATTCCTAGGACAGCTGCCCTCAGCACCAGGCATTCCAGAGCTCCAGTGCTGCCCCTCTGCCCTCCCTCCTCAAAGGCACCACAGAGGCTGTGCATGTTGTGTCATTGTGAATATTTATAACATAAGAACGGCCATACTGGGTCAAACTAAAAGGTCCTTCTACCCCAGTATCCGGTCTTCCAACAGTGGTCAATGCCAAGTGCCCAGAGGGAATGAATAGAACAGGGAATCATCAAGTGATCCATCCCCTGTCACCCATTCCCAGCTTCTGGCAAACAGAGTCCAAGGACACCATCCCTTCCCATCCTGGCTAATAGCCATTGATGGACCTATCCTCCATTAATTTAGCTAGTTCTTTTCTGAACCCAGTTATAGTTTTGGCTTTCACAACATCCTCTGGCAAAGAGTTCGACAGGTTGACTGTGTGTTGTGTGAAGAAATACTTCCTTTTGTTTGTTTTAAACCTGCTCCATATTAATTTCATTTGGTGACCCCTAGCTCTTGTGTTCTGAGAAGGAGTAAATAACACTTCCTTATTTATTTTCCTCAACACCAGTCATGATTTTATAGACCTCAGTCATATCCCCCCTTAGTCATCTCTTTTCCAAGCTGAAAAGTCCCAGTGTTAATCAATCTCTTCACATATGGAAGATGTTATGAAGAAAGAATCTGCAAGACATCAGGTGCTGCAGGCTGGCCACCCTTGAGAGAGCAGAGAAGTCAGCAAGCAGGGAGGAGACGGGAGCAGCATGTTTCACATACACTGCACCAGTAATCTGGTCGTGTGTGTGTGTGTGTGTGTGTGTGTGTGTAGAGGTTATAGCTCTATAACATTATTCACTGTACACACGCACACTTTATATGTTAGAGAGAGAGAGAGAGCGCACGCGCACACATCCTTACGGAATCAACCACTTAAAATTATTCTAGTATATCCAGTGAAATCTCCTTTTAAAGAAAGGCTCTCTCTGAAACTGGTTGCATCTTTCAAAACAGTGGAGTGCACCCATTTTGTTTCTGTGTATGTTTACATGTGTGCTGACTCAGAGACAGATACGTGATCGCACACATGGCATGGGCTATATAAATATATAAACACAATATGAACAGTGTACATGCATCGTAACATGGCAAATTCTGAAAAGGCCCTGGACTGAAATGTACTTTGCTGAAGAGTAATGTACAATGAAAATGATCTTTATAAATCCGATCCCTTTCTGATTAGTTTTGTCGTATTTTGCAGGGCAATCGGTATACCATAGTGTCATGGTAATCAAGGGCTGGAAGTATCATTACCTAGAGTCAGCAATAAATGAGCATAAAACCTTTAATTTCAAATTAGAAGATAACACATTGATTAATAACCATGGGATGATTAGTCAATTCAAGACCTTAATGCACAATGGAGGAATTCATTCATTATCTGTTCAATGTAATTCTTCTTTCGTCTTGGTGACTTTAAAAACAACCAAGGAAAATTACTGTCCCTCAGTAAAGCCTTTAGAATTTCATATGTATTTAATTAGATAACTGCCAGCTGAAGGACAGAAACCATGACAAATAGTTGTTCTTTTCAAATTAAAAGAATAGACTATTCAATGAGCAATATTGATGTTCTCTTGTACCTAGTTATACAAGAATTCTGCTACTTCTCCCTTTAATTTATCTAACCTTTTTAACATTTAATGAGTTTTTTTAAAACATGGGTTTTAGTTATGTATGCTAGTCAGCTGCTAGAATAAAAAAGTGGCTAATAGCAACAATATCTGCATATAAATATATACACCCCATCAGATAAAATATAATATAGAAACCAAAACCATTTCAAATTAAGAGACCATCTTTACATGAACAGAAAAGCAGTTAATACTGATCACTTTTCAATTGCTCCACAGCAATAATAGTAAAGATTAGCTGAAGTACTTATAATTAAAGGGAAAGAGTAAGAGGGATTCTTTTAGTGTGTGAAAGCTTTTACAAAGTTTTGAGAAACTTCCAGTTAGAATTCCACGTTCTACTGTATCCCTCAGCACATATATACTAATCTGACTTCAAAGACAATAGAAATTGTTTATTGGGTGTATATTTTTAATGGCTCCTCCCTTTGCTCACTCCCTTCACAGAAGCTAGTAACCCACAGGACACTAGGAAATAGCTATCCCTGAACTTGGTGTAACACATATCCTGTGATTGTAACTGGCCCTTTGGCAGAGATATAAGGGTGGAAGGAGTTTGGGGATGCTTTTTGTTCCAGAAAGTGGAGGAAGTAACCACGGGGACAGCCATTTTAGATTTGATTCTGACCAACAGGGAGGAATTGAGAGCGAATCTGAAGGTGTAAGGCAATTTGGGTGAAATGAGGATTCCATGATTCTAAGGAAATGAAGGAGTGAGAGCAACAGAATAAAGATAATGGACTTCAAAAAAAGCAAGCTTTAACCAACTCAGAGAACTGGTAAGTAAAGTCCCACGGGAAGAAAATATAAGGAGTTCAGGAGAGCTGGCAGTTCCCCAAGGAAACAGTATTAAAAGCACAACTGCAAACTATTCTGATGCAAAGGAAAGACAGGAATAATAGTAAGAGGCCAATAGGGCTCCATCAGAAGCTCTTTAATTACCTGAAAATCATAAAGGAATCCTACAAGAAGTGGAAACATGGCCAAACTGATAAGGGGGAATACAAAAGCACAAAATGTAGCAGTTACATCTGACAAGGGACAGAAAGGGAGATAAGAAGTGGTCTTTTATATACATTAAGAGCAAGAGAAAGATGAAGGAAAGTGTAGGTCCTCCATCTTTTAATGGGGAAGGAGAGCTAATAACTGATGATATCAAGAAAGCTGAGGTGCTTAATTCCTTATTTTGCTTCAGGCTTCACTAAGATGATTAATGATGAACAGATACTCAACACAATTAATAATGACAACCAGAGGGAAGGATTGCAAGCCATAATAGGGAAAGAACAGGTTAAAAATATTTAGATAAGTTAGAGGTATTCAAGTCAGCAGGGCCTGATGAAAATCATCATAGGATACTTAAGGAACTAGCTGAAGCAATCTCGGAGCCATTAGCAATTATCTCTGAGAACTCCTGAAGGACAAGAGAGATACCCTGAAGACTGGAGAAGGGCAAACATAGTACCCATCTTTAAAAGGGGGAACAGGGAGGACCTGGGGGGAATTACAGACCAGTCAGACTAACTTCAATACATGGAAAGATAATGGAGCAAATTACTAAACAATCAGTTTGTAAACACCTGGAGAATTAATAGGGTTATACGGAATAGTCAGCATGGATTTGTCAAGAACAAATAATGCCAAAGCAGCTTAATTTCCTTCTGTGATTGAATTACTGACTAGTGGATGGGGGGGGAAGCAATAGACATGATAGACCTTGTTTTTAATAAGGCTTTTGACACAGTTCTGCAAGACATTCTCATAACCAAACTAAGGAAATGTGGTCTAGAGGTGGGTGCCAACTGGTTGCGCTCAAAAGAGCAGTTAATGATTTTTGATCAATGTTATTATGTTCTAATGATTTGCTGTCAAACTGGCAGGATGTATCTAGTGGGGCCCTGCAGGGGTCAGTTCTTGGTCAGGTACTATTGAAAGTTTTATTGACTTGGATAATGGAGTAGAGAATATGCTTATAAAATCTGCAAATGACACCAATCTGGGAGGGATTGCAAACACTTTGGAGGACAGCTTTAAAATTCAAAATGACCTCAACAAATTGGAGAATTGGTCTGATTTCAACAAGATCACATTCACTTAACACAAATGCAAAAGTACTTCAATTAGGAAGGAAAAATTAAATGCACAACTACAAATGAGAAATAACTGTCTAAGTGGTAGCACTGCCGAAAAGGATCTGGGGTTATAATGGATCACAAAGTGAGTATGAGTTGTCAGTGTGACACAGCTGCAAAAAAGGCTACTATGATTCTGGGATGTATTAATGGGAGCTTTGTAAGTAAGTCACAGGAGGTAAATGTCCCACTCTACTTGGTACTGGTGAGGCCCCAGTGGAATACGGTGTCCAGTTCTGGGAACCACAATTAAGGAAGGATGTGGACAAATTGGAGAAACTCCAGAGGAGAGCACTAAAATTGATAAAAAGTTTAGAAAACCTGACCTATTAGGAATGGTTGAAAAAACTCAGCATGTTTAGTCTTGAGAAAAAAAGACTGAGCGGTGACCTGACAAGAGTCTTCCAATATGTTAAGGGCTGTTATAAAGAGGACGGGGATCAATTGTTGTCCTAACTTCAGTGGATATGGAGAAGTAGTAATGGGCTTAATCTGCAGCAAGGGAGATTTAGGTTGGATACTAGGAAAAACTTTATAAGTGTAGTTAAGATCTGAAATAAGCTTCCAAGGGATGGAGTCCCCATTATTGGAAGCTTTTAAAAGCAAGTTGGACAAACACCTGTCAGGGATGGTCTAGGTTTACTTGGTCCTGCCACAGCACAGGGGGCTGGACTTGACTTCTTGAGATCCCTTCCAGCCTTATGTTTCTAAGATTCTGCGATTCCTTGAGCACCACCCCTGCTTTGCACACTCACCCAAAGCAAAGACCAGTCACAATATAGCCTTGAGGGAGAGACTAGAGCCACACAGCCATCATGAGTAACTATTAGGGGTGAATAAACCAGATCAGATAAAAGAGCACTCCCCACCTCCTGAGTCATTGCACTAAACTCAAGCCAAACATTTCTTGAGGTTTGCAAGGTCTGGAAAGTTCAGATGAGCTTTGAACAATCAGCCACACTCCTGGGTGCATCTCTTCACCATACCTTATAACATTCAGTCATCACTGGTAACCATCATTAAAGGCTGTGCATTAACGTGCAAGCATTTTTCTGTTTGTTTGTTTTTTAATTAAAAGGCACAGACAAAATACAAAATTATGGGTCTGTGAGTAGGATGAATCACTCACTGCCCCAGTCCTTCACAGAGCTCACAACCCTGAGCTAGAAGAACAGGAGTACTTGTGGCACCTTAGAGACTAACAAATTTATTACAGCATAAGGTGCCACAAGTACTCCTGTTCTTTTTGCGGATACAGACTAACACGGCTGCTACTCTGAACCCTGAGCTAGCGTCCAAACTCAACTCCCACCTGGTGTTTGGCTTCATTGGGATCTCAAAAACAAGAGCACAACACAAATCTTAGCCTAGGCTTCCTCCCTGAGCCTGGATATTCCTAAGGGGCCTCCCCCACTAAATTCAACTCTCTCTCCTAGTGACTACTGATCCCTTTTATCTCAGGCACAGTTAACAAGCCACATCTGCCAAAAAAAAAAAAAGGCTGCAGCTTTACAGAGGTCACTAACAACTGCTAACAGGCTGGATCAACAGAAGCGCACTGCCATGCATTTACATGGCTCTGTGCAATTGTAGCTCAACAGGCCAAATTCACCACTGGTGTAAACAGGAAGAACTCCACAGGCGCCTATGGAATTGCACCTACTCATCCAGATCTCCCTGGGAGTTCTGGGCACAGCTAGGCAGCCTGCAGAGAGGAAAGATTAATTGTGTTCAGTAATCACTTATCAGGCCCATTTGCTTTAAAGGAAACGTCTCAGATATTAAAGTCAGACCTGAAATGATTGATTCCAGAAAGGGTTAAGCTGACTCTCAGTATATTTTTCTTGACAAGTAAAACAGCACGCTTCCTAAACACGACACACTGATACCCAGTGATAAAATATTTCCCCATCTTTATACCATTTTGATAATTCACTCTGTGTATTACACACAATCAAGCCTTACAGGTTTCAGAGGGATTCTAAGCACATCGTTCAGACTGACAGAGCAAGTATTCCAGACAATTGGCTCCCTGAGGGTCAAGACAGTGATGCTCGATCAGGATTCAAACGGGTCATAAACCCTTCATGGATCTCGCTCAAGTGGGTGGTGATGTCTCCCTGGGGCAGCTCATCATTTTCTGCTACAGTCAAGCACTTGTCATTACAGACAAACTCTCTGTCAGTCTTAGACACTCATTTAATCGAGTCTTAGTGAGAACAGCAAATATTATCAGTGGCATAAGAACTCTGAAGAGCCAGATATATAGATTGCAGCTGTATTGTGATGGTAATTTAAAGACTTCTCCAAACTCTTGCAAGTGTCAATTATTCTGCGACTCTTCTATTTAACATAGGCCCAATTTTCAAACTTCTGGGCCTGGAGTTAGACACCTAAATATAGATTGAGGCCCCTATGGAAACAGGTTCATTTTCAGAGGGGCTGAGCATTTCTCGCACCCATGGACTGGAATGGGAACGATAGGCACTGGAACTAGGGTCGCTGCTGCACCCTCGGGCTTGATGTAGTAACAATAACCCAAATACGGTACATGGTTTCCGCCTTCAGCATCCTCACTATAAAAACCGCTCCAGCACCCCTGATGGGAACCGCATAGGTGATGAGCACCATGATTAGTATTTAGGGACCTTACGCTGAACACCCAAGTTTGAAAATGTGAAGCCCCCGTTTTCAAACATCCCACATGAACTTCAAGTCTTGCTTGCTGAATAGTCAAGATAAACCTGACATATAAAAAGGCAGTGACAATACACTTGTAGCATGAAAATAAATCTGCCTACAATCCATCCATCCTGTGCTGCACTCTGGTTCCACAGTATTCATATTTAATTATACTCCTGTGTGAAATGCATAGTTGCACAGTATGAAAAAACCTTGATTAGCAGACAGTAGGCTTGATTGACCTTGCAAAACCTTCCACAGCTCAGCTCAATGGAAACACTCGAGCTGGGGTTCCCCCACTTTCAATCAGAGGGGAGAAGGGTTGCTGGCAAGGCAATTTCCTGACACATCCTGCATTTCTTTACCTTCCCAACAAAATTAACAGGCCCCCTTTTCTGGATTTGAAGACGGGGGTGGGATTTAAGGTGTGTTGGGGATGGAGGTTTGGCTGCTTCAGGAACTCTGAGAGGACACTTGAGGATTATTATTGGTGGTGAGTGTGCTTGTGACACAGAGAGATTTATTTTAGCACAGAGACTTCTACTGCATGTGCAAGTAACAGCTTCCCTAACACCCACCCATGTGCCAGGTCTAATTTAGCCCCCAAACCTTTGTACCACTGCGAACCAACAGGGGCTGTGTTTTGGTCACATTTTCAGAGAAAAGCTGAATAGATACATGTATTTTATACCCATATTTCAAAGCAGCTTCATATATATATATATGTGTGTGTGTACACATGCACATGTGCATGTGTGTGCATGTTACTTTTCTTATCTGTTGATCTGAGAGGTTAGCCAGTATTTTTGGCCTGGCTGGGTTGTTTCCATTAGGAGGAGAAATGGGTGATGTAAGTCAGGCATATTCTTGGCTGCAATCCTGTTTATTTACAAAGCAAGTACACCCTGGCCTCTTTCCCTGAACACAGTAGGAACAAAAAACAGCAGGCAGTTTCCTTGCCCACAATATCCCACACCCCACTTCAAGGCAGTCCTGTGCCCCAAAAGACACTGTATCTGCGCCCTCTCAAGGGCATATTCACAATTGCTTCTCTTACCGTCTGCTGGCTTTCAGCTCTGGTATACAGGCAGAGATTCTCAGACACCTGCAAGCCAATCAGCGTTCCAGCCCTTGTGCTTGCAGTCAGTCCCCAGGGAAACCACATGCTCCATATGGCCCAGCCTTTGCCCAGGCCTTGCCTCAAGTCTAGTGCTGTGTGTGGTGGCTTCCACTGTCTCCATGTAGCCTGCTCCATAAAAGACGTTTGCTGCTTCCACTTAGTCTGAATGGAGGGTAGCTAGCATGCCTACCTGGTTTCATGAGGTCTGTGACTGCCTGTAGATCAAAGACATGCTTGATGGAAGCCATTAACACCTTCAAGCATAACAATATACACAGACACACACCCATGTGTCTGTGTGTACCGGTGCATGTGTGTTTGTGCACACGTGAGCATGCATGTTATTCTCCTCAGCCCTCTACTTTTACAGCCAACCTGACTTAATATCATGAATCCAACCGGAATCTGGGTATAAAAAGTTTTAGTATCCAATGTTTTAAAATTTAAAATTTTAAAATCCAGTTAGTTTGGTTTGGAGCCAAGAACTGGAATTGTCTAACCAGCTACCAATTTGGCAGCTGTAGAATCAGACATATAGATGTTAACACTTTCACTAGTCATTAAAATAGACAAGAGTCTCATTTATAGCCCAGCCCTGTATTACAGAACATCATTTCTGTAGCTATAGAATACTGAATTTAAATGTGGGGGGGGGGGTGTTTTGTTTTGTTTTGTTTTTTAAGAACCTAGTATTAAGGTAAGACGTTGTTCTTCGTTGAAAATGTTATGACTATTCCAGAATGATAAAGCATAAATAATAGTAGATTGTACATTAAACCAAATCAAGGGCTGTCTTTGAATAATAAGGTTTTGGAGCCATTTATAAGACACAGCAGCTTAGCTTTTATAGCTTATATCAGGAGCACAGCAAAAGGGGAAGAAAGGCTCATGTTGCCAGCTGCTGTTATTGTACTCGTATGTGTCTTGAACCTAAACTTCTTGAATAGATTCCTTCTCTGGTCTGATCAATGTATAATGCTAAACAGGATTGAAAATCAATCTGTGTTCCCAATCTCCCGAGTTTTATAAAAACAAATATGAATTTGGAAACAAAACAAGCCAGCTAATCCCAACACAATCTACAACCATTTTACAATAATCAAGATAGACTGGCTTTAATAGATATGGGGACCATATTTAATCATAATAAATAATGTGTTATTTACATGTCACCCATGCCAAGGGCCCCTAAGAACCTAGTAAAATATAACTAAAAAATTAACCATTGCAACAAAAAGGCAATATTGTTTAAGAAGGCTTCAATCCAGCCAAGCACCTAAGCTTGTGATTGACGTGAAACATGCAAGCAGTCCAACGTTCTGCAATCAGACTAATCATAAGCTTAAATTTAAGCACATGCTTGTTTTCTTTGCTGGATGAGAGTCTGAACTTCTGATAAGGTGAGTAATGAGAGGAGACAAACAAGAGGGATAAAGTGAGAGAATGACAGGAGCTGTGAAAGAGAGGAAAAGAAAAAGAAAGTAACTCAATTTACCCTTCCAATGTAAAACAAACAAGTCAACTATCATTAAGCTGAAAAGAAACCTACCACACATGCAAAAGGAATGAAAGAAGTGCTCCTGTTTGGAGGAAGGAAGGATGGTCCAGGGGTTAGAGAAGACCCAGTGTCAATTCCTGCTCTACCACCAGCTTCCTGTGTGATGTTGGAGAAGTCATTTAGCCCCTTTGTGCTTCAATTCCCCATCTGTAAATTGGGGATGACAGTACTTCCTTACCTCACAGGCATACCGGGAGGGTACAGACAGTAAAGATTCTGAAGCGTTCACATACTGTGAAAGTGGGAGCCACATAAGGATCTAAAATAGTTTGACAGATTTGATCTGAAAGGTAAACATTGGCTTCAATAGACGGGTAGAATCATGGGTCCTCAGCAGAAGTCAGCGACGCTATCCCCTCCAAACTCAAGTATTAGAACATAGGGATGGCCGTATTAGGTTAGACCAATGGTCCATCTAGGCCAGTATCCTGTCTCTGACCGTGGCCAGTACCAGAGCATCAGGTGGAGCATACAGATCATGGCATTTTAGAGAGACCCCATTTTCCTTCCCAGTTTCTGGCAGTCAGAGGTTTAGGGTCCACCTGAAAATGGTGTTGCCTTCACCACCATCTTGGTTAATAGCCACTAATGAACTTATCCTCCATTAGCTTATCTAGTTATACTCAGTTGTACTTTTGGCTATCACTACACTCCATGACAATGAGTTCCACAATTTAATTGTGTTGTGTGTATTCATTTGTATTAAAGCTGCTGCATATTCATTTCATTGGGTTACCCGTTTTTTGCATTGCAGAAGAGGATAAATAGCACTTCCCCTATTCACTTTTTCCACACCATCCGTGCTTCTATAGACCTCTATCATATCCCCACTTAGTTGTCTCCTTTCTAAGCTGAAAAGCCATAATCTTTTAAGTCTCTCCTCACATGGACACCATTCCATACCCTTGATCATCTTTATTGCCCTTCTATGGACCTTTTTTAGTTCCACTATATCCTGAGACAATATTAAATATTAACACAAGACAGAGGTAAAGAGTCAAGTGGACTTGTCCCATACTGAGCAAGTTTTTAAATATTACTACCAAATACCTAGAATACCTGAAACTACAGATTTGAATCTAGAGAACCTAAACTCAGGCTTTCCACCTCCCATGAGAGCTAAAATCAATTACACTGACTTTATTCTATCTGGATCCTCCAGATGAGAACTTAAACACCAAGGACCATCTGCTCTTCCTGGCCATGAAAGATCCCAGAGTTGTAAAACTTGAGGTTTGCCCTTTCTCACTGCCCTTCAGTGCTCTGAGTGCTGGTTAGCTGCTTCATGCTCACTAGCAATAGCCACGTTTCAATGATGCTAAATAAGGTCAGAACCTAGCACCTACTGAAATAAATACACAATATAAGCTGAGTGTTGTGAAGTGTTTTGGGAATTTACTGGGATGGAACACCTTATACAAACAGCAAGTGCAAAATCCTGCCCTCTCTCTCTCCAGTGTGGAGGGGCCCATATACGGGAAAATGGTGAGGTTTTACTGCAAGGGTGGGGATTTACTGGGAAGCCCTATCAAAAGAGGGATTTGGGTCATGGCTGGTGGAGCTACCGACCACTGGCCCCTGCACAGCAGGAGCACAGGCAGCATGGGGGCTACTGGATGTAGGTGGGCTCCACAGACTGCACGTCTCTGACTCAAAGCCCTGCAGAGATAAGTAGGATACTGCAGCTAAATAGGATCTGCGGAGGTTCTCAGAATTTCAGTCAAAGTGTTAGCAGGAGCTCTACACCCTTGGATCACTGGACTCTAAGCCAGCCAGTGTAGTTCACAGAATTCTGCATTGACCCAATGGGTATTTGGATGTGCACTGAGAATGTGCGCTCAGATTTGCATCTGACACCTGGCTTAGACAGTATCCTGGCTGGTCTGGTTTTCAGATCACACTGTCCCAAAGCAGAAAAGGTAAATTAACAACATTCTGGTGGGATATGATTACATGGACGTGTCCGGTCCCCAGTTTAACCACAACTCTTCCTCTACTTCATGCAGTTAATTATTTTTTTCCCTTTAGATTTAGAGATTCAAAACAGGTCACGGAGAATCCACAGCTGAAGTTGATATGAAAAAGAGAGGCTCCAAGGTGGCATAAGGAGGTGAATGAGAATAGAAATGAACAACAGAGGTGAGCATTGTAGGCACAAACTCTGTTTAATTGGATTGGAACCCTTTGTCTGAACTCTTAGGCTCGCTCTCTTTCATACCAACTCCCACTGAAACACATGGAAGCCCCTTTCCTATTCATTTCCACAGGACTGTTGAGGACGCATTAGACCTAGTGACCGCACATCTGATACAAAACTCTCAGCAGCTCATGAGTCAGATTTCCTCTGAAAATTGCTCAAAAGCAGTTGTGGGTGGGTTGGTGGGCGGGCAGGTGGGGGAGAGAGAGAGGAGGAGAGTTATATTTGCAAGCAGCAGGCCTTTTATGATCCACACTCCTAAATTAAAACCACCATCACAGCAGGACGCCGAACATATTAATTTAGTAGTTCTGAAATGCTATTTATCCTCACAAAGAAACACTTGCTAAAATAAAGAACAATCTTTGTGCGCTGCCAATTGCTTCACAGGCATATTTCACAAGGTCTTTCCTTTTGCATCATATAAGCTCCCTTCCCTTTCCAGTTGCATTAGGGAGTTACGAATGGTATGCTGACAATCATGTGGGGTGAGAGATATTTTTCTGCCAGAGTCCCTCTCTTTACTTCATCTCTGAAAGCATAGCCATGGGTACCTATTGCTACTTTATTGAATATATATTTGAATGAGCTCTAGCTAGGAGGGCATGGAAAGTTTTACTAGTGTCAGGAAAGGACATTTTCTATAGAATTTCTACAAAGGAAGCAAGCTAAGCCTAAACACAGCAATATGTTGTAGCACGTCCAGGTAAATCCTGAATTTTTCTATTTGCATTAAGCTTACTCTGTTCTTTTTGACTTAGGTATGAAATATCCATAGCAAAATTGCATAAACAGCCCCTTTAGTATTGGATTAAGGACCTTAAAATGTCATGGCAGTGGAACAGCTTGCAACACACAAATAGCTGTGGCTGCTATAAGACAAATCTTGGAATTTAGGAGGAGTGTTAACAGGAAATGTTCAACCACATTTACATTGTAAGGCCTATGCTTTCCCCAATGGGGCCTAGTAAGCGCACTATGAGGGAGTCCGAGTCCATTCCACTGTTCCTCCCTTCCCTCAAAAGCCCTTCACGTTCCATACGGGAACTGCACAGATAGTGGTGCTGAGGGGACGGCATCAAAACCACCAAATGGTGTTAGGCCTGAATAAAGATGTAGCACAAAACCAGTTATGCCAACCTGACTGAAGTCAAGCTAACAGAGGTTTCTGGGTAATCCCAGAGTGGAAAAATACTGAGAAGCAGCATTGTCTCACAAAGCCCTGGGAAAGAGTGAGATAAGTGAGGGGTTGGTACCAGCTGTGTTATGTTAGGAACAGTGTTTGAAGAACTGATAAGAAACACTATCCCACAGTTCTGACTCTAACTCCCCGGTTTAGTTTTCAGTGTGTTTTTAACTCCCTTACATTCCTAACTTTTGGCGCTTGTTAAGATATTAACAATTTAATACTGTAGAGACTAGGCATGCGTATATATTAAAAGGTGTCGAATTTCTAGTTGTTAGACAAAGGGGGGTGGGTTGCTCAAGTGAATGATCTATGACGTAATAAAACTGTCTATATAGGCTAATACTAAGCTGTAAAGAGGGGCTGGTTCTCTCTGGAGCCGAGCTGCTCTCTATTGATGCGTGCACTTGTCAATAAAGAGCTTTTGATCGGACCTTGCTGGTGTTGCCTGTCTCTCTGCGGTCAGACAACGAACTTTGCTGTCGGGGTTCGAGTCCCTGACAATGGGAACTTTGATGTTACTTCTCCTCCTTTCCCCTCCCAGCTAGGGAACTGCCACACTCCACTTCCTGAAACTGCAAGGGATAGAGCCAGTGCAGACATAAAATGGTATCTCTTGGAGTCTCAGAGGATCCCCTGTTTGGGAGGCCAAAACCTCTGCTTCCTCCATCACAGGTAGGTGCAAACTCCACTTATCACTAATATTAGGCGAACACACAGGAAAGCATGGGGAGAATCCGTGCTGGTTTTCTCGTCCTCTAACAGGGGTCTGGGGGGAAAGACAGTTTACACTACTCTATTGCAGCAGGAAACCACTGTTTCCATAACTATTAAAAAAAATTCTACCCTAGAACAATACACATTTATTTCCTACTATGCCCATCCTGTTACTTAGAAAATACCATCTATCCACTGGTGCCAGCCACATAATGTATGTGTGCCCTAGATATGCTAGCAACACAACCATTTAATTATTGTACAACACAAATCTACTGAATATCTGAATATCAGAAAACTCCAATTAAAAAAAGGAGATAATTCAGAAAGAAAAAACAGAAAAACGGGTGGGAGGGGGTGGCTTCCCCATGAGTAGAAGTGGATTTCTGTATGGTATAAAACTAAATTGAAACCTGTTTCGATGTCAGGATTTCTCTCTCAGGATATAATACATCCCTTTTAGGAGGGGACATGAAGTGGTGGAACTATCATGACATTTGCCAACCATCACTCTACTTGTGCACTGCATCCTTGACTGTTTTGTGCAATTAGACTGCAAGCTCTTCAGACCAGGGACCATCTCTTACTCTAGATCAATATAGCACCTAGCTCAATGGGGCCTTGATTTAGTTGGGGACCCCTGTCATTACTAGACTAGAAATAAATAATAAATATAATTAACAATTTGAGGGCCTTGCAATGAAATCAACTGCATAGCTCTATGCCACTGTGTCCAAGGCCCATTGGTCAAATGTACTTTGGGCCCTTTCATGGTTAAACTCCCTAGTCTACCCCCATATGAAGGAACTCTGTCTGGACTCATGCTTGGACACTGGTGAAGGAGACTCCAGTGCAAATGAGACTGATGATCCATATGCTGTTGATGCTTCTTGTGGGATACCATGTGTCAAAAGCGACAGAGTCCTGTGGCACCTTATAGACTAACAGAAGTATTGGAGCATAAGCTTTCGTGGGTCCAGACTAACACAGGTACCCCCTGATACTTGTGAAAGGGCTCTCTGGGCTTCAGAGACTGCTTTCTTTTCCTCTGTCTGGGACTCAGAGAAAAACCCACACCTGCACCTCTCTGAGCCTGCCATCATCTTACCACGCCCCTCTTCCACCCTCCATCAGTGCCCCTGTCCAATCAGGGGAGCAACAGCAGCAGGGGAAGTTGCCACCACTGCTGGGAGCTTTTCCTGCTCAGGGGAGAGATGGCAGTGGCAGAGGAGGAAGAACCCAAGGGGAGGTGTTCAGGAGAGGCAGGTCCACGGAGATGCTCCTGTAGGAGTGCTTGGTGGCCTCTGATGCCAGCAGGAGGGGTAGTAGCCACCCAGAAGGAGAACAGTACACCTCACTGAGGGAGCAGAGTAGTGTCAGGTGAGGGTGCTCAGTCCCCCTCTCTCCACCTAATTGGCTGTTACGGGTATGTTGACCCAATCCCTGTGCTGTAATATTCCCAAGGGCCTGACAACATGGGTCAGTCCCTTCCCGTTGTTCCCCAGCTGTTGACTGACCAGGATGAGAGTGACCCAGCCTGGTGGCTAGTGTCAGAGCCAGGGTTCGTAGTCAGGAACCAGAGCCAAGGGTCGAGCTGGAGGGCAGGAGCTGAAGCCAAAAGGGTATTGAGCAAGTGTGGGTTCCCAGGCCGCAGCAGGACAGAGGCATGGCTGGGTGCAAGGCAGGCACAGCAGGAACCAGGTAATGCAGGAGCAGGCACTGTGGTGGACATGAGCCTTGAGAAGCCAGCGAGCTGCTGAAGGCTTAAGAGCTGTCATGCTGACCTCTGGAGCCAACTGGGTGGCGTGGCTAACCAGGTAGCCTGCTGCAGGACAGCTGTGCTGATATGGCTGCCTGGAGACAATCTCTGCTGCAGGCCCTGATTCCTTACAGCAGTCATCTCATCCCACTCCTTGCGGGGTTTCCAGATCTGTTCCTTAGGCAGCTCCTTGACAGATTGCTGCTGAAGAGTTTCCTCCAGGTAGCCCCCTTCTGCCTGAGCAGGTGTCTTTTCTCACAGCTGTTGCTAGTCGATTAATTAGCCACAGGCGTGGAAGTAGCTGCTCTGCCCAACCTGTGTGGCTGTGGCGGCGTAAAGTGTATATCACCATCCAACATCACATTTTGGTTTTCATTCTGCCTAAGTGTTCCAGCTGCGAGTGGAGCTTTAGCACTGGATAGGACTTCTGAGAGTACCATCACCTATTTTTTCCCCCCAGTCTGACCTCTGCCTCTATTAGCAGCCAACAGGTGAATGGGCTATATCCCTCACTGGAAACAGGAACAACTCAAGACGGACAAGTGGTTTGACTTTCACATGTGAGGTCACAATGTCATTTTAGGACTTAGTGGTCTATCTCCATCTGCTGGCTGGGAGGATCATACCCCCAGGGTTTGGATTGGTGTAGAAGAGCAAAGAGAGAAATATAGTTTGCAAATGAACTAAATAGTTCCAGTTCATTTCAATTTGGAAAGGTTCAAGTCAGCACCTATTAAAACAAAACTGGTTTTGTCATTCATAACTGTAATTCTTCTAATTTGCCATTTGGCCTCCATATGACAATAGTATTTCTAAACATAGTGACTTTCTGACTTTATGAACCCATTCAAGTTGTCTTGTTTTACACAGTTATACTCTGTTATCCCACATTCAATTAAAGTCACATTTTATAATTGACACTCTTAAAAGTATTATATGGTAATATAATAATTTAAGCAATGTCAGTTGAAGTGTGCAGATTCAGCCCAGAACATATTCTGATAGATATGACAGAAAACATGACAAATGTGTGCTTTCTATCATAATGATTATTTTTCAGATAACACCAGCTGTGCTCATATTAAACCAAGTGACTGCTTTCCCACATGACACCAAGCACCAGCATTCAGTCATGAAAGAAATATAAATCTCCATGGGCCTTTTCCACATGCTTTAAATCAGCAGCAATCTGTGCATTTGTATCCACACTGAAAATATGAGTAAAATCTAGGAATGTTTTCCAGCTGGAAGCTCTTTGGTATCTTTATTGACAAAGACTGCAAACTGAGTACATAGAGGAATGCTTATAGAGGTATATTTCAATTTTAATCTCTAACTTCAAAGTTAAGTCTTGAACTCTCAAACTCTGACTTCAATGGTAGATGAGGGTCCTCGGTACCTCAAGGAATAGCCTTCTTCATTCTTCCCACCCTCCTGGGAGCCTTTGATAAACATATACTCAACTATGTGTAACATTTTTTAAACAAAACATGCTATGTAAGGTATCATTCCCTTTATGATACTCAGAGGTTTTAAGGGAGCTTTAGTAATCCTCAGGTATTACAAGATTCTACACTGTTTGTTCAAGAATAGCCTTTCTTGACAGATAACTAATTGAATACTACCACGCTATCAATCAGTAACACCAGAAGTTGCTGAGCAAAAACCAAGTGATGCAGCTAGTTTGCCCCGACATCCACATACATCTGTTCAATCCCTTTTGTCCTCCTTTACATTCATCCCATCCTAAAAGATTTGCCGTATTACCTTATCTCAAATCCAAGAGAAAAGAATAGACCCATTTGTCTGAGTGCAGTATTTGATATACAATAGAACCTCAGAGTTATGAACATCGCGGGAATGGAGGTTATTTGTAACTCTGAAATGTTTTAACTCTGAACAAAATGTTATGGTTGTACTTTCAAAAGTTTACAACTGAATATTGACTTAATACAACTTTGAAACTTTACTAGGCAGAAGAAAAATGCTGCTTTCAACCATTTTAATGTAAATGAAACAAGAACAGAAACTAACAGTTCTGCTGTATATGGAGATCTAAGCTTTCTCTGCTAGAGGGGCACAAAGTAAGTGAGACCTCATTTAAATTATAAGTAAACACACCAAACATGTCTACGCTAGACATCTCTGCTTCAGACTATGGCACCACTTCTGGTCTCCAAAAACATTACTTTTGCAGAGAAGTTGTGGAGTAAACATCACAATACAACAGTTTTGAGTTGATATTTTATGTTCTAATTTAGAACACACAGCACCTGATTCTGGCTTGTGAGTAACATTGCTCATAAAAGGCAGACTCACATCCTGAGTTACAAATGGTCGCTTAGGGCCAGTGCGTATTAACCAAAAAGAGAAAAATAATGCCAAGCAAGCAAGCACCTTGTACAATGAGATGAAATACCAGTAAAACCCTCCCATGGAGCATCTCTTGGCTCCCTCCTAAATCTGCCAGATTCTGCTGCATCTGTGAAATGGAAGAGCAGGATCTTTTATAAAAGTTTTTAAACCCGGCTATCGTGCTGCCATTATTGGCATCAGCAAGTGGTGCTAGGTGCTAAGTTTGTTGTTTCCCACAGACATTGCTTTCTTGTTGTAATTCACAAAAATGCTGATCTAACAGAAGGGTAAGGACAACCCACCACCCACCGACCCAGTTAAAAACAATCTTCTCTGCTCAAGCTATGTGGGCAGAATGTGAGGAAAATTGCTTTGTATAGCTTTGGCCCCAGTCAACAGAAATGAGCAACAGAAGAAGAGAGACCTACCTAGAGTGGTCAGTAGCCCCGTGGTCAGAGCGTTCACCCAGGATGCGGGAGACCCTGCTCAAAAATGGAGACCCTGTTCAAGTCCCTGCTCAAAATGGGGCGGGGGGGCTTGAACCTAATTCAGAGCAGAAACTTGAATGGGGGAACTTCCACATCACTGGCAAGTGCCCCAATGGGCTATCGGCCATTCAGGCGTCTCTCTCTGTCCTCTTCCTCCTACTCCACCCACCGCACTGTGGAACAAAAACAAATTTTGAAACCTCAACATTTTTCACAAAACAGAATTGTTTTCTAGCCAGCCTTAGCTGGAGATTCGTAATGGCACTTGCGGCTCCCTTAACAGCCCACTCCTTACAGAGGCCAGAGCACGTTAAATATTCCCCAAGAACTGCACTGCACACCTCTAATTCATTTACAATGTTCTTTTCAATTTTTATTGTTCTTGATAAGAGAAAAATCCTGCCAGCATGAAGAAAATATCTGCAGCCAACATGACAAAAGAGGAATCTATATTTCCTAACAGCTGCGAATCAAAACATGAATAACTGAAATTAACTGCACTGTGCTACAGAGCAGATGTGTGCACAAAGTCCCCTCGATTTTTGCTTTTATCCGCTGTATAATATCCCTAAGAAGGTCAGAGTGATCCATCCTCTCATCTCTTTGCCATTCATTATTGCTGTTCACTTTATTAAACTGTTATAATCTGGAATTTCTAACAACAAGTATTTTAGGACTGTGAGTCTACTTTTTTCTCCTTACAAAGAGAAGACTTTAGCAAGCTGCCAATCATCTGCTGGAAGTGCTGTTTAAACAGATGGGTTTGTGTCCTTTGGGAGGATTCTACATGCAAATATCTCAGTTGATGCTCAAGCACAGGTTCTCTTGTTTCAAAATCTTTTTGTTTTTATTTATAGTTTATTGAACCTAAGCATTTTCCACTTTAACAATTATGGTAACAGAGACGCCATACTACGCTGAATGTTTGACTACTTTTTCAGCATAACTATTTAAATGTACTGATGTATAAAGCCTATGAAGTGGCACATATCTATGTGGAAGTGCCCAGCAGCAGTAATTCTGGATATTCTCCTCCTTAGTTTTTGATTGTTGAAGAACAATGGTGAGCCAAGACAATTGCTTACTGGACAATAACCTGGCTTGCTTTATTGTTACTTTCCCCCGTGTTTGTCTCTCTCACTACCCTGTCCAGACTTATCATGATCTCTTTGGGGAAACGACTGTCTTTTTACTGTGTACAGCTCCTTGCATGCTGAGACCTTGATCTTACTATTTAACCTAGAGAAATTCATTGCACCCTTCTGTGCCCCCACTTCCCCTCCCACCCTAATTTGTCTTGTCTATTTAGGCTGTAAGGTCTTCAGGGCAGGGATTGTCCCATGCTATGTATTTGTCCAGCCCCTAGCACACTTGGGGCCTCTAGGCTCTGCTGTAATACAAACAATATTAACAGCAACATTGGAGTTCGAGTGGCTATTTCTATGGCAGGTTCTTTATTTAATAAAAGTAGATGCTACAGATTAGAGGGTATAAAATAGAGGTCAAATGAGAAAAAATAAAAGCAGTTTATCATGCAGTTCTGCAATCTAAATGCATCATATGACTATCATAACCAATGCACCAATTTGTCTTAACACCACGCAGGTAAAATTAATTTGAGGTGTGGAATTGCCTTTGACGTATTATAGATGGTCCTTACAGATAGATGCACAACAGAATGGTAGCAAAGTGGTTGGTGTCACCAAGTAAACATAAGCAGCCATTATGCACTCAACAATCTGACCTAAAACCATGAAAGTCAGCGTTACCAGTTTATCATAATAAGTATTCAACAACACAGAGGTTGTTAGCCAGAACTTCTTTATCTGCTCTTGTTCTGAATCCTGTCAGGGGATCTTTAGTATTTATCTAAACGACCATGAAAACAAGCAGACAGGCGCTCAGTTTTCAACTCAACTTTAAACTGCATAATCCAAAGTGCTGTATTTACCATCATTGGACAGGAGAGCAAGAACATGTGAGACTAGGTCATCCACAATCACACAAGGCAGGAGAAGAGCAGACAGGCACAATCCTTTACTCATTTCAATTCTATGTGACACTTCGTAAGTGTGAGGCAGTCTAGATTTTGAATACTCTGTCAGGGTGAAATTCACCCCCGGGCACAGATCCAGCACCAGACCAATGCACCCTTGGATTCCCACTTGAATCCTTAAGTGCCAAACAGGAATTGTACTGTTCTTCTGCCCAGGAATGAATTTTACCCTGGGTGTCTTGAATTTACACCTTTCTCAAATGCAACTTTCTAGCTGAGAGAGTGCACAAAAATACTTTTAAACACCATCTGCATAAAGTGCAGGAAATGCCCCACTGTAAAACCTGGCAAAAATAAGTACTACAATTTAGATAGATAACATTGAGTCTATTTTTTTTATCAGAGATTCTTAATATAGGATTTTTGGGGGTTGGGGTGGGTTATTGGGTTGCTTGTTTTGTTATTGTAAGATCAACTGTATGATAAGCAAAGTAAGCAATCAGTTATTTTTCCATGTGTATATCTGTCCACACTTGACATAAGGAACTATGTATCATAAAGAGCGGAAGGAATCAAAATCAAAATCGCAATGCTATTTGCATTTCCTGACTGCAAGCCTAAGAGAGTGTAATATTTTATATTGGGGGGAGGGAGCAGCAGGTTTCTTCTTAAATATCCTCTGCTGAGATTACCAGAAACAAAGTCTACTTTTCTTTAAAAAGGGTTGATTGCTGGAATACACTTATCTCTGTTTCAATAATAACCTCCCCTGTAATATTTCTGAGGTTTCAAAATTGAATTTTTCAATAATCCCTCTATAGCAAAAAATAACCAACTTTAAAGTGTTGCAGTGCCCTGTGCAGATTTTAGCCACGTTTGGAAAAACTGGGGGTGCTGACTGTAATAGATTTTTCAATGAAACAGTCAAATGATAGGTATGATTTGCAACACTGAAGGAATCTGGCAATTTCTGCTCTTCATCTTTTTAGAGGGAGCAATGAATCCAGCGAAGATTTATATGGTAAAAACCACTTCAAACCGAAACTGTTGGTGGATAATTGGAAATAAAATGTATATGCTTTTAGCAGCCCATGTTTATGACATACTGCATCACTGTGTATTATGGCATGTCATACATTGTGACATAATTTGACGTGACAGCTCAGATTTAAAGGACAACATTTCCTACTCCACTTTCAAACGGGATAACTACAATGATCCAACAAAAGCTGGCCAGCAGGAGTAGAGCAGACGGGAAAATGTTTGTGGTTTGCCAACTTTAAATTACTGCTGAATAGTTTAGCATATCTCTAGAATAATCCCGTGAAAGAGTAATTAATCATTATTTAGAAAAGGTCTACAGTGAAGAGTGTTTCTTGTCTTTTATTCACGCCTGGTGGTTTATTAGCAAACACCACCACCTTTGCATTCATGTACCTGTATTTTATCATGGCTCTTCTAAACTAGTCATGTTACTACATTATGAGTCAGAAAGCAACGAGTATATTTCATCTAGTCTGTAACTTTAGAACTATCGGCTTGATCTTTCAAAGTGCTGAGAACTTACTTCAGATCCAAATGCTCTTCTTATCCTATGGAATAACTAAGAGATGTCCAGCACTTGCAACAGAACTGAATCTTATGTCTACATGAAAGACAACTGTTGAATCTGGCCTAACAGGCAGCTCCAGGATGGATAAGGGACTTCTTTACAGAGATTTGTATACGGCAAAGTATGCGCCACAGAAGACTACGTTAGCCTGACTTTTGTGATCCTACTTAAAATAAATGTTAGCATTGAAAATGTACACTGAAATCTGTATTTTTCCTTACTATGCAAATGCATGGGTATTTGTACAAATCTGATAGAGCTAAAGGATGTTTCAAAGACATTCTCAACATTTTTATGGTAAGCCAAGAGCTATGATCCATACAAACTGCAGTCTGTACAGCACTCCACTCTTAAGTCAGACTGACATTAAGATAGAGTTCAGAACACAGAGTCAAAACCTAAAAAAATGCATTTCAATCAAAGCAAATCCTAATCTTTTGTGCATTTCATGATGGTGGGGCATTTAGAAAATAGGATAATTTTCCTGAATCATCCTAATGTGTGAAATTTGTACAAGGATCTCCAGTTTTCTCCACCCTGCATTCCACTTTCCCTGAATGAACTCCTCAGGCAATCATTTTAAAATGAGAGTGAAAAATCCTGGCTGGAGTACCACAAGCATGCTCACTGCCAATGTTTGCCTGTCTGCTTCAAAATTAGGAGTGATTTGTGGGAGCATCTTACAAAATGCTAGTAAATTAATCTTTTCATCCTCCGATGCACGTGCTCTCAAAACCCTGGGGAAGTGAACTCTTGCTAGCTCAGCAAAGTTTAGGCCTTAGCGTACCAGTAATAGGATTGCAAAATCACCACCTTCTCAGAGAGAGAGAACAATTTTTATAACAACCTTCATTTCTTCTGTGAATTAACATCATCTTAGGGAAGACTACTGACCAATCATTTCAATCTAAATTATCTAGATATAGCTACCCAATAAAATTTTATGGCTTTTTCACATGTATGGTTACACTTGGCCATCCCAGGACTATGGCTGGCTATCCTCCATATTTATGTAGTACATATTTCCATGATCCTTGGAAAAATTGAAATAATTTTTAAAACACACTGAAAGATGTGAATCTCAACAGGGAATCTTGTATGGTAGCTCAAGCAAATACCTCATTTATAAATTACACAATCATGATTCTTTAGGCCCAATCCTTGCAGTGCCCACAGGGAAAAGTCTAGTCAAATAAAAGCCCTCCTTAAGAATTTTGCTTGGGTAATTATTGCAAGGGTCTGTAACTTTATTCTAAACACCCATCTCCACTTATTCTCAAGTGCTGCCTTCTTGGAAATACTGAAACGCAGCAATGAAAAGCTAAATTCATTTTGTGTCAGATTTTTATTTCCTACAGAAAAAAGTTGTGTTGCTAAACACAGTAGGTCAGCATCAAAAATATATTAATGTATATATGTATACGGTATATATGCAGGTACATGGTATCTCATGGGAACATAGGAATTGCCAGACTGGATCAGACCTGTGATCCATCTAGTCCTGTATCCTGTCTGTGACAGTGTCCGCCACCAGATACTTCAGAGGAAGGTGAAAGAAACCCTATAGTATTCCAATGTAAGATCATCTGCTGCCACATGAAGGTCTCATCCTATACCCCATAGTTAGACATGGGCTTAAATCCTGAAGCATGAGGTTTTAGAGACCTCCAACACTCTTTTTGTTATCATTAGTTGTTACAAATCTGGATATTCTTGTTATCCATTAAAATTTCCAATCCCTCTTTGAGTATTGCTAAATTCTTGGCCTCAATATCTTCCAGCAGCAATGAGTTCCACAGTTAGCACTTCACAAATATTAATGAATTAAGCCCCACAGTGCTTCTGTATAGTAGAAAAGTATCATTATCCCTATTAAATCCAGGGAAACATAGGCAGAGAGATATTAGGTGACTTGCGCAGAGGAAGTCTGTGGCAAACCCAGCAACGGAACCTAGATTTATTGGCTCCTAGTCCTCTGCCCTAATCATAAGACCATCCTTTCTTCCTGAATCAGACTTTCCCCACTGCTCAGAGGCCTGAGATGCTGCTTTCAGATGTGGATTTGAACTACCGCCGTATTCAAGATGGATCAGACCCAATATTCCCATCAGGGACCCAGTGTTAGCCAAAATGATACCTGAATCTGTCACACCATCTTAAAAGAGACGCTGAACATAGCTGTATATTATACATCATTGCTAGACTGAATAGGGTAAGCAGACAGTAAGTGTGAAAAACTGGGATGGGGGTGGAGGGTAATAGGCACCTATATAAGACTAAGCCCCAAATATTGGGACCGTCCCTATAAAATCAGGACATCTGGTCACCCTAAAATTGAGATTTTATATATAAACAAACAAAACCGAGTGAATACAAATGATAGCTTATGATGTTCTTTGAAGCTCTTTAAGTGAGGCTAAATACAAAGATTCCCAGTTTGCCTACAAACTGAACTATTTTGGTCATGAAACATTACCTTCGCAGCATGTGGTATGCCCATCAGCAAAAAAGTGGTAAAAAACGGACTAACTTTATTTATTACATTTGTATTGCTTACAAAACCATTTACTTAATGGATGAGTATCATTAGCAGTCCAACCACAAGATAAAGAATACAATGATGTGTTTCATAGGTTCATTAAAATAATATTTCAAAGGAATCATTAGAAACAAGAAGCTAAAGATCCAAGAGACAGTAAGTTATCTGCAGCTAAATGAGGCAGAACAAACATGTTTTGAAATAAGTTAAGAAACACGTTTACAAATATATTATGCCCATAAAAAAAAGCAAGGCATCAGGCTTGGAGATTGCTAGGAAGAACATCGCTCATACAATTTACTAATGCAAAGATGTAACAGCCTTTGCAAATGGTGTCTCTGGACTTGCATTCAGTGCGTAGTGCTACAGGGGATGTGCCTGAAAACCTGGCACTCAGAAGTTGATCAAATACAGTCAGAAGAGGTGAGGTTCTGAATAAGAATCTTCTGTGCTAGAACTAGAAAAACAGAGGCACTATCATGCTCTTAAGCGGGAAAACAGCAAGACAG
This sequence comes from Mauremys reevesii, assembly GCF_016161935.1. Taxonomy (NCBI): domain Eukaryota; kingdom Metazoa; phylum Chordata; order Testudines; family Geoemydidae; genus Mauremys; species Mauremys reevesii. Next base: position 123,108,617 of record NC_052629.1, on the reverse strand, counting down.
TCACAGTTAGGCAGAAAACCCTTTGGATCTCAGGCTGTGGGGATTCCATTGGACTGCATGGTGGAAAGGATTTGCCTCCCAAGGATTAGGTGAGGGCACTATAACACATCATGCAGATGATACCAAACTGGGAGGGGTTGCAACTGCTTTGGAGGATAGGGTCATAATTCAAAATGATCTGGACAAATTGGAGAAATGGTCTGAGGTCAACAGGATGAAGTTTAACAAAGACAAATACAAAGTGCTCCACTTAGGAAGGAAAAATCAGTTTCACACATACAGAATGGGAAGAGACTGTCTAGGAAGGAGTACGGCAGAAAGGGATCTAGGGGTTATAGTGGACCACAAGCTAAATATGAGTCAACAGTGTGATGCTGTTGCAAAAAAAGCAAACGTGATTCTGGGATGCATTAACAGGTGTGTTGTGAGCAAGACACGAGAAATCATTCTTCCACTCTATTCTGCGCTGGTCAGGCCTCAACTGGAGTATTGTGTCCAGTTCTGGGCACCGCATTTCAAGAAAGATCTGGAGAAATTGGAGAGGGTCCAGAGAAGAGCAACAAGAATGATTAAAGGTCTTGAGAATATGACCTACGAAGGAAGGCTGAAAGAATTGGGTTTGTTTAGTTTGGAAAAGAGAAGACTGAGAGGGGACATGATAGCAGTTTTCAGGTATCTAAAAGGGTGTCATAAAGGAGGAAGGAGAAAACTTGTTCACCTTAGCCTCTAAGGACAGAACAAGAAGCAATGGGCTTAAACTGCAGCAAGGGAGGTTTAGGTTGGACATTAGGAAAAAGTTCCTAACTGTCAGGGTAGTTAAACACTGGAATAAATTGCCTAGGGAGGTTGTAGAATCTCCATCTCTGGAGATATTTAAGAGTAGGTTAGGTAAATGTCTATCAGGGATGGTCTAGACAGTATTTGGTCCTGCCATGAGGGCAGGGGACTGGACTCGATGACTTCTCGAGGTCCCTTCCAGTCCTAGAATCTATGAATCCCTCCAAGTGTCTGGGCATTTGCACGCAGCCTCAGTGCCTCTCTGTTGCCACTGAGCCCAGATGTTTTGATGGGCCATAGGTTGCCCTACTATGCCTAGCTCAAAGAGGAAGCGTGATATAAAGATATAATAAATAGAAACTGAAACAGACTGTAAAACACACCAAGGAGAACAAGCTACCCCTGCACAGTTAAGGTTGCAATCCGTTTCCATTCCAAAGCTCTTTTAGGATTCTTATAACTAGAGCTGACTTCGAGAATTTGTCTTAATTCTATTAAACAACTAGAACATATTCCGAGCATTTTGAAGAATTTGCATAACAGTTTGAAATTAAGAATTTTTAAATTGCACCATTTTGAAATTTTTTCCAGTGTCTAATGTTTCTTTGCATCCCTCTATCTGCCCATGGAAGTCACATGATACCACAACATTTGAAATGCAGGCAGATGTTGATATTGGTTATGCAAGGGGTAGTTTTCAAGGCTGGTAATAGTACAATGATCAAGAAATTGGACTTGTTTGAAATGTAGGAAGAATTCTGTTGATGAAACAGACCAAAAATAAACCCCATGATGACAAGATATTTTCCATCATCAGTTTCCAAACGAATTCAGACTACATTTCTAAGGCAAAAGAAAGCTCCATAGTTTGGTAAAATGACCCCTCCTTCTGCATTCTACACCAAAATGTCAACTTAACCTAGGGGGAAGTGCAGATTTGCATTTTCCAGGTGGAGGAAGAGAGTAGCAGCAATACTTGCTAATGTTTACACAGGACAACTTTCACTACAGAGCAAGGAAAAGAGCCACATTTCTGAGTTGACAGATCCACTTTTAGGTCTGACCCAACAGACTAAAGTAGGTTACAAAGTGACAATAATGTACTTATGTACTTCTCTATCACATATTTTTCAAAACACACTCACTTGAAAGCAAAGGAAGTTAACTCTTAAGGCCATTATCAATCTTACCCTGCCCACCCAATAAACAAACAAACATATTCTCATCAACTAGAAATAAACACTTATTTCACCACAAAGCCATGGTAATTTGTGTGCACAACTGCATGCCTCAACTGTCGGAAATCTGTTACAAGACACACTGTACAGAAAATAGTGCTGAGTTACACAAATGGTTTAAAAATTATGGCAGAATTAATTATGTACATTCCAATGGTTTTAGGAACGGTGAAATCGATGATCAAAACAACAGCTTAAAATAATTTGTTAATTGGGGTTTTTTTATTTTGATAAATATAGAGACTCCTGAAGAATGTAGGAACTTATCTGTACTGTAGGAGTGTCCAGAGACTCCAGTCAGATATCAAGACCTGCAGCGGGCTAGGTTCTGTGTACAGGTTCGTGCGCGCACGCACATGCACACACACACGTACAGAGTCCCTGCCCCAAAAAGTTTAAAACCCAAGTGTGACACATAAGTTTAAGTATCTTTAGGATCTGCCCTAATTCAGTAAGATTTTTCCAGGGCATTGAGCTGAGGCTGTTACAGACTTGTAACCTCTGAAAAGCCCTTTGGTGGGGTTTGAAGGACTGACTTGTGCAGAGTCCATGTTGGAGTTGTGGGGTGATCTCAGGAAAGGTTATTTGCGTGCTTGTACATTCTTTTCTTATGTGCTTTCACTGTTATGCTTTCAACTTAAGAATAAACGTGCTGGCTGCGAAAGAGCTGTGTGGTAATTCGCAAGTGCTCGCAATTGCATTGCTCGTAGCCTTCGAAGAGTGAGCAACACACAGATGCTGACCTGGTTATGCAGTCTGGCCTCTTGAGAATAGCAGCGTTGGCAGGGAACAATGCAGCCTGGAAAAACCCCTGGGCAGGTGGGAAAGATACACAAGTCTCTGCCCAAGATAGGAAACAGCTGAGGAGCCTGAAGCCTAGCGTGGGTGCCCCTGAAGGACCATGGAGCGGAATAGAGGTGCCATTGTTCTGAATTGTGAAAGCAAGTCTAAGATGAGAGACAACTGATCCTTAGCCCGGACTGGAGAGCCCACTAAAAGCTAAAGGGAATGTGTTCCTCAAGGTAGGTTGATGTTTGGTATGTCTCCCTAAAAAAGGGAAAGGAATTTAAACAAACAGCAAGATCAAAATGCATCAGTGAATCTTCTGTGAGGCCTATAAACCCTACAGAGAGAAGCATTCAGAATAATACAACCATTAAAATAAATGCAGACTCTCAAGATGTCCATAGTACTGGCATATGCAGAACTGTTTGCCCAGTTGGGATCTAATGCTGTAAGCACTTCAGGGCAGGATAACCAGGTTGTTGAGTGCAGTGGGAGAATTTGCCTCAGCAAGGACCATTCACATGAGTGAGTGTTTGCGGAACTGAGCCCATAGTGTTTTGTCTGTAAAGCACCATGAATACTTAGATAAACAAACAGCAAACTAGGAAAGTTACAAATTGTTTGACTAAACATGTGTGCTCACAGCAGGAGAAAAGATGGTAATTTTACATTAAGTTACCGACTACCAAATTTATTCATTAAAATATAATGAGCTTCATATTGCAAACATACTATAGAGCTGATAATGACTTAACAAAATTGAATACACCTAATATTTTATAACTTTTATTTTTAGTAAATTACGTTGGCAGGATTGTTCACTGTTAGAGAAATAGCACATTTTTACTCCTGCATTTTCAAAATCTACTATATTAAGCTGTTTGTGATTTTGCTGACTAGTAAATATTTAGGAAACAACTGATGGGAGTCACACATCAGGTTAAGTGTTGTAATCACATAAAAAGTGACTTAATGAAGCAGGTTAAACTCTGCCCTCAGATGTCCACACAAAGCTCCCTCTACCTTCAATTGTAGCCTTCTGTGTGTATACCCTGGGGCAAGATTTTGCCAAGTATTATTAAAAACAATAAGTGTTGGCTGTACGGGCAAAGCACAAAGTGAATACAGAATGAATTCAACTACTTGTAAACTAGACAGAAAAGTCTTACCTACTGCTCTAGTAACTGTTAGATCTCCCTAAAGATTAATAAAGACAAAAACAACCCGAAGCCCCAACAAAGTCATTATTTATATATGATGGTATAACCAGTTTCCCTGGGAATGTTACTCTATTACAGGTCTGACAGTTAAGAAGCAACATCCAGGAGAAAATAAAGTATGTACAGAAAGATACTAAATGAAATTAATGTAAAAAAAACGTGGCTAGGAAATGTATAAATCTAACTATATCAATGAAAAAGATCTCCACATTCAGCATCGCTCCTAGTATTTCCAAAAGCAGTTATTACTACCTAGGGTTTTGTGGCTATTTTAAGGGACTCATCAAAATTACTTTACTTGATTTACAGATCATCATATGAGCATTTAATTCAAGCCAAAATGCTAAGATACATAGCAATCGGATGGCATGCAGATATTCAAGGGAAAAAAAGGCACTAAATATACTGGAGTTGCCTTCTCAACCTAACAGCAAGAGATGTCTCACTGAAAATTCACTAAGTGGTAGTAGCATTCTGTTTGCATGTGGGGTATAAATGGACTTGGTTTATGAAATATTAACATGTTACTTTGAAAGGTCATTTATGGAATAACAATTATTTATAGGCATGAGTGAGAAAACCACTAAGGGGGAGGCTGGGAGTTGACAGTTGTCCCAAACAACAACAGGGTCATTTTTATAGAGGCTGTCATAGCTCCTCCAATTCTTTCAATTTCTTGGTGAGCAACTAATATTAAGAGACATCCCTTTTGCAGATGGAAAAATCCAACTCTTTCAACTCATCCAAGGGGATGAGGAGTGAAATCCACCTCACTTGCTGCAAGCACTTTTCTAAGAAAACATTTTCAGTGAACCTTGCAAAAAGCCAATCTTAGTATTCATTAATAAAGCTGAAGTACTACACTAAAGAGCTCATAATTTACTGGTTCACTCATCCAGTGAACCTTTAGAAAATCCAATCCCCAAATTCATTAATAATAGTAAAGTACTACACTCTATGCTAAAGTTTACTTTTACGATGAAGCACAATTCAGTAAGGTTAAATTAGAGTATCTGTAGTTTGGGGCAACTAAAAATGATGCATACTAAACAGGGGCAAGAAATTCAAGAATGTACTATTGTGCAGTGTCCCTAATATATAATTCACAGATGACTATATGGCCAAGATTTGTTTTAAAAATAGAAGCTTAATGCATCGTTAGGCACCTAAGTAAGGGGCCGGATTTTCAAAAGTACTGAGCACCCAACCAGCTCCCTTTGAGCTCAACGGGCTCAGCCCTTTTGAAAACCAAGCAGGTGGATAAATACGGATTTAGGAGAAACTAATTATGGCTCCTGTCTTCTGAAAATCTTGTTCCTAGCAATTTATTTAATTTGTTTTTGTTGTTGCAAATGTTAAGCAGCAGTTAAGGATGGTTGGGTGGTATAAATCAGGTGGGTTGAGAGTGACTGATTATATGGCAGTGGGGAACAGGGTAGGTCTCCTCATTGTTTATTTGTAGACATTTAATATTCGTTTGCGTATGGTGTACATACCTAAAGCAGTTCAAACAGAGGGTCACGTAAAGTGCAAAAATGTAATTTACTTTAAGGTAATAACATGCTGACTGAGAATTAATCCTATTTATTGGGTAGAGAAGGACCATGGTTTGCAAGACAAGCAAGTCCAAAACTAAAACAAAACAAAATGCACGCACTGCTATCTAACTATGGACACTTGGCTGGCAATACATGGGTTCAGTCTGTTGTATTCCAGCTTTCAGATAGATACACATTTGGCTAACACAAGCCATGCCCAGTGCTGAGATCTGTCAATATTTGGCCTTTTTTAATCAAACAAAAAGCCACATGGGGTAGAGACGCTCAGGAGCGCAAAGTCTCTACACTCTAAATGCTTTGATGGGAAGCAACCACAGAACTCCTCCATGTGGCTCAGTACCTGCTCTAGTTTGCTGCTGACTAGCTCAGCCCTATCCAGGCAGGCCAATATATTTCACTGACATGGAAGGAAACAGAGCCATTTTCTCTGAAAGAAACTTTTAAAATATTTTTAAAGGAAAAGTATTTTTAGGATGATTTCGGACTCTAATGCATTTTTCAAATAGCATGACACCATCCAGTTCTTTCTGTGCTATTATTTTTAAAAAATATTTATTTCTGATTATTGTTTGGAAAAATATAAACAAGTTTGTTAATTTAAAAAAATCAAAAAACGCTCATGGACCCAGATCCTCAACTGGTGTAAATCAACATTGCTTCACTGCCTTCCGTGGAGCTATAATGATTTAAACCAGCTGAGGAGTTGGCCCATGGATTCAACAAAATAATACTGCTTTGTTGCCATCATAACCAGCCAAAGTACTGTGCTATATATTGTGTTGCACCTGATACAATATGGTTCATTTTCTTCTGAAATATGAACAAAGCTTTCACTATTCAAAAATTTCAAATGATCCAGCAAGCTCAGAGTTTTAGATCCCAGACTACTACCAAGATAACCAAGTAAAATGCACCACAATTTCCACACATAGCTAAGACCCTAATCCCACAACTGGATTTTCTTGATTTTTTTCTTTAAAATATATATTTTAATTGACACAGATAACCATGGTTACATGACAAAATGGCTAGAGTGATGGACAGTAGCTTATTATATTCTAGACAACAGGGACAAGCTGAACTTCTGATCATGCATACACTTTATACACACATTTAACCACGTAAGTATGAGTGGTCCCATTCATTTTAATGGGACTATTCACATGCCTAAAGTTTAGCATGTGTATGAATATTTGAAGGACAGGGACCTCAGAGGAACTTCTAAAGTTTCTTCAATAAATTAATAGACATAAGAGAAAAAACAGTTTGGTAATATTCTGACTCTCATATATTGGGCCTGAAGAAAAACCATATTCTCTTTCATTCTATAAGCGGATATTTTCAGGGGCGGCTCTAGCTTTTTTGCCGCCCCAAGCACGGCAGTCAGGCAGCCTTCGGAGGCTTGCCTGCGGGAGGTCTGCCGGTCCCGCAGCTTCAGCGTACCCACTGCCAAATTGCTGCCAAATCCGTGGGACTGGGGTATCTCCCACAGGCATGCCGCTTGGTGCGCTGGTGCCTCGAGCCGCCGCTGGATATTTTCCACGTAGAGATGACACGATACAACAATAGTTAAAGGCAACCAATTTCATCACCCCTATGAAGGGAAAAAACTGGAGATCTGCTAGGATTACATATTCAATAGAGTTTACCATATGTTCTATTAAATGCTTTTCAAACAGTTTATATATATATAAGTGAAACTACTCAGAAACACAGCATCACTAACTCTAGAAGACCATGACTCCTATCCAGCAAACCAATCCAAGGAAGTGAAACATTCAGTTTCAAGTTTGAGGGTGTTTTGTGGGCTGTGTGTTGAACAGAACATATACAAAGATCAAAGAGTGTGGACAGACAAAGGAAACAGAAAAATCATGTGAGATTTCCCCTCTGCCCCAATGGAACTAATCAAGAGCTGAGTTTCATACTGTCTAGGAATGCAATGATTAACAATTCCATTTGAGACAGCTTCTTTAATTTTGTTGTAACAGGGAACTGATGTCACATTAACAAAGGATATTGTTCATTGGCTTCAAAGGCACTACTGACATGCTTAATTACACACTATGCGCTTTGTTGGATTTCAGACCACAATCCGTTCCAATGGAATGCCCCATAGTAAACTCTACAGACACGTCTCAGAGAATTAAATTCCATACTCTTTGTTGCATTATGTAAGATACAGAAGCCAGTCTTTGGCAAAAAAAAGTTTAGTGTAAACATTAAAAATAGTCTCTGTGGGCCAGATTTTTAAAGGTATGTAGGTGCCTTGTCGGATTTTCAAAAGCATCTAGGCACCTAAAACTCATTGATTTCACTACGTACCTAAATACCTTGAAAAATCTGGCTTTTCAGCTGTCCCAGAATCTGTAAAAGAAAGAATCCTGAACCCAAGTAGCTGTACTTTGTGGATGGAACCCATACGTTGGACAAGGTAAAAATCAAATTCAATGCCAATGTCTCACACACAGGACCTACTTACTTCTAGTCCAGGCTCTGACAATGACTCACTAAGTGATCTTTAGAACGTGGTTAATAATTCAAACCTACTGTTGCTTTTCCTCAGTTCAGGAGCACAAGGCCACCCTGTGGATATCCTCAACAAAATGCTTAATTTTTATTAAACAAAAAAGAAAACCGATGAAAAACTAGTCCCACTAGCTTCCAGACATCTTTCTACTTAGAAATAGCGTTCAAGTGGCTCTTTTTGCATTACTCTGTCTCCTAGCTAAACCTGAGTGAAGACATACAAAGATTTAATTATTCTAGGAGGTACACAACTAGAATATTAGTTGAAACAATGTATCAATTTCAGATTGTTCCCAGGCATCTGAAGCCAATAGATACACAGTAGTTCCATAATGTTCTAATTAAGTCATGTTCTACACTTCAAAACTAATTATATCTGAACTGGGCTGGATTATAATGTCATGCAAAGCATTTATGAGACACCTACAATATAGGGGCATTGTGAGGATTAATTAGTTAATATTTGTAAAGCACTTTGCAGATGAAAAGCTTTAAATGTGTGTCTCACAGCAACAACAAAGAGTAAAAATAATAATTTTCCTTACCATTGAATTCATTCCTTCTTATATGGCAAATGAATGGGAAGGGTTTGCTTTAATTATTAAGGCTACAAAAAAAAAGTTTTACTTTTACAAAGAATTAAATCAACTCCAGACTGCATGGATCTGCTGAGAAGAAAAGAACTCAGGTGAGATGAAAATTAACAGAAGAGAGAGTAGGTATCCTATTCCAAAAGGGCTGCAAACAGCTGACTGAGTGCTTTCAGATGAATTCCAGTCTCTCCAGAGCAGAAAACTAGAAGACAGTGGTTAGAAAATGGATAATTTTTAACAAGTTCTGCTCACTCACAAGTAAAATAATGAAAATGGACAATTTCAGTAATTACCAGAACTAAATCCCAATTATTCAGTTTGGATGATTAACATTTATACAGTAAATCCGGAGCTGTCACTGACTTAGAAAGTTATTACTGTCATCAGTAGGAAGATTGTTTTAATGCTACAGATGGTTGTCCTTTTATAGGCCATCTGAGTGACTTGTTCTTATATAATCTGTCATATGTTATTTGGTTGTCATTATGAACTTTCTAAGTTTCATATCAATCAATTTCCAATGTTTACTAAACAGATGGTGTTATACTAAAAAGAAAAAAGGGAAAAGCATAAAATGACAGTTAGTTCTCAAAAATACTCAAATAGTTACACATTTATTGTGTCAAATGTGAAAAAATTATTGTGTCAAATATGAAAAATGTGGCATTTGTTTTAACAAAATGTGTCATTTGTTTTAACAAATTTGCCGGAAACAAAAAATATTAAATTGAGTTATAAACTCAGTGGGCCCAAGAAGCATAGACAATGCAATCCTCTCTCTGTAGGAAGGTTATTCAACTTCAAAAAATGTTTTGTCAATTAAATTGTATTAGGTACTTATTTACTGTCGTTCATGCAATTTCTTTTTACAGAGCACTATTCGTAAGTAGATAAAGCAATTGCTAAGAGATGTAAACAATCAGTTTAGTTCTTTTCATATTTTAACACCTAGATGCTTTCTTTTGTCTGTTGTTTGTAATCTATTGTAGAGTTTGGGTAAAAACCTCCATTTATTGAAAATTGTTCCTTACCTCTGTTAGTCTTCTTTGCAATTCTTTTGTTTAATCAGGACATTATCATCAAATAAACACAAACTCAAGGAGATGAGCAGTGCATTAAAATTACCTGAATGAGTTTAGAAGATAATGACCATTTTGCCCTACGACAGCATGGTTCAAACACTACACTAGATATTTCCTGAGTACAACTGAAATAGCAATGGCTTCCTCCTCCAGAGCATTTCAGAATATCTTGTAGAAATATTCCATACAAAAACTACATCCAAACACAAAGGTTGCCAAGCGAAACACTCAAAAGTCAGCAAATTCCAAAGTTCAGGTTCCACTGAAAACCTAAACTCTGCCTCCATGTGAGAATTTTGTCCCTGTGCAGCAAGACAAGCACAAGGCCCTGAAAAAGCTCTAATGACCTTAATATGCTTTTGAAACAATATTAAATGGACTTGTAAAGTCTTTCTATACTAGGGGTGAATTTAACTCTGGGAGACTGAATGGGTAAATTAAATATAAGATAAAAAACTAAGTTTAAGGATAAGAACGTTTAACGAAAGGTATGTGTGTTTTCCTACTTCCTGCTGAATACATTCAGTATAATGCAGTGAACGTTGCAAGATGTGGCTGCAGGCATGGGCGGTGGGTATACTAGGCCAGGGAAGGCTGAGCTGCCCCTAAGCCAAGACCTGGCCTCACCCAGGCTCCACCCACTTCCCCAAGCCTGCGGGAGTTCAGGTCTGTCCGGAGGCCAGCAGCCCAGTGCTGGGGCTGATGCTGGGGCAGCTGGTGGCTTGGCACTAGAGGCAGCTGGCAGCCTAGCAGGGCTAAGGGCAGCGGGCAGCTTGGCCGGTGGCTACTAGATGAGGGGTGGGCAGGGGGCACTCAGGGCTTCGGCAGATGGGGGGCGGTAGGGCAGGGCCTCAGGTGGAAGGGATGAGGCTGTGGGTCTAGCCTCCCTGAAGGGGGGGCTCACGTTCTGCCCATGGTTGCAGGCGACAAGGAAACAACTCTAAGGGATTAAAATGATCTTGCTTCACAAAAGAAAGTCTTTGTCTGTTTTATCAAATGAAAGTCTAGGATCTGCTACCTGCTTTTAGACTGAAAGAAACCTTCCCATTTCTTTCAGAGAAATGAATTAAAGGAAAGGACGACCACTACTTAGTGATGGTTCAATGGCTTGTAGCAAGCAACCTGGTAGGTTTACAGAACCTATTCAAACCCATAATTCACTGGGCAGTTTACGAGATAAAATGGTTAACATGGTGACATTTAGCAAACAAAGCTTTTCGAAGATCCAGTATTAAAGAGAGCAACCCCATCTTCCTGAAAGCCCACACAACGCTGTGCCAGGATTTTCATCCCCGTCTCCCAAAGTCCTCGTTTTCACACAATGCTTTGATTTTTCAACAATGCTTCGCAAGTGATTTCAGTCCTAAATCCCACTGAGGTGTTTTAGGTGATTATATATCTCCAGTTTAAGGAGACTAGCAGAGATCATTTTAATGAGTCTCGACATCACAAATGATCATTTACTGACAACACGTAAGGCAGCTAATAAAAGGATCAGCTTTAGCAAATCCCCAGTAGGTAACAAAAGTTTCCCTCCGCATGCAGTTCTTCATGAAATTCATTCTTATGTAAGCTCCATGCTTCCTGAAGTTTATTTGCAGAAAAAGTTTCCAGAAGACTGTAGGGTTTGTCTGTGATGGTGTCACCCATAAGGCTTTAGGGAAATATGCTTATGAATATATAACATAACTAGAATATGTTTTATGCTACATATGCCATGTAACATATCTCTGTAAAGGTCATGATCTACTGAATCTATTAATCCTATTTGTAGGCATGTATCATTTTTGTATTCGAGGTTATGAATATTGGCTGTCTACTTGTTTGATTCTAAGTAGACTGTAGTGAAGCAGTTGGTCGGGTTCCTGAGAAAAGACTATTCTCAGTAAGTGCCCAGTCAAGAAACACTTAAGCCAACAATGAACTTAGAGACACCATTCCACATCTGGGCTTTCCCAGGAATGTGGCTTGGCTGTTAAGGAACTCATTCAGCATGGACATGTGACTTGCCCAGGTGACTCCAAAACTCCATTTTGTAGCTGTACTTTGCATAGGAGAGGGGTGGGGGTCTCCACCCACAAAAGAAAATCTATTTAAGCCCAGGGGAGACCCCTCCGTTTTGTCTTCAGCTGGCTAAAGAGAGAGCCTCTCCACCTCCAAAGATACCTGAAAGAAACTGGAACAAAGGACAGTGACTGCAAGGGGTATGAGTGTTTGCTGGACTCAGACTATAAGGAGATTAGTCTATAAAAGGAAGTATTCTGGAACTGGTGAGGATTTTATCTGTATTCGGTTGGATTAGACATAGACTGGTGTGTTTTATTTTATTTTACTTGGTAATTCACTTTGTTCTGTATCAGAGGGGTAGCCGTGTTAGTCTGGATCTGTAAAAGCAACAAAGAGTCCTGTGGCACCTTATAGACTAACAGACGTTTTGCAGCATGAGCTTTCGTGGGTCGCCTTGCATCCGAAGAAGTGGGTATTCACCCTTGCATCCGAAGAAAAGCTCATGCTGCAAAACGTCTGTTAGTCTATAAGGTGCCACAGGATTCTTTGTTGCTTTCACTTTGTTCTGTCTGTTACTACTTGGAACCACTTAAATCCTACTTTTTGTATTTAACAAAATCACTTTTACTTATTAATTAACCCAGAGTATGTATTAATACCGGGGGGGGGGGGGGGAAGGGGACAGCTGTGCATCTCTCTCTATCAGTGTTACAGAGGGCTAACAATTTATGAGTTTACCCTGTATAAGCTTTATACAGAGTAAAACGGATTTATTGGGGTTTAGACCCCACTGGGAGTTGGGCATCTGAGTGTTAGAGATAAGAACACTTCTGTTAGCTGCTTTCAGTTAGGTCTGCAGCTTTGGAGCAAGTAATTCAGACCCTGGGTCTGTGTTGGAGCAGACGGGAGTGTCTGGCTCAGCAAGACAGGGTGCTGGGGTCCCGAGCTGGTAGGGAAAGCAGGGGTAGAAGTAGTCTTGGCACATCAGTTGGCAGCTCCCAAGGAGGTTTCTGTGATCCAACCTGTCACATTGTCTACATACAAAAGTAGGGGAATAACCCAAGATGTGAATTGAAACTGATAATTATACTGGTATAAATTCCCATGTGGACAAACTTATTCTGGAATAAGCGTGCCTTTATCTATTTTTGCTTACAGCACTTTGGAAGGAGATTACGCTTAATTGAAAAAGGCCACTCTTACAGTGTGCATATGGGGAGTTAAACTAATATAACTGTGATGCTGACAGACCAGGGGCCAGCTCATGCCAAGGCCTCTAGGCTTCACCGAACAATGACGAAAGCAGAGCTGGAAACCAGTCTGGCTCGCCTGTGTGTTAGTATTGTTAAGAGAGACAGAGTTATAAGAACATGCTTAGACTTTATGGAATGCGTGTAGGATGCTGCATGTCATAATCTTACTTGTAATATCTGTATCTCATGGTATAAAGTAATATTTCAGTGTTTGTGCGGTAGCTATAAAAGTGTTTGATAAAACTGTAACACCCCCCTCCCCACAGTCAGAAAAGAAGCATTACTACGTGTGAAATGCTAGTACACCATAAGAGGTGTCATCATCGCCCCAACACAAGAAGGCCTCTCGACACCAGACAAGCCATTGTGGAACATTGGCGGAGCAAAAACTTTAACTGCTTTCCCCACATACATGAAGAGGATAGTGCCCAAGTCCTCGTCCCATCACAGTTTGAACTTTAGGGAAAGGGAATGAAAATGCCTGACAGGAGGAAAATCATCATCACTCCGCTGATGGTGAGCTGTACAGGGGATACATTCCCTAAAGGGAAGGGCAATGTCCACGCTGCTCGGTGAGCACGCCTTGCCCTGGCTACTTCTCCCACATGGCAGCTGAGGAAGTGAAGTGCCGTAATGGCATTTGCAGGGGGATAGAAAAGGAGGGAAAACCTAAGACTGGACAGTAACAGAATATGGTAAAATATTGATGGGTAACATGGCAATAAGAATGAGACATTTAGGCAAGATGCTGTAATTTGCAAAATCGGAAACAATTCTTGTCTCTCACTCTCCTAGCTCCCATAAATACCAAGGAGCAGCTCTGAGGATACACTCCTTCGAGGGAAGTGATCTTAAATGCTGTTTCCTATCTAACATCACTCCGTTATATTCACACACAAGTCAAAGCTATTTCCTCCCAGTCCTCAAACTTTTTTTTAATTTTAATTCTTAAAGGTGACCCGTGAAGGAGAAATATATAGGCTTAGGCTCTTTTTGTTTCTTTATGATGGCCAAAAGAAGACCTGAGAGGTTTGGTTTTTTTCTTTTTTTTTTTTCTTGCTTGTTTTTCATGTTAGAAATTCAGGTCTTTGCTGCACTGAAAGGCTCCATGATGACATCACTGGACTCAAGAGAGTGAAAGCTAAGCACTTGGGAAATGAAGGGATTTTTAGTCAAGAGTGTTCTTAAAAAACCCCAGCTTTTGGTTGCTTTTTGTTACGATGTGATGTTAAGGACTAATTTTCCTTTCAGGAATGTATGCCTTTGTTAAAGATGCTGCACTCTCAGCTCTTATACACTGATTGAACAATATACATGCTGCAAAAAATCCAGGAGCTCTCCAGGAAAGCCCAGATGTGACATTTCTGATATTTCTAAGGCTTAAAAATAAATAAATAAAAATACACCCAAGGAGAAGGGGGGAGAAACCTTTACAAAAAAAAGCCTTTGAGGTCTTATTTATCCATCAAAACAAATCTAATTTTAAAAATAAAATCCTTTGCAGGTCACCTTTGACACATGAGAGAAAGGTCAGCTTTACAGACCATAAAAGCCTGTTGGTACAGCCATTACAAACTCTTGGTTGATATCTGGTATTAACGTGCCTGAGCTAAAACAATAGGCTGAGTGATTCTTTTTATGACTATCTTTAAAAAAACAACGACTGAAGTGCCTTCCATGGCTTTTGAGATCAATTGTATCTTAGAAACAATCCAGTCCTATACTACTTGGTTTTGGATTAGCACTCATTTCAAGCAGTGCTCGGCATTGATACATAGTGATATTTAGTAGAATGATAAAAATATGAAGGTTACTTACTGTAAGTGGACGTGTGAGGTTCCGATCTGTATGCCACATGCAGGGGAGGGTTTGCATGTGCACCATGCATCTGAGACTAGAGATTCTAACAAGCAGTGTCCATTGGCCCACACACATGCTCCTGAGCGAGGGCCTAAGAGGCAGTGCACGTTGATGGCCCCTCAGTACTTCTTACCATGAATCTAACCAGATCCGAAGCAGAGGGGACAGAGACCAGATAGTGGAATACAGACAGGGACCACATATGTCAAAGAACTTCCATTTACAGTAAGTAACCTCCATTTCTTTTTCAAGTGCTGGTGCCAATGTGTGTTCCACGTGCAGGTGATTAGTAAGCAGTGCTCAGACTGGAGGTGGAGACAAGTGTGATGAAGTGGGACTGTTTTTAATGTTTCCTCTGAATACTGTGTGGGTGGCCTCAGTTTCCCCTATGCATTTCCTAAGTCTCCCATGTGCATAAATGGCCAACACTCTGTATCCTGGCAACAAATGGCCGGGGCCCTTCCCCCCTGCAAGGGAATAGCTAAAGGTGAACAAAGAGATCAGGTGACCTCCTGGCCCAGAAAAGAGACAAAGGCCAGAAAGGAGGGGCTGGAGGGGGTTTCAGTTGGAAGCTGGCTGGGGACAGGAAGTGAGGGCAGATGGGGTTGTCTGGCTCGCTGGGCCCTAGAATGGACCCAGCTGAGGGGTCTGGTTCTCTGTACCTACAAGCTCTGGTTTTAGACCGTGTTCCTGTCATCTAATAAACCTCTTGTCACTGGCTGGCTAAGACTCACGTCTGACTGCAAAGTGGGGGTGTGTGCAGGACCCTCTGGCTTCCCCAGGACCCTGCCTGGGCAGACTTGCTGTGGGAAGCGCACAGAGGGGCATATGCTGAATGCTCCAAGGAGAGACCCAGGAGGTGAAGCCGTGTGAGCTTCTTGCCCTGAAGACAGTCTGCTCCAAGGGAGATGAGGCTCCCCAAAGTCCTGACTGGCTTTGTGGGGAGCAGTTCCAGAGCATCGCCCGGGGATTCCATGACAACGAGGAAGTCGGCAGCTAAGCAAACACCACTGCAGCATCCATAACACAAGTCACTCCAGAGAACACCAGCATTTCCAACTACACAGAACCCTAAACATTCAAACCACGACAACGCACATTGAAGGCGTGGATTCTAGATCTGGGTGGGTTGCCAACTTCAAGATGTGTCGGGACCATTCTGTCCTTCCTATGCTGCTAAATGAGAGGGGAGTCCCGGCCTGAGAACTAAGGCTTTTGATAGCATTCGCAGAACCAGCCTATGGCACATTCTGCAGGCATTTGGAATCCCTCTCTGTAAAATCATCATCATCATCATCATCAAAAGCTTCTTTTCCAACTTTACACGCAGTGCTGATCAGAGTGAGCTCAGTTTTGAAGTCAAAACAGAAGTACATCAGGGGTGTGTCACGTCTGCAATCCTCTTCAGCATTGCCATCGACTAGGTAATGTGGCGTACAACAGAAGACATGTCAAGAGGCATTAAATGGACTCTTCTCATCCCTTGAAGACCTGGACTTCGCAGATGATCTCACTCTCCTATCACATACCCAACCCCATATACATGAAAAAACAACTCGACTCAACACATTTAGCCAGCAAATTGGACTGAAAATCAACCACATTAAGACAGATATCATGACCTTTAATATTGCCTCATCACCACCACTATGATAGAGGATCATGTTCTTACCAATGTAGAAACATTCACATACTTGGGCAGCACCATCAGCCAGGACACCCGGAACAGAATCAATAAAGCCAAGAACACCTTCAGGAGCTTAAATACAGTCTGGAAATCACCAAAATACAAACACCAAAACCAAGCTCAGGATTTATCAGAGCTGCATACTTTCAACACTACTTTATAGTGCAGAATGCTGGGGAATCATAGATGATCAGGGTTGGAAGGGACCTCAGGAGATCATCTAGTCCAACCCCCTGCTCAAAGCAGGACCAATCCCCTGACAGATTTTTGCCTCCGATTCCTAAATGGCCTCCTCAAGGATTGAACTCATAACTGTGGGTTTAGGAGGTCAATGCTCAAACCACTGAGCTATCCTCTTCCCGCCCCTGAGTAAGTACATGTCCAAACTGCCTTAATTCCATACAACCTCCATATCTTTTGGCCTAGAACAATCTCAGACCAAGACCTATTCACACAGTGCCACCAAGAAGATATGAGCACCATCATTACCAGGAGGTGCTGGAGATGGATTGGCCACATGCTTTGGATGGAAACTGATTCCATCACCAGAATAGCATTAAGATGGACAACTGAAGGCAAGCGAAAATGAGGCTGCCTGAAAACAAGGCAAAGAGATGTTGAAGTGGAGCTGAAAAATCTGGGGCACAGCTGGGGAACTATTGGAAGACTTGCCAGCAACAAACAGGAGTGGAGGAGCTTCATCACTGCCCTAAACATCAGAGATGTAATGGGAACATGACAATGACTGAAGGTATTGAGCGCAACTTTGCCTTGCCATATCATCCTCCTTCCTTCACCATCACTCCAAACCATTTCCAACACTGAGTCAATGTTTACATGTTTCATTTGTCATCATTTGATATCTTTCAAGTTAGCTAATGGAATTGTAATAAGGTGTGACAAAGCTTCTGATTGGTTGACTGCAATTTAAAATTTGCAAAGCAGACATGCATTGGGCATACGCCATGTAACAGCTGCAGTACTTGGATTCCTGCTAACAACAATACTAGCAGTAATACTGTGACTTCCCTTCTGGCATGGATTATAGGAAAGTCATGGGTGACACTGATTAAATCTCCCCCTTATGTAGCTCAGAGCTCCAGGGGCAGAGGGGACTTTCTCTCCCATCCATCCTTCCTTCTTGTGTGGAAGAGCTCAGCATGCTGGGAGACACTTCCTCCTGTCCTGGGGCCTGATTCAAAGCCCGGAGTCAACACAATTATGGCTAAAGAGTTCAAGGCGTTTTGGATCAGGCTACTAACGAGGAGCTCCAGGAAAGAGAATCTACCTTCTCCCCTCCTGCCCGTAATCAATCATCTCCATGTGAGGATTAATGAAGGTAGTAAGAGATGTGGCATGCTGTGTAAGAGCTAAGTATTGCCATTATTCTAGCACAATCACTCTGTTCTGCATCTATTCATCCTAGGGGTTAATCACTGAAACACAAATACTAGATAGTACCAGAGTAATAATACTATAGCTGGCACTTCTCTAATAATATGCATCTTCAGCTAATGAACCTCGACGTTCGTTGGGGCAGGGCAGTGAGTAAATATTATCACCATTTTACAGCTGGGAGAACTGACGCAGAGAAGCTAATTCTCTCGTTCAAAGCTATGCAGTGAGTCAATGCGGCAGAGGCAGGAATTTCTGTGCTCCCTCACCATGACTCCAAGGAAGATTGTCTCAGAGCTTTGCATAATTTTATTTTCTATTTTGTGATAAAACATGAGTAAAATGTATCTAATTAGCCTCATAAGTCTGTTACCGGTTCAGAGTTTATTACAGTAAAACAGATATCACTGTGAGCAGAGAAATCAGCTTCTCTCTTTAGTTAACAGCTGTGCCACTGGCATGTGTTCCCTTCTACACTATATACCCAAACTGGTGATGCTGCTCTCGGAAAGCAGTCTGCTCCCTGAACAGGCAACTAATTGGAAAGGAGGCAAAAGGGCACTTTATAGATGTATCTTTTTGTCTTAGGAAAATTATTCAAGTTTGACAACGTGGGCAGGTGTTTCTGGGAAGGAAGGAACAAACATTGACAAAATTCCCATTGGCCAACAAGAATAAACATCTGTTGATGCAGTAAGTGGCTTACTGGACATGACACGGGGCTCAGTGTCTGTATTCCTTGCAAATACACACGCCCTAATATACCCTGGTGTAACTGCATTCAAGTCACTGGAATTCCACCAAGTATGAATTTGACCCAATGATCATTGCTAATGATAAGCTAAAGGAACAGCCATTAGCAAGGCTGATGTCACTGCCTTCTCTTCAGTTACCAGATATATGGAAGAATTAAAAATGTATTTGGCTAGGATTCAACATGACTTCAGTTTTCTAAGATGCAGTTGGCTTGGTACCATATAGTCTTCTGTTAAATCATACCCATTAGGCAGTGACCGCATCGGGCATTCTGAGATTTTGAAAGGATAAGATTTTTTTCTGAAATGATTGTTTTTTAAAACCATAGAAGTCTATCTTGCTGTTATCCTTACTAAAGCAGAACTGTGCAACTTTGCCAACCCTGCACATTAGAAGTGAATGAAAGGCACAGTAACAGTGACTGCAAGCTTAAATTAAGTGAGTGGCATTTACTTTCTTAAAATGAACAAAAGCAAGTTCTTTTAACTGATCAATTACTCCCCGTTTTATCTCTATAATCTTGCTGCATTTGCACGTCTGGGTGTGCCAACTCTTATTCTTTAAATTAAACGCAATCATCTGTTCTCCAGAAGAAAGAAAACACCAAGCTAGATTTAAAAAGATGAAAGGGTTGCATAAGACACATCTCAGAGGCAAGCTTTATGTTATGTCAATGATGAGTTTCCCTCCAATAATACTGGCTGTAAACATATTTGTTTCAAAATGCACTCACTGCTCCTGTGCTTTATCTGAGCGGCACACACTGGCACAGATGCAGTGCATTGTATTTTGGGCCATCGTGGGAGACTAAAACAAGACTTATATTCCCTAGTCAATGATTATGACATATTCAGCCTCTGCCAATCATAAAGGAATAACAAATGGTGTTTATGGGAATAGATGCTTCTCTGGGCTGCCTCTTGCAGGCTAGCCAAGAAGCAGACAAAACATATTCTTTAATAAATTCCGCGTTAGAATGGAGCTTTGTGAAAGCAGAGGCTTGGTGTGTTTTAAAAGCCTATTGCTTTTCCAAAGGTACCAGTTCCTCAGAGATGTAGGGTATGTCTACACTGCAATAAAACACCCACAGCTGACCTGGGTCAGCTGACTTGAGCTTGGGCTGCTGGGATATAAAACTGCAGTGTAGATGTCTGGGCTTGGGCTGGAGCCTGGGCGTTGGGCCCCCATGAGCGGGTGGGTCCCAAAGCCCGAGTCCGGATGCCTAACTGCGACTGTAGAGCCCCTCAGTGCAAGACATGGGCACCCACGTCAGGCAACCTGGGCCAGCCACGGATATGTTATTGCAGTTTAGACATACTCCTTGTATGTACATCAGAGGTCTTGGGTTCGGATTCTAGTTCTGAATTTTTAACCCTTTGTTTGCTACGTTTCCCATTAGGCAGAGTTCTCCTTTGGGGCACTCCACTCATCTAGAGCAGGCTTTACCATTGTACCGAAGATCTCACTAGGCCATTGATAACCCTGCACTGTCTTCCAAGCCAACGCAGGCAGTAAGAAAGCATTACCAATAATGACAACACAAATATCAATCAGGGAGACTGGCACTTTCATGTCCTTACATTCACCTTAACAGATGAACTGCAAAGCAGAAGATTTAAACAAGGAATGAGGCAGATCTGAGGAACTGCCAGCACTTCCAAGGGTCTGTAGTCCTGTGATCCCGAGGCTCCCCAGTTCAGCTCTGCATGGCTCCGAGATCCTGTAAATATGTCGGCTAGCTGCCTATGTTATTTAGAGCCTGGCTGCCCCCTTTCTGCTCAGCACTGAATGGACTCTGGTCCCGGTTCTGCCTTCCCCTTCCAAGCAGGAGCAGTAGGAAGTGAAGCCCCCACAGCACATGAAGCCAACAGTCATGTTTACAAGTTCCTCCAAGACTCAGCATCTCTTTCCCACTCAACTGGCAGCTGGAGAACTGCAGTTCCGATCCAAGCCTTACAAAAATCTTGGCCAAGTTCTCCAGCAAAAAGAGGGGCACCAGTACCTCATACTCCTATGGGGGAGGGGGGAGTTCTCTTTTCCCCACCTTATTTTTAATTAAAACATCCTTTTCTCACTTTTTCCTCACTATGCCATGAGAATTACTATGGCCTTCCTGCTTGGCAAGATGCTATTTGGGGGCTATCTTATTCATGGCCCATCCTACGGGGAGGATAAGTGGCTCATGTACTCAGAGAAGGGGCAGTGAATTTGTTCTTTTAATTGATTTCCTTAATCTTGTCAATCATCTGTTTAAAGAATAATATTTCCAGTGAGTTGTATGTATCAAACTTCACCATTAACTTTTAGAGCTGGGTAATAAAAATCAGGTCTAGAGAGTTGCTGATCATGTCTGAAGCAATTCACTACAATTTTGTGGAAAGGTTAAATAAATTCTACCGGATGCTTGATTTAATTCTGTAGCAGTGGTAATGAGGCCGCCTTGCTGTCTGTAATTCTACATTATTATTTAACGAATGCACTGGCAAGCCTGTCTATAAATATTCCTATTTTCCATAATTTTGTGACTTTCATAGCCAAACCCATTAAACAGCTTGATTTTTTTTTCAGATGACTCTGTGGAAGTATTATTAAAGGTCTGGCATTTGTTTTTGTGAGGTGAGGTAGATGACACACAAACTGCCGAGCGCTAGGGGGGGGAACCTGGAATTGAGTGACACACCACTCATCACTTGTCACTACTGCAGCCCTTGCAGTCAGTATCGCAAGCTTTTAGATTCACCACACTGAAGACTGCATCTTCAGCTAACAGAGTAACTGACAGTAGCAGTAGTAGGTTGTCACCATCTACGTGGATGAGCACTAGAAGGGAATGGGACACTGTCGGTGGGTTTCACAGCTATTTGCTGACAGCAGAGGAATGAGGAGACACAGGATTCTATTCCATTCCAGACTCCATTCGATTCTAGTGGGCACAGACTCTTCTGCCTGCTCCCTTATGCCTTGTCCTCTCCAACCAGTCCCTTTCCTGCCTCTTCCTCACCCTGGCTCCTCATTCCAGTCTCATTCTCCTCACCTAGCCCATCCCAATCTCTGCTCCTCAGGGCTTCTAATACCAATTCTAATCTGTTTGCTCTGCAAGTCCTAGTGTCACCCCTCTGAACTCCCTGTCCCAATCTCTCCCACCCCTACTTGCTTGTCCAGCCAGACCCAGTCTCTCCCCACCTCCTCATCCAGTCTCAGTCTCCCACTCCTTCTCCCTCACTATCTACCAGTCCCACTCAGTTTCACTCTCCACCAGCTCCCAGTCTCCCCCTCCATCTGTTTCTCCTCTACCCCCTACTGCCAGCCTCCACTCTCAGTCTCCCCTCTCCAGGATTCTTGTCCCCATCTTCTGCCTTGACTACTAGATCTAACTCTAGTCTCCTAAAATAGGTTCCCCCTGGGCACTGCCTGGGCCCACAGGGAGGCAACTGATATCACAGTTCAGCTCCCAGCCCAGCCCAGAGCTGAAACTGCAGGAAAAGTTCTGCTCAGCCCTGGGCTGGAGCATGCCCACTATGGACTGAACAATCAGAAAACGTAGCTATGAAGTTCTAGTAAGTCTACTGAGTATGTGTGAACTGCACTTTGTCCGAGGTTTAAAACTTGGCTAAATTTGGTCTGAATTTCAAAGGGACAGCAAAAGACATAGGACAAAAAGGCCACTCTCTCCCACCCAACCCCCATGTTAAATTTCAAATCTCTGGTCGAACACATGTGGATGCTAGAGCTTCCAACAGAAAAGGTCACCAGATTTTTTTTGTTTGCTTGTTTTTTAACCTGGGCAAAACTGATTTTTCATTAACTTTGTTTTCATAAACAGATTCAATTTTTTTGGCTGAAATGAGAGAAAAAAAATTAATGCATCCTAAGGCAGATAACCAGAATGGAAAACTTCAGCCTGAGCTATTAAAGTTTGGCAAAATTATAAGCAAATGAAAAGAGGATTTTATAATGAGCTGTCCTGGACAACCCTAACAATAGGGTGTGCTATCAGTGCCGCCTATACTAATGGTGGCTTACCCTCATGGAGCTGATCCTGAAAGACTTGAGCCTATACTTGAAACACATTTCCAAGTCTTGACAGAACTGGGACCTTATAAAGTTAGACGCATGTTTGCAGCCCTCTCCTTTCTTCCCACTACCCCTTCAATACAAAGCATGCTCCTACACTACCACTGCGTAGGTTTTGTTTCCTCCGAAAGCAATTTTAAAAGGTCTCAGTCATTCTTATCAGTCTGTGAAAGCAGATGCCATTACAACAGAGGCAACATTACTTAAGATGTCATTTGTAAATGGACAGAGATGGAGGGGGGTTATTGTTATCAATCAGTCCATAATGTGCTATAAAAGCATTTATTCAGCTTAGTCCCATGTTTTGTAGCTATGAAAGAATTATCATGGGAAGCAATTGGATCACCCTTACTACTGCGAATATGTAAATGCAATGTTAAGTGGCAGAAGTGTTTTGTTCCTTGAAGGCACAGAATACGACAGGCTATAGACTGCCCTTACTTCATACACAGAACTCCCACCGCTGTCAGTGGGGTCCCGAACACAGAATGACTCAGTATATGCCCTGAGAGCCTTTACTTGAGTAAGAAATTTAAATGACAGATAGACCCATGGAATAAAAATCTCACTGCTTTTAAAACTGGTCAATGCAAAAATATTCGTGTCTGTTTTAAAAACATTTTTTTCCTCTCTCCCCCCTGAAATCAAAAGAGAGTTGCTGCCCAACACCATGTTCTGGCTGTGGAAATGATGAAAACTTCTTTGAAAACTGCAAAATTTCTCTTTGGGGCAAATGAACGATTTTGCCTGAGATGGAATTCTGCTGTTCACTGGCAGATTTGGCTCATTTTTACCCTGGATCAAAATATGATAAGACTTATCAGTTCTTAAATTCATTGGGAAAAAGTTATTTCCCCCAATGAGAAAAAGCAGCAAACAATAAAGGAATTCCATATTTAAGAAATTTTGAAGCTTCATCTAAAGATTTAACTTTAATTAAGGATAGTTTTCCTTTTCAGACAAAGGGGGAATTAAGTAACCTGTATTACAAACTAGAAGAGTGAATGATTTCCAATAAGATAAACCCTTCTATAGCAAAGACTGGGAGCCAATCAATTAGACCTTGGTAGGGAGCTACTGAAGAAGTGGTAAGAAAGATTTGTTTTCTGAGAGGAAAGAACAGATGTGCCCACAGCAGAGTTCTATAGGGAAGTACAGCACATGCCAACAGTAAGATGTATATGTAAAATGTGTAAATCAACAAGCCAGCGTGTATTTAAGAAAGCCATGCCAAGTCCATGTGGCTTGTACATAACCACCTTATTTTGCAAAATCAAATCAAGGAATAATTGTACATTCAAAAATCTTCTTGGGATAAATAACTTGAAGTGTTATGAGCACGGCTGAATCCGAGGTAACTGGCTGCACGCAGTGTGCAGCCCAGTAGGAAATACGGACTGTAAATCCTAACCACCCAAAGCAATTTTTAAACATTAGGCAGGATGTTTGTCAATTCATAGTAAGGGTGAACTGTGTGATCTGCATTAGCATGAATAGCTCAGAAATCTGTAGCACTGTGAGGGCTGAAATTTGGCTCCTATATCCATACAAATATAGCTTGTCTAGAGAATCTAAATCCATCATATGGAGGTAAAAAACCCATAATATTCCTGCCAAAGGATATTATCATTTGTCAGTAATTTAGATGAGAAAGTTGTGTGTTGAAAGTACAGAACAACCCACAGACTTAACAAGTCAGGCCAATATGATGAAATTGTTCAACTGCTAAAAATTATTTCCAAAATAGGTTCAACATGTTTGTTACCTTTTGATCACCTTTAGATAAATAGTGTGGTAAATAGTGTGGTAATGCTAGAAATTACTGACCACTAAGCCTTCAGGGTGAAGAAGTGATATCACAATGTGAAGGGATGAGTAAACATTTCTGATTTTTGAAATATTCAGATCAAATCAATCCACCCCCAGAAGGCCTTGGCTTTTACTCACATAAGAGCAACCATACTGGGTCAGACCAAAGGTCCATCTAGCCCAGTATCCTGTCTTCCGACAGTGGCCAATGCCAGGTGCCCCAGAGGGAATGAACAGAAGAGGGAATCATCGAGTGATCCATCCCGTTGCTCATTCCCTGCTTCTTGCAAACAGAGGCTAGGGACACCATGTCCACTTATGCACTCTCTTACTTTGAGCCTCTTATTGGATGGAGACAGAGGAACTTACTTCCTCCACTACCTCCTCTACCATGATCTTCAGAGAACTGTAGGCTAGCCCCATCCCTTGTTCTGGAATCTCTAATTCTGATCCTTAGACTTCTTTTTCTACTATCCCTCCAAAAAGTCCTACTAGGACCATCTCCAGAGGGCCAGAAGAACTGTGTTCCACTCTCCATCCTATGAGAAATAACCTTGGGCCCACTTTTGGATACTGGGCTTTCAACTCAGGAATTAAGGGATGCCCCAGGATAGGGAAATGGCTGTTCTGTGTAGCTATTGTCAGCAGCAGAGCAGGAAATAGGCAAACAGAACAAATATTAGTTGAAAGCATCTGGCAATATTTGGTGTACCTAATGCGGCCAATATTCATGCTACTGTGGCAGTAAATCAATTTACCCAGCTACAGTTATTCAATACGTTACCATGTCGGTAAAAATCCTGCAGAAAATACATTATGGTGTGATAGGAATTTCATTTGCATTAAGATGCTATGTCTCTGAACAAGATGTAATAACATGAAGGAGAACTGGTTGACAGTTTATTTTCCATAAAGCCTTTGACAAAGTCCCACACAAGAGTGTATTAAGGAAAATGATTGTGGATTAGAAACATGCTAAAAACTGAGACTGTTCACAGGGGAGATGAATAAGAGGGGACATGACAGAAGTACATAAAACCCTGAATTGTATACAAGGTAGATCAGGCACTCCCGTTTACCCTTCCTCTTAGGACAAGAGCCAGGAGATAATCACTCAAACCAAAAGACATCACATTTAAAAAGTGGTCTTTTTCGCACAGTGCATAAGCAACCCTTGGAACTCACTGTCACAGGATATTGCGGCAACAATTTAGTAGGATTCAAAGTTGGATTAGACAGTTCTGTGGATAATGCACCGCATCCCCGGTTACATTTGGTAGAATATATTTTTTGTTTTTAAAGACAGGATACAAGCCCTCACACTTCCAAGGCACAAACCAGTCACTAAGAGGGAATCTTCTTTCCTAACCGCCATCAACTGACCTGTTGTGCCATAATTCTCCACTTAGGGGATTCTCGTAACTTCCTTTTAAGGACCTGTTTCTGGCCACTGAGAGAGACAGGATAATGGGCTAGATGGATCACTCATCTGATCCGGTAAGGCAATTCCTACATTCTGAGGGTACATTAAAAAGAATCCATTAGTCCTTCATTGAAGCAGTGAATGGGTAATTTGTTTATCAGACTTTGCACTACTGTGACTAATTAACAATTAACATATACAAGAGAAATGAAATACCACACCAGAACAGGGAAGATGATTGTGGTACCAAGCTGGCATCTCAGGATCTTTAATTTTCTAGACATAGTGAGAAACGAGATATTAATCATTCTACATCATTCATATAGTAGGCAATATTTTAGCACCAAATTCTCTTTTTAAAGACATACTTACATTTCAATGACATAACAGAAGTTTTACTGGGATTTCCCCCTGCCCCAGGAATAAATTTTCCAGTCATGATTCATCACTGAGATGACACAACTTACAGTTATACTGGCACATCCATCACATTGTATTCAATGCATCATGAGGTGACACTAACTGTACGAAATCCCAATGCCTCATCACACCTCAGAAGAAATGGAGCCTGATTCTGAATTCCTTTCTTGAGCAAAACTCCCAGTGATGGACCCAGAGTTCTTAATAAAACCTCTATTGCAATTTCAACACCTTGTTATTTTAAGAGTTATTAAAGCTAAAAATATCTACATAATGGTGATGATTAAGCTTAGCTGGGGTCTATACGCAGAAGGAAATAACCACTGTTTAAACATGTGTCCACCTTTTAACTCCATCTCCTCTGTAAAAAGCAAAGTGTATCCAATCTGCAGTGGCATTAACATGTGATTAGTGTTGGTAGTTTTTTTAAGCTTTAAAAATATAACTCAATAGCAAACAAATCTTACTGCACTTCATGCTCCTGTATTACTCTCCTAAAACATACAGAATTGTTCTGCTCCTGATCACAAAACTAACAGCACTAAGTATACATCATCTGGTCACTGGCTTCTCACTACTTTCACTTAGCATTTTATACTAGCATCCAAGACTATAATAACTGGGCCCTACTGCTCTCTCAACCAACTTCCTTTCTGTCTTGAAGAACAGCTGTGGTTTTATTACCATACTTCTGTTAAAAGCAAAATACAGTTTTGTTAGAGTTGCAAGCTTCACATGTAATCTAACAGCTTCCCCCAAATCAAACTTCCACTTAGATCAGTGGAGGTCTTTGTTTTGATTTTAATGGAGTTGTGTCAATCTATAGATTAGAGGCTTCACGTTGGTTTGGTACCAGTGTAACGCAGTTACACCAATATTACCTGGCATACAGGCCCGATGACTATCAACCCCCTTACACTTCTGGGTGCAAACCAGATTCAGCCTTTTTCTCCACAAACAAACCACCTATTGAGTGCTTTAAAACACTCTCTCACCTACTCAGAGAAAAAAATTGAATTATTCCAAATAAATCCAATCTTAAATGTGGAAATAGTGTTTTTCCATTATAATACAATACTCTAGTTCATCCTTACCCATCATAACATGTGCACCTTCAGGCAATCTATCTGAGCGGGGTAGTCACCCGCTCCTGCCCTGAGGGGTTTAAAGACAGCCCTGGGAGAGGCCTGTGGCAGGGAAAAAGCTACTAGGTTGACTGGGGAAGCAGCTGCAGCTGGGCCACGCCCTAATCAGGCCTCAGCTGGCCCTATATAAGAGGCTGGGAGCCAGGAGCTCATCAGTATCTCTCTGCTTTCAGAGAGAGGGGTCTGGCTGCTGGGAAGCTCAGGGTAACTAGAGTGAGGCAGGGCTGGGGGAAGGCCAGAGGGGCTGGGAGCTCCAGGCTGGCAACTCCCCAGGCTGCAGGGCTTGTCCACGGCGCCATAGAGGTACCGGGTTGCAGAGAAAGGCAGCAGGTCCAAAACCCCCTTGCCTGTGATGAGTGGCTTATACTGAAGCCTGCCCCAGGGAGTGGGGGCTAGTTGGTGACTGGCAGGAGCCTATGACTGAGGCGAGGTTGGGATATTGGGATTCCCTGGGGAGGGGAGACCCTGAGACTGAGGCAGCACCCCAGATAACGGGGCACTGGAGTCTAGGGAGGGACATGGTGACCAAGCAACAGTGGGATACTGGCCTGCAGAGGGTGCTCCAAGGCTGGCAGAGCTAATTCCTGGAAGAGACCAGTAGGAGGCACTGCAGGGGTGAGTCCACATGCTTACACTGAGCAATAAAATAACATTAACACTGTGGTATATTCTGCCACCCATCCTTTAAAAATCACAAATTAATTGATGTGCTTACACTTGACATTTGAAGGGAAATAAAATCAATATTTCATATTTTGTTATGATGTAACATGAAGAAAAGTAGAAAATGCCATTAATCACATAGCAAGTACGGCATATGGCTTGAGAATATATAGTAAATAAACAGCAATGGAGAACTTCAGCTTGCACTTATGCTAATGGAGGATTTGATCATTTTAAATGGAAATTCACACTGTCAAAAACCTAAGACTGCACTTCAGGTTCATCTCCACTAAAATGAGACATTTATATTATTTCATAGAAGCATCTTGCTTTAACTGTGCAGTAATACATTTTGCCATCACAGTTCCTGAACAGCATTCTGGTAAAAGGAACAAGCCACAGAACTTGATTCTAAAAGCATCTAGAATTCTGAGTACATCAGCTTCATTATTGGAATCATCAAATGTAAACAAGTGAGACAGAACCGCAAGTGACCTATCAGCTCACCTACGAGAGCAAATTAATTACCCCTTGACATAAGTATCATTTTTATGCAGAGAGTCTGGTTCATAATGAGGTCTTTACTATGCAAACATATTTCAAGTAATTGTCATCTTAAGTAAACACATTTTAATTACTGTCACTTTTTTCATTATTCATTTTCAAGCCTACAATACCTGTCACAGGAAACTTCTCATGATTAAATGATTGTCATTTCCTGCTTTTTCTCATGGCAACATACTTCCCACTTTATTCCACTGGCAAACTAACTAAAATAAGTAAAATATACAATAAGTTCACAGAGACTTTGATGGTGATGGTGGTGAAGTTGTCCACCCTAACAGGTTTTCAAGCTTTATATCTGTTCCTTAGAGAGCACTTTCACACAGCATTGTAACTGTACAGCTGTCGGCTGCAATTAGGGTGTTGTGAGGCTGTTGTTGCTAAAGTGACATTTGCTACAAGCACTGTCATTTTGAAGAATATCCAAGAAGCAAAATGGAAATCAATGTAATTGCAAGTTATCAGCCTTAAATTTTCATTCAATTATATGACACAGAATAGCAAATTGAGAATAATTTCAGTTTACCTAGCGCAGAAGGTAATAAACGGGTATTGAAATTACAATGTATACCTCCTTAATTTCAGATCTGTCTCTAACAGTCTTAAAGGTGAAATAATAAAAATTATGTGCAAGTCATTTGCTTATGGATGTTGAGAACTTTTGAACTTTCTCTCTCTACTGAAAAAAAAATTCTGTGAAAAAAGAAAAAGTTATGTTCAAGGCACAACGCCTAGCATTATGCAATGTTAATATTGAGATATCAAGGCCTTAAAGTCAGAACATTCCAAAAGTTGAGAATTCACCCACGATTCTTCTAATTCAGTCACAAAACAGATGCCAGCCTTCTTGTCATCTACTAACTGGCCATATGCACAGCCTATAATTGATGTGATACACACAAATGCAACAGTCCCCTCCACTTGAATCTAAGCCTCAAGGAACTCTCCTAGGAGAGTGGTCAGAGGAAGGACCAACTCCACAGGTTTGTCGTCCTGTCTTCCGCTACAGCTCTGTGGTGCTTGAGCTCAGCAAATTTTGTGGTAGGAGAGCGTAGAAGAGGAGACCAGCGGCTCTCAGTAACTTGATCCCCTGCAGAGTCTACAGATTTCCATGCAGAAATGCCATCAAAGCAGACCTCCCTAGTCTCCTGGCAGACCTCCCTAGTGGTACTTATACACACACCAAATGAAGGTGTGTGTTACACATACCCATGCTAACTTTAATGTAGCTAGCCTAGGTAACAATAACAGTGAAGACATGGCAGCATGGACTTCAGCTCCAGCTAGCAATCCAAATACGTATCCAAAGTCTCCAGCAGATTTCTATTCAGGCAGCTGGCACTTGCTGAAGTTTGCCATGACATCTTCAGTAGCATTGTTACTCCAGCTAGATAGACTAGAGCAGGGTGGGGAAAAATCAATTATGTTGGAGGGGAAAAATCAGATTTTTTTTATTTAAATTAGATTTTTTATTCTCTTATTTAAATTATAAGCTTTTCTTTTAAAAATATATTTATTTAAATTGAAATCTGAATTTAATACAAAATATGTTAAGACCTAAACTTATTACAATTTAGTTGAAAAGTGAAACATGTTTTGATGGATCCAAAACATTACAGGTTGTTTAGCTTAATAAAAATAAATGTTATATGTGGTTATGTGTTTTATTAAATTCCAGTTACCACCCTAATGCAGCCTGACATCAATCATGAGGAAAAAGTTAATTATCTAGTAAATAAGCAATATATCAGTCACCATTTTCTAACATACTAAAAATATGCAATTAATAAGCATCTGAAAATATTAAGCTAGATAATTGCTTAAATAAATGTCCACAGTCATAGCGTACCCTCCTACGGAGCAAAAAGATGCGCCAAATCTAGTGAAAAGGCTCTATGTAATTGTAAATCAACATGTTTTATTGGTTATATCAACCAATGGCAATGCACCTTTCTTAGGAAAACAACAAGTACAAATGGAAAAGTTGATTTAAAACAAAGGTTTCCACTTAGTGATTTAAAATGCCTTGATTTAAATCA
This sequence comes from Mauremys reevesii, assembly GCF_016161935.1. Classification (NCBI taxonomy): domain Eukaryota; kingdom Metazoa; phylum Chordata; order Testudines; family Geoemydidae; genus Mauremys; species Mauremys reevesii. The sequence goes on along the minus strand of NC_052629.1, from coordinate 123,077,738 downwards.
ATCCGCCCTGGATTATGGCTAATTTAGGTAGGCATACCTGTGTTTCATTTATCAGGTCGACACACTCTCTGACTGCTGCAACACTCAGCCATACTGCCTTGGTGACGATGGCCAGAGAAGCACTGCAGAGAGAAAGCCCCTCTTGAAGGCTGGACACTTCCTAAGATACAGGGAGTGAGGAAACTGCCTTTCTCCTCTGTGAGACCTCCAAGGAAAATGTGATTGAAACGCCACCAGGTGACACTCATGGAGTTTTCTGAGTCCCTTTCTCAGTCCCCATGGGCATTTCTGGCCCATAAACTGCAATACATTAGAGTTTATACTGAACAAGGGGAAAAAGTATAAAAATAATATGATGGACCTGATCCAAACCCAGGCTGAAGTCATTGGAAGGATTTCCATAGGCTTCGATGGGCATTTGGATTTCCATAGATTTTGACAGGCATTAGATCAGGCCCTGAAAGTGTGCAATGTAACCATGTTGTTGTTGTGGGACTATCTTTCATCTCTAGAACATCCTTACTCTTCAGGGATCGATTTCTGATCTTTAGCTTTTATTAATGCTAATTTTCTGCATTTCATTTCCTAGCTCTTAGAAAGACAGACAGACACAAAGACAGACCTCTGTACTTATTCAGATGGTTGAGCTTGCTGGCTTTACTAGTGGAGCAAAGTTTGCCCTTTAAATGCAATCTCAGTAGAAAGTGCCAATGGAAATGCACAAAACGTTCATTAGTTTTTAAAGGTTTGAATTTTAAATTAACCAACTTACTTGAGAAGTGGCTAAGAGTAAGACAAAGTCACCTGAGCAGTATTAAGTACAAAGAGCATCTTAGCTTTTGAACAATGAACTCCAGCTAGAGTTTTTATTTATGGTCCAATTTGACGGATGCCAATGAAAGAACTAATGAGGACAGGGATTTCCCCCTCCCCCCCATGGATCGGGGCAGGGTTTAATCATTCTTCTGAAAGCCTGTTTCTGGGGTCATCGATCCACCCCACCTCACCCCACCCCCGGTCAAACCTCCTAAAGTGAATTTCCTTGCTTTGTCTTTTTGGAAGGTGATGGTTTTTCACGTTTTATCCTGTATGTTTTGATCACTGGATTGGTATGACATCCATGTCAACTCTAACCATGCACAGGTATGTGACAGCAGACAAAAATGTGGTTCTCAGGAAAAAGGATGTTACAGTTTCTGCTCCAGGACAACATCTTTCTGCTATTAAAATGTTGTACGTTTATGGAGAATGTAGAACCGTACTTTGCAGTGACTGCTTCTATGGCATGTATCTGAACCTGACTGTTAAGTATAGTGATGGAGGGTAGAATGAAGAACAGGTACCCTTTCGAATTGTGAAAACACACCTTTCTGTCCTCTCCAGAGGGGGCATGCCTCATTTGGGTTATAGGAGGAAGAGAGGAGCAAAATACACAGAGGCTCCAATTATCCCTAATGTAACTGCACTGACTGAAAGGACATTACAGCAGAGATGAGGTGGCATCAGCAGAACATATATTGCACTCTTAGATCTCCTTGTGCACCATCAATGGCTATAACTACAGATACTATTTTTCCTTTTAGTTCTGATAATTCTCATCTGAAGAACAAGGATAAATAATTCCAAACTGCAATGCACACAAGAGATAAATATATGGGCTTTGTTAGTGTTAAACTGACCAGAAATATGAAGTGAAAGATTAATTTAATCTATATAATTATTAAAAAATTCAATTTTATATCTGTAAGTCAAGGAGTTTTCACATTTTCTCATTCTGACACATATATAGAAATGTCTGTTTGAAAGCCAGGTTTTGAAATTAGCATTTGTCTATTTTTTTGCCTATCAAATACAATCAAACTGGGGATGGCTGAAACTTTTATAGCTCGTCTGACAGACATCTGGAGCCAGCGCTGTCACTACTCCTTTTTGTAAGTGAGGAGAAAGTGAACGAGACAGCCAGTACTTCAAATAAATGTTTAACGAAGTGCAGACTGAAACCTTTTACAGGGACATCATCTCTTGCAATTCAAAAAGGTTCTTTTTTGTTTGACTTCTGCTATTTGTCCTACACAGCACTGTCCCTATCCTGCTCTCAAGTTATTCTTCATTCTGATGAACTTGCAGTGTGCAGAAGGCTCAGATGATCACTAAGGCCAGGCTGTGGCTCTAACCCCACACTGTGATGGCAGGGTGAGGAAAGACTATTACAAGCAGGAGCCATACATGAATGCCAGGGGACTCAGCCAGCATTGCTCCTGGGGCAGCGCACGCAGGAATGACAGCCTTGACATACTTTGACAGGGTGCGGAGCATGCCTCCCCTGGCACCAATTCAGTCCCACTGCGGATGGGATCATCCCACCTTTCCACTTCTGCTGTACCTAGGTGTAGTGCTAGCCTGGAATGATTATAGCTGAGTCCTGCACCAGGGAGAGATTCATCAGCTGGGGAATTAAGTAAAGTGCCAATTCTGGTCCAGTTCTGGCACCTTGGTGCCAAAGGCCATGCAGCTGGCTGTTCTGAGGACGGCACATGATTTGATTGCAGCAGGTCACTTTGGAACCACAAAGACGATGTGTAGCATTCAGCAGAGATTCTACCATGTCAGGTGTTGGATGGAGGTAGAGAGCTGGTGCCAGAGGTGCAATGCGTAGGTGGCACACAAGGGACCCTCTGGCAGATCCAGGGGACTGACGCACCAGTACAACGTCAGGACACCAATGCAGTGAGTAGCCATCAACATACTGGGAACCCAGCCAATAACAGAGGGGAAAACAATTCAACCTAATCACTGTGGACTATTTCTCCAAGTGGCCAGAGGCATTTCCCTTACCTGGTCAAGCTGCAACACATTTCCTGGGGCCCTGATTCATAGCTTCTTTGGCATCCCTGGAGAGGTGTCATGCCAGCTTAACTTAAGGCGACATCCCAGGTAACAAAAGAGAAAGTTACTCACCTTGCAGTAACTGAGGTTCTTCGAGATGTATGTCCCTGTGGATGCTCCACTCTAGGTGACGGTGCGTCCCAGCGCTGTCGATCGGAGATTTTCGGTAGCAGTGCCTGGTTGAGGCACACGCACATAGATGGTATCTCACATCTAGTTGGAATCTTCCTGAGTGCGTGCACCCCACACCCTCCTCAGTTCCTTCTCTACCATGGAGAGTCATACCAGTACTCCAAAGTAGAGGGGAGGTGGGTGGGGAGTAGAGCACCCACAGGGACATACATCTCGAAGAACCTCAGTTACTGCAAGGTGAGTAACTTTCTCTTCTTCTTCGAGTGCTGTCCCTGTGGGTGCTCCACTCTAGGTGACTGTGTAGCAGTACCCACTATGGTTGGTGGGACTTTGGAGATGCGGCAAGGAGTACTGAAGATAGTACTGTATGGCCTACTATTGTGTCTGCCGTGGTGTCTTGCGTGAGAGCATAGTGTTTTGCAAACGTGTGTTCAGATGACCATGTAGCCACTTTGCAGATATCAGGAATGGGAACGTTGTGTAGGAAGGCAATGGATACCGACATGGCTCTAGTGGAATGAGTTCTAATGTCGTCGGGCAGTTGAAGATTCTTCACACGGTAACAGGATCTGATGCAGTCAGAGATTCACTTGGATAGACGTTGTTTAGAGATAGCAATGGAAACAAAGAGTCATGGAGACTTGCGAAATGGTTTAGTCCTGTCTAAATAAAGGCAAGTATGCAGGGTTGCATCTTGCGGAGTTTTGTGAGGTTTGGGATAGAAAGTAGGTAAGTATATAGGTTGGTTGAGGTGGAAGGTGGACACCACCTTAAGAAGAAATTTAGGATGTGGTCTCAAAGTGACTTTATCTTTGGAGAAGATTGTGTAGGGAGGGTGGGCCATCAGGGCACTCATTTCACCAACTCTCCTGGCTGATGTTATGGCAACTAGGAAAGCCACCTTCATGAACATATGGAGATGAGAGGAGGTAGCCAAGGGCTCAAATGGAGGTTTCATGAGATCATGAAGAACGAGGTTAAGATTCCATGTAGCCACTGTTGGGTGAATTTCAGGGTAGAGATTTTGCAGGCCGGTGAGAAAGCATTTAATGGTGGGGTGTGTAAAGAGTGAGTACCCATCCAATAGGTCATGGAAGGTGGTAAGCGCCACCAGGTGCACTTTGATGGAGCTGAGCGAAAGTCCATCCTGTTTTAGTTTCAGGAGGTAGTCTAGAATGTTAGAGAGGGTCATGTTAGTGGGTGCTAAATGTTTATGTGAGCACCAAAGAGCGAAACACTTCCACTTCTGCAGGTAGGTTTTATGAGTGGAGTCTTTCCTACTGTGCAAGAGGACATATTGGACCTGCTGGGAACAGGCTAGTTCATGGGTTTGGAACCATGAAGGAACCAGGCTGTGAGGTAGAGCTTTTGGAGCTGGGGGTGAAGAACTCGTCCATTGTCCTGGTAAAGGAGGTCTGGCCTGTTGGGGAGAGCCCATGGATGACGGGAGGATATGCGGAGAAGGTGGGGTACCACGTCTGTCTTGGCCAAGCCGGAGCAATAAGGATGACCTGGGCCTTGTCGTCCACGATCTTCCAAAGAACCCTGTGTAGCAGAGGTATAGGTGGGAAGGTGTACAGGAGGTAGTTGTTCCATGGGATGAGGAATGCTTCCCCTAGGGATGCAGTCTCGAGTCCAGATCTATTGACAAAGCTGTTGGAGTATTGCGGGTGCAGTTCCCATTATGTGTTGTGTCGAAAGTGCCTGCTGAGTAGTAGTGTTGTGGCAGCCTGGTAGGTAGGAAGCGATGATCTGTATTTTCCATAGTTGAATGGCTTCCATGCAAAGGGAATGTGATCGGGCTCCCCATTGTCTGTTTATGTAATACATACATGCTATGTTGTCTGTTAAGACCCACAGGTATTTGTTCTTTATGAGGGGAAGAAAGTGAAGGCATGCTCTCCTCACCGCTCTGAGCTCTAAGAGATTTATGTGTAGATGCGTCTCTGATGTGGACCACCAGCCTTGTGCCGTGTGTTCCCCTACATGTACTCCCCAACCGATCAGGGAAGCATCCGCGGTGAGCATGCTGTGCAGAGGTTTTCTGG